>NC_137930.1:40815304-41415304 GCF_963969265.1 Rhamphochromis sp. 'chilingali'
CCCGTGTGTATACCTGTGTGGATCAGCGCGCTTGTATTCCAAAGGTTTCTCCATGTAACGATCTGCTAGGGAGTGTGGGGGGGGGGGGGCACAGCCCCGTCCTCCAGGGTGTGATATATTCTAAAATAATAAAGGTAGATCAAAAAAAAATATGTTAAGATGAAATTATAATAAAAAATTAATTATAGTTATGTGATTCTAACTTTAATTTAATTTAATATAAGTTTAAAAAAGGGAAATAAGGAAAAATATAACTACAGCACAAAAAGGTAAATAATAAAACGAAGAATAAAAATAAATTAATAATTAATAATGACAATAATTAAAATGTAAAATAACAAAAATAATTACACTAAAACTATACATTCATATGTAAATAAAAAATGAATATAAATAAAATGTATGATTAAAATATAAAATACCTGGGACATTTTCAATAATAAAAGATAAATAAATAAACAGTCATTACAGTAATAGCAGATCGTGTCTTTCAGTCAGATGACGTTGCTCTGAGGTCACACTCCGGGTCAACGTAAGGAGTAAACGCGCGTGCGTTTGACACCCGGAGAAAGGGAGAAAGAGAGAGACAGAGCGAAAGAGAGTCTGAGTTTTGGGTGAGGAGGGGGTGAGGAGGAGGAGAAGGAGGTTTCGAGGTTTTCCTCAGTGCTCGCACGCGCTGGGCTTGCTGAAAGACGCACGAGGCTGCTACTGGAGTAGATTCTAACCGGCGGGAGACGCGCGTGCCGTTACCCACCGGGCAGCTCCGGTGTGTGACTGTGTGTGTGTGTGACAAAGAGGAGGAAGAGTAGCGGACAGAGTCACATTGAGCCCGGAAAGTTGGAGTACAGCTGCGGAGTGATCGGGGGCAGCTGATGTTCTTCACCGAGGACAGAGCTCCATCTCCGGGAGAGCCGCTCCGGAGCATGCGCTCCTGCCCAGACTCCCACGCTTCTTCGTCTTCTTCTGCGTCCCTGCCGGGGCTGCTGTGAGCCCAGGACGGCGGGGTGGGAGGGGGGGATCCCACCGTGTCCGGGGTTCGTGCTAGTGCCACTATGTCGGTGGCAGTCCGCGTGATGTGCGGAGAGAGAGAGTGAGAGACCCCGACGCTCAGAGCGAGAGAACCATGACTTCCTGTGGGATTACAGCAGCACGCGACATGATCCTAATCGGCGTCGTCTGCCTGCTGCTCGTGCTCGGTGAGTACACCTCCGCTGCCCGCGTGCACGCGCACAGGTGAGGGCAGAGGCTCGGTTTGCGCCTCTGTCAGTCAGCTGGGTCTAAAGATGCTCTCGTGCTCTGAAACACCGAGTAACCGTCAGCAGGAGTACTCGGATACTCACAGAGATACTCCATTACAAGTGAAAATGTTGCAGTGCATGAAGTTAACTTTTAAATCTCCGCAGACAAATAGCGCGCGCCCTTACCCTCAGACCCATGTACCAGCCGTGACGTGTTAGAATAGTACAGAGTACTGTGTGTGCAGAGTACTGTGTTTACAGAGTACTTGGTGTACAGAGTACTGTGTGTACTCTGCTGTACATTCTGTTTGGATTTCTATTATGTTTCTATTGATCATCAGAGCCATAAAGAGCATCTTTGTTACATTCAGTAAATGAAATATATTCAGGTGAAGTACTCTCTGAGGTACTGCCATTTTATCCCTGACAGGGTGTAGTTATTTGTACTCCTAGGGGTTTGACTACTTCTACACCTCTGCCTTACTGTGAGCTTCTACTAAAAGATGCTGTTACCATGCTTGATACCAGGACTGAGGACAGCAGGTCTCGGGAACATTTGTTCTGATCCTGAATATTTTAATCTGAACTTTTTACTGCTGCACAAACATCCACGTACCCCTGAAAGGTCACATCGTTACCCCGAGGTCCAGTAATTAGCTCTTTGTGTGGCCCTCACCTGTGGGAGCTGTTCCTCTGCCCCTGGTTCTGAGCACTGGTCTGATGTGTTGCAGCTTGTTGAGGTGGAGCTGTGGGGTGGGTGACACAAGCTTGTGGTGCTGGAGCATTTCTGTCTGCAGTGGAACAAACAGAGTGTGGAGCCGTGTTTTTTCGTGCCACCTTTTTTTTGTGTCTCTGCAGAGTGTAAATGCACGTTTCATGAGAGCAGCACAGGATTTTGTCCCACTGTTCCAGCAGGGGGCGCCTGGTGCCCTACTGACCTAGCACTAACCACAGGAAAGTCTGTAGAGTCATCCAGGTTATTTTTTACAGATACAATGTGCAGATGTCCCCTGCAAGCATCGCGTCAGGTGCTGATAAAGTGTGAGATGAGGGGAGCCTGCAGAGTGTCCCACAGCTTCCATCAGTTACTCATCATAGGAGACTCAGTGAAGGCCAGCTCAGGTCTCAGGTCTCAGGCGTCAGTCCCGGTCCAGTCAGCTTAAAGGTGTAGCATTGTTCACCAGCTCCAGCAGCTCCACTAGCTCCGGTTCTGAGGTGGCTATGTTCCACAGTGCTCTCCTTAGACCAGGTGAACAGGAAGAGCCTCCTCGAGTGATTGTGAGGATTAAGGAGGACTTCAGGGACCACAGCCTGTGTGGGACATCAGTATTCACTGCAGACCATAGAAAGCATATAAAGATGTGGATGAACCCACAGTAACAGCCTCGTTCATGAATGTTTTCACACGGATTACAAAGAGTTTAGGTTCATGGTTAGTTGAGAGTAACGGGTTAACGGTCCACCTGGCTGTAACAGACAGCTCACCTGTAAGAAACAGCTGCCTCTTCGAGAGGTGGGCTTAGCTTTAGTTTGCACTGCTCTTCACGTCATCATTGCTGATCTCACCACCTCAAACTCTGGGACGGCCGTCAGCTTTCTGAACTGTAAAGCCTTTCAGATGAGAGCTCAAACATCTGCAAGGACAAAAACAAGTTCAGCTCAAGCACCTGATTGTCTTCTTCAAATCCCAGAATCAGGAAGCTCTGAAACACATCTGACAGTTAGAAATGGTCCAAAGATGTTCTCCAGATGTTCTCACTGAAGGATTTCCCTGCTAGAACTTTAGACAGAAAGAAAAAACTGAACAGCAGCAATATTTGGAGGGCAGGTTGAGGTATATCAGTCGTTACCTGCAGAGCTGTGGTTAGGCTCGTATGAACACAGAGAAGATGGAGGATAAGGGTGAAAATCTTCCTAAATGAAAGTTCACTTTGAGGTCCCTCAATGGGCAGAAGGCACAAAGAAGATGCCAAACGAATCAAACTTCAGCCGAGAGAATGGGTGAGATGATCTGTCCACAGCATGAGGTCAACCATTCATAGTCTGGATTACTCACTGTGAAAGCCATGATCCCCAGCTTCTGGTCCACATGTGAGGTTTCAGGAGCTGTACCAGGGACGAGGAAAATGGAAGGAGGAGCATGCTGCAGCACTTTCACTTTTACTTTGAAGGAGAACTACAGCTCTTTGCACTTTTATTTTGAAGAACCGCAGCTCTTTGCACTTTTATTTTGAAGGAGAACTACAGCGCTTTACATTTTTAATTTCGAAGAAGGACTATGGTGCTTTGCGCACTGAAGGACAAAGATCTGAATGTGTGTTTGTTCCACATCGTGTTTCCTCTCTATAACACAGCCTTTATATTCATTCACAGAATTATTATATGATTATGCTTCTGGTTATCATAGGTAATTTTTGGGACTGTGAAATGTCAGCGGCATGTAATGTAATAGTTTACTTTTACCCTCCTGCCTGGTTTTGTGCCGGTTAACCGTTAGATCGTGTTGTTTGTTGGCGTTCAGCATGTTATGTCTCTAAAATAATGACTCCAGCAGCTCACACACACACTTCCTGTTTCTGAAAACCCTCGAAATCCCACGAAATGCACACACCTGCTATCTGCGGCTGCCGACAGGTAAACATTCATTTATCTGGTCCCTGTGATGCTCGCTTAATTGGATTCACCCGCATGCTATTGTCTCTGCTGGACGGAAGCTGTTGAACTGCCTGACAAAGGCCACGCTCGACACAGATGGAGCTGAGTCTGTGCGCCCTGGAGGAGATGTCGAACCGGATTAGTGTGGGATATTTTCTTGAGGACATCCGCGCAATGCCTTCTAATGTTTCCTATTTCAGTTTCATATGTTTCTGTCACAGCTAACGGCCGCTGGAACAACAATAACCTACAACAGGAAGACATATATGATATGATGCTCTATGAACACGTGCTGGCTTTATCCTCAGCTTCTTATCAGGAGATCACCTCATCTCGATCCGAGATCCATCACTGAGCCTTCAATCTGCAATCCTGAGTTACAGCTGAGAAACTGAGGCATAGCATACAGACACACCTCCACCTGCACCAGAGGAAAAGCCTGCCAGAGTCTGCAGAGACGCACATTTATCTGACCAACAGCCCCATTAATATTTTTACATTTAGTTTTAAACGAGCTCTGTTTGAACTGATTAGTTTGCTATGTTAAAGAGGTGGAAAAAGATCACAAAGAAGCAATAAGTGACAGTAAACAGGTGCCAAAAACTACAAAGAGACAAAAATATTGGAAAAATATTTAAAAAGACCATACGCACACACAAAAATTTAACAAAAAGCAGAGCAGAGACACACGGTGACTCTAATGAGACACAAAATGACTGCAAATAGATAAAATGATCACAAAAGTAAACAGGAAGTGAGTGAAGCTAACACCTCTGTGTCTAACTCCCGCCTTCTCCCTGTTTTCCTGCAGATGTGTGCGTTTGTGACTCGGAGCTCGGCACCCCCGGCTGGAGGGAACCTCTAGACTGTGTCCGAGCCTCCGAGCTGTGCAACCAGAACAGCCAGTGCAGCTCGCGTTACCGGATCATGCGCCAGTGCCTGTCGGGCGGGGACAAGGAGCGCAGCGCCATGCTGGCCTCCAAGGAGTGCCAGGGGGCGCTGGAGGTGCTGCAGGACTCGCCGCTCTACGACTGCCGCTGCAAGAGAGGCATGAAGAAGGAGCTGCAGTGCCTGCAGAACTACTGGAGCATCCACATGGGCCTGACTGAGGGTAAGCCTCCCATGCTGGGCCCTGTCCAGAGCTAATAAAGCCTCCTGCTGCCGCCGATGGAGCACAGCAGCTTGCTGGTGTTTTTATGTCAGGTCTTCTCTTCACACGCTGAGGTTGTCTGTTGGCCTGAAGCGCAGACAGAAAGTAGAGAAAGTTTTACTCAGTGAGCACTTGCAAACAGCAGCTAAAGACGTGAGAGAGTGCAGTGGAGCAGCCTGAAGTCTGATGTGACAGGAAGTGTGTTTATTCAGGAGACGCTCAGACATCATCACCAGAGTATGAAGAGATTTGACAGGAATGGGGAATGGATGAGTTACACTGTGTCTGCAGTGCGAGCCCTGCTGTTTTTCATCAGTATAATTTGAATTGGCTGGATTCTTCATGCTCCTCTGGATTGTCAGGGAAGCATCACTGATCCCTCAATCTCTGCAGGTTCTGCATCCTGGGCAGAGTTGTTTTTCTGGCTGTTTATGTGTGATGGACAGTAGATGTAGTGAAATTCTCAGCAGCACGAGCCACCCTGAATCTAATGACAATGGGATCGTGTCTGTGCAGTCAGGTTTGAGGGAGTTATTACTGATTGTTTGACAAAATTGCTGCAATCATGTTGATTAGTGGGTGACCTTTAACCTGGGCCAGCTGCTGGTTCAGATCGACTCATATTTGTGCTATTTTTTTAAGATTACTCTTATTTCACCAAACTATTATTTCATTATTGATGCTGGAGTTTTAGGGCCGATATTGATAACCATCCCACCATCTATCGAGCGCCTGGTTTTGGGTCCATGAGGCTTGGTTGGACACCTACTGAATAACATGGATCTGCTGCTCAGTGAGCCCACCGCCCCAGAGGGCCTGGGGTTGGGTGGAGTGTGAGCTGGGCTGTTGACAAAAGTGGGATTGGTGTTTATGGACCCCCAGACTGGACTCAGTTAATGATTTTTAAAATCCAGATGGTAGTTAGCTGTAAATACATGAAGTCAAAGAGTGTTGATTTTATCTATCGGTAAATCTCGTGTAAAGGCTCAGAGTAAAGATGCTTTACTACCATTTAGTTTCTATAATAACAGACAGTTAGCTGTAGCATAGCTTCACAGCATGTATTCGACATGTGACTTCATCACATCCAGGTCAGGTGTATATGAAACACAGTTCATACAGCAGAGCACTGTACCCCAGGCTGCCTACAGACCCCCACAGCCATCAGTGTGATGGCTGTGGGTGTCAGGCGTCCCTTCCTCTGCCATGTTTCACTGAAATCTGCAAAACCCAAAAACTCTTAGTCCAAATAAACCTGCAGCAACGCTGAGGTTCACCCGGGGCTGTGTTCCAAACTTTGTCAGCTCTGACTTTGTGATTTTACAAAGGGAGGGCGGCGTGTTTGTTTAGCTGTTTGGTTTTCTGCAGAGGAACCTAAAAATGATTTTAATCCTTTTAAAGTGTCCATCGCGAGCGCTCCAGCGGTGCGCCGACAGACGAGCCTCTGACGGCTTTCCAAGATGCTTCTTTGGGAATTTTAGCACAACAAACGAGCCGCTCACATGAAACGCTCGCTCGCTGCAGAGCTGCTGCGTTCTCAGTCACCTGGATAACGCCCGTGGCTCGTTCACATCCCACTGCCACACACACACACGTGCACACAGCCCGTTGGCTGGCCTAGTTTAGGTCTCGGCAGTGGCAGAGCTCATTAAGAGCCTTTGTCTTTGTTCTCCTTTCCATTGAGGATGTCTCTGTAGTGCCAGCAAAGCTAGCAAAGTCTCCACATCACACACACACACACAATGCTGTGCGGAGACACACAGGCCGTGTGTTTAAGCCTGACAAAGTTGTAATGTACAGAAACACAAACATGCTGTCTGACACGCAGCAGAACAAATATCTATACCCACTAACACTGCACGTGCTCACACGGCTTTCCTTCGTGCTGTGTTTATGTGTCTGAGCTCTGCAGTGTGTTTCAGAGTCTTTTTGCATTAAAGCATCACATCTTAACCTGGCGATCAAACATCTTGGTCGCACACAGCTGAAGGTGGACCAGTGAGAAACGCTTTGAGATCCAGAGACAGAGTCATGTGCAGTTCTTAATGATCTTCCAAACCTTTATTATTTCCTCTGCACTGATCTTGTTCACTAAAATCTCTCTTTTAGTGACTTTTAGCTCAAGCTAAACCAACAGTGAATGACTTTTAGGGAGGGGCAACGGGAGTGTTTGGTTTATTGGACAAAATTAAATGAGCTTGCCTTGTTTTCATCATCTCTAAAAGCCAAATTATAATCTGATCAATCCTCCAGCCCTGCTAGAGGCTGATGACCAGAAACACTGTGTTTATTCAAAGACAGGACCTGAGCGTGAAAATTACAATGCTAGCTGTCACAGAATATGTCCAGTTTGGACCCTGAGAGGAGGTGGAACTGAAAGTCAGTCCTCAACTGGGCCCAGCTTGCACAAAAGCAGAGGAAAAAGAAACAGGAGCCATGACCTCACACTTAAAGGTAAAGCTTGCAGAGTTCAGAAACCATCAAGCTTCCAACACAGAGCCTTAGTAGAGGCGACTGTGCATCTGAATGACTTGAAAGTATTTGGCAGAAGTTGCCGTTCTCTTTCAGAAGAGCTGGAAGCCTCTTGGGGAGGTACTGAAGATGGGTGTCCAGGTTTGGTGAGATGTTTGAGGATTACCTGGTTACTTAGCCTGATGATGGACACCTGGATGAATTAGGGTTGGGCGATTGGACGAATATATTGACTATCGTTTTTACAGGGGAGATTTATTTGCCCATCAGTAAGTTTGCTAATAATGATGGAGCTAATAGAAGCAGTCAACAGAAAAAAAAAATAGCGCTGTTTTAACAGCACCCTCTTTCATCTGTGAGCAAATGCACCCTCCTCAGAGTGCGCCCAAATGCTTGTTGATGGAGCTGCAGAAGCTAGTGATCGCCGCATACTCAGCCGGATGGTGGACACGTACATGCTCATGCAAATTAGTCGCGTTTGAGTACTTTGCTCGCACTATACGTCTGGACAAGTGGCACACCACTTTGGTTACATCCTTAGGTTTACCTCTTTCATCTGGTTTAGAGCCAAAGAAATCCCAAATTGGCGACTTTATATTTTTTTAGTGCTGTCAGTGCTAACTAACGCGATTAACAATTAACCCATCTGGAGGGTTAATTGTTAATCCGACCCTACTGAGTCAAAATCCCTGAAATGTCTCTGTCAATGCATATCGGGCAGTTTGTCCAAAAGTTTGTTCATTCTGCGCTCCAGATGGGTTGAGCGCGTTAAAATTTTTAATCGTGATGACCATGTTAACGCTGCATTAACGCGTTTCTTCCTGTCAAAAGGGAGTTTTTCCTTCATGTTGTTGCCAAAGTACTTCCTCACATGGGGTCATGTGATTGTTGGGATTTTTCTGTAATCCTGTAGGGTCTTTACCTTACAGTATTAAAACACCTTGAGGTGACTATTTTATTGGTGCTATATATAAAATTGAAAATAAAATTGAATTGAATCAATAGTTATGTTTTTTTAGTGGGTATGAGGGATGATGATCAGTGCTACAAAGCTGTCGCATCAGAGACTACAGTCCTCTCCAAACCTTGAACAAGGTGACAACTCAAAGTTAAAAACTCAAACAGTGTTTGTGCACTTTCAGCTAATGAGCAGGATTTCAAGGGTGCAGGTAAATGGCTTGATGTGGCGCGCAGCCTTGAGTCATGAATCTTAAAAATGATTTGAACATGGCAGCAGTCTGTGCAGATTGCTAGGAACGTCAGCGTGACTACAAAGAAGCTTTAAAAGGTTTCTCACAGGAAAGTTCATTTGCTGCTCGCTTAATTACATCCTGCTTCTGATGGGTTTATAGAAATTGTGCTCCTGTAGTTCTGGCTTCCAGCTATATTTTTCTTTCATGTGACACTGAACAAAAGATTTTCTCTTGCACTGTTTGTCTCGTTCATGCATGACGGGCAGGAGGGGATGTGTTGGCTTTTCAGCTTAAAACTTATAATAGAAGTCAGGAGGAAGAACAGGTGAGACTGAAAAGACTCCGAAGTTTCTCCCAGTACGAGGTTCAGCCTGTGTTTATGTGCCTGGAGAGGTTGATTTAGGAGACAGGTTCAAAACTCAGAGCTGTGGTCATCAGAGGAGCCAGTCTTTAACTACATAATGATAATGATAATAATAATAATAAGAACAACAACAACAACAACAACAAAAATGTCACTAAGAAATAATGATAATAATGATAGTAATAATAATAATAATACAAATTTTACAATGACTGTTACATCACACACACACAGAAAATCTACAAACACAGGAGTGAAACTAAAGTGTGCAGCAGACATCCAGTTTGAGATCTTTAATCTACTCTTAGGTTTTTAATCTGATTCATGTTAAAATTAGTTCTCGGTCTCAAACTTGGTCTTTAGTCTGATTTTCATTCTTACATGTTTAATCCAGTCTAAAGATTTTAGCCAAGTCTTTATGTGTTATTCTGGCCTAAATAATCATCAGTAAATTCCAACCTAATCAGGATTAGTCCTGTCAGATTATTGGATTTTTGGCTGCTAATAAAAAATAAACCTTGAAACTAACACACAACGAAATGTCTTTTGTTTTGGAAATGAGAGGTTGGGGTCGCTGAGGGCCTCACATAGATCATCTAGTCCTTAGTGTTACATTTAGACCTGAGTCTTGTCTTTAGGCCTCATTCTGTAAATTTCAGTCTAATCTCTGCTCACTGCTGGGCTCAGCGCTGTGTTCAGGAGACCTTCCAGACATTTCTACATATTTTCGTGAAGGGTTTTCCTCTCGAGACTGCAATGCTTCCACCGCGGAGGTTATTTGTGTGTTTTTAGTCAAAGATTTACTTTAATTGTTATTAAAGTTCATGTAGATGGGCGAAGACTCTGTCACTGTGTGATGCTAACTTTCAGAAATAATGCTGTCACATCCTCTGAAGTGCATCTTCACTCCTGAATGTAGTCTTTAATATGTGATGAAATCTTTACTTGTCATTGTGTTTCTGAGGGTTTATGGTTTAGTTTGTTGCCTCACTCTGGTTTTGGTTTCTGTAACGTGCCCACCTGCATTCCAGCAACAGCCAGTAATCGTTTCTTTTCTTGCAAATATTTTGTCGATCCTTTTGTTCAGAGCACAGAAAGAGAAAAGAGTCAGAAGTGAAATGGTCTCTGAAATACCAGCATGCTCTGGAAATGTGTTTAAATTGCTAATTACACGTAGTTCACTCCTGCGTGACGCTGCTTTTATAGTCTGATACAGAGTCTTTCACTTAGTCTTAAATATGGTCTTTGTGAGTCACTTGAGTAAATCAGCAGCCTGTGGCTTAATTAGGAGAGCTGTGATTGACGGCAGCATCCAGGTTTCACTTTGCAGACTCTCCAGTGAGTGTCTCTGCCCGGCAGATCCTCTGAGAGCTGCCGGGAAGGTGTTGAAGGGAAGGGTGGAAATGAGTAATGAGCTGAGGGACAGAAAATTGGTTGTGGGTGGAGAGTGCCGAGTCCAGAGATGGAGGACTGGAGTCTTTCCTGAAAGCTTTTCCTCTGGCATTCTTTTCATTATTCGTTCTTTGAGGGCTGCAGAAGAAACACTCACCCAGGAGGAACAAAGTGGGGTGACAGAGACTCTCAGAGGTTTCCTCCCACCTGTTATTATGTTCACTGTGAATGTGAAGGAGGTGAGTGGAAGCACCTTAATAGGAGAAGGAAACTTACAAATTATCAGAAAGTGAGGCACAGAATAAAAACCTGGACATGGTTAGAGATGCTGAATAAATCTATTACCACAGTAGCTATGATGATGACGACTGTGATGTCACCATGACTCACCTGTGGAAAGACCTGCATCATCTGTTGATTTAACATTTTGCCTGTCATTTTGTTACCGTATTTTCACGACCATAAGGCGCACTTAAAAGTCTTAGATTTTCTTCAAAAAGTGCGGCGCGCCCTATAGCGCGGTGCGCCCTATGTGTTGTAAGGAGGACGTAGTAGAGAACACCATGAGAACGTTAAAGGGTGAAGTGTGGGCGTTGATCGTATATACCGGGACAATCGCACATACCTGTATAAAAGAACAGGTATGTGCATTATGCAGGACATCGTTGTTTTAACAACCCTGAAAATGGCAAAGAGACACGCTTACGAAGCACAGTTTAAACTGAAGGCCATCAGCTACGCGGAGGAACATGGAAATCGAGCAGCCGCGAGAGAATTTAAGATTAACGAATCGATGGTTCGCAAATGGAGGAAGCTGGAAAACAAGGTCCGGCAGGTCAAGAAGACGCAGCTGAGTTTCCGCGGACATAAGGCGAGGTGGCTCGAGTTGGAGGAAAGACTCGAGCGGTGGATCATCGAGCAAAGAGCGAGCGGGAGAAGCGTTTCGACGGTCACCATTCGGCTAAAAGCAGTTTCACTTTCACTTTTTATGAAACGGTGCCATTTTTCCATCCGGACCAGGACTACGGTAGCGCAGCAACTTCCAGCGGATTATAAGGAAAAGCTGGCCATCTTCCGCTCCTACTGCAGCAAACACATCGGCGACAAAAACATCCAGCCCAGCCACATCACAAACATGGACGAGGTCCCGCTCACTTTTGACATCCCGGTGAGTCACACTGTGGAGAAGAAGGGGACCAGCACGGTAGCGATACGCACAACGGGGTATGAAAAGTCTTCTTTTACTGTTGTGCTTGGCTGCCATGCTAATGGACAGAAACTGCCGCCTATGGTGATTTTTAAGCGAAAGACTTTGCCTAAAGAGAAGTTTCCAGCAGAAATCATCATTAAGGCAAATGAAAAGGGCTGGATGGATGAGGAAATGATGAAAGACTGGCTGAGGGAGGTGTATGTAAGGAGACCAGGTGGTTTTTTCCACGCATCACCATCGCTGTTGATCTGTGACTCTATGCGTGCCCATCTCACAGCCGATGTGAAAAAACTTGTGAAGCAAATGAACTGTGAGCTTGCTGTCATTCCGGGAGGCCTGACGAAGGAACTCCAACCGCTGGACATCGGTGTGAACCGCCCGTTCAAAGTAAGGCTGCGAGCGGCCTGGGAGCGATGGATGACCGGTGGAGACCACAGTTTCACTAAGAGTGGAAGGCAGCGCCGGGCGAGTTACGCCACAATTTGCCAATGGATTGTAGATGCTTGGGCTAACATGTCTGCTGGCACTGTTGTTCGAGCTTTCGCAAAAGCCGGCATTGTTTCCGAGGAGCCGCACGGCACGGAAAGTGACTCTGACGGTGAAGACAGTGAACCTGGCATGTTTGATGGAGATTTAGCGCAGCTGTTTAATTCAGACACAGAGGATGAGGACTTCGATGGGTTTGATTGATGATAAAAATGTGAGTACCAAACTTTGTTTTGCTCCTGCTTTATTTTTAAATACGCACACTTGTATGCTTGTGTGTTGTTGATGATGACGATTATTGGTAATAAAAATGTGAGTACCAAACTCAGTTTTGCTCCTGCTTTATTTTTAAATACGCACACTTGTATGCTTGTGTGTTGTTGATGATGACGATTATTGGTAATAAAAATGTGAGTACCAAACTCAGTTTTGCTCCTGCTTTATTTTTAAATATGCACACTTGTATGCTTGTGTGTTGTTGATGATGACGATTACCGGCATAAGGTACCGAATTCAGGTTTGCTCCCGCTTTATTTTTAAATACGCATACGGTACTTGTATGCGCCCTATGGTCCAGTGCGCCTTATGTGTGTGTTAAATACAGTAAGGGCACACATAACTGAGACTGCGCCTTTTAGCACAGTGCGCCTTATGGTCGTGAAAATACGGTAATATATTTCTTTATTTTATTTACACGGACTTAAGGTGGACTGATGATTGAGGATTTCATCACTTGGCTTGCAACACACATCTGTTCGCAAGACATAGCTATAGTTGCACACATTACAAAACCATGGCAAAGCTAATCCCATTACCAGGAATGGGTTTGGGGGGTGGGGTCACAAATCCATCTGTGAGCTCTTGCTTGTCAGGTGAACGTGTAAAGCATTAGTCTATGGAGGCCTGATGGTATCAGATTTCTGAGTAGGATTATTTCAGGTAGTCAGGTATGACTAGAAGGTGAAATGTTATTTAATTCTCTGAGAGCTACAAGAGCATCCTCTTGGTGGGCACCAGTGAGTGGACCCGCAGTTGTTCTAGCATAAAGGTAATATAGAATGGTAAACAATCATCACGTCTTTAAACAGAAAACACCATTCAGCTTTTCCATCTGAGATGCAGTGATGATGACTGTAAGCCGGGCCCCGAGGGCAGAATGATAAACAGCATCGAGGGCCTTAAGAGCAGCTGCAGAGGCATGCCCATAAATCATATCGCCATAATCCAGAACAGAGAGAAAAATGGCCTTAGCTACTTTTTTCTGTAAAACACAGGGAGGTTAGTTCTTTGCAAAACAACACACGTCTGAGCTCCATCATTTTATTTTGTTTGCTTCCCTCATGGGTCTCATGGCACTTTTGCCTTGGACCAGACGTTCACAGATTTCTTTCCTGCAGACCTTTGCTTGACCCAGAATAATGTCCTGCTCATTGGTAGTAGCTTGAACCGGATTGGCCAAAGCAGAGGTTCCCAAGGTGTGGGGCCCGCCTCCTGGGGAGGCGCAGAGCTATTGCAGGGGGGGCGCGGTATGAAAAGAGAAAAAAAAAAGAATGCTTGGACACTGCTAGCATAATGAACAGATTTTTGACGAGGCTCCCACACAAACGCAAAGCAGGAGATGAAGCATCGCCAAATATGTTTCCAAACCAACCTCCTTCCAATCCAAAGACTAGAAAATATGATGAAGCATATCTTCCCTTTGGCTTCACCTGCACAAGTGCCAAGTTAGGTCTCTGCAATACAATTAGTTTTCCCTGCATTGGAAGCACGCGCTGGGCTCTCCAAATCACAGACAAACAGTATCCCACATTTTTTATTTTTAGTTCACAAACACCATCCATCCATCCATCCATTCATCTTCATCCGCTTTATCCGAGGCCGGGTCGCGGGGGCAGCAGCCTAAGCAGAGAGGCCCAGACCTCCCTCTCCCCAGCCACCTCCTCCAGCTTATCCGGGGGAACACCAAGGCGTTCCCAGGCCAGCCGAGAGATATAATCTCTCCAGCGTGTCCTGGGTCTGCCCCGGGGCCTACTCCCGGTGGGACATGCCCGGAACACCAACCCCGGGAGGTGCCCAGGAGGCATCCTTGCCCGAACCACCTCAGCTGGCTCCTTTCGATGTGGAAGAGCAGCGGATCTACTCTGAGCCCCTCCCGGATGGCCGAACCTCTCACCCTATCTCTAAGGGAGAGGCCAGCCACCCTTCGGAGGAAGCTCATTTTCGCCGCTTGTATCCGCGATCTCGTTCTTTCGGTCACTACCCACAGCTCGTGGCCATAGGTGAGGGTAGGGACCTAGATCGACCGGTAAATTGAAAGCTTCGCTTTTACACTCAGCTCCCTCTTCACCACGACGGACTGGTGCAGCGTCCACATCACTGCAGCCGCCGCACCAATCCGTCTGTTGATCTCTGGCTCCCTTCTCCCATCACTCGCGAACAAGACGCCGAGATACTTGAACTCCTCCACTTGGGGCAGGAACTCATCCCCGACCCGGAGTGGGCACTCCACCGTTTTCCGGCTGAGAACCATGGCCTCAGATTTGGAGGTGCTAATCCTCATTCCCGCTGCTTCACACTCGGTGCGAACCGTTCCAGTGCGAGCTGGAGGCCATCACCTGATGAAGCCAACAGAACCACATCATCTGCGAAAAGCAGAAATGAGATTCTGAGGCCACCGAAGTGAAAGCCCTCCGCCACTTGGCTGTGCCTAGAAATCCTGTCCATAAAAATTATGAACAGAATCGGTGACAAAGGGCAGCCCTGGCCGAGCCCATCACCCACCGGGAATGAGTCCGACTTATTGTCGGCAATGCGAACCAAGCTCTTGCAACAGTTGTATAGGGATCGAATGGCCCGTAGCAATGGGCCAGACACCCCATACTCCCGCAGCACCTCCCACAGGACACCCCAAGGGACACGGTCGAATGCCTTCTCCAAGTCCACAAAACACATATAGACTGGTTGGGCAAACTCCCATGCACCCTCAAGTATCCTTGAGAGGATAAAGAGCTGGTCCAGTGTTCCGCGACCAGAACGAAAACAGCAGTGTTCCTCCAGTATCCGAGGTTCGACTAGCGGACGAACTCTCCTTTCGAGCACCCTGGCATAGACTTTCCCAGGGAGGCTGAGGAGTGTGATCCCCCTGTAGTTGGAACACACCCTCCGGTCCCCCTTCTTAAAGATGGGGACCACCAACCCGGTCTGCCAGTCCAGGGGTACTGCCCCGATCTCCACGCCTCTACAATGTTGCGTGGAGTTCACAAACACTTCTTGTAATAAATAACTACTCCTGACATTTTGGAGATGTTAGCTCTTTATACAGTAAAGTTACAGTGGGATACAAATAATATCAGGCTGATCCTGCCACAATTTGTTCTCCCTGTCCAAATCACAGTATCCCACAGTTGTTTATGTTTTTAAACCCATTTTGCACAGAGAAGCATTTTTGAAAAATTTATTGATAGCAATGTTGAATATTATTACAAACGAAAAAACAACTACACGTAAAATAATGACGCCGTGACGCCTCTGCCTTTCTAAATGGAGGGACAGTAACTGTGTGTGTGTAATTGTAAGCGTGTAAAAACTGAAGATAGTAAGATTAACAGTAACAGTATTTTGTCTCTATCTGTCATTGTAGAAATTAATCTCATGCAAACAATAACGTGGCGCACAGCGTGGCGTGAAAAAAGGCACATACCTTTGATGTTGCGTGACAAACTCTGTATTCCTCGTCCACACGTAACGCAAAAACTGAGTTTTAAAACATTGCCGTTTTCGTTTATTCAAAACGCCGTTTACGTGTGGACGAAAGGCCCAAACGCATAGAATCAGCTGCATTTTCAAAAATACCATGTAGGTGTGGACGTAGTGTAAAAGAATTAGAAGTTTATTTCATTTCTACGTGTAATTTATTGCAGTTTACTTGTATTTGCTTAATTGTTTACTAAATGTTTGAGGTGTGAAATAAACCACGATGGAGGTTATTTCACACCTCAAAATATGGGTGTGTGTGGTTGGGTGGTGGGGGGGCGCGAAGATTTTTCTTGTAATACAAAGGGGGTCTAACAAAATATGTTTGGGAACCACTGGGCTAAAGTATCGAAAAGTTTACATCAGGTCCCACTAGGGTTGGGCAACATGTAAAAATTTTCCAAGCGACACTTGTCAGTCCAATAACCGACGATAGGCAATATATTCACGCATGTCCAGACTTTTTGATGGGAGGAGCAATGTAATCATGCACGGACTGATTTCTGTGTTTGGACAAACTAATTGCCAAATTGCACACTGGAGGAAAAGGCTCAGATAGAAATGAACCGTTATCTCAGCGAGGAGGTCGTAAACGGAGAAGACGATCCACTGGCTTGGTGGAAAAGGCATGAAAAATGTTTAGAATAGAATAGAATAGAATTCAACTTTATTGTCATTGCACATGCACAGGTACAGGGCAACGAAATGCAGTTTGCATCCATCCAGAAGTGCTTTAGTGATATAGGTATATTACAATATATATTAGCAATAGTATAGATATGTAAGTATATTACAGAAATGGGTCTATTATGGTATGTTATAATGTACACGGTATGAAGTATGTTGTGAATATTCTATAACTAAGTATGTACAGGCTGTAGTGAGTACAAGCTATGAACAGGATATAAATATGAAAAACTATACAGAATATGAAATAAATAACTTTACAGAAATCTGAGATATACAGCTATACAGAAATGGGAACTATGCAAGTTGTAAACAGTTGTAGGATTAAAGATTATTGAATGTACAGAATGATTATTTACACAGAGCTATACAGTAGTGCAGTTAAGATAAGTGAGGGTGTAGATAGTTTCTACAGAGGCTATATAAAGTGCTAGTGGTTGTGAGTGGTGGTTCACTCCATGTTATTATTGTGTGTTTGAGGGTACAGTTGTCCATTGTGTGTGTGTATGTTCAGTCCATGAGTTTAACGTGGGTCAGCTGTCAGGAGGCAGAGTTCAGGAGTCTGACAGCTGTGGGGAAGAAGCTGTTCCGGTACCTGGTGGTCTTAGTCCGGAGGCTCCTGTGGCGCCTCCCAGAGGGCAGGAGGGGGAAGAGTCCATGCGATGGGTGACTGGGGTCTTTGATGATTTTCCCAGCCCTTTTCAGACACCGCTTCCTGTAGATGTCTTTTATGGCAGGAAGTGGTGCTCCGGCGATGCGCTGGGCAGTTTTCACGACCCTCTGCAACGCCTTCCGGTCCGAGGCAGAGCAGTTCCCGTACCAGACTGTTATACAGTTGGTCAGGATGCTCTCGATGGTGCAACGATAGAAGTTCACCAGGATGTCTGAGGACAGGTGGTTCTTCCTCAGAGTCCTCAAGAAGAAGAGGCGCTGGTGAGCCTTCTTGACCAGCTTGGAGCAGTTGGTCGTCCAGGTGAGATCCTCGGAGATGTGGACTCCCAGGAACTTGAAGCTGCTCACACGCTCCACAGCCGTCCCCTTAATGTGGATGGGTGGATGTGGGTCAGCATTCCTCCTGTAGTCCACGATGAGCTCCTTGGTCTTCTCGGTGTTAAGCAGCAGGTTGTTTGTGTCGCACCACTCAGCCAGACGATCCACCTCCTCCCTGTAGGCGGCCTCATCGTTGTCACTGATGAGGCCAATCACCGTGGTGTCATCTGCAAACTTAATGATGGTGTTGGAACCATCAGCAGGTCTGCAGTCGTGGGTGAAGAGGGAGTAGAGGAAAGGGCTCATCACACAGCCTTGTGGTACACCGGTGTTCATTGTGATGGTAGATGAGCAGTGGTTATCCAGCCAGACATGTTGGGGGCGGTTGGTCAGGAAGTCCAGTAACCATTTGCAGATGAGGGAACTGATGCCCAGGTCTGTCAGTTTCCTGATGAGTTGTGAGGGGTGGATTGTATTGAATGCTGAACTGAAGTCTATAAACAGCATTCTGGCGTAGGTGTTGTTGTTGTCCAGGTGTGAGAGGACAGAGTGCAGTGCGATGGAGACTGCATCCTCTGTGCTCCTGTTCTGGCGGTATGCGAATTGGTGGGGGTCCAGGGTGGGGGGGAGACAGGATTTGAAGTGTGCTAGGACCAGCTGCTCTAAGCACTTAGTGATGATGGGGGTGAGTGCTACTGGGCGGTAGTCATTGAGGCAAGATGGGTTGGAGTTTTTGGGTATCGGGACGATGGAGGTGGATTTGAAGCAGGCCGGTACCACAGCGTGGGCCAAGGACAGATTGAATATGTCTGCGAGCACTCCTGCAAGCTCCCCAGAACACGCTCTGAGAACACGCCCGGGGATGCCATCAGGACCTGCAGCCTTGTGGACATTGATCCTGCTCAGCACCGCTCCTACATCGGTGGGGGAGAGAGTCAGAGGTTGGTGGTCTGGCGTCATGTCTGCTTTGGTTGTGGTTGTGGGGTTCCCTCGCTCAAAACGAGCATAAAAGTTGTTGAGCTCGTTGAGGAAGGAAACATCAGAGGATGCGGGGGAGGGTTTGGTGGTCCTGTAGTCTGTAATGGTCTGGAGTCCTTGCCACATTCGTCGGGGGTTGGAGTTGGAGAAGTGTTCTTCTACCTTCTTTTTGTAATGGTGTTTGGCTTTTTTGATGCCCTTCTTTAGATTAGCCCTGGCTGTGCTGTAGGCGTGTGCATCTCCTGACCTAAAGGCAGTGTTGCGGGCCTTCAAGTGGAGACGAACATCCCGGTTCATCCAAGGCTTCTGGTTGGGGTACATGGTGATCCGTTTCTGGGTGGTGACACTGTCTGTGGTTTCGGAGATGTAATCCAGTACAGATGAGGCGTACTGGTCCAGGTCTGTGTGGGTGAACATATTCCAGTCTGTGTTTTTAAATCTGTCCTGGAGCACTGCCTCTGTCCCCTCTGGCCACACTTTAATTGTCCTCACAGCAGGTTTCATACGTTGGATGAGTGGTGAATACCTAGGTGTAAGGAACAGGGAGAGATGGTCCGATTGTCCAATGTGGGGGAGGGGTGTGGCTTTGTAGGCTCCAGCCAGGTTGGAATACACATGGTCTAAAGTCTTGTCTCCTCTGGTGTGGCAGGAGACATGTTGGTGGAATCTGGGGAGGACTGACTTTAAGTTGGTGTGGTTGAAGTCGCCAGCAACAATAAAAGCAGCCTCGGGGTGTTTATTCTGGTGTTTGTTAATGGCTGCAGAAAGTTCTTTCATGGCCAACCTAGCATTAGCGTCGGGGGGGATATACACGGCAGTGAGTATGATCGAAGTGAGTTCTCTGGGGAGATAATAAGGTCTGCATTTGACCATTAAAAACTCCGCATTAGGTGAGCAGTGACTCTCAGTAGTAGTGGAGTTCATGCACCAAGCATTGTTAATATAAATGCACAAACCTCCACCTCTGGTCTTGCCGGAGTCATCTGCTAGCCTGTCGGCTCGGTGTGTGTGGCGTCCTGCTAACTCGATAGCATTGTCCGGGCAGCTGTTGTTCAACCATGTTTCGGTGAAAAACATGACATTTGAGTCCATAATCCGTCTGTTGTTAGTGATGGAGAGCCGTATCTCATCCATTTTGTTTGCCAGAGAACGGACATTGGCGAGGAAAATACTGGGTAAAGGCAGCCGGTGTGGTGTTAGCTTTAGCTTAGCCCGTAGCCCTCCGCGCCTACCTCGCCTTTGTTTACGATCTCGGCGCCGTCTGCGTGCACTTCCGCCCGGCCGGGGAGAGTGGGCAGCCTCCGGTGTTCTGGAGATCTCTGGGATGAGTCGGAGATCGGCGATAAAACTGTTGGAGTTGTGAGTCCAGATGTCCAGAAGCTCTTGTCTGCTGTAGGTCAGCAACGCACAGCAATTCTGGACGAATAATCCGGTTAAAAGTAGATAAAAAACCGCTAAATAGCAGATTCTGGAGAGACACTGAGCCTCGCGTTGTTCACGCGCCGCCATCTTTCCCATTGATGTCACACATGGTTCGGAAATATCTGCGTATACCAGCCACAAGCAAACCTTCAGAACAGGTCTTTCAACACCACCTATTGTTAACCACCTGCGCACACTGCCAAAACCTGATAAAGTAAACATGCTTGTTTTCCTGTCAAATATGTCACAAACGGTTGCGGGGACACAACGGGCTGGAGAGCACCGGCTTGACCTGGGACACATGAAACACGTTATGAATGCGCATGTTGTGCGGTAACTTGAGGCGAACAGACACAGGGTTAACAATGGCGTCTATGGCAAAAGGGCCAATGAACTGGGTTGACAGTTTTTTAGATTCGACCCATAGTGGCACAAAGCGAGTAGACAGCCATACCTGTTGTCCCACAGCATACGCCGGGGCTGGCATCCGACGGTGGTCAGCGAGCGCCTTGTTCCGTTCTTTAGTGCGGAGTAGGGTGGCTCGAGTCGCACGGCGGCACCTACGGCCTGTGAGCCTGCACAGAAGGAACGGTGTGCTCACCTTCGATAGCAGGAAGCAAAGGCGGTTGGTATCCCAGGGATGCTTCAAAAGGAGACTTGCCCGTGGCAGTGGAGGTGTGGCTGTTATGCACGTATTCAATCCACGGAAGCTGTTCACTCCAGGTCAATTGGTTATGGGAGGCGACGCAGCGGAGGGCAGCCTCAAGCTCCTGGTTAGCCTGCTCAGATTGTCCATTACTCTGTAGGTGAAACCCGGAAGAGAGACTGACCTTTGCTCCCAGAGCGGAGCAGAACTCCCTCCACACTAGGAACGTAAACTGCGGCCCTCTGTCCGAGACGACATCCTCGGGGATCCCGTGGAGCCGGAACACCTGGGCGGTGAGGAGCCGAGCTGTCTCCAGGGCCGTGGGAAGTTTCAGAAGGGCGACGAAATGAGTGGCTTTGGAGAAATGGTCGACATGAGCAGATGGTATTGCGGTGTTACCTGAAGAGGGCGGTAATCCAGTGATGAAATCCAGGGAGATATGTGACCATGGGCGAGCCGGTGTGGGGAGAGGCTGAAGAAGGCCCGGGGGAGGACGATTCTGGGCGCACGTAGAACAGGCTGACACATATTCCCTGGTATCCTTTGTTATACAGGGGCACCAAAAGTAGCTTCGGAGGAAGGATACAGTGCGGAGGACCCCCGGGTGGCACGAGAAATGGGCGGTGTGAGCCCACTGGAGAACTTGAGGGTGAACAGATGTAGGAATGAAGAGGCGGCCGGGCGGGCCGGTTCCCGGGTCCAGCTCAGATTCTTGTGCCTCCTGGATGAGCGACTCGATCTCTCATAAAACTGCCCCAATAACACAGGCGGACGGGAGGATGGGTCCAGGGTCCGATTCCTCCTCTGTGCTGACAAACTGCCGGGAAAGGGCATCTGGCTTCATATTCCGTGACCCCGGCCTGTAGGTGATAGTGAAATCAAAGCGGGTAAAAAACAAAGCCCACCTGGCCTGCCGGGAGTTGAGGCGTCTGGCCGAACGAAGGTACTCCAGGTTCTTATGATCCGTCCACATGATGAATGGCTGCGCTGCTCCCTCCAACCAGTGCCTCCACTCCTCCAGGGCGAGCTTGATGGCCAATAGTTCCCAGTCTCCGATGTCATAATTACATTCTGCGGGAGAGAGGTGGCAAGAGTAGAAGGCACATGGGTGGAGCTTGCCATCCTCCTGCTCGGACAGGACCGCTCCCACTCCGGAGTCCGATGCATCCACCTCCACAATAAACTGCCGGGTGAGGTCCGGTTGACGGAGAATGGGCGCTGCAGAAAGCCTCTCCTTGAGCAGGGTAAAGGCATGCTGCGCAGCAGAATCCCACTGGAAAGAAACTTTGGGAGAAGTAAGTTTAGTGAGTGGGAGAGTGATTGTACTGAAATCACGAATGAATTGCCTGTAAAAGTTTGCAAATCCCAAAAAACGTTGCAGCTGCCGACGATTTGGAAGGTCGGTCCTTCAGTTCCTCCTCTCGATGACATAGCCCAGAAAAACCACCGAGGTCACGTGGAACTTGCACTTCTCCCCCTTCACAAAGAGCCGGTTCTCCAGAAGGCATTTGAGGACCTGCCTCACGTGAACTTGGTGCTCCACAAGCACCTTTGAAAGCATGTCATCCAGGTACACAAAAACGATTGACAAAGTCACAGAGCACATCATTAACCATGGCTTGGAACACTGCGGGAGCATTGGTTAGACCAAAAGGCATCACGAGGTATTCAAAGTGGCTCAAGTGGGTGTTGAATGCAGTTTTCCACTCATCCCCCTCCCTGATACGCACCAGATACCTCCTGCATAGAGCCCACTCACACCTGGATGGGGGAAAAGGCACGGTCAGGATCCTGTTTCTTGACTTTTCCAGTGCCTTTAATACCATCCGGCCCTGTATGCTTCAGGAAAAACTGAACAGGATGGAGGTGGACCCCTGCCTGGTGGCTTGGATCTCCGACTACCTCACTGACAGACCACAGTACGTCAGGCTGAAGGACATCACGTCTGACACTGTGGTCAGCAGCACAGGAGCACCACAGGGAACTGTGCTGTCCCCTCTTCTCTTCACCTGTACACCTCTGACTTCTGCTACAACTCTGAAGTATGCCACATTCAGAAGTTTGCAGATGACACAGCCATCATGGGGTGTATCTGGGATGATCAGGAAGAGGAGTACAGAAGTCTGGTGAGGAAGTTTGTTGCATGGAGTCACACAAACCACCTGCAACTCAACACCTCAAAGACTAAGGAACTGGTTGTGGACTTCGGGAGGTCCAGAGAAGGTCCACTGCCGGTTCAGATAGAGGGGGAGGAGTACCTCGGGCTGTGGGTGGACAATAAACTGGACTGGTCATGCAACACAGAGCACCTGTATAAAAAAGCCCAAAGCCGACTGTACTTCCTCAGGAGGTCTGCAGGAAGCTCCTGAGGATGTTTTACCAGTCAGTGGTTGCTGGAGTACTTTTCTATGCTGTGGTGTGCTGGGAGAGCAGCACAGCAAAGAAGGACTCATCCAGGCTGGAGAAACCGATCAGGAAGGCTAGCTCTGTGGTCGGCATGAAGCTGGACACTCTGGTGACAGTGGCAGAGAAAAGGACACTAAAAAACTGCTGGACATTATGAACAATGCTGGGCATCCTCTGCACACGGCCATTAACAACCAGAAGAGTCTGTTCAGTGACAGGTTGCTTCTCCCCAAGACAAGAACTAACAGACTTAAAAACTCCTTTGTCCCACACGCCATCAGACTGTTTAACTTCTCTCTGGAGGGGAGAGGGAGGGGAAACAGGAGGACAAAGGAGGGGGGAACAACTAAGCTGTAGTGCCTCTTCACTTCACTGTGCAATAACTTTTGTGCAATACTTTTGTTAATAGTCAACAGTGCAAAAGACCTCAATACTTGAAATGTGCAATTCACTTGTATTTTTATTTTTATTGCTATTTATTCTATTTATCCCCTTCGTATATTTTATTTATATATGTCTCTGTATTTATATATGTGTGTGTGTGTGTGTGTGTGTGTGTGTGTGTGTGTGTGTGTGTGTGTGTGTATATAATATTCTGTAACTCTGTAACTTCTGTCGGTGTTGTGCTTTTGGAAACCGAATTTCCCAGAGGAACCCGCCCGAGGGATTAATAAAGTTTTATCTTATCTTATCTTATCTTATCTTATCTTATCTTATCTTAGCTTATCTTATATTATCTTATCTTATCTTATCTTAGATGGTAAGCATTGCGCAAATCCAGCTTGCTAAAAACAGTCATGCCTTGAAGCAGCTCAAAGGCAGAGGAAAGCAACGGCAAAGGATATTTGTTTTTCACAGTGATCTGGTTCAGGACCTTATAATCTATGCATGGCCGCAGAGACTTATCCTTTTTAGCCACAAAGAAAAACTTGGCCGTGACAGGTGAAGAGGAAGGGCGAATCAAGCCTGCCACGAGCGACTCCGTGATGTAGCGCTCCATGGCGTTTCACGGGCGAAAGCCGTGAGCGTCCCAGCTCCATGGGCTCCTACTCCTCTTCACTGGCCTCAGATTCACGCAGCCCACAAGCCGCTGTGGAGGCTCCGTGAAGCCCCAGAGGTTCATAACGGGAGGGTGCGTGTGAACTCCAGTGCGCGCGTACTCGATTGTCCACTCGAATACACAGGGTCATGAGAGCAACTAGGGAGGAAGGCAATTCACAAAGCATCAGTTCATTTTTGAGTTCATCAATAATGTTAGTCAGTAACGCACTCTTGAGTGGCTTTTCCCCCCATTTCATCTGCTCAGCCAAAGTGGAAGAGAGCATAGAAAAATTGGCCATGCTCCGCTTACCTTGTTTGAGAGCGAGTAAGCGTTGGCCAGCGGCGGCTGCAGTGGACTTTTTGTCAAACACATTTTAAAATTTATCAAGGAAGTCAGAAAAGGACATTTCAGGGGTAGCGTGAAGCACTGCTTGCGCCCAGGTCAGTGTGCGATACTGGAGTAACTGGTCAATATAAGCAATTTTAGCACCATCACTAGAAAAAACTTGCGGCTGCTGACAAAACTGGAGGAAACATTGAGTGAGCAAACCAGTGCATTTACCAAGTTCTCCAGAAAAAGCTTTAGGTGTAGGGAGAAATCTGTCTAATAGAACAGGTGTAGGAGCTGGTGGTGTGGCACTTACAACTGGTGCTGGCGTCTCCTGTGGGGGGTGCGGCGGCGGGTGGATTCACCGCCAGAGGTGTTTGCTGAGCCACAGCCTGCGTGAGGTTTGCAAGCTCACCTCGAATGTGGATAAACATTTGCTCCTGACGCTCCAGCATCGCTGCCAATGTGGCAAGAGTGGGGGTCGAGGTCGCTGAATCTGCTGAGTCCATTTTTGTGGCTGGATGATTCTGTCACAAACTGTTGGAGGGACTCGCTGAGCGCAGAGCGGGTTGTCAGTTCCAAACACAGAGTTTATTTACAAACACCAAGTGCAGAATATATACAGTGGGGGAAATCCAGGGTTCTGAGGGTCCAAGGGAAAGGTCCAGGGGAAAACTCTCTTGCACTCGTTCTCTTCTCCTATACTCCAACACACACGTCCACACAGCGGGGAGGTCACGGGTCCGGGGGGGAGAACTATCACACAGGAAAGGCAGGTTAGACAAAGTCACGAATCTTACACAAGCTAACGTTCACAAGAGCTAGAGAGGATCACTAACGTGTCTCACACAATCATCCAGCGACGAGAAGTCTGTGTCCCAGCCTTAAATGGTAGAGACATAATGGCAACATAACAGTGACAGGACCGGGAGACCGCAGTGAGCTCCGCCCAGGCAGAGCGGCAAAGGAGAGAGAGAGAGCACTTTACTGTATACAGAGCTAACATCTCCAAAATGTCAGGAGTAGTCAGTTAGTCATTACAACAAGTGTTTGTGAACTAAAAATCAAGAATGTGGGATACTGTTTGTCCGTGATTTGAAGAGCCCAGCGGTGCTCCCGACTAAGGGAAAACCAATTTTGCAGGGGAGACCTACCTTGGCACTTGTGCAGGTGAAACCAAAGGGAAGATATGCTTCACCATATTTTCTAGTCTTTGGCATAGAATGAAGTTGGTTTGAAAACATATTCAGCAATGCTTCATCTCCTGCTTTCCGTCTGTGTAGGCGCCCCATGCTAGCAGCGTTGTTTTTTTTTGTTTTTTTTTTTCCCTTTTCATGCCGTGCCCCCTCTGCAATGGCTCTGGGCCCCACACTTTGGGAAGGTCTGCACTAGTCTATGTATCACTTTCATCTTACTAGTGACTTGGACAAGATGACAAACAGAATCTCATGCTGAAGATGCTGTCTGGTCTTCATGAGTTTCATTGTATGTGTATATGCATGTAGGGTTAGTATGGTTAATGCATTTTCTGTTTGTGTGTGTTTTATGTACCTCTCATCACGTTTTCATTATTCTTATCACTGCTTAAAACAACACGCATTTCTCTCTCTGTTTTTTTTTAACCCTCCTTTCTTAAAAAAAAAAGAAAGTGGGATTGCAGTTGTTTCAGGCTGAGAAACACCAAACACTCTTCATGTTATCATTCATATTTCATCCATACAAATATTTTATTTCTTTGGCCACTGGGCAGGTGACCTGCAGTATCACGTCTGCCCCAGCTGGATACCTTTTCACACACACTGTGACGTCAGACACATTCACCCTCACTTTTGTTTTGCACACAATTTCACTTCATTCTTCAATGGTCTACACACCACGTGCTGCCCAATAAATACTTTACAGTGTATTTCATCCTCTTTCAAGGGAGACTTACTCAGTTTATTCTCCATTACAAGACAACAATCAGCCACACTCACGCAGACCACGTCTGGCCCGCACACACACAAAATAGACACATACAAGAGCTCTGACCTCCTTTCGGTGGAGAAAACCAACACTCAACGCCCTCAGCGGCGGAGAAAAACGTTTTTAACTCTCCTTCTATTCGGTGGAGAAACCTGCTTAGACCTCCTTAAAACTGGTGGAGAAACCATCTTAAATCTCCTTACAAAAATTAAAAACACTGGCGGAGAAGCCAGACCTCCTTGAAACTGGCGGAGAAGCCAGACCTCCTTAAAAAAAATTACAGAAAAAAACTGGTGGAGAAACCAGGTAGCTTGCGTCTACACGCACAGCTTGCGCACTCATGTACCTGCGTTTAACCACACGGTCACGTAGGCGCTCTCTATTGTTTTAGGTTTGCGTGAAACCGCGCAACCAGCGCTCCCCCGGACCCGCGTCTGCACGCGCAGTCTCAGTGACGTATAAGGCCTTTTCTACTCACTGTTCGTGTTGTTTTCGTTCATCGGAAAATTCTCTGGATCCCGTCAATCGCCATCCAACCCGAGGGGAGTTCAGACGCAAACTGTCCGGCCTGGTGACAAAGTTAAGCACCAGGGCTTTCGTCAGGCGTCCCAGACGCTGGCTACTAGCAGACTACGGCGGCGTCATCTCCCTCTCCTCGGTGGATGCGATGTGTTGGGTTCCAGCTCGGAAGGACCAAATAAATGTTGGGTCAGTGTTTCCACAAGTCCCGCTAATTCTAGAGACTCATTCATCATGAAGAAAACAAGACAGTCAGCGATCGATCGATTTACTTGCAAGGGAGGCCTCGTCGGTATCTCAGGAACGCACTTCGAATCCTAGCACAAAATGACCCCATATCCGGCCTCCGCTTGCTGCCTTTTATTGGGAAAACAGTTCACACAATACACATCACAGCAAAAGCACCTCCCACCGTAAAAACCCCAAATCGTTCTAAGACAAGGCACTATGTGTGTGAATGTGTAAACATCTATATGCATGTGCAAGAACGTGTGTGTGTGTATGCATGTGAGAATGTGTGTGTATGTGTGTGTGTGTGTATGCATATGAGAATGTGTGTGTATGTGTGTCTGTTTGTGTTTGAGTGAGTGTGTGAGAATGTGTGTCTCTCTGTGTGCGTGATTTCCAACTGTTTCTAACAACATCCTTAGTCATAAAATGGTAATCTCCCCCACACCCAATATATGGTTCAGTTTCTTCTTTGGCTCTCGGAGGAGGCGGACGCACTTTTCCTCCTCTCCCTTATCGTCCCTGCTTATGTCCTTGTCTAGTCTCGTGGTTTTTTTTGTATTTTCCCTGGAACATTCTCTCACAGTCTGTTCTCTAAAACCTAAAAGAGGAATTATGGATTGGATCATCTGGTCCTTAAATGCAATTGACACCCCTTTCTCAACGAGAAGTTTGGGCTTGGGTGAGCCTGAGTGCTGAAGATATCTACCTATAGTGGGGCAAAAAAGTATTTATTCAGCCACCGATTGTGCAAGTTCCCCCACTTAAAATGATGACAGAGGTCAGTAATTTGCACCAGAGGTACACTTCAACTGTGAGAGACAGAATGTGAAAAAAAAATCCATGTATTCACATGGTAGAATTTGTAAAGAATTTATTCGTAAATTAGGGTGGAAAATAAGTATTTGGTCACCTCAAACAAGGAAAATCTCTGGCTCTCACAGACCTGTAACGTCTTCTGTAAGAAGCTTTTCTGTCCCCCACTCGTTACCTGTATGAATGGCACCTGTTTGAACTCATCATCTGTATAAAAGACACCTGTCCACAGCCTCAAACAGTCAGACTCCAAACTCCGCCATGGCCAAGACCAAAGAGCTTTCGAAGGACACCAGGAAAAGTATTGTAGACCTGCAGCAGACTGGGAAGAGTGAATCTACAATAGGCAAGCAGCTTGGTGTGAAAAAATCAACTGTGGGAGCAATCATCAGAAAATGGAAGACATACAAGACCACTGATAATCTCCCTCGATCTGGGGCTCCACGCAAGATCTCATCCCGTGGGGTCAAAATGATCATGAGAACGGTGAGCAAAGATCCCAGAACCACACGGGGGGACCTGGTGAATGACCTGCAGAGAGCTGGGACCAAAGTAACAAAGGTCACCATCAGTAACACACTACAACGGCAGGGAATCAAATCCCGCAGTGCCAGACGTGTTCCGCTGCTGAAGCCAGTGCATGTCCAGGCCTGTCTGAAGTTTGCCAGAGAGCACATGGATGATACAGCAGAGGATTGGGAGAATGTCATGTGGTCAGACTAAACCAAAGTAGAACTTTTTGGTATAAACTCAACTCGTTGTGTTTGGAGGAAGAAGAATACTGAGTTGCATCCCAAGAACACCATACCTACTGTGAAGCATGGGGGTGGAAACATCATGCTATGGGGCTGTTTTTCTGCCAAGGGGACAGGCCGACTGATCCGTGTTAAGGACAGAATGAATGGGGCCATGTATCGTGAGATTTTGAGCCAAAACCTCCTTCCATCAGTGAGAACTTTGAAGATGAAACGAGGCTGGGTCTTCCAACATGACAATGATCCAAAACACACCGCCCGGGCAACAAAGGAGTGGCTCCGTAAGAAGCATTTGAAAGTCCTGGAGTGGCCTAGCCAGTCTCCAGACCTCAACCCCATAGAAAATCTGTGGCGGGAGTTGAAAGTCCGTGTTGCTCGGCGACAGCCCCAAAACATCACTGCTCTCGAGAAGATCTGCATGGAGGAATGGGCCAAAATACCAGCTACTGTGTGTGCAAACCTGGTAAAGACCTATAGTAAACGTTTGACCTCTGTTATTGCCAACAAAGGTTATGTTACAAAGTATTGAGTTGTATTTTTGTTATTGACCAAATACTTATTTTCCACCCTGATTTACGAATAAATTCTTTACAAATCCTACCATGTGAATTCATGGATTTTTTTTTTCACATTCTGTCTCTCACAGTTGAAGTGTACCTCTGGTGCAAATTACTGACCTCTGTCATCATTTTAGGTGGGGGAACTTGCACAATCGGTGGCTGACTAAATACTTTTTTGCCCCACTGTATTCGGAACCATGGTAGCAGGGTTCTGGCTGATCGGAGCTGGCTTGGCCCTGGCTTATTGAAGAATTAAGAAAGTGGAACCGGCTGTTCAAACCCCCACAAGGCTGCCTGCTGGGATTGGAACGATGGGGGAGGCGTGAGTTTCTCAAAATGGGCTCATTGAGTCAGCACGGATAAGATCTTGGAGAGGCTACGGCTGCTGTGAATACTCAGAATAAGATCTCTGACTGCAGACTGGATACATCTCGGAAGGGCTAGCCCAGAATAACGTCTCTGGGCGCAAATTGGATGACATCTCGGGGAGGCACACTGCCGTGGGTTCTCAGAAATTGGCTCCTTCAGCACAAGAAATGACAACATCACAGAACGCAAGTATGGCGAAGCTCGCGGCTCTCCAACGGGAGATTGAGAGACCAGTGTTGGACTGTAGAACTGCTTTGAAATTCATATGAGCTGTTCGCACTAAAGTAAAAAATACCATCACTTATGCGGATACCCCTTTGGCGCCAGCTGCAAGGCCGGAGCTGAACAAAACACCCTGATAACGACTGTGTTTAGTCTGTTCCTTCCCATTCCATGCAAGGCCACCTGGGTTGGCTGGAAGACTGTTTACTTAGCCTGGCAGGGCGAAGGACACTGTCTCAGCTGAACTATGGACACGCTCACACATACATATACTGATACTGATAAGCACTCACTGATGCATCACCCTCCCTACCCCGGATCCAACGCCACCTCCAACGCTTACCTCCCCTCTGATGTGGACATCGTGTCACGACCTGCGGGGTCGGCAAGGCACTGATCAGCAATCTCTCTCCCCCTCCCCTGTTTTGCCGGGGCGGAACTCATGGCGGGTTCACGCCCTCGGCCCACGCCCTCCCGGATCATGCACACCTGGGCCTCATCAGACCAGCTGGTATATCAGAAGGAGGAGATCAGCTGTTCAACGCTGGATTGTTGTGAAGACTCCTGTCAGTACACGTCGAGCCCTAGTTTCCCACACTTCCGCCACAGAAAGTAACACTTGTCTCTCTGTTCTAGATTCCCCGGACCCGTCCCCGTGTTTCCCCGTGTGGAGCGTGTATGAGGTGGCTGGTCACTAGCGGAGAGAGGTTGGCGTGAGCGTGTGTGTGATCCCCTTGTTTTCCCTGGAGCCCTGGAACCCGTCCTCGCACATCTTGTATATAGCACTGTCCTCGCACTGCCTGTAAATACACTTGGTGAAGATATTTGTGAATAAACTGTCTCTGTTACAACACACTCCGGAGTCCTGCGAGTGGATCCTCAGAGCAACCCATGACACATCGGGTCAGTTGGAGGCGCAGTCGAAAGATTGCAGCAGTCCCAGATCAGATGTACACACTGGAACTCTTTCCCATGTTGCTGTCTGTGTTTATTGTGCTATGGTGTGTTGATATCTGTGCATTCCTGTATTATCCTTTTGTGTTACACATTTCAATGTTTTTTTTTCCTCGCTACCTAGCCTGACCTGTCTCCCCAATTTGATGTTTGTGTATTGTATGTACGGTCGGCAAGGTCTGTCATCTCGGTTGTGGGCAAAAGACCTGCAACTGACAAATAAAGGCTATCTCATCATCTCATCTCATCATCAGTTCCTGTATTGTTTCACCATGCACAACACAGTGAAGCCACAGAAGGGCAGGAAGCTTACCACACAAGAATCAGATCTTTCAGATAGGATGTATCTGCAATAAAACCTCCCCCAGCACAGAGTGGCTGGAGAGGTGGTCAGAGACAAAGGAATGACTTTGATCCTACTGCTTGAACTAAGACTTTACAAATTTAAGAACCACAATGACACATTCAACAATTTGACTTAACAATGGGGACCATGACAGTACCCACCCCTCAACTGGAGCCTCCCGGCGACCCACCAGGCTTACCTGGATGCCTAGGATGGAATAATTTATAAGTTTTGTTTGGAGGGAATATTTTACCTTCTTTTCTTGTTTGTTTCAGTATTAATATAGCTACTTTTTGGATTATTAATTTATTTGTTTGATATGCGCCAAATTGCACAAAAGACTTAACTTTATATCACAGATATTTTTTTATGTTCACTGGAAGAGATATTTTGACTTTTAACATAGTTTTTATTTAATTTTGTATTTGTTGTTTGGCAGAGTGTGTAAGACAGATAAACAATAGAACAGCCTGTAAACACAAAAGAAGCCAGTTTCTCTTTGTTTCCTTCACCACCATTGTGTTTTTTTATTTAAATAAAATATTTTTGTTTTTTCTTAACATAGGCTAAAAGTTTTTTCTTAACACCAAAGAGCCCTCTTTGGTGGAGATGCCTGAGCCAGTCAAATGAAGTTTCATTCATTCTGACCTCTCAGTTTTCCTTCCATAGCTTTTTTATTTGGCTTTTCCAAATAAGCAGAAATTCTACAAACACAGGTCGACTGTGACCAACCCCGAACCCCAAAGATTACAGCTTTCATTGGCTGAAACATGGACAACACCTGGCTGGAGGGTCTGTGTGAATGCAGCCTCTGACCTGCAGTTCGGAGTGTGCTGCGTTTCATTTACTGCAGTCTGAAGATGAAAACAGTGCAGACTCTCTCACACCTTTCTGCTGTGAGACAGTCATCAGGATCAGAACCTAAAGTTTGAGCTCTGGCTGCTCTGTAGAGCCAATATCTGAAACATGCAGTACACCGTCTTCAGGACCAGACGTCTATGCTGTTTGTCTGATGGATCTATTAAACATGTTGCTGTTCAGCAGACATTTTATTTTGGTCCTAACTCTGGATTCATGGCCTCCTGTGTGCCGGAGAGATTTTCCACCCTTCTGCAGCACGCGCTCACTGAGGTAAACAGGCCGAATCTGTGACATCTCAATTAGGAGGCGTGAGGCACTCTGCTCTCCTCTCCGCTGGCCTACTTTAGACTTCACACTGATAAAACGGCTGTGTTTGAATACCGCTCGCAATTTGGGTGGCTCAGAAAGCTCATCATCCATCCTAATTTGTGTTGTTATTCAGCAGCCTGCAGGTGAGGGCAGCAGCAGTCATGTTATTTATCACGTCAGCGCAGACCACTGTACTCATATTTATTTTACCCTACTCAAATTCAATTTATGATACATTTTATTTTGAAAGATTTAAAATGGTTCTTTAAAGAACCATTTTTAAAAAGGTCCTTCAAATCGTTCTTTTAAAAGAGCATTTTAAAGAACCTTTTTTGAGTGGTTCTTTAAAGAACCATTTTAAGTCTTTCAAAATAAAATGTATCATAAATTGAATTTGAGTAGGGTAAAATAAATACGAGCACAGCATAGACATATATTAATGGTTTATTGTCATTTCGTAATATACCAAAAGACAAAAAGGCATTTTAACCCTCAGCACAACATCACTACTAATACATGTCACATATTAGTCATTTAAACAGTAATAATTAAATATATTTGCTATACTATAAATAAATATATATATAAATACTATATCTACAGATAACACCACAATTAATACATGTATTGTTTAATTAATAAAACATCAGAAAGTGATAAAACACATTAGAAATAGCAACACCTTCAAAACAGACCAATAAATCAACACATTTTCATCAGCAGTTGTTTGCATGTTCAGTAAAAATATTTCAACAAGTTTATGATTAAAATTATCAATGAACTTCAGCCTTACGTTATGTAAGGTAAGTTTCATGTTGGACTCACGGTCCTTTGTTAGTCCAGTTTAGGACAATGTCTCTGACATATGTATCATATCAAATATATGTCATATCAAAACAAGCCCACACCTGCAGTTGTTTCAGTTTTTCACAGGCGTTTCCTATCAGCTGGCAGTGTTGGGTAAGTTACTTTAAAAAAGTAATTAATTACTATTACTAATTACTCAATCAATATTGTATTTAAAATACTTATCTAATTACTGTGTCTGAAAAGTAACTTAATTACTCAATAAGTAATTTAACTAAATACTTATTAAAATCCCCATAAACCTTGAGTGGACAAACAATATAAATTAAACTCTTAAAATAATAAATCATTTAAAAATACGAGTCAACATGAAATAGTTTCGCCTTTTCGCTTCCTGAATCATCTTTATTACATTCTATAAAAAAAAGCATTCTTTAATATTTACATTTTTTAGTAAGGAATGTAACTTTCCTTAGCTAGGAAACACAATTTCAGAATAACAAATATATTTTTCTGCAACATATCTGAATAACAAAAAAGCTTAACTTAAGAAATGTTAAACATGACATATTTCACGCAGTAAACATTAAAATTTTTACATTTTCAAAGCAATGAGTAACATATTCATACATAATGTATGTAATCATGTCATGCGATTCAACAAAGTGAAGTTAACTCTGAACTTTGGTTAACAAACAGAATTCCTCTGAAACTTCCTCAAACCAATGAGCACCATATTTCCTGCATGCTGTATGCACTCATGTTTTCCAAAACATTTTTTGTACTACTTAGCTGTGTTGTTTTTGAAAAAGTTGTTGTATCTCATTAATGTAAGTCTCTCAAAGCGTTCACTTGACAGTCTGTTCCTTCTGGGTGTAAGCACAAGATTGCCGAGACTAAAAAGCCTTTCGACTGGTGCGCTTGATGGTGTGGCTGTGTTGTTCCTCAGTGAAATGGCCTTAATCCTGGGAAGCTGGCTAAGAACACCCAGCTCAGACCCAGCAGATTTCAAATATTCCATCACCTCTGTTTCAGCAGAGTAGGTAGAGTCGTCCTCCTCAAATGAAAAAAAGTCATCAGTGGAGTCAGCAGGGTTCTTGTGATCTTGAGCAGGTTGTTGGTCTTCAAGAGACAACCCACGGCACTCTGTAGTAAGCATTGCCCTAACCATGTCTTTTTTCTCTTCTTCTCTGATCCAGCGTAACTTAAATTTAGGCAAAGTGACTGCAGCCAGGAGAGCTTCTTTATTGTCCATCATTGAGGAAAAGCGCACCTTGATCGCCTATGAGAAAAAAATACATCAGACACTTCACATAAGAGCATGATAAATAAAACAAAAATTTATTTTAGGGTAATGCTATATATAGATTACCTTAACAATGATATCAGGGAGGGATGCTGTCAGCTTAAGCTCGTCCTGCAGTGCCAGCGTCCTGGACATTAGAATCTCCAGAGTTGGAAGAAGGATTCCAAAATAGCAGTTCTCTTCTCCTTGCAATATGTCTAGTGCAACAGTGAGTGGCTTCAACACGATACAATACTCCTTTAGGAACAGATACTCCCGATCAGTGAAGCATTTGATTCCAAACTGAGTGCAGACAGTATTTAATTCAGCAAGGGGAATGTCAGTGATCCTGAACAGAGCATCGTGAAATGAATTCCATCGTGTTGAAACAGGTACTATGAGTTTTTTCTTGAAAAAATTATCTACCAACTCTTAAGCAACAGAAGAACGGTTTGCTTTTGTCCACATTGCAGAACACTTTGAAGTTGCACTTCTGTAGATTAATTTTGCCTCATTTTCTTGAAGCCATTTCTCAACATCATGAAAAATTAAGTTCAGTGTGTGTGATGCACACCTTAAGTGTGGAGGGAGAGAAAACTATCCTTCAGATTCTGTGGAAAGGGTCTGCTCAACATCAGTAAATGTCATCTCTTCATCTTCTTCCGATTCCTCATCAGAGTCTGATTTTTGGAACATTCTGAAAGCTTTGATAAAATTGGACCCGTTGTCTGTCACGGTGGCTGTCACTTTAGAGTTCAGTCCATAAGCCGAATGTACTTGCTCGATTTCATTGCCGATGACATCATATGTGTGTCTCCCTCGAACTCTTTTACATGCTAGCGCAGCATGTCCTCGTACAAAAGTAGAAGGATCAATCCAGTGTGCCGTCATTCCAAGAAAACTTTTGTTATGGTTCGTCTAAATGTCAGCAGTCGTGGAAATATATTCCAAACTCTCGAATGTCTCTTTAAGCTCCATTTCCATGTCAGCATAATGGTAAATGGCCTGCATTTGTATAGCGCTTTTCTAGTCCCTAAGGACCCCAAAGCGCTTCACACTACATTCAGTCATCCACCCATTCGCACACACATTCACACACTGGCGATAGCAAGCTACATTGTAGCCACAGCTGCCCTGGGGCGCACTGACAGAGGCGAGGCTGCCGGACACTGGCGCCACCGGGCCCTCTGACCACCACCAGTAGGCAAACATGGGGTTAGTATCTTGCCCAAGGATATTTGGCATGCAGCCAGGAGGCAGCCTGGGATCGAACCACCGACCTTCTGATTAGTGGCTGACCTGCCACCTGAGCTACAGCCACCCTTATCTAAGTAAGTAAGTAAAACTTATCTAAGTAAGTAGAAAACGTTTTTCGATCATGCAGTGCTGCTTTTTTGCCACACACAGGTATTTTGTTTAATATGCATCTAAAAGACAGAGACTCTACAGTACGCAGCGGTAGCATCTCTTCCACAACATAACCTGCAATCATTTTCTTAAGCTCACCTTCAGACACTTTCTGTGTTGCTGAAGTGAAATCAAGTTTCGTCTGCTTAGCAGGAGTTGCCGCGGTGTTATCCATGGATGATGAAGATGGCTCACTCGGCAGCACAGACAAAGCCTTCTGTGTCAGGTGCTTCAGCAGATTACTCGTGCTATTGACAGCGGCCGATAATTTTTTCTCCCCAGGACACAGCTTACATATTACCGTAATGTTCTTGTCTGCTTGTTTTAGAAAAGTGAAGTGACGGGAATATTTCCATTTCATAAAACAGGCCCTCGCTTCAGCTGAGTCCGACATCTTCGGCTGTAGAATACGACTATGCGGCAAACTGGCGCGAAATGACGTACAGCTGCACTACAGCGATGTTAAAGCGGCAGAGTTTATTTTTACCTTTAGAAGATAAATTATTGAAATTAAATAATGATTTTCAGCGAGTTTAGTTATTTTACAATGTAACGCAAGTACATTGTAAGTAACTGTATTTAAAATACCTAAAAATGAACAGTAATTAGTTACTCTACTTTTTCAGTGGAAAAGTAATTTAAATACAGTAACGCGTTACACCCAACACTGTCAGCTAGTCAACCTCACTCAGGCGGACATCCATATCAGCCAACCAAATGACAAGCTCCTCTGTCACGATCTGAGGGGACAGACCGTGCAGTGGTGTGTGTGGTGGACCCAGGTGCGAACACAAGAGAGTAGACCGGAGTAAACTTAAACTGAAAGCGAGCCTTTATTGTGGCTGATGACAGGTCTCAACACAAAGCAGAAACACCGTGACTAAACTGAACCTAAACTAAACTGGGAAACAGATACTGATAAACTAAGGAGACTCAGAAAACCATGACGATGATTGTACAGACTGGCCGTGAGGACATGGAGGGTGGAAACACAGACGACGCGACACAGACTGTATGAAACACAGAGACTAAATACACATGAGGGATGATCAGGGGAAGTGGCCACACATGGGAGCACAGCTGACACACATGAACTTAACGACGGGACAGGAGAAGTGAAACTGAATACACTGACATTGAATACAGACTTTCAAAGTAAAACAGGAAACATCAAGATTAGACATGACATGAACTAAACATAACCACGCAGACATGACGCATGAACCAGGGAGACTTAGTACAGGGGGAGATGACATAAACAACTAAGGAACAAAGGACTAAACAGCAATCTCAAAATAAACTAGATGAGCTAAACTAGGGCACAAATGAATACAAAAGATACATAAAACTCAAACACTGGGTCGCTCGACCCAGGACCATGACATCCTCCCTTTGTGCTTCAAATCCCTCCCACTCTGAGACAAGGAGCTGAGAGAGAGAGGAAAGAGTCAATTATACGGAAGAGAGAAAAGTGAAACCGTCCTCAGAAGGTCTGACTCGCTGGCTCACTGGCGTTCACGTCATCCCTCACCGATGCCAGCAGCCGAGTCTGCAGGGTGCCCTGGAAGAGCTGAGTTAAGGTAGACTCCTCATGGTCAGGCTCTCCAGCTGGATGATCCGAGGTCTCTCCTCTCACCGCTGCCTCTGAACACAGAAACACAAATTGCATCTGAAGCAGGAGGTGCAGATTTTTTTTGCTATTCTTTTCTAAATCCAGGCTAGATCACGTGGAGGTATTTGGAAAACTTTTTTGGCCAGCGGGCGACTGTTGTCTTGCAGAAAGTCAAATCAAACATACGCGATACACAATCAATTCACAAGAACACATTATAAAAAACAAGTCCAGTTCTTGCCTGATTTCAAGTGAATTCTGCATCAAACAGGGTAAAACGAGTGTTTGCAGCAAATGTGAGCACAAAGCCTCACTTTGTACAAGCCTGCTATTAAAGTTCTCCTCTAGCAACGTAGCAATAGCAATAAAGCAAATGTTGAGGCTTCAAAATACTAAGTCCATAAACCAATGGCTGACATGGGTTTTATCATAAGGGTGATAAATATACAGATTTCAGTCTGTCTTAGAGATTTGATGTTCATTTACCTGCAGATGCACTATACGTGCTATACTATACTATACCATTTGACCTTAGAACTGAAGAAGCTTCTCAGATGAGAGGTGAAACGTCTTCAAGCAACTTAAAGAAGTCCAGACGCTTTGCTTTGCAAGCTCCTTTGAATACTGTTGGGTGGTTTGTAAAGTTTACAATAACTAGTATTATCATTATGCTATATGTTCAAAAATATATAATGTACTGTTCTCTCTATGTGTTAAACTCCCTGAGTGTGAACATAGATAAACAGCCAGCCAAACTACTTTTCAAAGGCCAGGAAGGTGAGCGTCCAGAATTCATCAGCAAGTACCTGTACTCGTCTCCACTGGCACTTCAAAAGTTCTTTTCCAACAAACTCGCCAGCTGGAGGTGGTACACCAGGTTTCTGCGTTACTATCATAGCAGGAGTCAGCAGCAGTGGTGAAGAAGGATCGGAGGAGACTGGGATTAATGGCCTTGCATTGATTATAGCAGACACCTCTGCCATCAAGGTACAGAGCACTTCATGAGTCAGGGAACTGTGTTTACCGTGAGACAACATGGAGTCCAGTATCCTCCTGGTTACACCAATCCCACACACCTCCCATATGCGAGGCATGTGGAGGGTTGAACTCTCATGTACAGCCGTGTTCGTAGAGGTATCTCAGGATCTTGTCTTGACTCTGATCATCTTGTCTTATTCCTAATTCAGAACATGCTCCAACAAAGTTTGTACCACAGTCTGACCTCAGCTGCTTCACAGGCCCTCTTAAAGCAAAAAGTCTGCGTAATGCATTGATGCAGCTACTTGAGTCCATGGACTCAATGACTTCTATATGCAGAACCCTGGTACTCATGGACGTGAAAAGGATCGCCCATCGCTTACTCTGAGCTGCTCCACCTCGAGTTCTTCGGGTGATTACCTCCCACGGACCAAAAACATCCAACCCTACATATGTAAAGGGAGGAGACATGCTCAGACGTTCTGGGGGAAGGTCGGCCATTTTCTGGACTTCCAGTTTTCCTCTCTGCTTTTGGCAGACAATACAGGGATGGATTACAGAGCTAATCAACCTTTTGCCAGCAACAATCCACAGGCCTTCCGCTCTGATTGCCACTTCTGTAAACTGTCGTCCTTGATGTTTTATCTTTTGATGGTAATGGGTCACTAGCAATTTGGTCACATGATTCTGTTTTGGGAGAATGATTGGATTTTTCATTCCAAGACTAACAGTGGAGTGTTTCAGACGTCCACCAACCCGTAAAAGACTGTTGCACATGAAAGGGTCTAGCTTGAGGATTGTGCTTGTCTTTGAAATTGCTCTATTCTCTTGCAGTGCAACATACTCTTCTGGATAAGCGTCCCTTTGGACCAACCTAAGTATGGTCAGCTTTGCTGCCTCCAATTTTTCTGGAGTATGAAGTTTGTTGCACATATGCCATCCTCTACATGTATTTGGGGGGTTGGTACTGAATGATTGAGTCTGGTGGCTCAAGAAGGCAATCGCTCTCAGTAAAGACCTCCAGGTGGAGAAGCGTTGGAACCTATTTGAAGTTAACTTACCCTCGGTTATATGGGTAGCACAGGATGTCAGCTGTGGTCTTACCTCCACATCTGCATCTGGTCCCACCAGCTCAAAGGGCTCATGTGTTTCAGCCACAGGAGGCTTGTGAAGAAAATCTGGACCTGTAAACCACATAGTCTCTCCAAGCCGAGATGCTGGACCGATCTGGTGGCTAGGTCAGCTGGATTCTGATCTGTTGGCAAGTAGTTGTCTGTCGAATTCGGTGAACATGATTGTGCACATACACATAGAATCATTTAGAATCATTGTGGATGTATCCGAGAACCACCTTGCTGTTACAGAAAAACTTCACAGTATCAGGTTTAAGATCGAGTTCCCTGAGGATTAGTTCTGCCACTTTGACGGCCAGCACTGCACCACAGAGTTCCAGGCGAGGGATTGTGGGCTCTGGTTTAGGAGCTAGCTTGGCTTTTCCAAGTACAAAGCCGACTCGACACTGTCCGTCTGTAGTGATGACTTTCAGGTAAGCTACTGCTCCTATGGCCCAGTTTGAGGTGTCAGAAAATACACACAGCTCAGTATACATGGCAGTGGAGAGGGACTGTTGTATGTAGGCACGAGGAAGCTGAAGATTACTTAAATCCTGTAGTGATCTTCTCCATGTTTCCCATTCATTTAACTTGTTTGTGGGAAGTTCTGTATCCCAGTCGCATATGTCAGCTGAAAGTTCCCTTAGTAGTGCTCGTCCTCAGATGGTCACTGGAGCAGCCAAGCCCAGTGGGTCAAAGAGGCTGTTAACTGTCGATAGCACTCCTCGGCGAGTGAAGGGTTTATCGTCAGCTGCAACCTTGAATGTGAAGTTGTCAGAATCTATCCTCCAGCACAGACCAAGGCTTCTTTGTGCTGGGAGAACTTCCTCATTTAGCACCAAGTCTTTTAAACCTGTAGCCAGATCTTCAGGGGTGAAAGCCTGCATCACTCTGATACTGTTGGAGGCAATCTTATGCAGTTTAAGATTAGATTCTGCCAGTGATGGTTGAGTGCACTTGAGAAGGTCAATAGCCTCTGCTTCTGTCGAGAGAGAGATCAGTCAGTCGTCCACATAAAAGTGTCTCTCCACAAACTGGCGTGTGTCAGGTCCGTATTTGTGCTCACCCTCTTGGGAAGCTCTTCGAAGTCCATATATAGCGACTGCAGGTGACGGGCTATTCCCAAACACATGCACGCGCATGCGGTATTCCCCTACTTCCTTTGTCAGGTCATGATCTTTGTGCCAAAGAAATCTTAGATAATTTCTGTGGTCCTCTCTCACCATGAAACCATAGAACATCTGTTGGATGTCGGCTGTCACAGCAACAATGTCCTTTCTGAACCTGAGCAGCACTCCTAACAGGGAGTTATTTAGGTCAGGGCCTGAAAGCAGGACGCCGTTAAGAGAAATGCCACTTTCTTGTGCGCTTGAGTCAAATACCACACGTATTTGATCGGGTTTTTGGGGGTGGTAGACCCCAAAAATGGGTAAATACCAACATTCTTCATGTTCTTGGAGAGAAGGTGCCTTCTCAGCGTGCCCATTTCAAAGAGCTTCTTCATGAACGCAATGAACTGCTCTTTCATTTTAGGATTTTTGCCCAATGTGCGATCCAGAGAGTGGAGACGAGACCAGGCTTGAGCACAGTTGTTTGGTAGGCGTGGTCTGGGCGACCTGAATGGCAGAGGAGCAACCCAGCTGTTTTGTTCATTCTGACAGAACTCCTTCTGCATGATGTTCAGAAAGCTCTCGTCTTCAAACGACAAAGCCGGTTCGTTATCACATGTCTGTCTTGTGAATACGCTTACCCCAAGTTTTTCCTCAGCAGGCATGTTGATGGAGCCAAAACTGGACAGGCAAGGGTAAATATCGGGTCTTTGCTCCCCGCCATACGCCAACTTTTCTTTCACAGATATTTCATTCTGACATGGCACCATGAAAGATGGACGTCCATTCGGCAGGACACTAGTCTTATAGACATCTACAGTAGGCTTGTGTGCCCTGTTGATGCAAACTTCCCCAACTATCACCCATCCCAAATCCAATTGCTGGGCAAAGGGAGCATTGTGGGGGCTGTTAATTTGTTGCCTTACTTTGTGCACACGTATGAGATCTCTTCCCAGTAAGATCAAAATCTGTGCTTCGGGATCTATCTCAGGAATGTAAGGCGCTATGGGCATCAAGTGGGCATGGGAACACGCAACCTCTGGTGAGGGGATTTCAGACCTGTTGGTCATGATGTCATTACATTCAATGAGTGGAGGTAAGTCTAAGCACACTTCACTGTCTAAAGCCTCAATCTGGAAACCGACTACCTTTCTCCCTGTCATCTCAGTAGTACCAGCGCATGTCTTCAGCAAGTACAGGGAAAGGTTGCTACTGATCCCAAAGAGTTGGAAAAACTCAGATTTGGCCAGCGAGCGATTGCTCTGGTCATCAAGGATGACATACATCTTGACTGAGCGCTCTCGTTGTCCCTTTGGAAAAACTCGCACCAGGCAGATCTTAGTGCAAGATTGTTCAAGGAGACCAACTCCACAGACTTCAGTGCACTTTGAGGTTACCTTTTGTTGTGGAGTTGTTTCGCTGGTCTATATCTGACACTGATGCAGGAGGCGACGCTTCTGGGAGAGCAGTCTCCAGATGAAGAGCAGTGCAGTGCTTATCACTCTCACATTCATTGCACTGTAGCTTCATGTGACATTCCCTCGTAACATGAGTAACTGAGCAGCACCTGTGGTCCTTTAATAACTTCTTCCGTTCCATGAGTGGTTTCGCTTTAAAGACCCTACATTTTTCCAGAGGGTAGGGTTTGTTGTGAAGTGGACAGTACTTAGCAAGATCATTTGCGCCTCTCCCATCTGTTTCTTCTCTATGTCTGGAGCTTGGATTAGCTACTGTAGAGACGTCTGTGAAGGTTCTCAGTCATCCAGGTCATCGTAGTCAAAGGAGCTTGCAAAGAAAAGCGTCTGGACTTCTTTAAGTTGCTTGAAGACGTTTCACCTCTCATCCGAGAAGCTTCTTCAGTTCTAAGGTCAAATGGTGGAGAGTCCCAGATATAAACCTAGTGGGAGAAACCCCCCACAGAGGGACAAGGACACTCTTTCGAGGATGCCAATGTTCACATTTTGGATAGAGAGGACAGATGGTTTGAAAGAGGAGTGAAAGAAGCCATCTATGTCCACTGTGAGCGACCATCTTTGAACAGAGGCGGGGGTTTACGACACCAACTCTCTGCCATCTATAATCCAGTTTTGAGATCCCTTCCCAGACGCCTTAACGCCCACTCACATCCTGGGCCATCTGCCCTCAGGAATTCGCATGATAAGGTGGGGCCAGGTTTCACAATGAACACACCCGAAACTCTGGCTGATTGGGACCCACACCCAGTTACACACCTTGGCTTAGACGATTAGAGGATCATCAGGGGGTCCTTTTGTCCCTCTGTGGGGGGTTTCTCCCACTAGGTTTATATCTGGGACTCTCCACCATTTGACCTTAGAACTGAAGAAGCTTCTCGGATGAGAGGTGAAACGTCTTCAAGCAACTTAAAGAAGTCCAGACGCTTTTCTTTGCAAGCTCCTTTGACTACTGTAGAGACATTTGTCTTTCAAACGGCTATGGCAGTTCTCCCACCATCATGATTTGCCATGGGTTTTTCATTTCGATTATAACAACGGCTGCTGTTTGTCAAAACAAAACTGGGATCGTTCCTAGCCTTGGCTTCACTGTTCACAAAATCCACAAAAAAGGCAAATGGGGGAAAGCATACCCCATTTGCCTTTTTTGCCACAAAAAAAAGCAAATGCTGAGGAAGGATGACTGCCAAGCTCTGTAGCCTTCTGGCTGATCATCAAATTTAGTGAGACCTGTGGTTACTAATTCCCTGCGTGCCAGATACTTTGCAAAGTCTAACATGCCTGTAGATGGAGTCTGAGAGTTTTGCTGTATCCTGATCCTTTGAGAAGTATCTGAATGCCTTATGTGTGGACTGTGTTCTGAAGATGCCTTACAAAAATAGCGAGGGCTTAATGGAGTGGACTGAGGCGAGAATGGCTGTTGTCCTGTAGTTGGCTGATGCTCACTTAGCTGTGAGTAACCAGGGTTTGTGGATAAAGTGTGATATTCTACGTTGGATTCTGGGAGTTCTTGTTTTGTTGACAGCGATGCTTTCTTAACATAGATGGGACTCAGTGTGGCTTGAGAATCTATGGCAGGTTTAAAACTGATTCCAGCTTGATCTTCGAGGTATGCCTCGGTTTGCTGTTTTATGGACAAAGATGAGATGCCACTCCTGTTGCTCTGTATATCATCACAGTCTATGGCTGTTACTGCTTCTAAAACCTCAGCCTCAGCAACAGCAACGACAGCTGCTTTTTCAAGTTCCAATGCTTCTAGATCTGCCTCAAGAGTAGCCTTTTCTAAATCCAACTTGGCCTTTTGTTTTTTTTTTTATTTCGAGCTCCCTCTGTGCAAATGTGGCCCTGGTGCGTGCAGCTTCAGCGATAGCTCTGACTTTTGCAGTGGCGCTGGCTACTGAATGCTTTGAAGAAGAGGTGCGCTTGGAGCTGGAGAGCGATGACACTTTGTCGTCCATTTTGGTATCCATAACTATGCTGGAGAATCCCTCTGACGAATATAGTCTTTCACTGTACTGTTCTCTCTATGTGTTAAACTCCTTTTCAAGAGCCAAGAAGGTGAACGTACTTGCTCCTTTAATGACTCCAAACATAGCAATCATCTTCAACTGACAACATTGAACTGGAGTGAAAGACTATTGCTTTCTGAAGGACTCCTTTGAAGGATTGCTTTGGATTCCACATGAATGATTACAAAAGTGTAGACATGCTTTTCCCACTGTTCTCTGCATTTCCTGCTTCCTGTCTATGCACATGTCAAAATAAAAGCCTTCCTGTCTAACCAGTTGTCAAAATAAAAGATTCACAATTTTCCAATGTATAACAATAGAAATACACTTTACACTTATTTGTGTCATTAGCATATGAACATATTGAAAACAGAACATATAATAATCTCAAAAGTAATGGCTTGAAGCAGAAATTAGTAATACTTTATTAAAATTCATTATAGTGAATAAATATTTATGCCATTTTACACCATCAAACTTAGATAGCTAAGGATGAAGAACCTTTTGTTCTTTAAAGAACCATGGTTCTTTAAAGAACCATGAAGACATCTGAAGAACCATTTAAGAACCAAAATTTTTTCTGAGAGTGTGTCCCAAAACGTCGGCTGCATCCTCCGGAGGCCGCACTTGAAGGCCGATTACGTCACAGCCAGGCGACGAAGGCTGTCCCAATTCGTCGACTCCTTCAAATGTGGCCGACAAATGCGTCCTTCATTTGAAGGATGGGTCGGGTGTGTCCTTCGTGGCCCACCATATCCCAGAATTCATAGCGCGGCCTAGCCAATTTCAGTTTCCAACAATGGCGGCCGCTACTAAGTTTTAAAATTACTCTTATTAATCTTTCTGGGTCACAAAATGAACTTTTAACATATTTAACGAGAAAGTAGCTGTGTAAACTTTAAATATCTGCTTGGTTTATCAAGACATCGCATATTTGCAAAAGTGCGCCAACGTTTTCTAAGACGTCTGTTACCCACCCGCTCGATAGGAAGCCGGGGGGTTCAATGGCCACTCGAGCCGGCGAGAGCAGCGGACTTGCTACTCAGGTTAAACATGATATATCACTCGGATAACTTAAAAATGTAATTGTTTGGCTTTTGTTTTATTTGTTCCAGAGTAAATTGTTTTGGCTGAAATCAATGTTATTAGATTATTAGATTAAATAAAACTTTATTAATCCATCGGGTGGGTTCCTCCGGGATTTTCACACAGCTGAATAAACGTCAAGCAGAAAACTGATTAAACAGAAGTGTGAGACGGTCGAGAATTTATGCCAGTGTTTTGTTATATTTTAGATAGCAAGGAGCAGACGGCTGAATTTATTAAACTCCACCGAGACAGCGGTGACGCAAATCTGAAGGCTAGACCGTCCCATTTCACAGCCTCGCACTTCCGGCTGTCTCGGTCTTCGAAGGACCCGGCCCATGTAGACCGCGAAGGCCGGGTCCTCCGTAGGATGCAGCCTACGTTTTTGGACGAAGCTATAGTCTCTCTTTCTCACACACACACACACACACACACACACACACACACACACACACACACACACACACACACACACTATAAGGAGATTGCTGTATTATGTTTCTGTGTATTTTATACTTTTGTGTTCCAAGTTCTGTACGTTTGTTTCTCTTACAGGAGCGACAGTCAGTGATATCTTATACATTTCTATTTGTACTGTATCATTTTATCATGCCCCCCCCCGTTTTGGTTTTTTTCAATCTGGCTCCAATTACTGAGCCAGCCCTCCTCACCAGTTTTTCCACTCTTCTTGCATCCGTTATATAAAGCGCTATATAAGAATCAGACCATTTGCCATTTTTGATGGCCCTTGATATTGATAAAATGTCACCAAGCAAAATATTGGATGGATTTCCCCCACCCATGTTTCTTCAGCAGCGTGCACAGATCCTTTGCATATGAAGCTGCAGCGGGTATTGAATCAGAATCAGAATCAGAATCAGAATACTTTATTGATCCCTGGGGGAAATTATTTTTTGTATTGCACGTATCACTTCCTGTTGATCTCTTTAACGTTATGATTTTTGCGATTCCTTTCACTGGATGCTTCTCTCTGTTTAATTGGCTGCTAGTTCACGGTTTTGAGCTGCGATCATTAGAAGATGAATTCCAACTCTTACTGTGGATCTTGTGCAGCTACATTATTAAGTGTTATTTAATTGCTTACACAATGCATACAAATATTGTTTGACAGCAGATTAATGTGCACAGCTGTCTGCAGTCATGGAGTTAAAAGAATGAGTCTGCAGGCTGTTTGAAAGGAACAAGCTGCTGATTAAACTGCAGCGTTTGTGTGAACAGCAGCAAGACGGCGGGGCTGAGGGTAACTCAGAGGATCAGCAGATCAAAGACTGATACCCCGGGAATCAGATCAAAGTGTGATGACAGCAGATGACAGACGAAGATGCAATTTGAGGACAGGGAACAGAAAGAGGAGGAAATGGTGCAGAGCAGGGAGAGATCAGAAGGAGGAGTTCAGATAGACGAGAAGGTGGGCGACACAAACCTCTATTTCTCTGCCGCTGGTCGTTAAAGGATTCGGACCGGCAGCTTGGGTGCAGGTTAAGTCTTCCTGTTTACACGGCTCACTCTGAGGAGGGTTTGCTGTTTTTTGGTGGCAGGAGCTGTAAAACGCTCCATGAATCAGTGGCTGGCTGTTTGATTACGGCGTGTCGAGCTGCTGAGGTGATGTATGGAGACTTGATTTCTGATTGGCCTGCGCAGATCCATCACCGTGGCACCGATGCGTGGTGCCTGCCCGCCATACGGTCACGTGTTTGTGCCACTTGCCGGTCCATTAAACGATACTGAGAGTGACGACCATCACAGCGTTTATGTGTCCTTGAGCACAAACAAAGAGAAGAGAAGCACTTAAAGGCAGAAGCAGAGAAAAATGGAAATATTCACAAACATCTGCAGCTGATGAAGAGCCGCAGAGGGCCTGGATATCCAATGCTAATAAAGAAAGATTATTTGGTACACTAATGTCTGTACGCTTGAAGACAAACAGCTTGGGTGTTTTTTTTTTGGTGTTTTTATCTCAGCCCGTTCTCACTCCCAGGGCGTAGCATACCGACGTTTTGTCATGTCCCGCAGTGTTCCTGAGGAACGCGAAAGGTGACCTTCGGCGTGAACGAACATGCGTAGATTGAGTCCAAACGGTTCTCATGTTTTCTCATTTTTCCGATCTCGTCATTTAGGAACGTGTTGGGTACCCGAAAGCGTAAAATGTTGACGATTTGTCACCTAACGTAAAATATTACGCTTAAGGAGTGAGAACGTGTTGTTTATCTTCATGGCAAGCATTCATGTTACAGTTCTGTGATGAATGTGGGGTTAAAGGGTAGAGGCTGAGCTGCAGTTTGAGGGGTAGAATAAAAAATGCTGCATTAATCACTGCAGAGAAACCACAGCCATTTCTATACACAGATCCCATTGTTCTCACAGATGATTTTTATTGGTGCCCTTCCACTTGGGAGTAAAGCTGATTTGACCTTAAATAGTCTTACTGATGGAAGACTGGTCACTGATGACCTGCTGTATTAGTCTAATGGTGAATGAGCGACTTTTCGTCCAGTCTTGGTGCTTTTGGCTTTTTTGCTCTGGATCGTTTCACTGCCAGAGGAGTGCTTAGGCGAGTCTCTGTTTCCCTCCATCAGCTTGAAAATCCTCTAATTCCTCTGAGCCCTGAGGATTGACAAGGTCAATACTGACACCCTGATAATACTTGATAGTTTATTGTTTTGATATCATGGGGAAGATCTCGACCCCGTCCTACAACAACAGGAGTAATTGTCGAAAAACTCATATCTCGAAAAAGTGAACTTGTTTTCACTTAATTTTTCCAGTTATTAGTGAGATTGAACAAAATAAGTATACATTAAGAATAAATTTAGAGTTTTTATGTATTTTTTAAAATGATTGTCATTGATGGATTGCTTTATCACAGAGTGTGAAGATAAAATAAGACAAACAACACAATACTAACACATCTAAATCATTTAATTATTGTAGAAGAGGATGATTGTGGAAAAGTTCAAATGTCCTTTGGATAAAGTACAAAGCAGATATAAAAACAGTTCTGTGAAAGATTGAACTAATCACAAAAAATAAAGAAGCCTCTGCTGACTGGCTGCTTTGGTCCAGGTTTGACTCTTTATTTGCTCCGGACTCTCTGCTCTGTTCAGCTGTGTTATCCCCGCTGCTCTGCACAGCAGGATCTCGCTTGCTTCATATATCCTCAGTCCGCTCTGTTACAGTTCAGTATTCCATCTATGACTCATTAAGCCTCTATAATTAGTCATCTTTATCTAACTACAGTCTGCTAGCAGCTACACTAATCGGGTAACCTCTAATAGTTAAACAGCTAACGTGTTCACTGGCCAGGTTAACATTTCTGTTTAATATTTCAGTGCTGTTGAAACAGGAGCTCACTGCCTCTCATCCATGTTGAGTGTGGCCTGCACAGACTCTTCTCCATTTAAAGGGATACAGTGGCTTGCAAAAGTATTCGGCCCGCTTGAACTTTTCCACATTTTGTCACATTACAGCCACAAACATGAATCAATTTTATTGGAATTCCACGTGAAAGACCAATACAAAGTGGTGTACACGTGAGAAGTGGAATGAAAATCATACATGATTCCAAACATTTTTTACAAATAAATGACTGAAAAGTGGGGTGTGCGTAATTATTCAGCCCCCTGAGTCAATACTTTGTAGAACCACCTTTTGCTGCAATTACAGCTGCCAGTCTTTTAGGGTATGACTCTACCAGCTTTGCACATCTAGAGACAGAAATCCTTGCCCTGAACTCAATTTGTAGAGCTCCGGACTACTTTATCCAGAGGAGAGCGTTATGTTCATCTGCACTGATTCATATTTAGTGGATGTGGTGTGATCTCGAATAATCCTCCTCTCTTTAATGACCAAAATCAGAACTACTGTGAGACTCGAAGGGTCCACGGTGACCCCCAGCTGTGGGGATTGTTTTTATCTGACACAGGAGCTGCTGGTCCACAGCTGCCACACTCTGTGACTTTGGTGTTTTGCCTTCTAAGATGTTAAAGATGAAAAGTGTTCTGCTGTGTGGATGGATGCGATTGGATTCAGGTAGCAACATGTCTCAGGTCCAGTTCTAACCCACTGGATGCTGAGCTGCCATTAAAAGAACAAATCACCTTCTTCTGCCTGAAAATATACAGAGACATAAATGCCAACAAAGCTGAGTGGGTAGTAACAACAGATGGCCACCTTTACAGAAAATAAAAGCATGAAGCCAGTGACAGAAGCACAAACAGCTGTTAGAGGTGTGATTCAGCCTTTTGTTCTCACAGAGTCGCAGCAGATCGGGGTGAAATCAACACGTCTGGCATTTCTCGCGAAGGAGCACATCCAGGTGAAAGTACAGCGAAAGGATAACTCACTTTGTCAGACTGAACCAAGAGCTGAAGATGAGCTTTGAATCCAGTCTTCTTCCACACATTTCTAGTCCCTGAGAGATGAAGTACATTGGGACTCGTCACACTGTGACAGACTAGCACAAAGAAACATAAATGGATATGAGACGATATGAGTGGACCAAAAGAACAGAGTTATTGTTTTATCTGAGCGAGTGTGGCTGGGAGTGGAGTCAGGGTGGAGGGTGGAGGGTTTTGGCCAGTCTAAGCTGTCCCCAGAGGGAGTTGGATAGAGGATGGGAGGCATTAGTCAGCTCTCTGCATTGTCAGTTGATTCCTTCAGCTCCGCTCCGAGCTCCCACTGCGACCGATCACCTCCATCTCCTGCAGCTGAAACATGCAGAGGGGGCGGAGGTAGGTGAGGCGAAGCCACCTGTGGAGGTAGCAGGTGCTCTATTGGAACAGGTTTGGATGCGTCATACCTGAACCACACCTCCACACTGCCACCATTGCCATGGTTGCCAGATAGAAACAAGGACTGACACCTCATCAAAGAATGGTATTGGCCAGATGTTTCCTTGTGACATCACTATCAGTTCTTAACAGTGAAGCTTGAGGCTTCAAGACTGAACCCGTGGGTGTGGTCACAGCTGTAGTAGTCTGAAGTAGTCTCACCACAAATGTTACACACGGGGCTCAGCATGCACTCTGCTTGAAATAAGTCAGTCTGAGGCTTATTTCCACTGTTATAATCATTGAACACTGTGACCAAAACAGCCTTTGAGAGCGCTGCTTCCTCTGTCTTTGTTCTGTCTTTCTGTGATCTTCACAGTTTACATGGAAATGCAATTAAAAAGTCATTAAGAGAGTAATGTGGGAACGGCAGAGCTCGAGTAAACAGCGCTCTCATTATGTTAATGTGATCAGAGGAGGCAGAAACACTGAGGATATACAGATATTCTCCCCTCAGCCATCTTTCTCAAATGTATCAGCTGACTGTGAGTTCTACCTTTGTGCACAAAGGTAAAACGCATGTGCAGCTTTAATGGTTTTATGTCTTTTGTGTTTGCTTCAGTCTCACTGCTTTCTTACGATTACAAGAAAATAACCCATAAGTCATAAAGAGTGACAGATGTGCGTCAAATCCAGATGTTTTTAGAGTTGAACACATGGTGCAGGTTCTTTCACTGCCTGGCAGTGCTGCATAAACCATACACTTGAAATTTGACTTTCAGATAAAGAGATGCTGTTTTTAACATTCTTTGAATTTTACCCAAATTTGTTTTCATCTTTTTTTTTGTGCCCATCTGCCTGCGAACATTAATGATATTCAGATTTACGGAGCTCTTCTGTCCTGGAAACAATTTAAAGTCGACTATAAAGGATGTGAGTGCCTCAGCTTCCCGTGATTCTCACCCAGCGGAGCTGTAATCCCAGAGGACGGCTCAGCGGTTTCCTGCAGGCACGAGGAGCTAATGTGGAAATATGGAAATTATGATTTAATATTAAAAATATGTCCATACTGAGTTTAGGAAGAAAATAATGGATCCAAATAAACTTAAAACAATGTGCTGCCACAGAGAGAGCGGCCATGAAAACTCATTAACAAGCAGCCAGAAAATCCCCAAAATAAAAATCTTTCAAAGAGCAGATCATTATGAAAAGTAACGTATAGCTAAACACAGGGCATGCAATATGAACAGTCAACTGAATAATGGAGGATAAAAAGGATGTGTTGTTATATTGTACACATACTGTACAATATACATTTGAAAAGGCTGCCAAAAAAAAACAATTAAATATTCAAAATGCTGAAATAAGATTCAGAGCATTCAAAAGTAAAGAACAAACTGAAATAAAGCTGAATTTGTTTAGAGTCAGATGTTTGGTAGAAATTGTTTTTGCTTAATAAATAAATGATAACTGGTACTTATATACTTATATAGTTCCTCTATACTCAGTGTGAGCACTCAAAGGGCTATCTTGCTACAAGTCTCATTTACTAAATCACGCATCCACTGGAACACTATTGATATAACGTCGTTCTCACACCTGAGCTGGTTAGTCTGTTTTATCAACCTCTTATGTTCTCCTGAAAGTCCGGGGACGTGGGAAAGTAACAAAAAGGAAGATGCTATCACTTCCATCCAGTCTGCAGGGCATGACGGCTGTTCTGCTGAGCAGGACAAAAAGAGCGAAGGCAGGCCCCTCAGGGCGAGTGCGAATGAGCAAAAACCAACTGCAGAAGGCACATAACAGAATCAAAATACTACAATACTACTACAACACTACCACAAGAGGCGTGAGTTTCTCAAAATGGGCTCATTGAGTCAGCACGGATAAGATCTTGGAGAGGCTACGGCTGCTGTGAATACTTAGAATAAGATCTCTGACTGCAGACTGGATACATCTCGAAAGGGCTAGCCCGGAATAACGTCTCTGGGCGCAAATTGGATGACATCTCGGGGAGGCACACTGCCGTGGGTTCTCTGAAATCGGCTCCTTGAGCACAAGAAATGACAACTTCACAGAACACAAGTATGGCGAAGCTCGCGGCTCTCCAACGGGAGATTGAGAGACCAGTGTTGGACTGTAGAACTGCTTTAAAATTCATATGAGTTGTTTGCACTAAAGTAAAAAAGCACCATCACTTATGCGGATACCCCTTCAGCGCCAGCTGAGGTCGCAAGGCTGGAGCCGACAAAAACACCCTGATGACGACTGTGTTTAGTCTGTTCCTTCCCATTCCATGCAAGGCCACCTGGGTTGGCTGGGAGACTGTTTACCTAGCAGGGTGAAGGACACTGTCTCAGCTGAACTCTGGACACGCACACACATACATATAGACTGATATGCACACACTCATCCCCCCTCCCTTTCCAAACGCCTTCGATGCTTATTCCCTTCCGATGCCACACCCTTTACCCACCCCTGTTGCTTGTCATGTGTTTCTTTGGTGTATTAAGAGTTTTTTTTCATGTGCTATGTGCAGAGGTGTTTTTTCTGTTCTCAAACTGATCTCCCTGTTGGAGCTCAGTCTGGGGGGAGTTTTTTTTTCTCCTTATTTTTCCTCATGTGGTGCATTTTCCATTGTTATACCTCTCTGACCTGTCTTCCCCATGTGATGTTTTGTGTAATGTACGTATGGTTGGAGGGTAAGATGGCGCCGCCATTGCGTGCAATAGGTTGGCAGCCTTATGAAATTTCCCCTTGTGGGACTAATAAAGGTATATCAAATCAAATCAATACTGCTGAGGCTTTCAGTAGAAGAGCTAACGAGGGAAACTTGAAATGACTCGATATCAGCCATGTACACAGACTGAGGTCACAGGGTGATGACACGTTTAATCTCATATTTCGGACAGTTCATGTTCCTCAGTTGTAGGTGACCTTATATAAGCTGAATGAAGCCAAACATCAGGATCATGTTTAACCTTTTCACACAAACAGAAGAAGCTGATTGTTTCACAATAAAGTTGTAAAGTTCATTTTGGGAGCAGACTGAGTCTGAGTGACTGATGTAACCCACAGTGCTGTGGAACAAGGCAGAGAACCTTCACTGTGGAGTTTACACATTGTCCTTGTTCAACTAAGGTTCATTTAAATATGACACTGAGGCCTCCAGGCTGTTCACCTTCCCGCTAAAGCGCTAAAGTAATGTCCTTCAGTGACACAGGTGGTGTCCTCCGGTGCTATTTAATGTAAGGTAAAGAGCCCACAATAACACTTTATATTGAAGCCTGTTAATAAGGGTATAATTCCCCTGTAAGTACATGTCATGTCAGCATGTTTTATTTTAAATCACAGTGTAATTATATTTACCTACAAATACTTAAAGCCAGGCACACTGGAATAAGGAGGTATCGAGTCAAGTTCTTACCGACCCTACAGTATTAGAAAGAAACCCCAATAATCACATGACCCCTAAAAGCAGCACTTGGTGACAGTGGGAAGGAAAAACTAATGTTTAACAGGACGAAACCTAGGCAGAACTAGGCTCTCTCTTTCTATCCTTGATTAATTTGGCTAAGTATCTGAGCCAAATTAATCAAGGGTCAATGTCACGGCCGGCAGGCTGACACAGGCGGAAGGACTCAAGTGCAGACACCACTCAGAGGCACGTGAAGCGAATGCAAATATCCGAAACTTTATTTACAACATATAACAGAACCGACAGGGTGACAACTCAAATAAACACGACACCTGGTGTGATTTACTAAACCCTGGGGAATAATTAAATTCAGACCAGTCACTGTAAGTTCAGATTTAGCTATGACTTCAAATGATGAAAACACAACTAGCTCATCTGATTGATTATCATCACAACGAGCTAATAAATCCCTGCAGCAGAGAACAGAATGCCACTAGTCACACTATGAAGGTTAAACTAAGATTCCCTGGAATCTAGGAAAGTTACACAAGCTCAATACAAAAACACTCCAGGTGAATACTATAGACGCTGCCCTACCGAAAGAGGCACTATGTGAGTCACTCTATGTACACATTTACAGTGAATACATGGTTCGCATTAATCATTAAGTGGTCAGTGAGGGAGTACATGAGGGAGCCTTGGGGCTGTCGTGGACATGGCTGGGAACCGACACTGGGACATATCCAGAGCAGGAACCTGGGAAGAGGGGTAGAGGAAAAAGGGTGGAAGCGTGAAACTCAAGTCACTGAAACAAGAAGTTAGTTACTATTCCAAACACAGGTCCCAGAAGTAGGTTGCATCTGCAAACCGTCTTACTTTCTACAGGCGGAGGCGAAGCATAGAGGGGGAGACGGCCTGGGTGACACGAAGAAAGTATTCAATGCACAGTCCATCCTCTTGCTCTGTATGACATCATAAAAATCCCAGAGCTTGCCATAACTTCACTGTTGAAAGCAGCCTGAGCTTTGTTACAGGGATTACTGTCCTGGTTGTTTCTTTACACGACAGTGAGGAATAAACAGTCTGCAGGCTTGGACTGGGATGTTTTACGCTGTATAACCTCCTTCAGTGTTTCAGTTTTTCTAATGATTTTAATGGTTTGATGTCTTTGTGTCTGCATTCAGAGTGAGTGAATTGTCCATAAAGACGAGAGTTTTGTTGGCCACAGTAAAAATCCTTTTTGTTGTAGCAGGGACCTCCTGTGGAGCTGCCTCTGCTGCCTTTGTGTAGATATGAATAAAAGTGTTTGGGAGTCGTGCAGCTCGCTGCAGCCCGAGCTGCTGAAAGTGCAGGATTTCCTGCGGCTCAGGCACACAGTGACCTGACAGTATTTAAGTAATTGCTTGGAGTAGATTGCCAAATCCTTTAGCTAATAGATCAGGGCACTTAGTATTGACTGAAGCCATTTAGCATGCATGCTAATGTGCCGGGCTTTAAGTATTCTGTCCAGTGACTGGCTTGTAGCAGCAGCTAATCACAGAGGTGCTTGGTGTTCAGCCTGCTAAATGACACATTTAACACTGACGTTGGTATTTAGCATGTAGTCAATAAATGGCTAATTTACCAGTCTGACTAATGACTGATGTGTTTAGCATGCAGGCTAATGAGCGAGGTATTTAGCATGCGGGCTAATGAGTAAGCTGGAGGCTGATTAGTATTGCTCCGCAGAGAGACACCACTGTTCGCTGTTCACTCATCTCATTCTCAGCTGCGTGTCACACACACACACACACACACACACACACACACACACACACACACACACACACACACACACACACACACACACAGAGTGTGTATGTGTGTGGCGAGCGTGAGCAGGGAACGACTGCAGTCACACGTAAGAACGAGGTTTTTACTCAGATTAAATCCACACCCATTCCTTCTCCTCACAGGAACCGTGAGAAAAAACCAGGGCTGGGCAGTTAATCGGAATTTAATTTGATTTTAACTTTCACCAATTATGAGACCATAAAGAGGATAAATCATCCATTTTAACAAGGTAATTTTCCACAGATTTCTTGTGCTGTAAATGAAGTCCACCTCTTTTCTGTATAACTGTGCATTTCCACCTCTGCCTAAAAGCCGAGTTTAGTATTGAGAAGACAAAATCATGCCAGGTATTCGTAGGTGAACCTATGCAGGGCGACCCTCCCAGCCCAAGAAGTTAAAAGTGCATGGAGAGCTAATGCTAACATGCTGGGATGGCAGTAATCTGAATCCTGGTGATTGAGCAGCATGAGTACAAAAAGCCTGCGATCTCATTGGCTTTTAAATGGTCACTTTGAAGGCGGGGACAGGTGACACTGGTTTGTCTAAGGCTGAGTCGGTCTGTCATCATTCTGCGAACAGGGTTACGTTGGTAACTGCATGCAGTCTGTTTTTAATGACACTTTGATCAGCTGTCGTGGATTATACACAGAAAGAGTCCAGCCAAACGGTGCAGACACGGTGACGCAGTGTCTACACAGCGATATGGGCATGGCAGCAGAATATGACGCTGAGCTGAGCGCTACAAACACAGATGAACTGAGCTCATCGCTGCAGACCAGCTCAGTGTGGTCCTGTCGTGTTGGCATTCTGTGTGTGTTTAAATGATTTAATCTTCAGCAAACAGAGAGCAGCCACAGTCGGTCCAAGTCACACTGTGATCATTAGACACGGGTTGCCTTCCACCAGGTTCCTCAGAGGTTGTGGGAGTTGCATGCTTGAAGTCTGGGTAACCAGTTGGTCAGTGGGAGAGCTGGCAACCAGCAAAGTTGGTTTATGACAGCAAAAAACTGATTTTTGCTTTTCACAAGGAGGTTAGCGTGTATTTTCACTCTGGTGTGAGCTCTTAGGAAAGGCTGTGGGCATTTCACTTTCCTGGATTAGGACTCATTGATGTAGTAACCTGTGAAATGACTGTGAGAATTATTCCACCCTCAGTGCTTTACCATTATGAGTGGCATCCAGATACTAATAGAGATGATGTGCTGAAGTGTTAAAGTTAAAATTACAGCCACTTAGAAACTTTTGATGTTAATAAGAAACGACAGAAACATAATGTGTGTCATAGTCTGGCGAGGGCAGACTGTATGAATTGAAAAAGGACCCAAAATGCAGACTCCAAGGAACAGGGAACAAAACTTGAATGTTAACAAAAAGCGAGCCGTTTAATATGGCTGGAAAAAAAAGGTACAAACAAAGGGCAAGGCAAACTGAAGCAAAATTAACACAAACCTAAACTGGGAAATCTAAACAAACAATAAGAAAAACCTAGACAAGAAACTTGGAAGCATGGCATAGGAAACATGGCGTGGACAACAGACGACCTGACAATCACACACTGAAAACAGAGGACTTAAATACACAGGAGGTGATTAGGGGAAGTGGAGACACATGAGGAAACAGCTGGCACACATGAACATAATGACGTCACAGTGGGAGAGTAAAACTGAACATGATGAACACAGAACACCAGACCTCTTCACAATAAAACAGGAAACATAATGAGACATAGACATGACAACCCGAACTTGACAACGTAAGACACAGACATGAAACGCATGAAGAGCAGGGGAGATTTAACATGGTTGGAAACACGAGGGGAAAATAATAACTAGAAACACTTAGGCATAATAATACAAACTTGATAACATAAGACACGCAGCATGAAACACGAAGGGTGAGGGGAAGCTTAAATACAGGGGAAGAAAACACAAGGAGTCTAATAACCAAATGAACTTAGATAACCTAATGAACAAAATAAACTCAAACTTAAAACGCTGGGTCAAAAGACCCAGGACCATGACAATGTGTTTGTTTTTATTTGTTTGATGTGATGTTTTTTGTCTGAACCAGAACAGCAAATAGACACATTCTGTTAAACATTAAACAATAAAAATGCCTAAAAATGTTCTCTAAAGCCTCACACACCCACACCTACCTGGAACTGTAACATGCAAACTCACAGCTGTATAACACACACAGGATTTTGCACATGACAGGAATCAGTATAGATTAGTCCCACAGTCTTCAAACGCTCCACTGCTCAGTCAATGAGCATAAAGATCGAAGCTGCAAGCTGCAAGCTGCAGTTTCACAACAGAAGACAGTTTAGTGGAGCTTTATAGCAACAGCAGAGCTCTTTGGAAGCTTAATTATTTATGAGTAGATGGTCCGGCTCTAATGCCACACAGCGGTACCAGACACGGCACGCCATCGATTATCTGAAAGCACAGAAAGTTAAGAAGGAGTGCGCCCGCGTTTATCGGCTGCCTTGGGATGCTGCTGACTGCACAACTTCCCCAATCGACAACTAACGTGTGTGTGTGTTTTAGTTGGGGGGGGCTATCGAGCAACTACGCTTCACAGCACACACAGAGTGAACAAAGAACCACAGAAAATTTTACAGTTCTCACAGTTTTAACAAGACTTTCCGGCTTTAGCTCAGCTTTGACAAAAAGGCGTAATTTGTCTTTAATGTTGGGCAAAAAAAGTTTAGCTGCTGAAGATGAACTGAATAAAAGTGAAGCTGAAGCTGGATCTGAGCACGCTCCTCTGGTGTTGGATGAAGCCTGACTGTATGGACGTCTATGAGAAACCAGAGCCCTGCACTGCAAGCCAGGATTTAGCCCTATCCAGGTAACTTCAGGTTAACCCTGGGCTCTGGGCACTAAAGGTAGTTCACTGAGGTATATCACCATGGTAACTCATGCTGCAGGTTAGAGTCCAACATCATCATCTTGATGTTTTCAAGAAAATATCCCAAACTAATCCAGAACCCTTCTGGCTGCAGCCACTCCTGTCCATGTTCAGGTCTGAAGTCTCTGATTTGCGTGAAATTTGTCTAAGAGCAGCGTGAACAGACCAATCACAGCTGTTCGCCATGTGCAGGTCTCTGTTTGCTCATGGGTTTAAGGCAGCACTATGAATGAAGCAAGATAATCTTAATCTAAACCAGAGCTCACTCCAGACTTAACTGAGTCCCCGCATTGCCTCTGAGCAAACACAGCTATGTCCCCACAACATGAGGAACACACACACACACACACACACACACACACACACACACACACACACACACACACACACACACACAGAGAGAGTAATTACAGTGATTAGGCCTGAAATGATTCTCACTTTCTTATTTGGCAGCGCTCACTCGCTCGCTCTGTGTTTACTCATTTACAGACACACACACACACACACACACACACACACACACACTCGACAGGAATAGTAACGACAGCATTTGAGGTGCTCACTAATCGATTGAAACATTTGTTGTTGGAAAGCATCGGAGTCAGACTGGACTCTGGAGGAACACCTGCAGTCATCAACCTGCAGCTCTCCTGAGCTGTGACCGTCCAATCAGAGTACTGCCACAGTCTCATCACCACACCAGCAGGTGTGTCTGTGTTTGCCCACAGGTGGGAGTGCTGTGGAGATGCAGGCTGCGTTTAAAAACCTCATTGACTTTTCAATAATTTAAGCAGAAACCGTCAAACCTTTCTCCGCGCTGGGTCATGAGTGTGATAAGTGTGTTTAAACTGTGGTTACATTTAAAAACTATCCACATATGCCACGTGGAAATGTTCCAGCAAATGAATGAATAACTCCTGCGTGGGGATTCAGCCGCTGACCTCAGCTACATTTTACTGAAGTTTGTTTGTGGTTGGGTGCAAAGTTGAATCCTGCTGGTATGGCTTACCAACAAGCCACACAAATGATTTATTATTAATCTGACTTCTCAAACCAACCAAACCACTGTTAGGACCTGCAGACATCTGAGTGAATATGCGTGTTTAGTTATTCTACTCAGAGGTTTCAGTTTCTACTTGCAGACAAATATTAGAGCCTGCACAGGAAGTGATATCATGACCTTCCTCTCTTACTCTTTGAATGGTACTAATACTCTTTTATTAGAAGAATTCTCCTTCTCTGTCTTAGTGTTGTATTGCTCCAAGCAGTCTGATTATGATTCCTCAGACCCCCAAAACAGATCCTGACCACAGTGCGTACGACAGATTTGAAAAGCTGCGTTGTGGACGAGGCTGTGGGCTCGTCCAACAGCTCACAAAGTTTCCTTTTACAGCTGCAAGTAACATAAAGTCACGATGTAGTAATGGGAATATTACATTCCCACAGGTTATTGTAGTAATGCCTGAGGCCATATTATTATTGGGGTAATAGTAGCTCAGCGGAGAAGTCGTAGATGAAGTCTGATGCACGTCAAATGTCTTTGGAACAGGAAAAGGTCATCAGCTCATCAAGCTGACGTTAAAGCGTGAGCATCCTTTGAGTTTGAGGTTCTCGTGCATGCAGGCTCATGACTCAGATTCAGGTGGAGAACCAGAATTAAAATATCACCGCTCATCTTACATCGTACTGTACAGTGGGGCAAAAAAGTATTTAGTCAGCCACCGATTGTGCAAGTTCCCCCACTTAAAATGATGACAGAGGTCAGTAATTTGCACCAGAGGTACACTTCAACTGTGAGTGACAGAATGTGAAAAAAAAATCCATGAATTCACATGGCCAAGACCAAAGAGCTTTCGAAGGACACCAGGAAAAGTATTGTAGACCTGCACCAGACTGGGAAGAGTGAATCTACAATAGGCAAGCAGCTTGGTGTGAAAAAATCAACTGTGGGAGCAATCATCAGAAAATGGAAGACATACAAGACCACTGATAATCTCCCTCGATCTGGGGCTCCACGCAAGATCTCATCCCGTGGGGTCAAAATGATCATGAGAACGGTGAGCAAAGATCCCAGAACCACACGGGGGGGACCTGGTGAATGACCTGCAGAGAGCTGGGACCAAAGTAACAAAGGTCACCATCAGTAACACACTACAACGGCAGGGAATCAAATCCCGCAGTGCCAGACGTGTTCCGCTGCTGAAGCCAGTGCATGTCCAGGCCCGTCTGAAGTTTGCCAGAGAGCACATGGATGATACAGCAGAGGATTGGGAGAATGTCATGTGGTCAGATGAAACCAAAGTAGAACTTTTTGGTATAAACTCAACTCGTCGTGTTTGGAGGAAGACGAATACTGAGTTGCATCCCAAGAACACCATACCTACTGTGAAGCATGGGGGTGGAAACATCATGCTATGGGGATGTTTTTCTGCCAAGGGGACAGGACGACTGATCCATGTTAAGGACAGAATGAATGGGGCCATGTATCGTGAGATTTTGAGCCGAAACCTCCTTCCATCAGTGAGAACTTTGAAGATGAAACGAGGCTGGGTCTTCCAACATGACAATGATCCAAAACACACCGCCCGGGCAACAAAGGAGTGGCTCCGTAAGAAGCATTTGAAAGTCCTGGAGTGGCCTAGCCAGTCTCCAGACCTCAACCCCATAGAAAATCTGTGGCGGGAGTTGAAAGTCCGTGTTGCTCGGCGACAGCCCCAAAACATCACTGCTCTCGAGAAGATCTGCATGGAGGAATGGGCCAAGATACCAGCTACTGTGTGTGCAAACCTGGTAAAGACCTATAGTAAACGTTTGACCTCTGTTATTGCCAACAAAGGTTATGTTACAAAGTATTGAGTTGTATTTTTGTTATTGACCAAATACTTATTTTCCACCCTGATTTACGAATAAATTCTTTACAAATCCTACCATGTGGATTCATGGATTTCTTTTTTTTCACATTCTGTCTCTCACAGTTGAAGCGTACCTCTGGTGCAAATTACTGACCTCTGTCATCATTTTAAGTGGGGGAACTTGCACAATCAGTGGCTGACTAAATACTTTTTTGCCCCACTGTACCTTACGGACTGACAGGGGGCATCCGCCAGCTGCTGAGGGTGAGGGCCCTCCAGCTTCAGGCTCAGAGTTTAGTCTGAGGGTTGAGAGTCCAGCGGCTGTTTAGATGGCCGTTAGCTGTGAATGATAGTAATTATTCGTGCAGCAGCTGATGACAGGACCCACAATGAAGAGGCAGCGAGTTGATGCCGGAGTACTATAGATGAAGCGTTTGACAGAAAGTAGAAGATGTGTGGCGGCGATGGTAGCTGCAGAGGGTGGACACGCTCTCCCTCTTGTCAAGAATAATTAAACAGGGGGAGTGAAAGGAGAGAGGAGTAGCAGGGAGGAGTGCAACTAAGCACTTTGAGATTCTTCAAAATCAGCGTATTACATACACACACGCACAGGCTGGACAAGAAGCAGGCGTGCAGCTTCACACAGGAGCCACAGCTCATCAGACCAGCTGCTGACAGAGTCCTTGTACCGCCATCACTCCTCATCATCATCAGGCTGTCACTAACTAAGTTATGGGGGCGGGGTTAGACACGCATGCATCTGAAAACAGCAGTGCAGTTCACACTAGAGCAGGGGTCACCAACACGGTGCCCGCGGGCACCAGGTCGCCCGCAAGGACCACATGAGTCGCCCGCGGGCCTGTTCTAAAAATAGCTCACCATAACAACTTACCAGTAAGCTGCATCTATTTTTATTTTTTCTTGCTATTTTTTTTAATCACAATTGCATTGGCGTTAATTTGTTAGAGATAATATATTAAAAAAATGTTTATTATTAAATATTAGATCATGATCTAATATTTAGTGCTAGCTGGTCTCCACGGAAACAGTTGCCGTGAAGACCAGCAAAGGCAAAGGTGAGGAGATGAGGAAAACATGGCGGAAAAAAGGAAGAAAACATATAATTTTCACAGTGAATGGGAGGAAGAGTTTTTTTTTACCACTGTGAAAGATTCATGCGTGTGTCTCATTTGCGGGGCAACTGTGGCAACGGCAAAGCGGCACAACGTGGAGAGACATTTCCGAACGTGTCACACAAGCTACCATGCTAACTACCCAAAGGGCAGCACACTGCGAGCGGAAAAGGCCCGCGAATTAAAGGCAGGTTTGAGCAAACAGCAGTCTTTTTTCACGAGACCGGTGAAAAACTCTCAAAAAGCAACCGAAGCCTCATTTAGAGCTACACATTTCATGATTAAGAAAAAGAAGGCATTTTTAGACGGGGAGTATTTCAAAGAAGCAATGATGATAATTGCAAAAACTGTGCTTAAAGACGAGAAATATGGAAACGATGTAATCTCCACTCTCTCTGATGTCCAGCTGGGGGCAACTACAATTGTTAGAAGAGTGTCGGCTATGTCCGGGAACTTGGCCGATCAGTTGGATCAGGATCTGGCAAAGTGCAGTTGGTTTAGCATCCAGTGTGACGAGTCCGTCGACAGCAGCAGTACAGCACAGCTGATGGTCTTTATCCGGATGGTATTTGATGGTTTCTCCACAAAAGAAGAACTTCTGACACTACTGCCGCTAAAGACAACAACGAAGGGAGTTGACATCTATAACGCGGTGAAGGAGTTTTTCGCGAAGAAAAAGGTACCGTTGGAAAAGCTGGTATCAGTGACTACCGACGGGGCTCCTGCTATGATCGGCCGACATACGGGATTCATCGCTCACTGTAAAGGTGACACAGAGTTCCCAAACTTCATGCATTACCACTGCATCATTCACCAGCAGGCGTTATGCCCAAACGTGATCGGCTTCGAGCACGTCATGACTCCCGTCGTGAAGATCATAAACAGCATCCGCTCCAGAGCTAAACAGCACAGAACATTCAAGGTGCTATTGGAGGAGCTGTCAGCTGAATATGGTGACCTGCTACTACATACGGAAATCCGATGGCTCAGCAGGGGACGGATTTTGCTTCGTTTTTTGTCACTTTTGGGTGAAATCAAGGAGTTCATGCAATCCAAAGGGGAAGACACATCTCTGCTGGAGGACACTGAGTGGACACTTGACCTTGCGTTTTTAACAGACATTACTGGGAAACTGAACCATTTGAACTGTGAGCTGCAAGGCAAAGGTAAGACTGTTGCTGACATGATAAGTGCTTTAAATGGATTTAAAGCCCAGATGAACATTTTCTCTGTGCATTTACAGAGAAAAAAGGTGCTGCACTTTCCCTCTGTGCAGATGGTGCTGAAAGACAATGCTTCTGCATCTGAGACTTTTGACAAAGTTGCAGAAAAGTACACTCAAGTCATAAACCGACTTGGTCAAGAGTTTGAGAACAGGTTTTGTGACCTTGATCAGCTTGAGCCATGTGTCTCATTTGTTTCCAATCCTTTCATGAATGTGGACACAACATGCATTGCTGAGCAACTAAGTTCAATGTTCAGCTTGGATGCTGGACAGGTGGAAATCGAAATTGTAACATTGCAAAATGACGTCCACCTCAAAGCCTATCTGGGTGCACCAAACTTTTGGTGCCTTGTTGACACAGAAAAGTACAGTGGTGTGTGCACAGCAGCTATGAAGGTTGCCAGCCTGTTTGGTTCAACCTATCTTTGTGAATCAGCCTTTTCTGACATGAACTTCATCAAGAACAAACACAGAACACGCCTCTCCGATGCACATCTGCAAGACTCACTCAGAGTTGCAGTGTCAAGTTATACCCCAGATTACAACACACTGGTGAACAGCATGCAATGCCAGGTTTCCCACTAACAGACAAAGAAAGCCATATTAGATGTTCTCAGTGGCAACATTACAGTGTCATGTCAAAGTTTAATTTAATTATTGAAAAACAAATGTGTTTGTTAAGTGTAACATGTGATAATTTGCTTTAAAATGCTGCCAATTTGGTGAAAAGTTCTGTAAAATTTGAAAGTTGATTTTTTGTATGTTACATACATACAAAAATAATGTATGTAACAGTGCATGATTTGTTAAAATTTGTTAAAAAAAAAAATGACAAAGGATGAACTGAAGCTCTGCCATCACGTAATGTCGCATACTGCTGTTTCTGATGTCATTTAAAAAAAAAAAAAAAAAAAAAAAAAAATTTGTTAGTGGTAAGTGAAAATGTTGTAGAAGTGATCACTTCAAAATGTAAATACTTGCAGAGATATATAGAAATAAAGCGTTGCATATTGATATTTATGTTTCCTACCTTGTTTCCTAATTGCATTCTTTATAATTATGGTGAAAAATAATTAACATAATTAGTGTCCGTACATAGATGAATATCATTAATTATTAATGATAACACATAATTAAGTTAAACTGAGGAAATTTGTTATTTGAGAAGTGTGTGTCAAACTGGTAGCCCTTCACATTAATCGGTACCCAAGAAGTAGCTCTCACTTTCAAAAAGGTTGGTGACCCCTGCACTAGAGCCTTTCAGCACTCAGAGTGATTCAAAACATCTGCATCCAAACATCCATTACTTCAATTCAATTTTATTTATATCGCACCAAATCACAGCAGCAGTTGCCTCAAGATGCTTTATATTGTAAGGTAAATACCCTTACATTATACCCAATACAGAGATACCACAACAAACAGAATAAGCGCTTTGGTGACAGTAGGAAGGAAAAACTCCCTTTTAACAGCAAGAAACCTCCAGCAGTGCCAGGCTCAGGAGGGGCAGACAGTTGGGGGAAGAAGACAGGACAAAGACACGCTGTGGAAGAGAGCCAGAGATTAATAATAACTTATAATTACATGCAGAGATGTATAAACACATAGTGAGTGAAAACGAAACACTCAGTGCATCATGGGTATCCCCCGGCAGCCTACACCTATTGCAGCATAACTAAGGGAGGATTCACGGTCACCTGATCCAGCCCTAACTATATGCTTTATTAAAAAGGAAAGTTTGAAGCCTAATCTTGAAAGTAGAGATAGTGTCTGTCTCCTGAATCCAAACTGGAAGCTGGTTCCACAGAAGAGGGGCCTGAAAACTGAAGGCTCTCCCTCCCATTCTACTGTTCTTGGTCATCACATTTTTTATATTACAATTTTTATATGTTATAAGCACAAAGAGCACCTTTTCAATTTCAGTTGTTTTATTTTGTCTCGTGAATTCTTGCTTAATGTCCTTTTTTGTCGCTGTGATATTGTGTTTGTTGAAGGTCTAATGTTGACCACAGACAGAGACTCACTGTCACAGTATTGTCATTCGTGGAAAACCTCTGTGTGCAGCTGATGGTTCAATAAAACATTTCAATTCATTCAGATTTTTAGTATACAAAGTCGAAAACATTGAATGGTCAATTTGAATAAGTGCAACTTTAGGCACTATATGGTTGAAAATAACATTTGTCTGTCATATCATGATATTAGATTTTCCTCATATCGCCCAGTACTATTGCCAGCTTGAAGGCCTGTGGTACGATTATTAGAGATAGATTGATCATATTTAAGATTGAAGCATTAATTAATGGTAGGACTTCTTTGAGCAGTCTTGTAGGAATGGTGTCTGAAATAGGGTTGGGCGATATGTAAACATTTTCCAACTGAAAATCGTCAGTACAATAATCTCATCTGGAGCGCAGAATGAACAAACTTTGGACAAACTGCCTGAAATGCGTTGACAGAGACATTTCAAGGATTTTGACTCAGTCTGCGCTCCAGATGGGTTAATTGTTAAACGTGCTAGTCGTGATGACGGCGTGTTAACGCTGACTAAACAATATGAAGTCACCATTTTGGGATTTCTTTGGCTCTAAACCAGATGAAAGAGGTAAACCTAAGGATGTAACCAAAGCGTTGTGTTACTTGTCCAGACGTATAGTGCGAGCAAAGTACTCAAACGCAACTAATTTGCATGAGCATGTACATGTCCACCATCCGGCTGAGTATGCGGCGATCACTAGCTTCTGCAGCTCCATCAACAAGCATTTGGGCGCACTCTGAGGAGGGTGCATTTGCTCACAGATGAAAGAGGGTGCTGTTAAAACAGCGCTATTTTTTTTTTTCTGTTGACTGCTTCTATTAGCTCCATCATTGTTAGCAAACTTACTGATGGGCAAATAAATAAATAAATCGCCCTTGTAAAAACGATAGTCGATATATTCGTCCAATCCCCCAACCCTAGTCTAAAAGACACATTGATGGTTTTGAGGAACTAATTACTGAAAAAAACTTAGAAAGATCAGTTGGAGAAAAAGACTAAATGAATATCATTAGATAATGTTACATCTGTAATTTGTTCTCTAATGGTTACAATTTTACTTGTGAAGAAGTTCATGAAGTCTTTACTAGTTAACGATAAAGGAATGGTTGGCTCAACAGAGCTCTGACTTTTTGCCATTTCCTCTCCAGCTTACAAGTCATCTGCTTTAAGGGAGACGGGTTGCCTTCCAGCATTAAATGGTAAAGCAACAGGGAGTTGATGCAATCTTAGGTTGCTCTAAGGAATTAGGGGCGGAGTCAGTCAAGCGATATCTGTTCTAATTGTAAAAGTACTGTTTTTATGCAGTGAGTTTAATTATACAGCTGTAGTTTGAGGAATCCGTGCTTCATTTTTGCAGTAGTTTGTGTCAGGAGTTGCTGTGTGGATGTGGAGAAGAGGGACCCAAACGCTGGACTCGTGGTGAGAATTAAGGTGTTTATTGGAGTGGCAGGATGAACAGAACGGGGAAGAAGGCAGGCAGGCTGGCTGGCTGACTGACTGAATGACTGAACTGAAAGGCAAACACGTGGAATAGACAGCAGTGACAGCATCAGTGACACGACACTGAACTGATGAAACTGAGGGACTTAAGTACACAGGCTGAATGATGAGTGATTAGAGACAGGTGAGTGAACAGCTGAACATAATGAACTAATGATAAATGGGAAGAGAACTAGAACATAATGCACACAGAGTAAGGCTAACACAATACAACAGGAAGTGGAACATACAGAAGATAAACAGCCAACATGAACTGAAAATACTGGGTCAATGACCCAGGAACCCTGACAGTTTGTTGAAGTGAAGAAAACAGACATTTGAATTGTGTAGAACCCGAGCAGAAACAAAGACTCACAGGAAACGTGTGGAAGTTCTGCTGAGCGTAACACAAACGAAAAGTCTCGTCTGCTTGAAACTACAAGGTGTTGATCCTATGAGAGTATTTACATTAGTCAGTACGACGTACTGCAGCTCACACCAGGTATTCATAATCTGTACAGGCAGTCATTGGACACGTGCATGCCACTGCAGGTGTGTGTGCCTGTGGGCTGCTCTGTTTACACACACACACACACACACACACACACACACACACACACACACACACACACACACTGTCTTCATTAGAATATGATTCCACTTCCTCTGCTCCTGACACACTCTCCTGGTTTCGAGGTGGCTCATCATTCAGGAACATGTTGCTGATAATTAACCTTCAGGCGGAGACAGTCGCTGTGTTATCATTAACCGTATGGCTGAGCGGAAAATTTAAATGAGGACGTGCATTAAAATGATGTCAGCGCTCCGTAACCGCTCATTACGCCGCCTTTTTAATCTTAAGGTCACTGCATGTATTTGTTGGCTTGCTTTAAGGCTGCTGCGCATCTGTTTGCTCGGAAGCTCGCTTTTTATTTCAGTGTACGTTGCTCTGTTTGCAGCAGGTCCAGTGAAAAATGGGAAGAATGACAATTAGAATATATAAAGCTGTGTGAGAGCAAGGACAGACAAATTGTTTACAAGGTCCAAACCTGAGCTCAACTCCTTTCCTCTTTTATTAAAGGTGAGCAATAGCTATGACCTGGTAAAGAGTCATTAAGACATCAAACCGAGCCGTGCACACTCTGAGATTATATCAGCTAACTCAGTGATGCTTTAGATATGCTCATAAAACCAAATATAATTATTCAGACTCATATTTTTACTGTTTAACGAGTTTTTTGTTTCATTGATTCAGTTAATTGTTTTCAGTGTGTGTGCAGTGATCCATGTAAATGCTCTAAACACTCCGTTTATTAAGTTTTTTTTCTGCTCGGGTCTGTGTGATGTCACAGAGGCTTCTGAGGAACTGCAGCCCCTTCCAGAATCATGCAAAGCTACTCTAGAATGACAACACCCTGATGGAGGTGAGCTACACCACAATGGTGGAGTAACTGGAGTTTTGTGGTGGTTGATTTAAATATGGGAATATTTTTTGGTTTTGCCCTACGTTTCCAGCTTCTCTTCCTCACATCATTAACAGAGTTGGTTATCCGGTCACAGTGACCTTTTCTCTGCTGTTTCTTTGTAAAAATGCATTTTTAGGATGCAAAAGCTGCTCGTGGCAGTAATTGCAGACACACAGCGGCACTCTCTCCTTTCATCTGCTCTCAGTACCAATCTGTGGACAGAAATAGGCAGCATTTATTTACAGAGGCTGCCGGATCAGAAATCCTTCCCGTACGGGAGTCAGCATTTCTCTTATTTCCTCATGAACACAGCGAGCATCTGGTGTCAAAGCCTCGGCACATGAAACGAGATCAGATGGGCAGGTGAGGCGCGGGAGTGTTTCCCTCTGTTTATTGTTGCAGCAGCTCGGTTTGTCTCTCTCAAACTATCATTTTACTCTGTGAGAGTAAATTAGTTGAAACTCGGCGGGATGTGATGATCTCAGCTCTGTAACTACAGGCAGGAGCGGTGCCAGCGGCATGGCAGGAGGGCGCGGTGCTGCTAAATGCCAGACGAATGCTCGCGGGTGGAAAACAATTGTGGGGGGGATTCAGCATTAATGCGGCAGTAAATCAGCCGCTGAGGTTTCCGGGCTCAGTGCAGACCTGTAAACAAAACAGCAGCAGAAGAAGAACAGGAGCCGGTGGTTTGGAGGTCCTGGTTCAGCACGCCGTGAAATGTCACATTCACCCAGCCCTGCATCTGAGGGCTGGCTGAATATGACATTTCACGGAATCAGCCGCTGTCCGCTTCAACTGCAGGATGAAAGCTCTTTGATCGGCGGCTGTGTTGCTAAGCTCGCATGTCAACATCACACTCAGTGTTTGTGGCGAGCAGCGGTTAGGTCAGTGTTTCAGGAATGATCATAGGGCAGGAAGCACCGTCCTGCTGCGGACTGAGAACGTGCACACGTGACCCAAGCGACATGATGCGAGGAGTATCATACCTGCTGTATGTAGAAGAGGGGTTGATGCACCTGACACAGCCTCACATGAGTCACTCACTGGAAGTCTCGTTAAGCCCACCTGCCAGATGAGGTCCTGGCGAGATCAGGAGCTGCCCTGGGCACCGGTTCCTGATTAGGGTTGGTCCTGAGACAATGTTGCTCAAACACACATGCATCATTAAAAAAGCAGAGTTTCCCTCATCAGGACCACCACACAATGCAATTAAAGTTCAAAGTTCGCGACATGCTTATTGTTTTAGAGTAGTCTAAATAGAAGTAGTTTGATTTGTATGATAACGAGGACGATGGTGAAAACTGGAACAGTTAAGTCTGTAAAAGAATTCCTAGGGATGGGAATCGAGAACCGGTTCTTGTAGCGAACGGTTCCCAGTAGTCCAATTCCTTGCAATCATCAGTTTTCCCACTTATCCGTTCTTGCACTCTCACTAAGGTCAGCTGATTTCAGTTCGTGTGTGAGGAAAATAGTGAACATTACTTTTATTTTTATTGCACAAAAGAATGAGAGCGCAATTGTAAAGTGGAGACTGCATTATACTGTTAGCACAACTTCGGCTCTTCGCAAGCACCTGCACAGACAGCATGGTAATGCTAAGCTAGCCAAGAACCCAGAGTTATGGTGAAGCTGAGTTTAGCCTTTTCATCTTTGTTTTGTGTTATCGGCTTTGTGTTCATACCTAAACACTAAGAGAAAGATCACGTGTGTCCTCATTAGGTCAGGGATTTGTGTTGGTGTGTGGGGCTGTAGTCTGTAGGTTTATATTGTTGATTGGTGATAATGAGACAGTGTGTTTCAGATTATTTTACAGAGTAACATGAAAGTAACGTAACAAGTAGTGTAACAAATGTCTTTATCCTGGGTGTAATTAAGTAATGTACTGCATTACTTTTAAGAAAAGTATTCCGTATAATATGTGCAATAATTACTTTTTTGAGTAATGACCCTAAAACTGATCATAAAAAAGAGGAGAAATACCTCCAGCATGCGTGCATTTGAGCATGTGGCATGTGATTAATTTTTAATAAGATATTGAACTGATAACTGATATTGATAACAGAATCAGATTTGCTACACTGTTATTAATTCCCATCCCTAAGGATTCCTGTATGAAGTGAATGGGCAACTTTAAGGTTAACAGAGTGTGAACCTGCACAGGTGGAGCTGGTGCTGCTCTATGTAGCTCAGAATCAACTCTGAGCTACAGAAATAACTAAATTCAGCAGGTTCCACTCAGACTTCCAGCCTCCGTGTGCTGCAGGCACCGGTGAGCTCATATCAGCTGCTGCAGGCTGAGCAGCGGAACATCAGGATGTAAACATCACGTAATATGTCAAAGGCAGCACACTGATATCGCGCACACACACACACACACACACACACACACACACACACACACACACACACACACACACACACACGTGTTTAAGCTGTTTCCTCTTGGTTTCAGTTAGCATTTCTGTGACAAGAACCTGTGAGAGCTGCTAGCAGAGGCCTGAAACCACGGCTTCTGTTGCCGATTACGTTTCCATCATTAACTCATTAATAAAGAAATCAGCTCAGCTTTCGAGCACCGGTTGATGTGGACACGTCTCTTTAACAAAGACAGGTGTGCAGTGAGGAGAACAGCGCTGTGATGCAGCAGAGATCCAGCTTCCTGTTTGGATTGTCCTGACTGAGGACACATGCGGTGGTCGGTCTGTGAGGTGTTAGTGCACAGTGTTATGTATATGCTGCAGTGAAGGAACAGCTGCTGGAGACTTGCTGACAGCCCAACACGTTCAGATGGAAACAAAGGCGCTTGCATAATTACAACCCACCCGCCTCATTGCCTGCCATGTTGTATGTTTTGTGTGGGAGAGAGCATGCAGCTTAAAGCTCAGGTATAAATATATAGGATGTGCTAATGCACGCAGCAGCATGCAACGCTCCACATTCTTCAAACGGGGAGTCAGCAATCCTCTTCCATCTTTTATGAGAATACCAGATTCACACTGAGAGGAAATTTGTTCCACTTAATTCGATCAAACTGGAATACACGTTCCAGGAACCCACCATTCTGCTTTGTAGTCCTTCCTGTCATCCCAGCTCCATGAACCTCCGATGCAGCGTCCTCTTTATAAACAGTTTACCCAGTGACATCCAGCAGGACTCGCACATTGGCTGGAAAAGGCTTCTTTTACCTAGTCAAGTGAGGTTGGCGTGGCGTCTTCAGTCGCCTGTAGGCCTGTGTGACCCTGCGAAGCCTTACTTGTCTTCTTTGGTTAGGTTTAGGCATTAAAAGCTAAAAGTGGGTCAGGACAGTAACGCCACTGTTTTGCACATGTCTCACTCTGTATATTTTATATATTTATTTATTGTTTACTCTATTTAATTTGTAAAATATGTGTACACACACACACACACAAAAATATTTAGTATACACATCCAGAAATGCATATACTATTATATATTGTACATATATTTATTAGTTTCAGATGTAGCCATTCTTGTATTTTGCTTGTTTACATTATTGTATTTTGCACAACTCTGTTGCTTGTGAAGCTCGCACACAAGAATTTCACTCACATGTGCTGTACCAATGTACCTGCACATGTGATGTGACAATAAAAGTGATTTGATTTGATTTGAGGATTAGAAAATCGAGCTTCTGCTGTTCTGCTTTCCTCCTCTAAAGACCCTCCAACAAGCAGCAGACAGATTCTACTTCCTATTCAAACACGCTGTTTCAAAGTCACGCTGAGAGTCAATGGAGTTGTTTGTTACTGTTTCTTAAGGTTTCCCTCCACAGCGGCCTGACACCTGAAAAATGTGCTCTGCAGCTATGTATTCAATTAAAATGTGGAGTCAGTGTTAATGTGTGCTAGCAGAACACTGACCTGAGTTAGCGGGCTTCATAGCCATGGAGAAACAGCAGCAGCGCAGCAGACTCTGATGGAAGATCAAACTGGAAAGCCCCGAACTCAGTAACCCCAAAACCCTCCAGGATGTAGCAGGCTGTTTGTTCTTGTGAGGCAGAAACAGGAGCTGAACAGGTTTTCAGAGTTAAGTCATTCAGTCTCAATGATGCTGGTCACAGCTGGTTGTTAACAGGTGTAAAGTTCAGGTGAAGAAGTTTAGTAGGAGTTGGTCTGGCCCTCAAACCTCCCTGCTGATCCAACAGTATGGACTCTCAGACTCTCAATGTTTGTGGGTTTCGTTCTCTGCTCTGTGAGCATTTCTGCAGCAGAAAGTGATGCTGATGGTGTTGCAGATCATCGTGACGTAACGTTCAGTGTTTCCCGTGCTGCGTTTGTGTCACGGCGGGGTGCGCCGATGTGAATGGAAACAGGACCCAAAGGCAGATGAAGACGAGGAGTTGTAAGTTTAAACAGAAAGCGATCCTTTATTTGGATGATTGCAGGGCTAAAACCAGGAACCTAAAGCAAACTGACAAAAAACCCCACTAAGAAACAAAGACTATGACATACTATGACAAAGACTGTAACTATGACTATGGTGGAAAAACAGGCGAAGACTATGACTGTAACTGTAACTCTGGTAAGATAAACAGACGACCCGACCATGACATGCAGAAAACAGAAGGCTTAAATACACACATGAGGTGATCAGGGGAAGTGGAGACACATGAGGAAACAGCTGACTGACATGAATCTAATGACAGGACCAGGAGGAGTGAAACTAAATACAATGACCAAAGAACACATGACACTGTCAGAATAAAACAGGAAACACTAAAACTAGACATGACAATACAAACTTAACATACCAAATACGTGATGAATAATGCAAGAACTCAAACATAGAAAACCCAGGAACAATAACTGCCTAAACTAAAGGCAAATAGGAAATAACACAAAACTAACATCTCAAAAAATAAGAACAATACAAAGAAAACTCAAAGTGCTGGGTCGGAGACCCAGCCTGTGACAGAGCCCCCCCCGTAAGGGCGGATTCCAGACGCCCGAAAACACCCAGAAAACAAACACAAAACCACAACAACCCACCCAGGGCGGGCGGAGGGGGACCAGGAAAGGAGGGCCAGAAACAAAACCACAAAAAACAAAGCATCAGAAGCACACAGGCCAAAAACAACAAGGGCACAAAAGTCCGAGACCCAGCTTCAGGAGGGCGACCATGAACCCGGCAGAACAGGAGCGAATGGCGAAGAGAGTCAGGTGGCCGCCCCGGAGGTCGACAGCAAAACAAAAGGAAGTTCAAACGTTCAGGAGGCCGACCAGGAGGCCAACGGTCCAGCAGTCCAAAATCCATGAGCTCAGGAGGCCGACCCGGAGGTCGAGAGCACAGCAGGTCACAGTTCATCAGTTCAGGGGGCCGACCCCGATGGCAACGAAGTCCAGCTGACGGCCCGGAAAACGGCCGGCGATTCCGAGGGGCAAAACGTGGCTTGGGCGGCGGCAACACAGCCGCGGGACCAAGCGAGGCCGACACAGAAACAGAGGCCGAAGCCGGACCAGGCGAAGATGAAGACACGGAAGCCGGACCGGGCGAAGCACAGGCTGGAGCTGCAGCAGGCGAAGCACAGGCTGGAGCTGCAGCAGGCGAGGCTGAAGACTCAGAGGCTGGACCAGGCGAGGCTGAAGACTCAGAGGCTGGACCAGGCGAGGCTGAAGACTCAGAGGCTGGACCAGGCGAGGATGATGATGGAGCTGCGGCAGGCGAGGATGATGATGGAGCTGCGGCAGGCGAGGATGATGATGGAGCTGCGGCAGGCGGCTGAACGGGCCCCTCGGACCCTCCAGCGGAGACGGGAGGCTGAACGGGCCCCTCGGACCCTCCAGCTGACGAGGCATGAGGCTGGCGTGGTTCTCCGGAACCACCAGCCGACGAGGAAGGCTGCTGGACGGGCCCCTCGGGCCCTCCAGCTGACGTGGCATGAGGCTGTGTAAGTTGCCGCAACACACAGTCTATATTGGGTGAAATGAGTTTATATGTGTTCTCAGACTGAGGTGTGGCAGAACCAGGCGAGGCGTCGTCCTCAGGCTGAGGCGTAGAAGCAGCAAGCAGTTGTGCAGCAGGTGGTGGTCCTGCAGGTGGCGGCACGGGAGCCGCAGGAGGTGGCGCTGCAGCCACAGGTGGTGAAGCAGAAGGTGGCTGAACGGGCTCCTCGGGCCCTCCAGCTGACGTGGCGTGTGGCTGAACGGGCTCCTCGGGCCCTCCAGCTGACGTGGCGTGTGGCTGAATGGGTTCTCCCGAACCTCCAGCAGACGAAACATGAAGCTGGCTGGGTTCTCCCGAACCTCCAGCAGACGAGACATGAAGCTGGCTGGGTTCTCCCGAACCTCCAGCAGACGAAGCATGAAGCTGGCTGGGTTCTCCTGAACCTCCAGCAGACGAAACATGAAGCTGGCTGGGTTCTCCCGAACCTCCAGCAGACGAGACATGAAGCTGGCTGGGTTCTCCCGAACCTCCAGCAGACGAAGCATGAAGCTGGCTGGGTTCTCCTGAACCTCCAGCAGACGAAACATGAAGCTGGCTGGGTTCTCCCGAACCTCCAGCAGACGAGACATGAAGCTGGCTGGGTTCTTCCGAACCTCCAGCAAACGAAGCATGAAGCTGGCTGGGTTCTCCCGAACCTCCAGCAGACGAAGCATGAAGCTGGCTGGGTTCTCCTGAACCTCCAGCAGACGAAGCATGAGGCTGGACGGGCTCCCCGGGCCCTCCGGCTGACACTGAAAAAGGCTGCACAAGCTGCACCTCCGTCCCCGGCTCCAAAACGACCTGGATAGCAGTCCCACAACAGCTTAGCTGAGCCTGATGGCTAGCATTTCCTGTGCAAACAGTCTCTTTACAGCCGGGCTCATGAACCGGAAAAGCAGTGTCAGCTTCTCTAACCTCCGGAGAAGAAAGATGAGGAGCCAAAACATAGTCACTCCCTTGCGTTTGTGGTGCGGAGCGTCGGTGGCGCGCACGCCGCTTTTTCTTGAGAGTGGGAGACGGCGGAGCAATGGGTGGAAGTCCCTGGTAACTCCGGGGACCCCCGAGAGCCAGTCGAGTTCCCCGGAAAGGGTGCTCATGCTCTGGAATGAGCCATGGCTTCCACCGGAGCTCCTCCTCCAATAGAGCGCTGAATATTGCCTGACGTTCGTCGTAGTCCAAATCTATGGCGTCCAGCGCTTCCTCGCACTGGACCGTGGCAAGAGTGTGGCAAGACTGTGACGAGGGTGTGGAAACTGATGAGCTGAGAGGTGGTGCCGCTGCGGCGAGTCTCAGCGAACCGACACGAACCGTCTCAGGCTCGCAAGGCAGCGGCAGTGATTCCTGTTCGTGGTTTTGATGCTGCTGCGGTGGCAAAACTGTGCGAACGAAATCCTGCACATCCTCCGACAATTCCGCCGTGTAAACAGGGTAAGCAGACAAGATCTGTCGTAGCTGAACTTTAACTGACTCCTTCTCACTCTCCTGTCTGCATACTGAATAGATTCTCCACTGTCCCTGGAGGATGGTCACACGAGTGCTGAACTCAAAAAAATCCTCGCAGACATCCGCTGGGTCCATACTGGTCGGGTCGTTCTGTCACGGCGGGGTGCGCCGATGTGAATGGAAACAGGACCCAAAGGCAGATGAAGACGAGGAGTTGTAAGTTTAAACAGAAAGCGATCCTTTATTTGGATGATTGCAGGGCTAAAACCAGGAACCTAAAGCAAACTGACAAAAAACCCCACTAAGAAACAAAGACTATGACATACTATGACAAAGACTGTAACTATGACTATGGTGGAAAAACAGGCGAAGACTATGACTGTAACTGTAACTCTGGTAAGATAAACAGACGACCCGACCATGACATGCAGAAAACAGAAGGCTTAAATACACACATGAGGTGATCAGGGGAAGTGGAGACACATGAGGAAACAGCTGACTGACATGAATCTAATGACAGGACCAGGAGGAGTGAAACTAAATACAATGACCAAAGAACACATGACACTGTCAGAATAAAACAGGAAACACTAAAACTAGACATGACAATACAAACTTAACATACCAAATACGTGATGAATAATGCAAGAACTCAAACATAGAAAACCCAGGAACAATAACTGCCTAAACTAAAGGCAAATAGGAAATAACACAAAACTAACATCTCAAAAAATAAGAACAATACAAAGAAAACTCAAAGTGCTGGGTCGGAGACCCAGCCTGTGACAGAGCCCCCCCCGTAAGGGCGGATTCCAGACGCCCGAAAACACCCAGAAAACAAACACAAAACCACAACAACCCACCCAGGGCGGGCGGAGGGGGACCAGGAAAGGAGGGCCAGAAACAAAACCACAAAAAACAAAGCATCAGAAGCACACAGGCCAAAAACAACAAGGGCACAAAAGTCCGAGACCCAGCTTCAGGAGGGCGACCATGAACCCGGCAGAACAGGAGCGAATGGCGAAGAGAGTCAGGTGGCCGCCCCGGAGGTCGACAGCAAAACAAAAGGAAGTTCAAACGTTCAGGAGGCCGACCAGGAGGCCAACGGTCCAGCAGTCCAAAATCCATGAGCTCAGGAGGCCGACCCGGAGGTCGAGAGCACAGCAGGTCACAGTTCATCAGTTCAGGGGGCCGACCCCGATGGCAACGAAGTCCAGCTGACGGCCCGGAAAACGGCCGGCGATTCCGAGGGGCAAAACGTGGCTTGGGCGGCGGCAACACAGCCGCGGGACCAAGCGAGGCCGACACAGAAACAGAGGCCGAAGCCGGACCAGGCGAAGATGAAGACACGGAAGCCGGACCGGGCGAAGCACAGGCTGGAGCTGCAGCAGGCGAAGCACAGGCTGGAGCTGCAGCAGGCGAGGCTGAAGACTCAGAGGCTGGACCAGGCGAGGCTGAAGACTCAGAGGCTGGACCAGGCGAGGCTGAAGACTCAGAGGCTGGACCAGGCGAGGATGATGATGGAGCTGCGGCAGGCGAGGATGATGATGGAGCTGCGGCAGGCGAGGATGATGATGGAGCTGCGGCAGGCGGCTGAACGGGCCCCTCGGACCCTCCAGCGGAGACGGGAGGCTGAACGGGCCCCTCGGACCCTCCAGCTGACGAGGCATGAGGCTGGCGTGGTTCTCCGGAACCACCAGCCGACGAGGAAGGCTGCTGGACGGGCCCCTCGGGCCCTCCAGCTGACGTGGCATGAGGCTGTGTAAGTTGCCGCAACACACAGTCTATATTGGGTGAAATGAGTTTATATGTGTTCTCAGACTGAGGTGTGGCAGAACCAGGCGAGGCGTCGTCCTCAGGCTGAGGCGTAGAAGCAGCAAGCAGTTGTGCAGCAGGTGGTGGTCCTGCAGGTGGCGGCACGGGAGCCGCAGGAGGTGGCGCTGCAGCCACAGGTGGTGAAGCAGAAGGTGGCTGAACGGGCTCCTCGGGCCCTCCAGCTGACGTGGCGTGTGGCTGAACGGGCTCCTCGGGCCCTCCAGCTGACGTGGCGTGTGGCTGAACGGGCTCCTCGGGCCCTCCAGCTGACGTGGCGTGTGGCTGAATGGGTTCTCCCGAACCTCCAGCAGACGAAACATGAAGCTGGCTGGGTTCTCCCGAACCTCCAGCAGACGAGACATGAAGCTGGCTGGGTTCTCCCGAACCTCCAGCAAACGAAGCATGAAGCTGGCTGGGTTCTCCCGAACCTCCAGCAGACGAAGCATGAAGCTGGCTGGGTTCTCCTGAACCTCCAGCAGACGAAGCATGAGGCTGGACGGGCTCCCCGGGCCCTCCGGCTGACACTGAAAAAGGCTGCACAAGCTGCACCTCCGTCCCCGGCTCCAAAACGACCTGGATAGCAGTCCCACAACAGCTTAGCTGAGCCTGATGGCTAGCATTTCCTGTGCAAACAGTCTCTTTACAGCCGGGCTCATGAACCGGAAAAGCAGTGTCAGCTTCTCTAACCTCCGGAGAAGAAAGATGAGGAGCCAAAACATAGTCACTCCCTTGCGTTTGTGGTGCGGAGCGTCGGTGGCGCGCACGCCGCTTTTTCTTGAGAGTGGGAGACGGCGGAGCAATGGGTGGAAGTCCCTGGTAACTCCGGGGACCCCCGAGAGCCAGTCGAGTTCCCCGGAAAGGGTGCTCATGCTCTGGAATGAGCCATGGCTTCCACCGGAGCTCCTCCTCCAATAGAGCGCTGAATATTGCCTGACGTTCGTCGTAGTCCAAATCTATGGCGTCCAGCGCTTCCTCGCACTGGACCGTGGCAAGAGTGTGGCAAGACTGTGACGAGGGTGTGGAAACTGATGAGCTGAGAGGTGGTGCCGCTGCGGCGAGTCTCAGCGAACCGACACGAACCGTCTCAGGCTCGCAAGGCAGCGGCAGTGATTCCTGTTCGTGGTTTTGATGCTGCTGCGGTGGCAAAACTGTGCGAACGAAATCCTGCACATCCTCCGACAATTCCGCCGTGTAAACAGGGTAAGCAGACAAGATCTGTCGTAGCTGAACTTTAACTGACTCCTTCTCACTCTCCTGTCTGCATACTGAATAGATTCTCCACTGTCCCTGGAGGATGGTCACACGAGTGCTGAACTCAAAAAAATCCTCGCAGACATCCGCTGGGTCCATACTGGTCGGGTCGTTCTGTCACGGCGGGGTGCGCCGATGTGAATGGAAACAGGACCCAAAGGCAGATGAAGACGAGGAGTTGTAAGTTTAAACAGAAAGCGATCCTTTATTTGGATGATTGCAGGGCTAAAACCAGGAACCTAAAGCAAACTGACAAAAAACCCCACTAAGAAACAAAGACTATGACATACTATGACAAAGACTGTAACTATGACTATGGTGGAAAAACAGGCGAAGACTATGACTGTAACTGTAACTCTGGTAAGATAAACAGACGACCCGACCATGACATGCAGAAAACAGAAGGCTTAAATACACACATGAGGTGATCAGGGGAAGTGGAGACACATGAGGAAACAGCTGACTGACATGAATCTAATGACAGGACCAGGAGGAGTGAAACTAAATACAATGACCAAAGAACACATGACACTGTCAGAATAAAACAGGAAACACTAAAACTAGACATGACAATACAAACTTAACATACCAAATACGTGATGAATAATGCAAGAACTCAAACATAGAAAACCCAGGAACAATAACTGCCTAAACTAAAGGCAAATAGGAAATAACACAAAACTAACAACATCTCAAAAAATAAGAACAATACAAAGAAAACTCAAAGTGCTGGGTCGGAGACCCAGCCTGTGACAGTTTGTACCAACAGTATGACGGGAATCTCTGATGGACCCTGCACAGCACAACCACAGCACTGGTCATGATGTTGTAAAGGAAACAGGAGTCCCTTCAGAGAAAGTCTCAAGTTTTTTCTTTAATTCCAATTTTTTTATCCAACATTACAGCAAATTAAAGATGTACGGCAGATGCAGAGTTATGGCAGGAAGTAAATTTATCTGAAAGTTATGCAAAGTAACTGTGAGAGTATAATTTTACGTAGATCATCGCTGGGTTAGCCTTCACACATGGTTGTTTGTGCCATTCATGTTTTGGATGTTCTGTTGCAAGTAAGGGTTAGGCATGAAAAATGGCTCCGTTAGTTTTAGGAAAAGATACTGGTTTTGCTCAAAGCTCTCACAGCAGCTGAAACATGGCACATGGGAGTGACGTGTCAGGAGAGACCGAGCATTCTCACAAATGCAGAAACTCAGGAATGAAAACAGATGTAAAACTCGATGATCTCTGTGGGAAACTCTGTCTTTCCAGGATCCGGCTGTGCAGTGGTGCACAGTGTCCTAGGAGGATGAGTCACACAAAAATCTAAATGACAGTTTGAGAAGGTTGTATAGACACTACTGAGAGAGGAGTGAGGTGGGGAAAGCTCATTCCATAAAAAACAATAAAAACTTTATCAGCTTTAGTGGAAACAAGAAAGTCTCCTTTGGTTTTTGCTGGTCGACAGACTCCATGATCAGCTGTTAGCTGTACCTGCACCTACTCAGACAGCACCTTTCAGCCTAAAAAGGCCTAAAATATTCTCAGTGATATTATTGAGGAATCTGCCAAACTTATTTAAAAAAAAAAAATCTTCGATCATTTTCTGAGACGGTGCTCGTAGACGGCCACTTCATTGCTGGGCCTGAAGAGGTTAATGGAGCTGAGAGCTTCAGCAGATAAAATTCACTTCACCTTGAGCGGACCTCTCCTGGGCGACCTGCTTCTTCATGCAGAGGAGGGGGCCTCTGCATGAAGAGGTGAAGGGATTTTGAATGTGTGCTGTGACACGCAGTTATTTAAGGATAGATCCAATTTCTTGGTGTGTTTGATGACTTTGGCAGCAGCCGTGTGGACGAGCTGCAGCTGTCTGAGTGATTTTTTCCTCAGACCTGTGAAGACACAATTAAAACCGTCTCGCCTGCTGAAAATAAACGATTCCACAAATTATTTCCATATGTGGCTGAGACAGGAATCCTGTCACTCCTGCTCTGCTCTAAAGGGGGAAGGAGGACCGTTTCACTTCAAGTGGATGTTAAATGAATCGGCTCACCTGCAGCTCTGATGTGTAGATTTTTGTGTATTGGACTTTGAGTGAGTGACCTTTTGATTCTAATTTGTTGTTTAGTGATAAAAAAACAATAATTCCAGTTCCTGACGAAGGCCTGGCTTTTTTAACTGATGATTCATGTTTCAATAACAATATCAGGTCCTGTGTTAGCAAAAATCACTTCAGCATATTTCACTGATAGTTGCAACAACACCCTGGATCTGCTGGGATTTATTATATAACCATTAAAAGCATTGTTACAAAATATCAAAATCAATCAATCAAAATTTTTTTATATAGCACATTTTTAAAGACCGAAGTACACCAAAGTGCTTTCCAGTAAAATCATGATACAGATAAAAATCACAATATAAAATATAAATTACAGATATAAATAAAATATAAAATAATTACATAATCTAAATGCAAAGCCAGATGTAAATTACCCTAATTCGCCTTGAATGCCAGGTTAAACAAATACGTTTTTAAACGTGATTTAAAAGACTGAATGGAATCTGATGCGCAAATATGAAGAGGAAGAGTATTCCATAACCTGGGTGCAGCAGCGGCAAAGGCACGGTCTCCTCTGGTCTTCAGCCGAGACCTAGGTTGCACTAAGAGCAGTTGGCCCAATGATCTTAGTGCTCTCTGAGGGCTATACAGACAGAGGAGATCAGCTAGGTAGTCAGGTGCCATATTGTTTAGAATTTTATAAGTAGACAATAAAATTTTAAAATCAATTCGGTATTTAATAGGAAGCCAGTGTAAATTTGCCAGAACAGGGGTGATAGAATCGTACTTTCTAGTGCCGGTCAAGAGACGTGCTGCGGCATTTTGAACCAGCTGCAAACGCTGAAGAAGAGAAGATTGTAGGCCCAAGTAGAGAGAATTACAATAATCCAGTCTTGAAGTGATGAAAGCATGAATGAGTTTCTCCAGATCTTTGTGTGGTATGTAAGGTTTAGCCTTAGAAATTAGGCGTAGTTGGTGAAAGCTGGTTTTTACCACAGTAGAGACCTGTTTATCTAGTTTGAAGGAACTATCCATGAAAACTCCAAGATTCCTAGCAGCATCAGTGAGGTGGTTAGCAACAGGCCCGAATGTGCCAGTCAGTTGTCCCAGAGGCATATTTCTATCAAAAACAATAATTTCTGTCTTCTTTTCATTTAAAGTAAGAAAGTTACGTGATAACCAGTCTTTGACATCGCTCAGACAATCAAACAGAGGATGTAGTGAAGATGAAACATCCCCAGTCAGGTGGAGGTAGATTTGAATATCATCAGCATAGCATAGCAGTAGATATAAATAGATATATATCCTCACTGTTACATTATCAAAACACCCTAATGACCACCAGCTATAATTACCAATATTCCTTTAACATTAATCAACACTTTTCACTTACACTGGCTGCGAACTGCTTCCTGAGCACTCAGAGCAGTGATGGGAGATTGACTGGTGTTTCCTGCACTCACTGAAATGGCAGCTCAGGTGACTCCTCACGGTGCTTGTGTTTGCAGGTGCACAGGGGACGAATGCGGCCTGTAACGCTCTGCTCTGTCATTTCCTTAGCCGTGGTCTTTATGGGTACTGCGTGCTTTTACACTCAAAAATGTCTGCCACAACACGCCATGGTCACGGCATACGAGTGTCCATCTGCACTGCAGCTGTAAACCTTTCATATGAAGCACAAGCCACAGGAAGTAATGGGTTTCATATCGCAGCAGAATGTAACCATGGTCGTGTCCAGCTGGTGCCGGTCTCAAGATTAAAGATTCCAAATCACTGTTTTCCTTGATTTGACTCAGACGGGTGGATCTAAAATACGTCTCGGTAAACACTGGTCAATTTCAATTCGGAACAGGCTCAATGTATATAACCTCTATATATGTATATGACCTTTAGATCACTATGAGAAAGGTGATCAAACTTCAGGTTGAAATAATAAAATTTAGGGTATTTTACTGCTGTCAAAGGTCAAAATGTGTCTGACCTGAACAGTATGTAAGGGTTAAACAGAGTTTTGTGATGTAGAGAGTACAGAATCTTATTGTTGTGTTTTAGTTTGTCCATGTATATACAACACATATATAGATTTTCACCATATCATATACCATATCAGTCATATCTTCAGCTCTGATGTTAGGAGACTTTATGAAGCAACAAGCATGGAGATAAAGAGGCCCGAGAACGGACCCTTGAGGAACACCTACAGGTTTTTGTTCAGTTTTCAGTTTTATTTGTCATATGCAAGTTAGCACAGGGTCAACATTGCAATGAAATGTGTTTGACGAGCAGCAGTCACTCAGCAGCATGGTACAGTAGAAGAAAATATAATAAAATAAAATAAAATAAAGTAATAAAAAATAAATAAATAGAAAAATAGTAAAGAGCAAAATATTAGAGAGACGTGGTAAAAGAGAAAAGATGACTAAATATATATGTATCTATAAATATTAATATATGTACACTAGTGATTAAATAAGAAAATCTTGAAAAGAAATATGACGGGGGGCAGATGGGATATTGCACAGGAATGAGCAGCAGAAAATTACAGTATTGCACTTTTTAAACATAAATATCAATAACAATGAAGTGGAGTGACCAGTGCAGATTAAACAGAGTACTTGTGAAGCTGCAGTGTAGCTTCTGAGTGCGTCCTGTGGACTGTGTTGTGTGTGTTTAAGTGTTGTGGTTGAGGTGTCGTATGGCTTGATGGTAGAAACTGTTTTTGAGTCTTGCAGTCCGAGCAGACAGGCTCCTGTAACGTCTGCCAGATGGTAACAAGGAGAAGAGCTGAGGTGGCTGTGGTCCTTGCTGTGTGCTTTACGGAGGCATCGCTGGAGATAAATGTCCTGAATGGCAGGAAGCCTCGTGCCAGTGATGTGCTCTGCTGCCTTCAACACCCTCTGTAGTGATTTACGGCTGCTGGCAGAGCAGCTTCCGTACCAAACTGTGATGCAGCTCGTCAGCAAGCTCTCAATTGCACACCTGTAAAAATGTAGGTGATGTTGGCGTTCATGCTAAACTTCCTCAGCCTCCTCAGTAAGTAAAGCCGCTGGCGAGCTTTCCTGATAGCAGTGTCTGTGTGAAGGGTCCAGGAGAAGTCCTCAGTGATGTTGACTCCAAGGAACTTGAAGCTGCTGACCCTTTCGACCTTGACACCGTTGATGTGGCTGGGCTGGTGTTCCCTGACTGGTTGTTTCCGGTAGTCCACTAAAATCTCTCTAGTTTTGCTGATGTTGAGAGTCAGGTTATTTTCCAGACACCACTCGTACAGCGCCATCACCTCCTCTCTATAGGTCGTCTCATCATTGCCTGTGATGAGGCCTACGATGGTTGTGTCATCTGCAAACTTGATGATGATGTTGGACACGTGTTTAGCAACACAGTCATGTGTGAACAGGGAATATAGGAGGGGGCTAAGCACACAACCCTGTGGCGTACCTGTGTTTAGGATGAGTGATGAGGAGGTGTGTTTACCAACTCTCACCACCTGGGGCCTGTTTGTGAGGAAGTTTAGAATCCATCTGCAAATCGGTGTTCCCAGCCCAAGGTCGACGAGCTTCGTGGCAAGTTTTGAGGGGATGATGGTGTTAAATGCCGAGCTGTAGTCGTTGAAGAGCATCCTTGCATATGTATCTGTCATGATACATATGCACAAGCTGGACCCAGGAGCAGAACACACACACACAGCGGTACGAGAGAACAAAAAATAAACTTTATTATAACTGAGGGTGTCCTGGGAGGGTAGAAGGGAAAAAACGCACGGAACCAGAAAAACCGAGGGACCGGGAGGTGAATCGCGCAGGAACGCCGAGAGCGGGACTGTGGGAGGCTGAAACAGAAAAAGGAAAAAAGGATTATTGGGGTGTGGGAAAACGGCAGCATACGAAGGGAAGTAGAGTACGCGTCTTACGATGATAGCGGGGCCGAGGGAACCGGAGGGAGGGGTGAGGGTCCGTGGGGAGAAGCTTCAGAAAGGTCGAGGCGGCTGGGGCTGATTTTGATCCAAATTCCGGACAGGCAGGTGGACAGGCTGGTGGCTCAAACACGCCGAGCTGTGATCTGAGTATACAAGGCAGAGTTAGTGTTAGTGTTAGTGATAGGTTTACATAAGGGCTTTCCCGCAGGTGTACGTTACCGCAGAAGGACGACTACGGACTGGCGTGGAGCAGCAGGCTGGGCAGGATTAAATAGTCCACCTGGTGATCGCCCGGGATGGGATGCAGGTGTGGAGTTAGCAGCCACGCCCACGGGAGTGGGCATCCCATCAGCACCTCGGACGCCGGGCCGCGGACCATGACAGTATCGACTACATCTGTTCCTTCAGATTTCTGAGAGTAGAGAACAGCAGCAAATAGTTTTCTCCAGAAAAAACTTTTCAACAGTTCCAGGTGACTGATTTGTGAGAGACAGATGTTTCATCCAATTACCTGCTGACCATAGTGACGCAGTGCTCAGTAGTTTTCAGTCAGTTTCCAAGAAAGAGTTCAGATGTGCCTCTGTCAAGCGGTCCATCTGCTGTCAGGTTACCAATTCTGTGGGTATTCCCAAAAGACGGCTCAAACCATCTGAAGAAAAAGCAAAGATGTCCATCATCTTCATTCTTTATTTTTGAATTCAGAAACTTCAGTGTGAGTCACATCAGTCACAACTTTATTTTTACATAATTTATTTTTATTCTTGTAAGCTTCTCTACGCTCCACACATGCTTCACTGCACGATGACTGCGTGAACGGCTGTAGAGCTGAAACAAGAAGTGGAATGATGTCACAGTAGCTTGTTTAAGCCTTAAATTGTTTATATTCCAGAAGATCAGGTACACCAAAGCTGCTGTCAACAGTTTTCTGTGCTCCTGTGGACTGAAACTGCTGCTGAATTGCTCTGAATGTTCTCGGAAGCGTGATATGTAGATTGCTTTGTAATCAGCCATGTTTGTTTTCTGTCTGATTTAAATGAGCTGCAGTGATGATAAGTTTCCAGAATGATCCGGATCCAGCTCTTTTCCTGTTTGAGTGTGTGACTCAGTGCTGCAGGCCTGGCTTCTCTGTAGCGCTCTGTTTCTTTTGTCTGTCGTCCTCGCTTCATTTTAGACGTGTGAACACGGCGTTCTCTGACAAACAGAAACCTTTAGCGGTAAAGCTCCAATAAAATTAGAAACATGAGAAAGGATGACAGTCGGGTTCGGCTCAGCGTGGAAGTCCCATAAAGGAAAAAATTACTGGGGATAAGATCGAGAAGAGAAAATAACTGTCATATAGGAGCTTTTTTTACTGTTCCCACAACAAATTCTCACATTAAATTTCTCTTTCATTCTTGAAACAACACAATGTTCAAAAAGGAGACAAATGATCATGCTTTTTTTTATGTTTAACAGGCTCAGTGTTAAAAAAAAGGCACGCAATTTTGCACATAGGTTTTAGTGTTTCAGCCGTCGCCATTTTGGGTTTTTTGGACTATATTTGTGTGGTTAATAGTCTGCATCCCCTAATTGTATAAAAAAAAAACCATCTAAATTGAAGCTCTGCCTTTGTGGATGCTCTGTTAGAAGGAGAACTTTATTGATCCCCGTAGGGAAATTCCTCTCTGCATTTAACCCATTCACTCAGTGAAGCAGTGGGCAGCCATTGGGCGCCCGGGGAGCAGTGTGTAGGGTACGGTACCTTGCTCAGGGGTACCTTAGGGTAGCTGTTCAGGGGAATCGAACCCCCGACCTTCTGATCATGGGGCTACCACTCTACCTACTGAGCTATCCCTGCCTGTGAAGTTAGTACAGTAACTTCACAGCAGCCATATTATTGGTCACATGATGTCATTAAAAAGGCTCCAAAAGGCTCCAAAAGCACAAACACAGACCAGAGGTCGAGTTCAGGTGAGTCCTAGTAGACAGCTAGCAGCTACAGCTGCTTGTGTCACCATCCACCTGTCAGTCAAAGGGGCGTAGCCTCTTTGACTGACATCAATGACAGAGCCCTGTGGAACACCATGAGCTGTAAGAAGGCACTCTGTGGTGGTTTTTGTTGCTCACAGTGATTTCTGATGGTTACTGCTTCCAGTAAAACTCTGGTTTGAATGTAAAATACTTCAGGTCAGACCTTCAGAGGCTCATCATACATGCGGACTTATGTTTCTTAATACAAACATTTCTGTTAAGTTTATTGTGTATTTTTAATATATATACAGTATCATTAAACCACAGCACTTCTGCTTCTCTGTGTGAAACTAAAGGCTATCGTGAGTATTTTGTCTGACACTGACACCAGGTCAAATGTTCAGATGATTTACCAAAGTTACCACAATACAATTTAAACAGGTGAGTTAACATGGGAGTCCATGAGGACTCACTGCTGCCTGCGCTGGTCGTTAGAGGAACTGCAGGTTTGGGTTTTTGGCTCTGGAGGTTGAGAAACGTTTTCATGCACAGACAGGAGACCTTTGAAGGTCGTGCGCGAGTAGATACAGACGGTTGGGACTGTACACTGAACATGTTTCTGTTTTCTGTTCCTCAGGGGAGGAGTTTTACGAGACGTCTCCATACGAGCCGATCCACTTCTCTGAGGAATTCAGACATGCCTCCATCATCTCAGGTAACGCCACTGTGTGTGTGTGTTTGTGTGTGCGTGTGTGTGTATGTTTGTGGGAGCAGACTGAAGCAACGGACACACACTCATCTAGGTTGGTGTGGGTGGAGGAGGGGCTGATTAAACTCGGGCCACTCGCTCCATCTGTGAGTGCGTGAATGAATGCGTCTTTGTAATTACAGACGTGTGAGAGAGCGTGCAGCTGAAGCAGCTCTTTCATAAAAACCTATTTTCCGTCCAAAATGCGTTTGTGCCTCTACATACTGCGCTCATTATTCAGAGGGCAGAGAGATAACCTCTGCTCCTTTTCATTACAGGCTGTCACATATCGTTGACATCCCACATGGATCAGTGTGGAGGTGGAAATGTGCTCAGGGCTGCAGCTAATTATTATATTTTCATTATTGATTAACCTGCAGATTACTCTTAATGAAATTATGAAATATTAAGTTTATTAAATGCAGAAAAAATGCTGCAAAATTGCTCATAAGTATTTTTTGGAGAGTTTCAAGTTTTTTCCCGCTGTTACGTTTCTGTTGCTTTTCACTGCACCTCTGTGGAAACGTCTGCCGTGGAAAGTTTAAAGTATTCACAGATTTGGAACGTCATGCAGTCTTTTGTTTAAAGCACACAGGTGTGGGTGGTGTGGCTCGTTTAGTGGCCAATAAAAAGCTCTGATTAGCACATCTCTTTGTGGAGAGTGCTGCTGTGTGTGTGTAATCATAGTGTTATGTGAGATCAGTGGCAGAGTTACGTGTTGTTTCTAACTATAAAACATCCAGAGTGAGACCATGGCAGGATAATGAAATATACTCACATGTCCTGGTATATGAATCTCACTTATCCTCACCTCTATTAACATAATTAAACTTTATTTATACAGCACCAAATCACAACAGCAGTCACCTCTAGATGCTTTCTGTTGTGAGATAAAGACACTATAATAATACAGAGAAAACCCAACAATCAGACTATGAGCAAGCACTTTGGTGACATTGAGAAGGAAAAACTTCCATTTAACAGGAAGAAACCTTCAGCAGTACCAGGCTCAGGGAGGGGCGGCCATCTGCTGCGACCGATTGGGGAGAGAGAAGGAAGACAGGACAAAGACACACTGTGGAAGAGAGCCAGAGATTAATAATAACTAATGATTAAATGCAGAGATGTATAAACACATACTGAGTGAAGAAGAAACACTCAATGCATCATGGGAATCCCCCAGCAGCCTACACCTATTGCAACATAACTAAGGGAGGATTCAGGGTCACCTGATCCTGTCCTAACTATATGCTTTATTAAAAAGGAAAGTTTGAAGCCTAATCTTAAAAGTAGAGATAGTGTCTGTCTCCTGAATCCAAACTGCAAGCTGGTTCCATTCTACTTTTAAAAATTCTAGGAACAACAAGTAGGCCTGCAGTGTGAGAGCAAAGCAAAGCGCTCTAATGGGGTTATGTGGTACTATAAGGTCATTAAAATAAAACGGAGCCTGATTATTCAGCACCTTGTATGTGAGGAGCAGGATTTTGAATTCTGGATTTAACAGGGAGCCAATGAAGGGAAGCCAATATAGGAGAAATCTGCTCTTGCTGCAGCATTTTGAATAACTGAAAGGCTTTTCAGGGAGTTTTTAGGACCTATCCTAGTTTTGTATCATGTGTCACATGACTGTTGGTACCACCTGGGCTTCTCAGATGCCCTGAAGTGCAAATGGCAAAAATTTTAAATGAGTTTCAATAAACTGATTTTGGTAAAGTATTGGTTTTTCTTGAGGCATATGTAACGCATAGTTGCTCATCAGGAATGTTTGAAGGATGAAATGAGAACAGCGAAGCGGTTAGGCTCAGGCACTAAATCTACCAGGGTCATGTAAGGTGCTGAAAGCTGCTTGTGAGGTTCAGACGCCCTGCAGTCACTGAGTGAAACTGTTGGATGTGTGTGTTCAGTCTTCTCCTTCATACGTTCCAAAGAACCTCCTCGCTGTTGATATCACGGCTGCTGATGACTCAGTTATCATCACCACAGGATCCCTGCAGTTATCTTCTTTATCCTCATGCAATGAGCCAGCACCAAAAAATAAAACATGGAAAGGATGTTTTTGGATGCCATCGATAAAGGATTTCATGAAAAGATGCACTTAAATGAATCGATGTATTAAAAATGTGTTTTTCACTCTCTGTCAGCATGTTAGCAGGACTCCATTAAAGCTGTGCATGGCTCTCCGTCTCGGTCTCACACGTTTCTGAGGAGTGTTTAAATGTCAGACGCCCTGAGCGATACAGCGTCATTTACACTTTCTTTCTGTGTGTGTGTGTGTGTGTGTATGTTAGTGTGTGTGTGTGGTCAAACATCTGTGAAATAGACTCACGGCTCTGTAAATTGGCTTCTGCTCTCTCAGATTAACACGAGTCCAAACAACACGGTCAACGCAGGAGTGCTGCAACCAACACAGCTTCAAAAGCACTTTCTGTTCCTAACACACTCACACGCTCTTTCACAAACTCTCTTTCACACACACACACACACACACACACACATGCACGCACGCACGCACGCACGCACACACACACACACACACACACACACACACACACACACACACACTTGTCTTCATATCTTAGTGAGGACATCTAAATGACATAACCCTTTCCTTAGCTGCTTACCCTAAACATCAAAAATGAATGTCTAACCCTAACCATAATCCTAACCTACCTGTAACCCTGACACTGAAACCACATTTTGAGTCTCAAAAATGTCTTCAGACTCGTGAGGACGAACACTTTGTCCCCATAAGTTGCAACTATAGTAGCAATTTTTGGTCCTCACAAAGTCATGTAAACACGGTGCACACACACAGACACACAGAGGACACTGGTGCAGGTGTTGTGTAAAGTTTCCCTTATTTCCTCTAACACGACGTCACCAAACACAACATTAATCTGTGGCCGCTCCTTTGCACGCGTGCAGGACAGGCGTGTGGGGGGAGGGGCCGGCTTGCAGTCCAATCACCTGTCATCAGGAGTCTGACTGCATGATGTGAAGATGTGCAGCGAGAGAAGCTCGAATGCTCCATGCTGATAAAAGACGACGGGGGTGGGGGGATAAGAGGATCATATAGAAGTGTGTTAAACAGCAGTGGCAAGAAGAAAGAGCCCTGGAACATTAAAGTACGTTTCAGACAAGAGTGTCGCAAATTGATTGGAGGGAAAGGCTAAGCGTGACAGAGTTTTTGTGAATACGGTGTGTGTGTGAGTGTGTGTACTCGAGAACTTGTTAACTGTTTGCAGACTCGAGGCGCAGTGAGAATACTTTAGCGTGTGCAGCGAATTAGAGCTGTAATGATTCAGCTCATACAAGCAGCTGCAAACCTGATTATAAAATTTAAATATTGTTATCTCCTCTAAACAAACTCTCTGTTTGCATTCTCGGAGCGCCGCCACCAGAGGCGGAAAAAATGGGCAAAGCTTGTGGGTCTGCAGACTGAAGCGCCTTAAACCTGCGTTCCTCCTGATGCCCAGCACGGGGCAGCTCCTGTCATGTCAGTAGAAACATGAATGAAGTCAAATTGTCCTTTGCGAGCAACTGATGTACTTGCAGCAGTCCACAGCAAATGTAGATATGTGGTCCATCCATCAAGTTCTCGGGCCAACCTGAGGTCACCTCCAATAAAGGCCAAGCCCACTTTACCTGCTACCTTTTCCTCTGTCTGCACTACATCAGTCCAGTGCAGCCATAACCTGAACACATGAAACATGCATGTAGGTCGCCATCCACTGCACAGTTGTCTTATAGTGGCAATTTCTCTGATGGCCAGCAGGGGGCGACTCCTCTGGCTGTCTGATTGTATAGAAGTCTTTGAGCGATTGAGCCTCCCACTCCCCTGATCTCTGAGCTCAGTGAACATCATCCTGATGAGTTCATGGTCTCAGTCACTGCTTTCAGGTCTCACTGAATAAAGCATGAAGCTTATTTTGAAGATCTGGAGAGTCAAAGAGGCACGATAGGGCGGTGTCCCTCAGTCAGTCATCATTCATCACATTTGAAACATGGGACAGCAAAGCTCCCCAGAATCACAAAATCAGCACAGAGTGGAGGTCAGGGTGGAGGGGTGTGTTAGCAAAGCAGTGATGATATACTTTATTCCTAAAAGTTGCAAAATTCATGTGCAACCTATAACAGAATATTTAGGTCAAACTCAGCAACACAGAATCTGACAAAGTAACCCAGTAAGGTAAAGTTACTGAGACAGAAAAAGTAACAGAGTTAAATAAGTACTTTTCGCAAGTTTATCGCCGCTCATCATCCACGCCTCCCGCTGAGCGCGTAGCGCTACTTTGAAGTTTGTTTTTTGCGCTACTTTGTACGGCACTATGTTGCCTGGCGGATGGACATGTGACCAACATACCACTCTTGAACCCCGATGCTGTGTGTCTGATCACATGCCCTTCCGCCAGGCAACGTAGTGCCGTACGACAGCGGGACAAACAAAACAAATCGTCTTACGATATGACAAAAATCATGGACAATCCATAGAAAAGCCGCACCTGACTAAAAGCCGCAGGGTTCAAAGCTTGTGCAAAAAGTAGCGGCTTATAGCCCGACAATTACGGTAAATAACCCGAGATTCACAAACTTTACAGAAAATGTAAAGTTTTTGTGATATGTATTGTTGTCGGGATAATAAATGTCTTATATCGGGATATGAGATTTTGGTCATATCGCACAACCCTAATTTGTAGATGGATGTGCAGATGGATGGGCGGGTGGGTGGGTGGATAGATGGGTTGGTAAACTTTGAGTTTGGATGAAATGTTGTGTTCACAGACACAAAAAGTGATAAACTGACAGCAGCTCTGGTGTCTTACAAAGTAAGGCAGTCATTAAGCAGCAAGAGAGGCGGCGCTGTAACAGGTATGTGATCTGATATGAGAGAATACTTTAGTGAGCAGCTGGTAGTGTTACACTGTCAGGTGTTGTAAGTGAAGCTGATGCTGGACAGAGACCTGCAGAAAGACCCAGAGGCTGCTGTCAGACTCAGTTTACACAGCAGCCACTGAGCTGAGAGTTCATCCTCCCATAGATGGAAATGTGCAGAGCAAAGCCCACAGAAGCAGCAGCTGTGATTATAATGCAACAGAAGCAACTTGAGAGTTTGTCTGAGTCAAACTCTGTTAGGTTCACTCTGATGGAGGAGTTTGGTGTTAGGCTGATCAGGTTGGGACCCAGGGCAGAATTTAAGTTTACCAAAACTTGCTTTGACCCTCAAACAATGAAACTTCCTTTAACTTGTACGTTACATCACCTCACCAGACAAGCACGAAGCTCAGTGTTTTAGAAAATCTCTAATTAAAAATCCTGTGAACAACTACAACTCCCAGGGTGCATTTCACTAACTTATAACACTCTGTTAAAAATGATAACATTTATAACTTTATAACATCCTGTTATAAAATTTCAGTTCTTCTCCTTTAGCTATCCCAGCATCCTCCTCTGTCTCACCAGCCCTCTTCATGTCCTCCTTCACTCCTTCCTCCTCCCTGCAGCTCCACCTTAATCCTCTACCCTCCCTCCTCTGCACATCTTCAAACCATCTCAGCCTCTGGGACTCTGATGGACTCCCAGTGAACATCTGAACATGTGCAGCTCAGCGTCATGGATAACATTTTAGTTCAAGTTAACTCTTTTAATTAGCTTAAAATGAAATACTGTAGTTGTAAATAAAGTGTTGCATGTATTCAACTTTTAATGGTGTTTAGATGCACTTACTGTGGAATCTAAAAAGCAGCAGTTAGAGTCTCTGTGTGGTCACTTTAATGTTGGATTTATTGTAATGTTTTACTTTGAAAAGCATCCGTATACGGTCGTGTGGTTTAAATACAGCTTGTTTGTTTCCTCTTTGTGCTGATGATTCAGAGACTGCATGATTCACTTAATCAGACACAATCACGCTGCAGCTGATGGCCAGGCTCATCATCACCACTCACCCATATAAAGGGCTCTTCATCTTCTTCATCTTCATCTCTAAAGCCCCTAATCTGCATTCATTACACCCCTCTGCATGTTTTCAGAGACTCTACAGCTCCAGATGTTTCCCCTTATTCAGCTGTCTGACCTGATCAAGGTCTGAGCCTGTTCAGAGTCCACGTTTACATCTGAAACAACAATACAAAGACACAGCAAAGATGCAGCTGTCCTCACTTCAACTTCAGCTTGGGCTCAATTATATCTGGAAGAGATATGAGAGGGACAGAAAGAAAGACAAAGGAGGTGAGACAAGAGAATATGAAAGGATAGATAGAGGAAAGGACATGGAAACAGTGACGCCAGAGGTCCGGAGGGAGCAACGGGAGGAAAGAAAACCGAGAGGAGTGGAGATGATAAGAGAGGAGGAGAAATGTGAGACGAGAGCTTGGAAAAGCAGAAAGTGAGGAGAGTTGATGGCAGCAGAATGGAGAGCGGGGCAGATAATTTAACCACAGGGGAGGAAGACGTTTCCTCTGACGCAGCTTCGTCTGTGCGCTCGCGCAGGACACCGTCCGCCCAGCGTCCGCCCAGCGTCCTCCACGTTCAGAGGAGGTAAGTGGGTTTTTCTGAGATTCACTCTGACTTCAGACACTTCCCTGCAGCTGTTCACTTCATCATCACAGTAAAGTGAGAAATTATGTTTAATATAGAGGGGGTCACTCACTGTTAGCCGAACATATAACTGAACGGTGCTGAGGTCAGAGGACAGCCAGGTAAGGTGCTGCAGGGATGTCAGCATGCAGGATCCTCAGGCCTAGCGCTGCGACTGCTCTCCATCATGGCTATTGGTAGTGGGCGGGATCTAGCAGAGAGCAGGTGAACATGTTGTCCTCAGAGTTGATATTAGAAGAAGATTTTGGGTGCAGTTTGGGTCAGAACATCTCCAAACCTGCAGCACTGTTGGCGTTCCTGGTCTGCAGGGGCGGGATCTATCAGAATGACTCAAGGAAGGAACAGCGGTGACCCAGGGTCACGGGCGTCTCACTGATGCACATAGGGAGTGAAGGCTGGCTGTGTGGTCCGATCCAACAGACGAGCTGTTGGACCTCAAACGTTTATGCAGACTCTGATAGGATGCACAGAGCATCACCTCTGACCCCTGTCTACGTCTGAAAGCTCCAACTGTGACCCAGATCACAGAGCTCGTCTGCACCACAGCACTGGATGGAGACCAGTGGAGTCTCGAGTGGAGTCTGATCGCTGTCACCTGACTCATGATCTCAGTTCAGTTCAGTTTCAGTTTTATTTGTCATATGCAAGTTAGCACAGGGTCAACATTGCAATGAAATGTGTTTGACAGCAGCAGTAACTCAGCAGCATGGTACGGTAGGAGAAAATATAATAAAAGAAAATAATAAAGAAAATAGAAAAATAGTAAGGAGCAAAATATTAGAGCGACATGGTAAAAGAGAAAAGATGACTAAATATATATGTATCTATAAATATAAATATATGTACACTAGTGATTAAATAAGAAAATCTTGAAAAGAAATATGACGGGAGGGCAGATGGGATATTGCACAGGAATGAGCAGCAGAAAATTACAGTATTGCACTTTTTAAACATAAATATCAATAACAATGAAGTGGAGTGACCAGTGCAGATTAAACAGAGTACTTGTGAAGCTGCAGTGTAGCTTCTGAGTGCGTCCTGTGGACTGTGTTGTGTGTGTTTAAGTGTTGTGGTTGAGGTGTCGTATGGCTTGGTGGTAAAAACTGTTTTTGAGTCTTGTAGTCCGAGCAGACAGGCTCCTGTAACGTCTGCCAGATGGTAACAAGGAGAAGAGCTGAGGTGGCTGTGGTCCTTGCTGTGTGCTTTACGGAGGCATCGCTGGAGATAAATGTCCTGAATGGCAGGAAGCCTCGTGCCAGTGATGTGCTCTGCTGCCTTCACCACCCTCTGTAGTGATTTACGGCTGCTGGCAGAGCAGCTTCCGTACCAAACTGTGATGCAGCTCGTCAGCAAGCTCTCAATTGCACACCTGTAAAAATGTAGGTGATGTTGGCGTTCATGCTAAACTTCCTCAGCCTCCTCAGTAAGTAAAGTCGCTGGCGAGCTTTCCTGATAGCAGTGTCTGTGTGAAGGGTCCAGGAGAAGTCCTCAGTGATGTTGACTCCAAGGAACTTGAAGCTGCTGACCCTTTCGACCTTGACACCGTTGATGTGGCTGGGCTGGTGTTCCCTGACTGGTCGTTTCCGGTAGTCCACTAAAATCTCTCTAGTTTTGCTGATGTTGAGAGTCAGGTTATTTTCCAGACACCACTCGTACAGCGCCATCACCTCCTCTCTATAGGTCGTCTCATCATTGCCTGTGATGAGGCCTACGATGGTTGTGTCATCCGCAAACTTGATGATGATGTTGGACACGTGTTTAGCAACACAGTCGTGTGTGAACAGGGAATATAGGAGGGGGCTAAGCACACAACCCTGTGGCGTACCTGTGTTTAGGATGAGTGATGAGGAGGTGTGTTTACCAACTCTCACCACCTGGGGCCTGTTTGTGAGGAAGTTTAGAATCCATCTGCAGATCGGTGTTCCCAGCCCAAGGTCGACGAGCTTCGTGGCAAGTTTTGGGGGATGATGGTGTTAAATGCCGAGCTGTAGTCGATGAAGAGCATCCTTGCATATGTATTCCCTTTCTCCAGGTGAGTGAGGGTGGTGTGCATTGCCAGGGCGATGGCATCCTCTGTGGCTCTGTTTGTCCGATAGGCAAACTGAAGAGGGTCCAGTGTGTCAGGGAGGGAGGAGCAGATGTGACCTTTGACCAAGCGCTCCAGGCACTTCATGATGACGGATGTCAGTGCAACAGGACGGTAGTCATTCAGACAGGAGACCACTGATTTTTTGGGAACGGGAATGATGGTGGATGCTTTGAGGGACGTGGGGACCACTGACTGCCTCAGGGAGAGGTTGAAGATGTTGGTGAACACCTCTGCCAGCTCGCCTGCACACACTCTGAGTAGCCGGTCTGGGATGCCGTCTGGTCCTGGAGCTTTGTGAGGATTTACCTTTTTAAAGGTCCACCTCACAGCTTCTGTTTTCAGAGTTAAAGTTGCAGCCTCACTGTCCTCCTGAGGGTAGAGGATCTGCTCTCTGTTGTCCGCGTCAAAACGAGCATAGAAGTTGTTAAGCTCGTCTGCAAGAGATGCAGTGGGCTGAACACTGACTGTGTTGACCTTCTTGTAGTCAGTGATGCTGCGCAGTCCATTCCACAGTCGCCTGGTGTCAAAGCTGTGGTAGCTGGACTCCATTTTGTCCCTGTAGTCCTTTCTGGCCTTTTTTATGGACTTTTGGAGGTCGTACCTGGCTGCTTTATATGCATCAGCATCCCCGGAGTTAAAGGCAGAGGTCCGCACTTTTAGCTTGGCGCGAACGTCTTTATTTACCCAGGGTTTCTGATTTGGATATATGCGGACAGTGGTTTTTGTGATGGTATCATCCATGCACTTTCCAATATATCCAATGACAGAGTCTGTGAGTTCATTGATGTTGCCATCAGCTGCATCCACAAATATCTGCCAGTCAGTTGTGTCAAAGCAGTCCTGCAGGACCTCCTCAGCCTCACTGTCCCATTTGTAAATAACCCCGGAAGCTGGTTTTTCCTGTTTCAGTCTTTGTCTGTATGCAGGCAGCAGCAGTATGGAACAATGGTCTGCCTTACCAAAAGCTGGGCGGGGGAGGGGTTTGTAGCACTCTTTGAATGGAGTGTAACAGTGGTCCAATGTTTGATCACCTCTTGTGGGGAAGGAGATGTGCTGATAGTATTTGGGGAGAACCTTCTTCATGTTGGCTCTGTTGAAGTCTCCCAGCACAATAAAGGCAGCTTCTGGATTTTTGTTCTCAAGTCCAGTAATGATGTCATACAGTTCGTCCATAGCAGCAGCTTTATCAGCATGTGGGGGAATGTAAACAGCTGAGAGGAGAACTGAGCTGAACTCCCTTGGGAGGCAAAAAGGCCTGACTTTAATTTTTTTTTTGGTCAGCAGCTCGAGGCTCTGAGAGCAGTAAGTTTTTAAGATACACACATCTCTAGCCCACAAGGAGTTAACCATAAAGCACACCCCTCCTCCCCTTTTCTTGCCTGAGTCCTTCGTTCGGTCTCCCCGGTAAAAAGTGAATCCATCCGGCGTGATGGCGCAGTTGGGGACGCTGGGCTCCAGCCATGTCTCTGTGAAGGCCAGAACGCAGCAGTTGCTGATGTCTTGTTGGTGTTTAATCCGTGCACGCAGCTCGTCAAGTTTCTTGTCCAGAGACTGGAGATTTGCTGTAAAGTCCGAACTGGCTGACGAATGTAGCTCCAGAAGCGTTTGTCTGTCATACCGAGTGTATGATCGCGCTGTGCGCACAGAAATTGAAAGCAGTACAAAATAAATAATAACATTTTTGCTGAGATGACTGGGAGCTCTCGTCGGTGCAGCCATCTTACGGCGCAACCGGAAGCTGCTTACATGTCATTACTCCATCAGCACACAGCTTATCCGCTGAAGTCCCTGCAGCATGCTACATCTCACCTGCACCTGTACCTTTCACCATCACTTCCTCAGCTCTGGGACATGAGCTGACTCCCGCTCCACTGCGTCTGGATTTCTTCTTCCACTTCAGCCTAAGTTTCAGTTTCTAGTTTCTGCTCCACCTAAACTTATCTCTGAATCCCTGTTTTGACCTTGCTGGAAATGGTGTTGCGGTTCTTTTTTGTTTTTTTTGTTTTGTTTTGGTTGTTGTTTTTCCATAACTTGTGTATCTGCAAATATACACATTCTGTATTTTTCATATGAAAGAAACTATACTGTGGTGGGGCTTGCTAATTTCTTGTTTTGATTTATGTATGTTATGTTTTGTTTTACTTCATATGTTTCATATGTTTCATATGTTGTTTGTTTAATTTAAGACAAAAAAAAATTTAATGAATGAGAGGTAAAACTTGAGGGGGTAGGGACAAATAAGTAAATACTTCAGCCTACTCCTTTTCAAACAAATAATGGAATGATATTTTGTAATGATTGTGAAGGCACATGTTTGAAATGTTTGAAATAAAAATGAACTGAACTGAACTGAACTGAACCTTCATTTCAACTTTTTCACTAAGTCCTTTAATCTGTGAGTTCCTCTGCTTTAAGTGATTAAGTGCTCGCACCCTCCCCGGCCTCTGTTTTTAAGAAGAAAGAAAACTTGTCTTTAACAGTTTGTTTTAGAGTTCATTTCGATTCAAGAGCAGTTTTCTGGCTGCCACAGTGCTTTAACAGCTAAACTTTTATCCTCCTGTGTTGTTTATCTGCTTTCAGAGGTTACATTTCAGTTTATTTCCAACATCATTTGACACTTCAAACCCCTTCAGGTTGTTTTTAAGGAAAAGAGATGAAATGGCTTCTTTCAGCTTCCTTCCCTTTGTTGAATTTGCCTGACTCGTCCCTGTTTGACGCATCACACCTTGTCAGTCATCTGTCAAACCAACACACCAGAAAAATTCTGTTAATGTGCATTTTTCAACCCCCTTCGTTTTTTTTTTTTAGTAAAAACTTGCCAGAGTAAGGATATTTCCTGTGTTTTGCTCTTTCACAGTCATAATGAAATTAGCAGATTAGGTTTAATCTCACTGAACGTGCTGTGTAGCAGCAGCAGGCAGCTGGACATGCCGCCGTCAGGTCGACACAACAACAGCATGAACTAATGAAAAATGTGTGAAAAGCACGATAGTTACAGAAAGCCGTTTGATTCTGACTTTAATGGGGACATTAGGATTAGCACTGGCATTAGGATTTGGATTAGGATGAGGATTAGCCCGGTGCTACACGATGCAGCACAGCTACTCTTTGGAGACCAGCAGCCCAAATACAACATGTGATATTTAAATATTTACAAGACAAAATTAAAGTGTTCTTCATTTAAGAGTTCAACACTTCCATAATTAAAACAGACTTTCTGAGCGTTATGTAATGAACCACACATAGTTTTTACTCATTGGCTTACAACGAAAATATGGTTGTTGAAATTCTCTGTGATTCGTAGTTTGCTGGTCATAGTTATAATAATGGATTGGATTTATATAGCGCTTTTCAAGGCACCCAAAGTGCTTTACAATGCCACTATTCATTCACTCTCGCATTCATACACTGGTGTAGCCACAGCTGCCCTGGGGCAGACTGACAGAAGCGAGGCTGCCATTTCGCGCCATCGGCCCCTCTGGCCAGCACCAGTAGGCAAGTAGGGTAAAGTGTCTTGCCCAAGGACACAACGACCAGGACAGAGAGCCCAGGGATCGAACCGGCGACCTTCCGGTTACAGATACGCTTCCCAACCCCCTGAGCCACGGTCGCCCGTTATGTCACACAGAGCCTCAGAGAGGCTGACTGAACACCAAGGCAACCAGTTTGGAGCTGTCAGCTCCAAAGTGATGCTCGCTGTGAGAGATGAGAGGCTCATATGAACACCGGTTGGAGACCACAGTTATAGCAACCGTTGCCTTTGAACCGGGGACCCAGTGTGTTGCTGTCGTGTCTTCACTCTGCTCTGGCTGATGATCATGTGACTGTACTCTAACAGCTGCCACGTGTTGCCACCTGTGCCCAGCTCAAAATCAGGACGTTTGCAAAGCAAGTAATCCAGCAGATTAATGACAGACCTTCTGCTGTGGATGGATCATCTCGTATGTTCTCTCACCTGGTTTCTCTGTTTTCGGCATTGTCTTCCTGTCATGTGGCGGTGTTCGTCTCTGCCCATCAGGAACCCTAACCCTTTACTGAGTAACCCTCATCCTCCATTTTGCAGGTAGCTAGCCAGCAGTTAATCCATTCTTATATAATCTAGTTTAGGCACAGCAGTGCTGTATGTTGTTTGTTAGTTCAGTCAGAATGAACTTTACTGAAACAGCTGGAAGCACAGACACTCATCATTTTATTTTTTAACTCGGAGTTATTTTTAGGGAGTGAAGGAGGATTTAGACTCGGACATGGTAAGTAGTGTCCGTATGAAGTTTGGAGAACTTGTTGTGGTATGATATTCTGTCACATGTAAAATGATTAACTCATTAAGTCTTGAGAGCCTGCTAGCAGGAACCCTTGAAGCTGTTTGCTGAGCTGCGAGGTTTCTGTTGTATTTCAGGGTGCTTAAAGAACCACATGCCTGGGTTTGTTCAGAAATTAGTGTAGCTACACTCACAAAAACCCGGCAACTCTTCAAATGGTGCTCAGAACACATCTTCACTCATACATGTGGAGGTGTCAGAACTCTTCATTAGGGGTACAGACTTGTCACATGTCGAGTTTAGAAAGTCAAAGAGCTAAGCCAGTCAGACTCAGTAGCTGTGACTGCAGGTTGTTTGTGTGGGTGGTGGATCATTCTTCCACCACATGAAGCTGAATGCAGGTGCGAACCTCCCGGTGTACCACAGAAATGCTCCTCAGGCTGTTTGGGGTCACCTGTGAAAGGTGGAGCTGACAGAGCTGCAGGTGGTGTGGGTGTGCTCCATCCTGCTGCAGTCACGTCTTCCCTTCTTGTCTTCATCTTCTCACTCTGTCACAGCTCGACCTCTTTTCCTTTTCCCCTTCATCTCCCCGCTTGTTCGCTCTCTCCTACGCCCACATCCTCCCTCCAGTTCTGTTTCTGACCTCGTTAGATCGTGTCTCCGTGGTGTGTATATATCTATAACGGACACTGGAGCAGTGTTTTAATAAAACATTATGTGTGTGTGTGTGTGTGTGTGTGTGTGTGTGTGTGTGTGTGTGTGTGTGTGTGTGTGTGTGTGTGTGTGTGCGCGTGCGTGCACGCGCGCGCGTATAGCCCTGAGCGGGGCTCTGTGTGTATATCCTGTTGAGACTGTGTGTGAGGAAGATAACAGGACAACCTAGGGCAACTCTCTAATTGGCCCGCACTCCTGCCCTGGATACTCGCTCTCTTTCTCTCTATATATATCTGCTCCTCTTCAAACATTGCGCTCATATCATTCCTTCTTCTTCTTCTTCTCTGCTGGAAGGTAGAGAGAGCCGGGTAGAGGGAGGAAGACACCGTGGGTCGAGAGGGTTAAACAGCGAGACAGACTCTAATGAAACAGTCACTCTGAAGGAGGAGGAAGCGGCTCTGTTATGTATTCAGCTTGTGCTAGCACACAATCAGTGCTCTGCAGCGCTGTGGTGTGAAGCAGTTTGAAGTGAGAAAGGATTTAAACGTTGTACCTGAGTCAGGTTTGGAAATCTTTTCGCCTGCAGTAGTGGGAAAAGTGCTTTCCTGTACATCTTTAATTCATGGAGCTTTTCTCTACTCTTAGTTCAAAGCTGATGTTAAAGTTAAGTTTAACAAGAAAGTCCAGTTCATGAATGACACGTGGAGGCAGGCTTTGCTGACTGGTATATGTGGATGGTATGGATGGTATATAAAAGACAGACATAACTGAACTGTTGCTGCACACTAGTGTATGATGATCTGTTCTAAATGCTCAACATTTGCATGGTGGTCACCTGCTAATACCTACTAATTAAAGCCTCACCCCCCTAAATTGGAGCTCTTCTTGCATGGTCTGTTAGCACAGTAACCTCATAGCAGTCATACTATTGGTCACATGATGTCATTAAAAAAAACTCCAAAAGGCTCCAGCAGCACAAACACGGTCCAGAGGTCCAGTTTAGGTAAAGCCTAGCAGACAGCTAGCAGCTACAGCCACCTTTGTCACCATCCACCTGTTAGTTAAAGAGGCCACGCCCCTAATAATGCAAACTTTAAGCCTTAAAACAGGTGAGTTATAAAAACACTCTGCCCCATAACATTGTTACAAAGGAGGAAACGTTTTGGGCTGTGACAAACAAGAACATGATTTAAATGTGTAAAAAGTAGAGGATCAATAATAGAGCCCCGTGGAACGCCACGGCCCCAAGAAAACACTCTGTGATGCCCTGTTCCCTTTTCTTGTGACTCACGGTGATCTCTGATGGTTACTGCTTCCAGAAAACCCTCATTTATATGTGGACTCATGTTTCCTAAAACAAAAAATGCTGCTATTTGAAGTCTTCAGTCTCTTAATACATATGGCAGGTCTAGTGCTCATTTAACCACAGCTTTTCTGCTTCTCTGTGTGACACTGAAGGATGCCTTCAGTATTTGACACTGACACCATGTCAAATATTTGGATAATTTACCAAAATTCATGCAATTATACCACAGTGCAAGTTAACAGGTGAGTTATAAAAACATCCTCCCACTGTACAAGTGATATGAAGGTGTTAGAATTATCCACAGAGACCAAGAAGTTTGTGTATCAGGCTGTAAACATGTTTATTTTTACTGTAAAGATTTAACATGGGAGTCTATGGGGGCTGGCTCACTGCTGCCTCTGCTGCTTTTCTGTTTTTCTTCTTTGTTATTGCTCCATAATAAATCACATGCACAGCTTTTCATCATATTCATGTCCTCTCCCCAGTCTGTGAATACTGGTGTCTGCAGCTTCCATGTTAAAAAGAAAAGAAAAGAAAAAAAGTCCCTAAAAACAAAAACTGTTGTCAGTCATAAAAAAGCAGCTCTCAGAGTTTCTGTTGAAATGTGCAGCTGTTATTTCACAGTTAATGAAAATATCCCAGCAGCTATTTTTATCACATCCAAGTGCAACATGCACAATGTGAAGCACTTTTACACAACAGTCAGTGGAAATCTGGCACCCTGCTGTAGTCTCATAATTTATATTTTAATAGTGCATACTACTCATTTTAAATAACTTTTATTTTTATGCCTCAAAAGTTTGAGGGGACCCAGAAAAGTTTCTTTCAAACTTTTATTTAACAAATGAGCAGCATGAAGAGGGAGTGCATAAAAAGTACAGCGAAGGCATTAACAAGGATCTTTATGATTTTTTTCTCATAATGACGTTCTTGTGAGAAGAAATGGAAACATCCTCCTGTACACCTGCGTAGATGTCCCATTAAGATCACTAATGATTAGTGATTTGTGATGTCATTAATCATTAAAACTTCTGCTCAACTTTATGCTGTTTTGTGCCATCCTTTGAAAACAAATGTGGCCTTTTTTTGGTTTTATGCAGCTTTTCTGTGCTTCCAAACTGAGTGTTTCTTCAGTTATAGAGCATTAAAGAGGATTCTGCAGTTTAAATTGATAATAATGCATTCCCTCAGGCTGATGTAGAATTTAGTGTCATATTAACAGTGACAGCCTAACCAGGTGATGGACTGTTTCTAATCTGGACAGAGGGAGCAGCTGCCTCTGCTGTGCAGAGCCACAAAATTAAGACGAGTGCGTGTGGAGCGGAGGAAGCCTGCTTCATTTCACAGAATCAATATAATCGGGTGTGAGGAGGTGTTAGCTGCCCCTCAGAGACCAAACACGCCCATTTAACTAAGTGCGCTATGGAAACACTGAGAAGGCTGCATAAATTCAGAAATTATTCATGGGCTGGAAGCACAAGTTTTCTGTATGTCCCTGAACGTGCCGTGAAACAGTGTGCATAACGAGCGCAGCACAAACCTCAGCGACGCTGAGCTACCTTCATTTCGATTTCTGGACATAAGCTGTTAAATCTTCGTGCATGTTCTCTTGCTGTTTTGTCCCACTTCAAAGCCGGCGCTGTTTGGATGTGGAGAATGAGAATGTTCCGGCTGTCCTGCAGGAATATAAGCACATTGTGGCTTTATCTGTGCTGTCTGTCAAGGATGAAGATGTCGAGTTTCCGCCACATTCAGCTCAGCAAGAACGACTCCAAACTGCTGAACTTTAATGAAACCAACCAGGCCAGCAAGCGTTTAGCTGCTAAAGCTGCTGTGGAGGCAGAGGTGATATCAGGCCGATCAGGGTGATGAAGCAACTTCAAGCTGGAAAATGAGCTGCAAGTCAAAAAGGTTCAAACAGCCTCGCTGTCCTCAGTTATATTTGCATACTGGCTTTAATGCACCTGATTACCTCATCAGCTCATTAGCTGCCCAGCATCACTGGTGTGGATATCTCTAGTAGGTGTGACCAACACCTGGTTGTAGGCTCAGTCATCTGTTTTCACCTTATTAAATGGTGCTGATGTCGCGCTGATGAAGTGGCTTTTAGGCCTTAAGTGGCTGTCAGCTCAAGGACAAAGACTTATTTTAGAGGTTTTTTTGCATAACATGCACCTCCCAGTACCTTTAACTGCCTTTATCTGAACTTCAATCAACTTTCAGCTCTTCTTCTGCTTTACTGCAAAAAGTTCTGTATGTCTTCCACAAGAGAACCAGTGACAGAGAACAGAGAACAGATGTCGTCTGACAAAGACAGACTAATTTTATCAACAGCACAAAGCCCCCTCATGAGGAAATGAATCTAATGGAATAAAAAAACAAAAAACTTGCATGAATAACAAAATCAAAGCAATTGATATAGTATAGTTTAATATTTTGAGAAAATTAAAGTCAAATTTATACAAATGTTTATTTTTGCATCAGAGCAACTTCATGTCACATCTGCAGCTCAGCGCCATCAGCAGGCAAAGCAGCAACCTTCCAAAATAAGTCAGACATGTAGCTGTGTGAATAACTGGGCAGCCAGATAATTAAAGTGTTAATTTTTAATGAGAATAGGAACGAGTCTCAGGGAGTTGCTCCGAGGTAAGACATTTACAGAGTTGGAGACACTGAGGCCGTGCACAACATCATCTACTACAGTCAACAACATCCTACCCAATTGCCTTCGAGTGAATCAGCAGCCCTCTCCAACATCGTTGATCCCTTCAGGAGGCTCTGAAACATCCTCATCATCAGCTCTGCCAGCCCGGTCAGCTCATTCATGATTGATCTGGTAGAAAGATCTACCAACCCAAAAGTATGATCAAAGTTTGCTGTTGGAGACAAACAGAGTTACAGCTCATCGCTCTGCATTCAGCGTACTTCTCTTCCACCTCCACCTCCTCTCTCTGCCTGTCAAACGTTTTCTGCTCAGTTAGATAAAGTGAAAAGTTTGGATGTACTCGACGGTGGACGGCTCCATCATTTCCAGACGACTCACTCTCTGCACTCAGATGATGGGCAGACAAAGTTTTTGGGGAAAGTGCTTAAAACAAAAACTTTCTGCAGATCATTAGCATGAGCGAGACATCTGCTGGGAATGTAGGACGCTGGCTGTTGTGCAGTTTATGCATGAAGCAGCATCACTCAGTCACAGCATCTCTGCCTCTTCACCCTCTCAAACATTATCAGTTTCTGTCGAAGGACCTTATCATTGATTCTTTTCCTCATCAGAAGTCAGTTTTCAGTACATCTGTGGGTGGGCAATGCCCAAACCTTAAAGCCTCTGCAAACCCAAACCAGCAACAGCCTGCTGTGGGTTTGGGTTTGCCTGACATGCTGCTGTGGAGGTGTCGGGGTAAATATTCAGCTAAGACCCTTAGAACCAAAACCACAAGCTGACCAGCAAGTAAAAGCACAAAATAGAAGCAGAGTAGAGAACAATGAGAACAATTAAAAAACAATACTCCCGCAGGATAACATGTCCAGTTTCCCCATGCAACTTGATTGGTCTTTATAAGTAACCGACAACTCGCTCCAAATAACTCATCCTGACTCCTTCACATGTGAATGATTCCACAGTCTTTAGGGCTTGACAGGAGAGTTAGGGAAGCACCTGGAACAGATCTGGGTTTAACCTTTCTTCTGGTTTTTATTTTTCTGCATCAGATTTAACAAGTGTGAGAAAAAACTCAAAGTATGAGTGATGTTTCCTGAAAGACGTGTGGGTGGTGAAGACGTCTTCACGATGGCTCGACTTTCTACTTTCATGGAGCCACAAAGCAACACCTCAATAGCTCGAGCTTTCTTGGAAACACACAACGGCTAGTGTGTGTGTGTCTGTCTGTGTGTCTGTGTCTGTGTGTGTCTGTCTGTGTCTGTGTGTGTGTGTGTGTGTGTGTGTGTGTGTGTGTGTGTGTGTATTGTACTCTGTCAGTAGATGTTTGAGCTCAAAGAAGAACATGTTCCATGAGGGCCGACTCTGTCACTGATAATAAAATGTTTTAAACCACCAGAGAGCATCCCATCCTGTAAACTTCTACATGTGTAGCACACGGAGAGCCTGAGTGTGTCTGTTTGTGTGTGTCTGTGCGTGTGTTTTATGCAGTGTGAAGATGCTGATAGGACCCTGCAGAGGTGCATTGATGGTGACCACATTCATATTTAATTAGTGAGGTGTCTGTCAGAGGTGATGGCAGCTCACAGCGGTGTCCTCTCCATCACCTCGGCTCACTCCGGCCGTATCGACACAGACGCGGTGCAGAAGTTCAAAGGGTGAAACGATGCTGCTGCATAGCTGCAGATCTGAGCAGCAATCACAGGTTGAGGGTCTTCATGGAAGCAAATGACATCAGCGATAAGCAGAAGCATGTTGTTGCTGTATAAAATACTGACAGTGGTTTTTGCTAGATGGCATAAATATGAAAATCCAAGGTCACTTCCTTCTGGAACTGGACCTCTGACAGAGTTGGAGGTGAAGTTGTCTGAAGGTGTAATATAGATAAATGTTCCCAGCTTTGAGGCTGAAGACCTGCAGGGACCAGCTGTTACCTAAAAATCCACCACCTCCACCTTTTCCTAATGAATTTGAATCATCTTAAAAGAAGTGACTTTTAAAAGGTTTCGGTTTAGCGCACAGCATGTTAGGTATTTGAGATTGCAGTATTGACATCATCCCCCACTCTTCCAGAGTGGATGAATCTGCATCCGGTGTCCCGTGCTGCTCTCAACCTGAGGAGGTTCAGCTTGATGGTTTTTGTGTAAACAAAGAAACTGGCGCACTGAGCTCATACCTCCACCGAGGAAAAGCCAATTTAAGTCATATTTCTGAGGTTTGGAGGCTCCGCTCCTTCGAGGATTCTCTGCATGAGATTATTTTTTCTGGGGTTTCATTGATCGTGCCCAGTTTTCTGCCTCACAGGAAGCCTTTGATTTCTCTGCTCAGCACTGGAGGCGTTGTCAGTCACTGATGTAAATTTGCTAAAACACTGAGGGAAATGTCATGATGCCACGCTTCATGATCTGTCCCTGAGCCGCAGATACAGCTGTCTTTTCCATTGGAGTTGTGTGATTGGATGTGTTAGGCTGAGACTTAATGGTGTCCACACGTGTGTGTTCACACTCGACATGCTGGTGTGACATTCACACGCTTGATTGGATCTCACCGTAGCCCTGGAGACGAGAAGGTGTCGTTGTTCTGTAGATCCTGATCATGTTGGAGGGCAACAGACATGTGCTCAGCTCTGCTGCTGCAGGTAGAGCCGCAAACATCACGACCCACCCACCCAGTCTCTGAGCACACCATTAAATACATAATCACCGCCCATTTTATTAGGTACACCTGTTCAACCCCTCGTTAACACTGATGTCTAATCAGCCAATCGCACGGCAGCAGCTCAGAGCCTTTAGGTGTGCAAACATGCTGAAATTCAAACTAGAGGTGGTCTCGTCCAGGTATCGATAGTATCAGATCGATGCTTTGTTTCTATCCTCTATGTGCAGCTCACTGAAGCGTGTTAAATAAGTAATTTTTTAAATAAAATTCTACACCCCGAACATGAGCTATGAAACATGTCTGTGCTGACTGTCTGCTTTATTTACAGCCTGCAGCACAGTTAAACTACAGACGCTGAGCCAGACAACTCTACATTCAGCTCAGTTTCAAAATAAAAGCTGGAAGGTGTGTTTTACTGTGTTAACTCCTTATTTTAAAAGTAAAAGTCACAGTGATTTAGTGATACTTAAAATGCCTTCAGAATTTGCAACCTTATGATGGTTCATCTCATAAATCAGGACACACTGCGCTCCTCGACAGCAGCTGCCTGTAGAAATAGTTAAAAATATCACTATTGGCATCGGTATCAGTGGTACTGGCCCTGTAGTTACCTGGCGTTGGATATACACCAATCTGCAGAGTGGCGCAGCACGAGTTCAAACTGAGCATCAGAATGATAAGAAAGTTGCTTTAAGGGCCTGAGGGCGGCGTGGTTGTTGGTCTGAGTGTTGCACAATCTGCTAATCTGCTGCGATTTTACCACCAACCACCATCACAGACATCAGCTCTCTGGGAGGAAACGCCCTGCTGAGCTCAGAGGTCAGAAGAGAAACAGCAGACTGCTGATAGAAAGGTACTCATTACAACCAACGTCTACAGAAGAACCTTCAAGCAGATGGGCTGCAGCAGCAGGAGACCACATTGTGTCATTCCTGTCAGTAAGAACAAGAAACTCAGACTTACAACACAGTCTGGTTTCTGAACATGACAAGTTCGCTGCACTCAGTCCAACAGAGCACCTTCACCTTCATCACAAAGGCAGCAACACACCTGCAGAAACTGTGTGATGATGTCATGATGATGTCATACCATGGAACAAAGTCTGACGAACGTTTCCAGCAGGTTGTGGAGTTAAAGCAGCTCTGAATGAAAAGAGCCCATCCACATCCTAACAAGGAGTAACTAATAAAGTGGCCAGTGTTTAATTAAAGTCTAAGAACACATTGGCGGCATAAAGTAAATGTAAAGAAATGAACACACACACTGTGTCCTGTCCCTCAGTAGGCTTCCAGACGTTGGCCATCAGGAAACAGGATGATACAGAAGGATGATTCTTAACTGTGAATCATGCAAAGCCACTCTGATAAATTCCATGAGTGAAAAACGGAGCAGGTCATGATCAGGGAGCGCTTCATTTAAACCCATTAAACTCAGGATGTTCAGTATTTGGATGAAGCCGCTCATGAGAAGAAACCTCAGCCTGTCAGTCACATTTAATCAGCACTCAGGTAAAACAGATCAGACTCAATGAAACTCAGCTCGTTAACAAAGAAGCTGCACTGATGCTGATGGTGTCTTACCACGTTGCTGATGATATCGTTTAATCAGCACCTCACAGGCCGTCAGCTGACCCCCTCTCCCTGTAATGTTCTGTAGCCAGTGAGCAGAGACCTGTCAGACATGCCGCCAGTCCTTCGGCCTGCTTCTGCTCCACTTAAGACTATTTGCCTGTTAGCAGCTGACCCAGGGTCAGCCAGTCTGGGCGTGTCCCTGTGTATCATGCGCTCATCAGAAACGTCCTGCACAGCGAAGGTGGTCAGAGCAGTCTGCCTCACAGGCAGGAGATGCTAATCAGCACCGCTGTACATGTGAATGCAGATGATTACATGTAATCACATGTGGGTACATGTGATTGCAGCACTCAGACCTGACATGGACACGACTACAGCACTTTCACTGCTCCTGCAGCGTGCTCACTGTTAAACCCTAACACAGCTGCAGGACACAGAACCACAAACACTGCCTCCTGTTACAGTCCTAATTAGGTCACATGGTGAGTGCACTGATGGAGCTGAAGTTGTTGATGGAGGAAAAACAGACTTCTGTGCTGCTGTTTGTTGGGTGGATGTGAGCAGGTGGATGCTGTTGTCACGGCCAGCGGGGGCAGACCGTGTGGAGAGTGTGTGGTGGACCCAGGCGCGAACACAGGCGAGGAGACAGGAGTGAACTTAAACTGAAAGAGAGCCTTTATTTGGGCTGATGCAGGAGGGAGTAGACAAAACATAACAGGGACAGACTGCAACTAACCAAAAACCTAAACTGGAAAAATACTAACCTGACTGTAAGGAATAACTATGATCACTGTGAACAGAATGCTGTGCAGATGCATGGAAACTGTGAACCAAATGGCATGACGAAACAGACATGACCTGCACAGAACCTCATCGTGCGGCTGCATGAAAAACAACAGAAACCAAATGGCAAACCTGAACTGCACAGAATCCTGAAAAACACTTAACTTGACCAGAGGGGAAGTACACAGACAACGCGACAACGAACAAAGGAAGACTGAGGACTTAAATACACACATGAGGTGATCAGGGGAAGTGGAGACACATGAGAACACAGCTGACTCGAATGAAACATAATGACAATACAGGGGAGAGAAACACTAACTACAATGAACAAAGAACACCAGACTCTTACAAAATAAAACAGGAAACACGGAGACATAGACATGGAGATAAAACATGACATGAACTTAACCGCATAGACATGAAACATAGACGCAGGAACCAGGGAGACTGAGTACAGGCGGAGATGACAGAAATAACTAAGAAATAAGGCCTGAACAGCAACCTAGAATTTAACTAGACTGAAAATAAATACAAAAAAATACATAAAAACTCAAACACTGGGTCACACGACCCAGTACCGTGACAGCTGTGCTGTTTAGGATTGTGTCACAGTGAGCTGGCTCTGAGAGCAGGGAGCCCTGACTGACGGAGGCATGTTCTGTGTCTGTTTGTGGGTCTGTGTGCGGCGCTGATTGCTGTTTTGTGTGGTTTTCTTTCTTCACAGTCTGAGTTGTTAAAATGTTTCTGTGTGGATGTTGAGTCTCTCTATTAAACACGTCCAATATATAAAAGTAGTTTTATATATTTGAAGAAGGATGCAGACTGATTGACTCATGGAGCAAACTTAAGCAGTAAGTGGTTTACGCAGGATTACAGAGGATTAGTCACATGAGCTCGTACAGCGTACCAAAGACAGCTCTTCTTCATTTAAGTTTATCTGAATTCATCACAACAACTCAGACATCCTGATAAAAATATCATTTATAAAATCTCAGCTTTGTATTTAGAGTTTTCTGTTTTAGGAAGAAACACAGTTACAATGATGACCTTTAACCTGTCCAATCACGTTGATGGACGTGATCTGTGATCACTCTGCTCTCATCCTGTGATTATTGGGCATGCGGGTGCAGGCTAGAGGGCTGACGGAGCAATCAGTCACACATCGTTCGTGTGATTTTAATATGTTATTCAGTGCAAACATGTCACTGGGTTTACACAAAGATCGCAGGTTAGATAAATCAGAGATGTTCCTGGCGACCAATTTCTTCGTCTACTAAAAAAAAGATTCTTCAACAATGAACCATGCCGCTTCATTATCAACATTACATGTTATACTCCAGACAGCAAGGCAGAAAAACACTTTAAATAAACTAATGTTAAATATTGTATGAAAACATGTTAGTACAAAAGTTCACGTGTTATTAAAACTGTGACTGAGCAATGCGCCGTGCATTATTGAAGCTAGTTCATCCACTTCAATAAAAGTTCAAATCTAAAATAACACATTAAATCATTCATTTATTTTCTTCTGCTGATCTGAAGTTGGGTCTCGGGGGCAGCAGCAGGGAAGCCCAGACCTCCTTCTCACCACGTCCTCCAGCTTATCCAGAACCATCAAGGCGTTCCCAGGCTAACCTCCTCTCTGGAGGACAAGCCCGGCCAGAATAGACAGGAGGCGAAATGTTCACTTTTCTACAACAAGCGAAGCTTCTCTGTAGTTATTATTCAAATTCACCTGTCTAATGGTGCATGCTGTAGTAGTGTTCTTATTATTTTGTCGAAGGTGACTTTCTGTTCCTCCTCTGAGTTTCTCTTTGTTTTTGTTTTTCTTTGACCTCCGGCCTTCGGACTTTTCAAAGTAAGTGGAGAAGCAGAAAAACACGGTTAATCATAAAAACAGAAATCGAAGCTTTCAGTCTAAAAGTGTCTTTTGGGAGACGCGAGAGTGCCGCGAGTGGAGTGATTACAGCCTTGCTGATTGGAGCCTTGCTGAAGTCAAGTCGCTCTCTGAAAACGTTCAATTATCTTTCAGCAGATTATTTCATTAAGTGCACAAATTAGTGCAAGCTCGGGCACAAAGACGTGTGTGAGTCTCTTTAATTTATCTTTTATCTCTTCTCTCTCTGCAGATTCATCTCTGACCAAGATGAGCCCCTGCTCCGAGGCAGGGAAACCCTGTAACCCCTGTCTGGATGCGGCGAAGGCTTGTAACCTTAACGAGACATGTAAACGTCTCCGATCTGCCTATAACTCCATCTGCAGCAAGACCACGCCCCCGCAGCCCTCTGCGGGCTATCAGGAGCCGTGTAGCAGGAAGCGATGTCAGAAGGTGGGTGCAGCGCCTCAAGTTTGAGGGGAAATCCTGAAGCAGTGAGAAAACTGCCCAGCGTTCAGCTCAGCTGCACGAAGCTCAGCTGCACGAAGCTCAGCTTAATTTCACACTTTCACAAAGCGTAGATAAAAAAAAAAAAACTCCGAACCTCTCCACAACAGCATCCTGCTCCAGCGTCAAAGGCAGGGAATGTGGGAAATGTAGCAGGGAGGTGGTTTAAAGACAAGGAACACAGCTCTGACCCAGACTGCAGGTACATGCTGCAGGTCACAGGCAGGGGATGCTTAATAAGGCAAGGCAAGGCAAGTTTATTTGTATAGCACAATTCAACAACAAGGTGATTCAAAGTGCTTTACAGAGACATTAGAAACAAAAACAAATGAAAAGCATGATTTAAAATTGATTAAAACAAGCAAACAAACAAACTAACTAATTAACAAACAAACAAAACAGTATATAAAATCAGAACAGATAAAATCAGAAATAGATAAAATCAGTAGTTAAAATGTTAGTTTTGAAATTTAAGCTTAAAAGTGTGGATTTGGTGCTTTATTCAAATGCAGCTGAGAACAGGTGAGTCTTCAACCTGGATTTAAATAAATTGAGTGTTTCAGCTGATCTGAGGCTTTCTGGGAGTTTGTTCCCGATATAAGGAGCATAAAAGCTGAATGCAGCTTCTCCGTGTCTGGTTCTGACTCTGGGAACTGATAAAAGACCGGATCCAGATGACCTGAGGGATCTGGAAGGTTCATACTGGGTCAGGAGGTCACTGATGTATTTTGGTCCTAAACCATTCAGAGCTTTATAGACCAGCATCAGAACTTTAAAGTCTATCCTCTGATGGACAGGCAGCCAGTGTAAAGACCTCAGAGCTGGACTGATGTGGTCCACTTTTTTGGTCTTAGTGAGGACTCGAACAGCAGCGTTCTGAATGAGCTGTAGTTGTCTGACTGATTTTTTAGGTAGACCTGTAAAGATGCTGTTACAGTAATCAAGCCTACTAAAGATGAATGCATGGACTAGTTTTTCCAGGTCCTGTTGAGACATCAGATCTTTTATCCTTGATATACAGTGGGGCAAAAAAGTATTTAGTCAGCCACCGATTGTGCAAGTTCCCCCACTTAAAATGATGACAGAGGTCAGTAATTTGCACCAGAGGTACACTTCAACTGTGAGAGACAGAATGTGAAAAAAAAATCCATGAATTCACATGGTAGGATTTGTAAAGAATTTATTCGTAAATTAGGGTGGAAAATAAGTATTTGGTCACCTCAAACAAGGAAAATCTCTGGCTCTCACAGACCTGTAACGTCTTCTGTAAGAAGCTTTTCTGTCCCCCACTCGTTACCTGTATGAATGGCACCTGTTTGAACTCATCATCTGTATAAAAGACACCTGTCCACAGCCTCAAACAGTCAGACTCCAAACTCCGCCACGGCCAAGACCAAAGAGCTTTCGAAGGACACCAGGAAAAGTATTGTAGACCTGCACCAGACTGGGAAGAGTGAATCTACAATAGGCAAGCAGCTTGGTGTGAAGAAATCAACTGTGGGAGCAATCATCAGAAAATGGAAGACATACAAGACCACTGATAATCTCCCTCGATCTGGGGCTCCACGCAAGATCTCATCCCGTGGGGTCAAAATGATCATGAGAACGGTGAGCAAAGATCCCAGAACCACACGGGGGGACCTGGTGAATGACCTGCAGAGAGCTGGGACCAAAGTAACAAAGGTCACCATCAGTAACACACTACAACGGCAGGGAATCAAATCCCGCAGTGCCAGACGTGTTCCGCTGCTGAAGCCAGTGCATGTCCAGGCCCGTCTGAAGTTTGCCAGAGAGCACATGGATGATACAGCAGAGGATTGGGAGAATGTCATGTGGTCAGATGAAACCAAAGTAGAACTTTTTGGTATAAACTCAACTCGTCGTGTTTGGAGGAAGAAGAATACTGAGTTGCATCCCAAGAACACCATACCTACTGTGAAGCATGGGGGTGGAAACATCATGCTATGGGGCTGTTTTTCTGCCAAGGGGACAGGACGACTGATCCGTGTTAAGGACAGAATGAATGGGGCCATGTATTGTGAGATTTTGAGCCAAAACCTCCTTCCATCAGTGAGAACTTTGAAGATGAAACGAGGCTGGGTCTTCCAACATGACAATGATCCAAAACACACCGCCCGGGCAACAAAGGAGTGGCTCCGTAAGAAGCATTTGAAAGTCCTGGAGTGGCCTAGCCAGTCTCCAGACCTCAACCCCATAGAAAATCTGTGGCGGGAGTTGAAAGTCCGTGTTGCTCGGCGACAGCCCCAAAACATCACTGCTCTCGAGAAGATCTGCATGGAGGAATGGGCCAAAATACCAGCTACTGTGTGTGCAAACCTGGTAAAGACCTATAGTAAACGTTTGACCTCTGTTATTGCCAACAAAGGATATGTTACAAAGTATTGAGTTGTATTTTTGTTATTGACCAAATACTTATTTTCCACCCTGATTTACGAATAAATTCTTTACAAATCCTACCATGTGAATTCATGGATTTCTTTTTTTTCACATTCTGTCTCTCACAGTTGAAGTGTACCTCTGGTGCAAATTACTGACCTCTGTCATCATTTTAGAATCAGAATCAGAATGGGGTTTATTGCCAAATGTTGAGCAGGTTTACAACATTAGGAAATTGCTGCGGTGCTTCAGTGCAAACATGCTGTCATAAATAGCACTTAAATAGACATGGAAAAAAATAAAAGTAGGGATAAGAATTAAAAGTGCTACGTGGAAAGATATGTGCATGAGATATACATGAGATATATACATGAGAATAAGAATTAAGAGTGCTACGTTGAAAGATATATACATGAGTGCAGGTGGTGATCAGTGCCAAACATAGAATGATGCAGTGACACAGCGTAGGGTCATGTGTTAGTGGCGGGTACAGTCATATGGTTATTGTTCATGTGTCCAACAGCAGAGGGGAAGAAACTGTTCTTATGGCGAGAGGTTCTGGTGCGAATGGACCGGAGCCTCCTGCCTGAGGGGAGCAGGTCAAACAGACTGTGTCCAGGGTGAGAAGGGTCAGCTGAGATCCGAGCTGCACGCCGCAATGTCCTGGAGGTGTACAGGTCCTGCAAAGATGGGAGTCTGCAGCCAATCACCTTCTCAGCAGAGCGCACAACACGCTGCAGTCTCTGTTTGTCCCTGATAGTGGCTCCAGCGGATGGAGGAGGTGAGGATGGACTCGATGATTGCAGTGTAGAACTGCATCATCGTCCGTGTTGGCAGGTTGAATTTCTTCAGCTGCCTCAGGAAGTACATCCTCTGCTGGGCTTTCTTGATGACGGAGGTGATGGTGGGCTCCCACTTCAGGTCCTGGGTGATGGTGGTACCCAGGAAGCGGAATGAGTCCACAGAGGTGATGGGGGTGTCAGTCAGGATGATGGGGGGGGAGTGGGGCTGTGTGCTTCCTGAAGTCCACAATAATCTCCACTGTCTTCTGGGCATTCAGCACCAGGTTGTTGTGGCTGCACCAGGACACCAGACGTTCAACCTCCCTCCTGTAGGCAGACTCGTCCCCGTCCGAGATGAGTCCAATAACGGTGGTGTCATCTGCAAACTTGATTAGCTTGACAGACTGGTGGGTGGAGGTGCAGCAGTTGGTGTACAGGGAGAAGAGCAGAGGAGAAAGAACACAGCCCTGAGGGGAGCCGGTGCTGATGGTCCGGGAGTCCGAGACATTCTTTCCCAGCCTCACATGCTGCTTCCTGTCCATCAGGAAGTCAGTGATCCACCGGCAGATGGGATCAGGCACATTCATCTGGGAAAGCTTGTCTCGGAGATGGTCTGGAAGGATGGTGTTGAAGGCAGAGCTGAAGTCCACAAACAGGATCCTGGCGTAGGTTCCTGGGGAGTCCAGATGCTGCAGGATGAAGTGTAGGGCCATGTTGATGGCGTCGTCTACAGACCTGTTGGCTCTATATGCAAACTGCAGGGGGTCCAGGAGGGGGGCCGTGAGGGTCCTGAGATGGGAGAGAACTAGGCGCTCAAAAGACTTCATGACCACAGATGTCAGAGCCACGGGTCTGTAGTCATTTAGTCCAGTGATCCTAGGTTTCTTGGGGACAGGGATTATGGTGGAGGACTTGAAGCAGGCAGGCACATGACATGCCTGCAGTGAGGAGTTGAAAATGCCAGAAAACACTGGGGCCAGCTCATTTGCACAGTGTCTGAGGGTGGCAGGAGACACACCGTCTGGGCCGGGAGCTTTCCGAGCATTCAGGTTCTTAAACTGCTTCCTCACATCTGCTTCATGAATATGAAGAGTTGTGGTGGGAGGAGGTGGTGTGAAATCCTCTTTTGTGTGGGGTGAGGAGGGGGGTGTTGTAGGTGAACGGTTTGAAGGTGGTGATGGCTCTATGGAGGGGGGAGAGGTGGGGGAATTAGTGTCCAAAGTGTCTCTATTGTTGGGGCCGTTGGAGGTGTGAAGGCTGCCTGATGGCTCGTCAAAACGGCAGTAGAAGTCGTTAAGGGTGTTGGCTAAGAGCAAGTCATCAGTGGAGTGGGGGGTTTTAGGCTTGTAGTTTGTGATATTCCTAAAACCTTTCCACACAGAGGCCGAGTCATTCTCTGAGATCTGCTGCTGCATCTTCTCAGAGTGCTGATGTTTAGCAATGTCCACTTCTTTAGTGAACCTGTACTTGGCCTCTCTGTAGCAGTCCCTGTCTCCGCTTCTGAACGCCTTTCTCTTTTCCAGCCACAGCTTTTTGAGTTTAGGAGTAAACCAGGGTTTGTCATTGTTATAACTCACCCCGGTGCGTGATGGCACAATGCTGTCCTCACAGAAGTGGATATAGGAGGTGACAGTGTCCGTAAACTCGTCCAAGCTGTTAGAAGCAGCCTTCAATGTGTCCCAGTCTGTGGTCTCCAAACACGTGCGAAGCTCCTCCACAGCCTCGTTGCTCCACAGTTTTTTAGTCCTCACGACAGGTTTGGAGAGCTTCAGCCTCTGTCTGTACGCGGGGATTAGGTGGATCATGACGTGGTCAGAAAGTCCGAGTGAAGCGCGGGGCACCGCGCGATAGGCCCCGCTGATCGTGCTGTAACAGTGGTCTAATGTCCTCTCCTCTCTGGTCGGGCATTTAATATACTGCTTATATTTTGGAAGCTCATGGCTCAGATTGGCTTTGTTAAAGTCCCCAAGAGCAATGATGAGAGAGTCCGGGAATGTCCGCTCCGTGTGGAGAATCTGCTCCGCGAGTGCGCACTGAGCTGCCTGCGCATCTGCGTCTGGCGGGATGTAAACAGCGGCCAGGATGAATGAAGCGAACTCCCGCGGAGAATAAAACGGTTTGCAGTGGATAAAAAGATATTCCAGAGAGGAAGAGCAGTGCTGAGCAATCACTGTCACATCTGTGCACCAGCCACTATTGATGTAGAAGCAGAGACCTCCACCTTTGGACTTACCGGAGAGAGCGGCCTGCCGGTCCGCGCGCAGCAGATGGAAGCCCTCCAGCTTGAACGCGCAGTCTGGGATGTTCTCACTGAGCCACGACTCCGTAAAACATAAGACACAGGAGGAGGCAAAGTCTCTGTTCATGCTTCTCATCAGGGCCAGTTCGTCAATCTTATTGCCGAGTGAGCGTACATTAGAAAGGAAGATCCCAGGAAGAGCAGTTCGCAGTCCGCGTCTCCTCAAACGCACGAGTGCGCCGGCTCGCTTCCCTCTCTTTCGGCGTCTCGCTTTCCTGGTCAGAGTCAGCAGTAAATCTGCCGCAGATGCGACAAATATTGGAAATAAATCCACAGGCGTTGTAGTCCTGTAGTTAAGGAGCTCTTCTCTGGTGTACGAGTATCCAGAGGAGTGCCCAGACACAGAGAAAATGCACAAAAACAAAACAAAAGTAACGCACTGAAGCACCAGGGCGACCATCCGCGGCGCCATCTAGGTGGGGGAACTTGCACAATCGGTGGCTGACTAAATACTTTTTTGCCCCACTGTATTCTTGAGGTGATAGTAAGCTGATTATGTTATTGTCTTAATGTGTTTTTCTAAGTTTAGGTCTGCATCCATCACTACACCCAAATTTCTCGCCTGGTTTGTGGTTTTTAGATGTATAGATTGAAGTTCTCTGGTGACCTGTAATCGTTTTTCTTTGGCGCCAAAGACTATTACCTCAGTTTTGTTTTTGTTTAGCTGAAGAAAATTGTGACACAACCAGTCATTAATTTCCTCAATGCATTTACCAAGAGCCTGTACAGGGCCTCGGTCTCCTGGTGACATTGTGATATATATTTGTGTGTCATCTGCATAGCTGTGGTAGTTTATTTTGTTGTTCTTTATAATCTGTGCCAGTGGGAGCATGTAAATGTTAAACAGAAGGGGTCCCAAGATGGAACCTTGGGGAACTCCACATGTGATACTTGTCTGCTCAGATGTGAAGTTACCTATTGATACAAAGTATTTCCTGTTTTCTAAGTATGTTTTGAACCAGTTTAGTACAGTTCCTGAAAGACCTGCCCAGTTCTCCAGTCGTTTAAGTAATATGTTGTGGTCAACTGTGTCAAATGCTGCACTGAGATCCAGTAAAACTAAGACTGACATTTTTCCACTGTCTGTATTCAGACATTTGTCATTAAACACTTTGGTCAGAGCGGTTTCAGTGCTGTGGTTCTGTCTAAAACCCGACTGGAAGGCATCATAGCAGTTATTCTGTTTTAAGAAGTAATTGAGCTGTTGAGAAACTGCTTTTTCAATGATCTTACTTAAAAATGGGAGATTTGAGATCGGCCTGTAGTTGTTCATTTGTGTCTTGTCAAGATTGTCCTTTTTCAGTATAGGCAGCATAAAACAGTATAAGCCCTGTTTTATGCTGAAGGTCCTTCAGGCCTCATCCTCCTGGTCACACAGGCACAATTTTCTGTATTGAAACAAGTGGTTTAACTCACACTCACTCGGATGGATGCACCAGGCTTTAGTATCTTGCCCAACGGTACTTCAACATACAGACTGCAGTAGCAGGGGGTCAAACCTCCAACCTTCTGATTCGTCAATAACTGCTCAGGGTGGCAGTTGAGCTCAGTGCGTTGAGCAGGCACCCATGTGCTGTACGGCTGAGAGCGGCCGGCCCAGGTTCAAATCTGACCCGCGGCCCTTTGCTGCATGTTTTCCCCTCTCTCCCTCTGCTTTCCTGCCAGTTCTTCACTGTATCTGTCAATAAGGCCAACATAAAAATTAAATAAATAACCGTTTTTCCTTCTGAGCCTCTGACTGAAACTAGTTCATGTAAATTGAGAGCATGCAGCACTCACTCACAGACTGATCTGTTTACCAGGTCATAATACCTGCAGGTGTAAATTATGTAATTATTCTCAGATGATCTTTTAGTACAGTAACCTCATAGCAGCCATATTATTGGTCAGATGATGTCATTAAAAAAAATGCTCCACCAGCACAAACATATGCACGTGTGCAGTAAGCACACAGCTAGCACTGACAGCTGCCCGTGTCTCAGCGCCCTTCAGAGTGATTGAGCATCATTTACAGCATTTGTGGCACCTGAGGCTCAAACCTCACGGCCTCCATGTTTAAACCGTCCGAGGGTCTCTCTGATGACGGTGATGATGGTGATGATGTGACAGCGCCTGGACTGCAGAGCTGGTGTTATGGTATCAGCGCTGCGCAGGCTGTGATGCTAAAAGCTTTCTAAAGGCTAAAAGGTTATTAACGTTTCAAGTTCCTCCTCCTCGGTTTCACTTTTACGTCAGTGGCAGAATTACACAAACTGTTTGTTGGAATAAAATCTTTAAAAATAGTCAAGTAAAAGTGCAGCATTTAAAATGCTTTTTTAATACGGTTATATTTCACCTGAGAAAGCATCTAAATTCAGCTCCACAGCTCCGAGGCTGAGATGAACACCCCTGGGCTCCATGGATCACAGACTCCTGGGAAAATCCAATAAGTCTGTGTGTCCTCATCACCGGGCCACAGCCAAACACCTGCAGAAAAACTGCCAGTTTTGCTCCCGGCTCAGAGTAGTGAGGAGTTTTTACCAACTGTGAGTCAGTGACACTGAAGATGCTCAAACACAGATTCAGTGCAGCAGATTTTACTGTGAGGATCCAGAGCAGCCTCTCTGAGCGTGTCAGGAAACATCACAGCTGAAGTAATTCTAGACTCGTCAGGTTTCGGCTTCAGTATTGCCTCAGGGCGTTTTATATTGTAAGGTCACGACCCTGCAATTATAATAATGCAAAAGGTAACATCCTGTTTGATTCAGTCACACCTGACAGGAAACAGTTAACTGAGCTCAGAGACCAGTTGAACAGGACGCTCAGACTTCTCGAACAGACTTCTATCCAATCAGACCTGAGGAATCACCCCCTGATGGACATGAGAAAGACTGCAGGCAAAGTCCATCTTTTATCTACAGTTTATGTCTTCAAATGATGCCGCAATTAGGGATGGGTATCGTTTAGGTTTTATCCGATACCAGTACCAAACCGTTACTTTTGAAATGGTGACGGTGCTTAAACAGTGTTCGAACCGGTGCTTAAAGAATGGAGAACACAGACTTTGTCCAAAAATCTCTCATGTTTAGCAGTTTTTTTTGTAAAAAGATAACAATGTTAGCCTTTTCTGCAGCTATAGGGTATCATTCTTGGTTGCAAGCAGTGCTTAAACAATGGAAAAAAAACACAAACTTTGTCCAAAAACCTCTCATGTTTAGCTGTTTCCCACTTTTCCTTTGGTCATTTTAGCCTTTTTGGCCAGGGTGAAGGGAGTATCTGCCATCAAACAAGAAGACAGCCGTATGGAACTACAACGGTGTTTGCTAGTTCACCTTACATGCATTAATTTAATAACGTGGTTAGCTTGCACACGAACAACATTAAGCTACTCACGCAGAGAAGAACAGCTGCTGCTGCATCATCATCCGTCATGATTTCTGCTACACTGGCAGGGCTAGGGGCCAGGACTCTCCTATTCGGGTTTTTGGGGGATGTTGTTAACTCCGGTCTGATAACAGGCACCACACCCGCAGTAGATGTGCTCGATGTGAGGTCTCGCAGCAAGCCATCAAATACGGTGCATTTCTCTGCTTTTAACAAAATGCTATACGTCGCCAGGTGTTTCATCAGATTCGAGGAGTTACCTCCTTTGCACAGTATCACCTTAAAGCACTTGTTGCAGGCTGCTGAGTTTGCATCTTTTGCTGTGAAGTACAGCCAGACTTTTGACCGCTTCGCCTTGGGCATTTTCTTCTTCTTCTTCTTCTTGTTTGTGTTTAACGGCGGTTGGCAACCAACGTAAAGGAGCATTACCGCCTCCTACTGTTCCGGAGTATGGGTCAGACAGTGAGTTCACAAGCTGTATAAAAAAAAAAAAAACCCTACCTTGGGCATTTTTAATCTGTAGCTCTGCTCTAAAAGAACGTACGTACCTGGGCCTGCCTACTACGCTTGCAAAGGTAAAATGATTGGCTAGAATCTGAAGTGTATGACATCTCAGGGGAAAAAAAGCACCGAAATGTGCGCTGCTTTTCGGTCTGGTTTCTACCGTTTATGTCAGAACCGGTACCCATCCCTAGCCGCAAACAATTCTGACAAGTCTAACAAGCAAAACAAATGAGCTGCATCCAAAGAAGTTTAGGCCTTCACTGGGATTCTAACAAAAACATTTAGACCTATTGATCTTTGAGCCCAGATGTTTCAGACCCGTGAGATGTGTGGAACGCTATGTTAGTACTGGGGTCACTGCGGCGCTCCAGATCTCCTTCAGCATTAACATCAGCACAGAAGCTGTGTGCCAGGAGGTTCACGCTGAGGGCCTCCTGCAGGTATGACATGAACAACTTTTATCCGTGTACAACCCCAATCCTGACAAAGTTTTCATGCTGAATTAAACGTGAATAAAAAGAGAATGCAGTGATCTCAGAAATCTAGAATTTATTCTCAGTATAAAACAGAAAACCTGTCACGTGTTTAAACTGAAGAAATTCAGTTTTAATAAAAATCTAAGCTCATTTTGAATCATTCAGATTTCTTTTTAACATTTTACTCAGCATCCCGACCATGTGGATACCTGTGGACACCAGTCTCACTGGTTTGTTGTAAAGCTAGTGAGTATTAAATCAAAGGGACCAGTGATGCTGCAGATCCCTCCTCAGTGAAACAGACCACTTTGCCACTTTTCTCTTTCCAGATATTTTTTCCTAATTTGGGAATTCCTAGTTTATATTCCAGATAAATGCAGACACCAGTCCCGGCCAGGCGGTTGTCTCCCTCGGCACTTAGGAAAGTGATATTATTATTTAACAGGCTGTGCTATACTGTTAATGCAGGCTTCTTTTCTCATATTAAGGAATAATAGTTTAGTGCTTTTAGCTTTTTCGCTGCACTCAATCACCTGTACCACATTCCTCGTCTTGTTTACCTTTTTCTTCGCGTCGTGTGTTTCAGGCCCTGCGACAGTTTTTCGAGCGGGTGTCATGGGAGCTGAGCTACCCCCTGCTGTTCTGCTCGTGCCCGGACCAGGCGTGTGCTGAGCGTCGCCGTCGCACCATTGTCCCGTCCTGCTCACACCAGGAGAGGCACAAAGCCAGCTGTCTGGAGCTGCGGCGCACCTGCCGCTCGGACGCCCTGTGCAGGTGAGCCACCCTTGTTAGGCCTCGTTAGGGCTCCTCAGCATGATTTCCGCCAAGCCAGAGGAGGAGCTAATCAATGAAATCAGCAGCTCAAGAGCTTAATGGGGAGAAATCTCATAGACGCACAGGTGCAAATTACACATTTGATTGGTAAGCACCGGCTTTAAAGGTGAGAGAGGCTCAAAGTGGGCCAGTCAGCATTTCACACACACACACACACACACACACACACACACACGCACACACCTGCCCCCTTTAGCGACTACAGGCCAGGCGTCCTTGAGAAGGAAGCACTGCCGGGAAAATGCTCACACATGATTGGATTTTTTTTTTTTTATCTGCGTGAGTATGAGCTGAATCCACTGATGGAGGCAGCACCTGACCTGAGACAGAGCTGCTAGGTCATGTGACTGATACTGCAAAGGTGCCACACACTTAGAGGAATCATCAGAAATAACGCTATGCACAGTTTCAAACCCACAGCTGCAGGAAATATTTACACTCTGAAACAGAAGAAATCTCTATTTTTCCACATGTGCAGGTCGGGTCTTCTAAACATCTGGATTTATGCTTCTCCATTGAAGTAGCTGCATCTGAAGACAGTCAAGCTTAATCTCATCATCACCTCAAAAGCACTCACAGTGCATATGTTCCTGTCCCTCAGTTAGAAAAATCAAGTTTATCTTAATATAATAAAGTTCCAAATATGAAAATGTGAGAAGAAAAGAGCCAGAGTGGTGAGAAAATATGACGAAAACTGTACATCAGAGACTCTTTACCCCCCTCCCTCCACGGAGGGGTAGTAGTTTGCTTACAGAGCAAATCGGTCCATCGCCCTTCACAGAGAGTGCTGAGCCATCTGGAGAACAGGAAGAGCTACGTGAGGATGTTCTTCATAGACTACAGGTCAGTCATTTTATTAATATCCGAGAGCTTTGTTTGGATTGATGACCATTTGAACCTGAACCTGTTAGTCGAGCTCTGGGAGAAGATCTCAGGCTGGAATCAGGCCTCCTGTTCCTGTAGGTCAGTTTTATCGCCACCTTCAGTCCGTCAGTCCCTGTTTGGTTTTTTATTTCCTGCTACACATTTTCAGCATTTTCATTGGTTCAGCCTGGCCGTTGAGGCTGAGCTCACAGAGCTCACTGCCATCATTTAATGATTCAAACTGTTTCCTTCCAGCACCTTCATACATTCAGCACAGAGTTGAGGTCAGACTCATCTCATCAAGCTTATTCATTATGAGTGGGGAGTGTGTGTGTTAGTGTGTATGTGTGTGTTAGTGTGTATGTGTGTGTGCGCACTCAGCCTTGAGGGTGGAGGTTAAGCACTTGATGGACTTGTCTGATTAAAGTGAGCACATGCTGTCTCTTCGTGGTTTTGAGTGATGAAGCTGCTTCAGCAGAGAAACAGAAATATCAGATGTGCAGTCACACAGTGAGGCCGGTGTTTCCAGATGTTTCATACAAATAAACACAGACATCTGTAACAAGGACTGATTACCTGCATGAGTCAGGCTTACAACATGAAGAGGAACTTGAAGTTAGAGTAGGGCGAGCCGTCACAGCGGCACGAAGATAATGAGCGAACACAGTGGACATACAGTCAACTCTGACACATGTTTATCAGTCATTGATATATCGATCGGGTTATTATTGATGCTAACGGGCCCCCTGACTGCTGCCAGGGTATATAGTTTCTATAGATATTAACAATAATGATAATAATAATAATTATTAATAATAATAAGTATAAAATAATAAGTATAAAATAATAATAATAATAATAATAATAATAATAATAATAATAATTATTATTATTATTATTATTATTATTATTTAAATTATTTTAAAAGCGCCTTTCAAGACACCCAAGGACACCTAACAATAGAATAAAACATATAATAGAGATGACAAAATGAAGGACAATAAAAACAAAAACAAACAGTGGGTTCACAGTGAATATTCAGATTTGAACAGATAGGTTTTGAGTTAAAGATTTAAACAGGGGGAGGGAATCAATGTTTCTTAAATCTGGGGGTAGAGAGCTCCACAGCTTGGGAGTAGAGCAGCTGAAAGCTCTCCTTCCCACTGTGGTGAGGTGGAAAGAAGGCACGAGATAGAAGAAGAAGAAGAAGAAGATCAAAGTGAGTGGGCAGTAGTAGCGGGTAGGTAGTGCTTAACAGGTCAAAAAGGTAAGGAGGAGCAAGGTTATGAAGGGTCTTGAAGGTGAGCAGAAGAAGTTTGTATATTATCCTGAATTTCACTGGGAGCCAGTGAAGTTCCTGAAGAACAGGGGTGATGTGCTGGTAGGAGGGGATTCTGATAATAATGCGAACAGCAGAGTTTTGAACCAGTTGAAGCTTATGGAGGGATTTTTGGGGTGTAAGATGGTGTAAGTTGATGTACTCAGTCTTGTCCTGTATGGATTTCTGTCGATCGCTGTTTTCCTCAACTAATAAATCTGCCCTGGATTGTTTTCAGGTAGTTCTGAATGCTAATACCAAGGCTGCTTACTTGCTCGAGCAGACAGAACCATTCAATCACTGTGACTGCTAGCGTCCTTTCACTGGTTCTGTGTTAGTGTCGGGGTGCAGTTCAAAGGTCAAACGTTTGTTTCGTGCATGTATCTGATGACCGGGAGTGCAGCCTGAGCTCCGCTGGTGCGGTTTGGTGGAAATTCAAGCTCTGTGACATGAATGTTAACGTTATGTACAGGTACGTTTCATAAAGTACTCTTTATGCTTTGGAAATATATTACATTTTAATTTAATATGACATTTTTAGCTGTGTATTGTTCCAGATGCCAGCCCTAGTACACTTGGTGCCTATGGTGAAACAGTAAAGTGAACAAAGTGAAGCTTTGGTCCAGATAAGATTCATGCAACCACCTCTTCATGTGGACTTCAGTTTCAGCCTTTAAAGAGGAGATCAGGTCTTTTTTTAAAATGAGCTGATAATGAAACAGTGGTCAGCAAACAGCCAGAGGGTCCTTGTGTGGATCTTCTCCCACTCTTGTCCTGGTCCTGGATTTATTTATGTGTGATTACAACTGATAATGTACCGTAGTTTTTGGACTATACGGCGTACCGGATTATAAGGCACAATATCAATGAACGGGTCTATTTTGTTACAGAAGGCGCACCGGATTATAAGGTGCATTAAGCAAAACAAAACTGTTACATAATTCAAACTTTAATCAACTCATTCACGATAACTCTCAACATTGTTCAGTTGTAACACATAAAATACAGAACAAAACACTCACTTTTTCAGTTCATTCTTCGTCCAGAAATCCATCAAATTCTCGATCTTCAGTGTCTGAGTTTGACAGGTGGCCGATTTCGGCCCGTAAGCATGTCTCTTAAAAGGTGCCATTTTGGGGTCCTTATAATCACACCATAATATTATGTTGAAGCAGATTTTTGAGTGTCGTGTACCACAAAAAATCGGTTTGAGGTCAGTAAGCTCAACCAGAATTCATACATAAGGCGCACTGTCGATTTTTGAGAAAATTAAAGAATTTTAAGTGCCTTATAGTCTGAAAAATACAGGAAATATAGAAATACAGAGGAAAACCTCTGAAGCAGGTGTAAGAATCACAGTGACTCACATTGAAGTCACTTGGCTGTTTACATGTAAATGCCAGGCAACCTTTAAAATCCCCAGAAGGGGCTCCAAGCTAAAGGTATTCCCAGAATCCAGACCTCAAACCATCTGGATGAAACAAACAGCGATGCGGGTGGGACGGTTTGGTAATCTCGAGGAAAGGTGCTAACACCTGAAGGTTGAACTGAGATCCTTTGTTAGTGCACCAGTGGCATATTTAATTCTCACACGGTGGCCGGAGAGAACTCATCCCGAGGTTGTTCTGCCAGTTTTCCGGGGTTTACCGTCTCTATCCGTCCTGCTGTCAGCTTTCAGTCACATATTCTGTCCTCCATGTGGGTATCAGTTCAGCGGGTTGAGCATACTTAGAGAGAAGCATGTAAACAGCTGACCTGCCTGCTGGGCTGAGCTCTCTTCCCATCAAAAGTTGCTTGTTGCTTCAGCAGCAGCAATGCTCCTCCACAGCAGGCTGGATCTCTTCACTGTGAAGAACCTGTGAAGGTGATGCTCTTATTGCTCCCACATGTGCAAAGGTTGTTTTTAAGAATGTGTATTTCCAACATATGATGCAGGAAAGCTCCTCCACTCTTCAATCAGCTGATTCAGCAACTCAACTCCTCGATGACTCCTCGGGACCTAACCTGGGCTGCTTTTAGGACTCACTGAGAAACCTGGCAGAGAAGTCCACAGTCCAGTTCGGGCAGTGGCTCATGTTGGGTTGCCCACATATGGAGAGGTTATGTCAGCTGTTGGGTGGGCGCGGCATGGCCCGAAAGTCATGACGTGGTTATTGGTGGAGTATTTAGATGATCCTTTGCCCCTGCAGACAGCTCCCAGGTTTTTACAAGCTCCTCTCGGTGACAACAGCAGGAGGTTTCTGTGGTTTCGGTGTCTAAGTGTGACCTATGGAGAAGCAGCAGATACATCAGTGAGTGGGAGTTGGAGTAAGACCACCAAAAGAACCTGAAAGCCAGAAGGCAAAAATCCAAATAAATGTCCCCACGACCCCCCCAACGAGTCCCCTCCCTCCCCTCAGAGTGCACTGCAGGTGACGGCCGGTATCACACATGGAGCATGAATCGTGTTTGATTGCCTGTAAAAAGAATCCGGAGCAGGCTCGTTCTTTTCCTTTTAGCCTCCATTAACCCCGGATGGAGAGCGGAGAGCTGCATAATCATGGGAATCCCGCAGGTCCTCCGGGTCTCGGCGGCCTCGGAGGGTGGCTTGCCTCCCACTGAGGCTGAAAAGCAGCTGGGATGAAACGACTGCTGGGAGAGGGACTCTGAGTGACAGAAGGAGTAATTAAATTTGGCCTTTGCCACAGGTAATGTAGGAGAAACCTACGGGGTGCTCTAAAAGGTTTTTGGACTTTATTTGCATTTCAAATAAGAGCACAGTCAGACCTACTGTTCATTTTCACTGAGCCAAAGACGGCGGCACCTCTCAGAGCTCCCGCTGAGTGCACACACTCACCTGTGTGCACTCAGGCTTCACCTGCAGATCTCTGCACGGAGTCATGGTATACACCAGCGGTCTCCAACCTTTTTTGCGCCACGGGCCGGTTTATGCCCGACAATATTTTCACGGACCGGCCTTTAATGTGTCGCGGATAAATACAACAAAATAAAACTAGTACCGGCACCGAAAAAAAGAAGATTTATTCATAACACACGTGAAAAGACCCAGGAAAACCGAGTTAACAATAAAAACGATAACAAAATAACGCTGAAAACCGATAAAAACCCTGAAAACCATACATTTCACACCGGAGCCTCAACTCTCACGGCCCGGTACCAAACGACTCACGGACCAGTACCGGTCCGAGGCCCGGGGTTTGAGGACCGCTGGTATACACCACCTGTTAATTTACATGATTTGCTGTCCTTGTGTCCATCATGGCTGCTGAGGGTTTGTCCATATACAGGTGTGGACCTGTTCATGCCTGGTATACATAACTGTACTTATAACACCTGACTTGAAAGGGAATCATCTTTTAGACTTGCAGAGACTAAAAACATTCTCTCATCTGCTGACTTTGATGAAGTAATTCATGCTTTCACTTCGTCCAGGCTTGATTATTGATTCCAGCATCTGCAGCTCTTCTCCGGACAGGCGCTCGTAAACGAGATTGTGTTTCCCTCTTTTTCACTTTAGTGCGCTTTAGAATTGATTTTAACATTTTATTGTTTGTTTTGAAGTGAGTACATGGATCAGCACTCTTACCTTTCTGAACTTTAACTAAGCACAGTGCTAACAGCTCGTTAAGGTCAGCAGCTCAGCGGTCTGGCTCTTCAAATTATGACCTCTCCAACACTCATCTTTAAAATCTTTGTTTGAAGTCTTTACATCTTTAGTTTCTGACACTTTTCTTTCTTCTAGTCTTCAGTATTTTCTTGCTTTGCTTTTTTCCAGCTAGTTGTGTGGCACGTTGGTCCACCATGCTCATGAATAACTTGACGTGACTGGGTTTTAGAAACTTGTTTAGCACGTGGCTGCAGTGACCTGGTGGATGTTCTCTCTTCAGTGCTTCCACAGAGGTGGTGTTTGCGTCCGGTATCAGAGGTGTGGTCTCTCTGAGGCGGCCATGGTGGCGGTTTGGTCCGAGGGCTCGGGCGTGAGTATTTAGTTGGGCCTGTGGTTCCGGCTGTGGTTCTGGGGCTGAGAACAAAGCAAGGCACTGAAGCTGCTCTGAACTGCAAACAGCACTCTGGAGTGATTTAGATCCTGGTGAGCAAACATGGCGCTGTTTGTTCTGAATATGAGGGCGAGCGGCAGGTAGGGGCTGCTCTCTGATTGGTGGCATCACCGTGGCGCTCCTCCTGAATGTTTAACCTGGGTGCACACAATTTCCTGTCTGTGTCTGGTGATCTTGCTGCTTTGTTTTCTCTCGCTGTTTCTTTAATTAAGAGTCCCTGAGTGGGAATGCTCATTTGCATATTTACATATTAGCATAGCTGACGAGCCAGCGTCTGCATCAGGATGGCTCGCCCTCGGTCACACTCATGGTTATATTGCTTTCTGCACCATCTTCACAGGGTGAGCTCGTCTTACTGCCCCCCCCCCCCCCCCCCCCAACCTGGAAAGCAGGCTTCAGACGAGTGCAGAGGAAATGAGATGAATCACAAGCACGTCGGCGCGAGCGGACGGGCCTGGTGCGTGTACCGGCGTCCTCTGTGACCTACAGAAAAGAGGCAGCTATTTCCATCACGGCACCACCCCACCTCACTGACCGTGTAATGGAGCGCTGCCGCTGCTAGATTGGCTCGCTCGCCTTAAAGCAGCACTGAGCCGCCGCCTCCGTCGCTGCTGGTGGGTTTGGGGAAGCAGTTTAGTGCCATGCACCTCGGCAAATGAGTGTGTGTATGTGTTTGCATACGCCCCGCTGTCATTACAGCGAGCATTCTCAGTCTGATGGGGGTCACAAGGAATCTGATGCACATAAATCCTCACATTTGCCAGATGTGTCCCGGCGGAAAGCTCCAACAAGTCTATCACAAGTTAAGTTAGAAGTTATTAAAGGATCAGTTCACAGAATTTAGAAAAAGGAATTCTTCTGCTTTTAGACCCATAACAGCTCCAAATACTGAGGAGGACAGGAAGGAAACACACTGACATCATGAGCTAACTTACCCTCCCAATCATTTATGAACCTCCTTGCCCCAGTCTGTAGTTACTCGCCTTACAAATGGTAATGTCAGAGTAATGGCTCCTAATGAAATTTGAGTAGTGTTGGAGTTGCAGAGAACTGCACAGTTAATCATCAGCAGGAACTTTACAAAAACGGGACCTTTATTACTTTACCTTTAGTTACCTTAAGTGACTATTTCAGTTGTTATCACTATTAACTCAGTGGAAATGAGAGAAAGCAAGTATTCTTACAATCACACACATGAAAAAAAGGAGGTCAAACTTTTAGAAGGCTTTCATTATTTTAAAAAATTTAAGGAGAGAAGAAGAGAGGAAGAGGAAGAGGCTGCAGAGTTCGTCTGTCTGAGCTCTTCAGATTTCAGGTGAAGCTCAACTGTGTGAGAGGATGACTGATGTGGAGGACAAAGGACAGCGTGGATGACCTGCTCTGAGTCAAAGGTCCAATGGCGGTGCTTATGCTGGGTGGGATTATTTTGCACCATGAAGCAGAGCGAGTGTGTGAGTCATCAGAGCTGATGGGCTTTAACAGGACACAGAGACTAGGCAGCCAAGGCCATCGCTCTGCACGATTAGCCCTAGGGCTAGCATGGTGATTAACACGGGACCCAAAATGGATCCCTGTGGAGCCCCACAACACTTTACCTCATATATGTCCTCAGATTCATGTGAAATAGACTCTGCTCAAAGCACCACACTGCTGTTCAGGTGCTCTATTCATCTAAATGAGTAGAAAGCAAAGTGATACTCATATACTCAAGCACTTATATAATATATATGGATTTATGATCCACTGTTACAGCTCAGTGTTACTGATGTGAGCATCCTGCTTGTTTTATAGTTATCTGATTTCAGTTACCCTCATGCTGCGGGGCTTTTCTCTGCACTTTCTCATGCACTAAATCTTTTTCTAATTATATCTACGTACGTGCAGCGCCCGGCGGTGTCGCATTCGTGTCCTGAGGTCTTTACAAGGGCAGGGACAGGAAACGTGCACACGAGAGCTCTCTGTTGGTCCTGGATTATTTCTGGATTTAGGAGCACGCTGCAGCTGGAAGGATTAAAGGGACAGTCCATCCTGCTGTCAGACATTTCTGATGTGAGCACTAATTGCGCTACTGATTGCTTCTGAACATGGAACCTGATGTTGAGCTTCACTACTCTGCATCCACAGACTTTTATTCAAGTTTTATATCCTCTCATCAGTGAACATGTGGGGGTTCTGCAGTGGTCCAGGGACCCTGAAGTATTCACACGTGTAATGTTGAGCTGCTGAAAGCTGAACTCGTTATAATGTCAGCAGTGATGGGTGTGATGATGCGATTGCAGTGCTCTTGATGGAGCGATGAGCTTCACTGCGTCTTGTTGTTGTGTGGAACTTTTATTCCTGTGTTTTCTCTGTGCTGATGAGTTGATGGGGTGGTTCTTTAAACAGGTGTGACTCCGCCGTGTTAACCTGTCTATTTTCCTTGGAGTGTCTGCACTTTAATTTTTCATGCACAATAAATCTCATAATCAGATCAAAAGTTTGTCGAGGCATGTGCACCAACAAGTACTCAAATCATAAATCATTTATTACACATGAGTGAATGAATGAACTCACTCGCAGGTTTCAAACTGCGTGCCTAACTCATGACGACATGTGGAGCATTTACACACCGTAGATGACTAATCATAATTAAATGGCCCATCACAAAATCTGCATTTCATATTCATCAACCATGGATTTGTGATCACTTCATGATCGCTTGCTTATGACATGTCACATTGATTATCCTCTAACTGATAACAAACAGTTCTGCACACAAAATCAGTCTGAGACATGGCTGAGTTAAAAACACTGAAAGGCTCCAATAACAGGATTAGCACAGCCAATCGAGGCGTCCCTGAACGAGAGGATTCAGGTTCAGCTGAGTTATAAAGTTAGCAGCAGCTTAGCAGTTTCATCTGAAGGTCATAAACTGTACTCCTTCTCCAGACGTTCCCAAGTCAGCAGAGAGACGTAATGTCCCGGTGCTGGTCACCCAGGCGCCATGCAGCCCAGCTGTCAAACCAGCCCAGCTGTGGTCGGCTGTTGATGTGAAGGAGCAATGGCTCTTCTCCTATGGACAGCCCTCACACTCCTTCAGTGGAAGCCCATTTCCACCTCAGTCACCGCCCACACCTCGGTACAGCAGGTGAGGGCAGAACATCCTTCACACTCTCCTCAGTCTTCACCCCAGCGCTCTGCTTCTCTGAACCCTGGCCTCAGACTTGGAGGTGCTGATTTTCACCCCGGCAAAAGTGCCGCAGTGGAGTCATTGCTTGGTAACACCCACAGAAACACATCAAACAGGCTGTGAGGCCCACCCGTCTGTCCATTATGGTGATGCAAACCAAGCACGTCTACAGGGGCTGCAGTCAGATTTCTTCTCCAGGTCCAGAAAACACAAGCAGACTGTCTGGAAAAACTCACACGCCCTCGAGGCTGCAAGGAGCTGGTTCAATGATCTGCACTGCTCCTCTTGGGTTCTTGAAGGATGGACCCACCTCACTGTAGAAGAGTGTGAGCCCCCTAAAGCTGAAATACACATTCTGTTCCCCCACTCACGAAAGCTTCTCCAGGTTTGAGGAAGTTTATTTCCACTGGTATCCTGTTTTTCTGCCACGCCACACAGTTCTGTTTAGTGAGCATTAATGTGCGCTGAGTATTCACATAGGTGTGTCTGTGTGTGTGTGTTTGTGCTTTGTTTATCCCCGTTAATGCAGACCTGATAATTGAATAACTCTTGAGGGATCTGTGAGTCTGTTACACCATGACTGACAAGTCAGGGTCAGAGTGGGAGGATAAGGGAACATACATTCTGCATGGACGGCTGATGGAAGCTCTTATAAATCACCATATACACTTTTAATGTGTGTTTGTCAGGATGTACAGCAGAGCTAATTGGATTCATTCGTTCCAGCAGGGCCTGAGTGTGTGTGTCTGTCACTGCGAATACATCGTGCTGCCTGACAGTCAGTAATGAGGGCATTTAGACTCACTCAGCCTCGCTGTAATTTCATTTTAATATTCTTCACCTTCACTTGCACACACACACCACCGCAGACACACATGCACACACAGACACAAACACACTGCACAGCGATAAATGAGAGCAGGAAAACAGACGATCTGATTTATCGGAGAAACACTAAATATTAATGTGTGAGTTTGTGTGCATGTGTGTGTGTGTGTAATAGTGTGTCCTGTGTGAATGTGTTATTTATTAGTTGGGAACAAGTGATGCATTCGTGCTCCGTGGGTATTTACAGTGTTGATGTTGTCATGTCTGCACACTCTCGATCCTGATTGGTTATATTTTGTGTTTGTGTCGTGACCTTAGCAAGGAAAAAACTCTGTGCTGAAAAGACTCTGAATTTCAACTTCACATTGAAATTCTCACTTTTTAATTTGAAATTTTCCATATAATTTACACATTCATTTCTCACTGAGCACATTTTAATTAAAGATTAATTGTTTGAATAAATAAATAAATCTTTGATTTTATATACTTCAGTTGCATTGTACTCAAAAAATTGGCTTCATGTTCATGAAGTTGAAGTTGAAGAGAAAACCCTGCCTGTGGACACAGCCTGTAAAAATTCAATGTAATACAATAAAATGATCGAACACAAATCTGAACAGATGGTATGAAAGGCTAGCTACAAGTGCAGCTAAAGATATTGCAGGGCAGACGTGACTCATGAACACTTGCTGTCTAAAATTCTAATAAAAATATTAACGTTTATTAAAGAAAATATGGAAAAATATTTTAGCTAATGTTACAAATAAAAGTGTTATCTAAACAGAGGCTAATGAGTTGAAAATGGTCCCTTAATGGAATAAATCTCCACGAAGTGGAGCAGCAAACCGAGGCCTCGGTTGTCATCTGATGTAGACGGCTGAGTCCAGGACTTCTATGATGGCTGCTGCCTGGAGCGTCTGAGCGGTGGCTGTAAAGCCGGTACCTTTAAACCAAAATTCAAAGAGCGTGCTAAATGTAATGACCGTAAGAAGAAGTTCATACAAACATGTCTGAACACGAGACGATGGAAACACATCAAATCAAAGAAAGACTTGAACGCTCGGGAACTTCCTGCCGCTGTCACACGAACACCTCCGCGCGGTAACCTGCAGGCATGACTTTTTCAAACATATTTTTTCATGCATGCTGTTCCAGAGTCCTGGTATTACGAGGGTCTGAGTCTAATTCAGAGGAAACATCTTAGGTCAGGCAGCGTACAGTACATCTGCTCCATCTCTCTGCCGGTTGATGATTAGTGGAGATGAAACTTTAACGAGCCCTGCAGGGAGATGAGTGCTCGGCAGGATTTGATCAAGTGGTTTCTGAGGCAGCAGACTGCACTCCTCAGCTAAATCTGCCCCAACTCCTCTGCTGTCTTTGGCTCTGCCATCATCGCTCTCTGACCTTCATTTGTCACCATGCTAACTACTTCCTGCACGGGTAAAGCGCTTTGTTTCAGGGTAAAATACTCTGATTATTTTAGTGGTGGTGGATATGAGTCTGGATATGAACCCGTCAATGCCTTTACTGATGCCCTCAGGTTCCTGTCATCAGTCTTCTCAGGTTTCACAGAGTGGAGGAAAGAGTCTGAAACATCCGGTCTCAAAGATGAGTCAAAACCAAACCTGTGCCTGCTCAGTCTTTCTGTTCATGAGTAAAATATTAATTAAGAGATTAATAAGATGTTCAGTGTTTAAAGCCAGGTTTAAAATTTGATGTGAATCCACTTTTCTGGGTCATGGCTTCCATGCGTGTTGTATTAAGTTTGAAGAGCTGATTAATTTGACTGAGCATCCTAAACTTCAGCAAATATTCTGTCACAGTCTGGCTGAGGCAGACTGTATGTAGTAAGGAGTGGACTCAAAATGCAGACACGAATGAACTGATAGAAAAATACTAAGGCAAACAAGAGGAGACTAAATAAACAACCTAAAACTGACCCTGAAACTGATCAATAAAACAAAAATGTTCACAAGAAAACCTGGAACTCAAACAGTCCGAAACAAAAGGCCCACGAAAGGCACAGGAGCCCAGGAAACAGTTAATAAACATTTCAGGAGCTGACCCTGACTCCAGGTGAACAAAGGGGCTCTCCTGGGCCTCCAGCAGGAACAAAGGCAAGGCCAGCAGGTATGGAGACCTCCAGCAGAAGGGACGCTAACTGTAGCTGCATGGGGCACACAGCCGGCACAGGATGCAACGGCTGGGGCAGTGCAGTGCAAACAGTCTGTCCGGGATTTATTAATAATAATAATAATAATAATTATTATTATTATTGGATTGGATTTATATAGCGCTTTTCAAGGCACCCAAAGCGCTTTACAATGCCACTATTCATTCACTCTCACATTCACACACTGGTGGAGGCATGCTACGGTTGTAGCCACAGCTGCCCTGGGGCAGACTGACAGAAGCAAGGCTGCCATATCGCGCCATCGGCCCCTCTGGCCAACACCAGAGATGCAGTCCCCTGCTGGCTGAATGAGCTCACCGGAGCTTCCAGCAGAGGATGGAAGTGGCTGAAAAGATGGCTGAGCAACTGACTGAGCTGGTGACAGAGCTAATGGGTGAACTGGAAACAGAGCTGATGCCTGAGCTGAAGACTGAGCTGAAAGCTGAGCAGGTAACAGAGCTGACAACAGCCAGGTCTCCTAAGCCTCCAGAACACGATTGTACCCGTGCATGTACGACCAAAGCCTCGTACATGCATGCACGTTTGTGACTGTGTGATGACAGAAGGAGGCATAAATGAAAGCCCTTCATAAAACCCAAAGCAAAAGGCACTATAGAGGTGCAAACCTACTTTTTAAGTTTTCACCCAGTAAACGTGAAGGTTTGAAGTCAGACAGATGGAGCTGATCCTCAGGTCACTCGAAGTAATTATTAGTAGGAAAACTGCAGGAAGGTCATGGGCTGATGGTGGTGATGTCCTTTAAAAACCAGCCTCGTGTGGTAAACCCTCTCCTCATGCATCCTTAAAACTAACAAAGAGCTCGACGGCAGTTGGCTCATGCCTCACATGGCATCTGCCACGACGAGGCAGCAAAGGGCGAAGGGGCAGGTGTGTGTGAGTGTGTGCGATGGTACGGTGTGTGTGTGAGTGATGGTACTTCTGTCTCTGGAATGAGCAGTTTGAAGGTTAGGTGAGGTTTGAGGGTGCAGACTCAGTTTAGCCGCAGGTCACTGGCAGGCTGGTTTAGGTCAGGATGGTCCTCTCATAAACACAGCTCTGGTCTCTCATGTGAGAGCAGGTGTGTGTGCTGGTATGTGCAGGCGATTCAAACACAAAGATCAGATTTAACAAAGACACAAAAATAAGCTTATAAACTAGTCTGAGTCTCAGTAAGGTCTCATGTTTGTGCAGTTACTCACAGACCCACACTAACCAGTCCGCACCATCATCACCGATCTCTGCCTGTATTTCAGCATAAAGCTGTAATACAGGCTCCAAGCTTACTGAGGATTTATGCTTCAGCTGGAAATCTGCGCCATAACCAGCGGTGTAATCTGACCTTTCACTTTTTTAGAGATCTACAGCTACTGTCATTGGTCTGTTCAGCACCAACAGTTCCTCCTGTAACTCTATCAGTTAGAGAGAAACGGTCATCGTCTTAGCATAAAGAAAAATAATCATAATCATCAACAGAAGGACTCACAGATATCAGCAGTTTCCTGGAGAGTATAACGTCCCCGCATAGTTTCTATGAGCTGGACTGGCCGGGACACGAGCACATGGGACTCAAAATACAGAAATACAGCAACATCATCACACACTCACAGAGACAGGCCTGCAGTGGATGGACGGATGAAGCACTGCATTCCTGTGAGTTTTATTTTTTTGGTCCAGCCTCCACCAAGTTCTGGAGGGTCTGGTTCTGCTGAGGCCCGGGAACTTGTGAAGTTTAGCAGCAGGTCTGAGAAAGCTGAGATCACTTGACCTTCATCAGTGACAGCCTTCCTTGGAGATGCTTAGAGGATGTGTTCAAGTGAGTGAGTTTTGTCATAATGTGCCTGTGTAAACACACACGCACACACAGACACGCAGACCCACACACAGACACACACTCAGTGGCCTCTGTTTGAAAGTCACTCTGCAGTCGGCCTGTCACACCCGATCACTCTCTACAGCCACCACACAGTCATGTCTTCCGTGTCACGCTCTCGTGTCCTCTCTGAGGACATGATGCAGTCCTGCGATGGCAGCCAGCTAAAGCTCGGCGTAAACACAAAGCCCATCACGCTGTCTCAAACAGCGACAAGATCACACGTCTCCGTCACCACACGCCACCTTTCACCTCACCTGTCTGTCAAAAATTTTCAAGAGAGAAGAAGAAGAGCGACGTTAAAGAGACGAAGCAGGTGAGAGGCTTTAAGAGGAGAGCGAGACAAAGGAAACCAAGAGGAGAGACGGGATGTGAAACACAAAAGTAGGACAGGCAGTAGATTAAGCTCAGCAGCTTTACTCTTATTGCCTGTGACAGTTTCTTGTGCATTAACATATGCATGATGTAGTGGATACTGCAGGACATGCACGCAGGAACAGCAGATAATCTCCCAAACTACTGCATGAATCAGGCGGATATTTCCACAAGGATTTTCAGCTCTCAGGAGAGTTTGCTGGGCATCTGTTCGATCTGTTTTTAACAATGTTTGCATTTCTGAAGGACTTTACACTTCGACAGTGCAAATAACGGCAGTCTGAGTGCTACATACCCACTTTATACTCCATTCACAGCACTTAAACAGCATTAACACAGGCGTTGTGTTGAAATCTCTCTGCTCAGTGGATAAACTGGGCATGGCGTGAATGATTTGAACTGGTTGACTGGGAAATGTCTGTGTTTTTACCTCAAGAAGAACTAAATCCAGAAGAGCAGACTCTTTGAAACAGGACTCTATCCTCTCCCTGTTATCAGAAAATACTGGAAGCATATCAGCAGATTAATCTGTCATCGAAATAAAGTAAATTATGTCCTTACAAGCTGTTCTGGTTACCTTCCCAGTGACAAATCATCAGACCCCTATAGCACCTCAGCCGGGTGGTGGGAACACTGCAGGGCAGGCTCTTTCAGGCAGGGTCTCAGCCATAAGCCCATCTGTCTGGGGAGACCCTCTGCCTTTGTTCGATTCACAGTCTGGTCCAGTTTTCCTGATGGTGGCATTATCAGATGATCCAAACAAAAGAAATAAAGCTTCCTTCAAAGCTGTCTGTGCTCGGCCTGAGAGGCAGGCTCCTCCACATCGAAAGGAGTCAGCCGAGGTGGCTCATCACCTATCCAGACAGCGGGATGGGATCCTGGAACAGACCGAGGACAAAACAGATAGAATGTGTTCTCCACCTGATTGGTTAAACCCATGGGCTAGTCTGTCCACATGTCAGCTGCTAAATGGTTCCTGTCTACATCCGGCCATTTTAAAAAGCCTGCTCCCAGCAGCAGTGTTTTGGTCCTGTCCCTGATCTCCAAACCTCTGATAATTCAGTGTTTTACATGGAGAAACAGTAGCTCTGCTCCCTGCTCGTTACCTAAATTGTGTAGTTTAAATGGCTGCTCTCTCACCGCGGTTGTTTTCCCCTGTGTTCAGTCAGTTATGGAGTTTGGTGTCATGTAGGGATGCATGTTTAATGCATCTTTGGTGTGCCGCCCTTCCTCTTGACTAAACATGTGTTGATAAACTGCACCTTTAACTGAGAATTACTGGTTGGTTTGTGGGCGAGGCCGTGGACTGTGGTTTAACATTAATTTGGCCCTCATAAATAGCAGGAAGTGGATGCATGCATGGACAGTGACATCACTTACTGCAAAGAGTCCATCAGAGTCTGGCCCTTCTCTCTCTTTCTTCAGTCAGGTCTGAATTTTTTACACATGCACAAAAGCTGACTCATCAGTTTGTTTTGAGGGCCGAACCGGACTCAGCGTGAGGTCCAGACTGCAAGGCAATGAGAGGCAAGCCCATGAAGCTTATTAAACACAGTTTGTTCATCTCTCATAAGCAGCCAACTGTGGCACTGCCGTTGCCCATCTTTCATGAGGGGAGGATATTTTTCCCCCAGTGTCTCATTAGCATCCACGCTGCTGCCAAAACAACCCGTCTTCTTTCCAAAGAGTCCAAATCAGCCACTTTTTGTCTTTGGAAATTTTGGTGTGAAAGACTTCAAACATAATCTGTTGGATTTACTTCCACTCGTCTGTGAGTGTGGGACAGGTCTGTATGATAAATGTAGAGAGGAAAAACTGTCCCCTTCACATCTGCGAGAGTCGGCTCCCATTCATTTCCATTTCTGTAGCTGTTACAGCGTATGATGCCATCTGTGAATCATTTTCAGCTAAATAAAATTGCTCTTTTCTTACTTTCTTTATGTTAGTCACTCTGTAAATCCATCTGTTTTAAAAGTTTGCTGATCTGAGCGAGATGCAGGGTGAAGCTCAGCGATAATCAGGGCGTGTCCTCAGCATCGAAACTGTTACACAGAGCTGAACGTCATGTTTCCCACACGCCTCCATTGTTGGCGCTTTGACTGGGGCTTTGACGTCACCTCGCCACACTCTTTTCTTCTTCTGTGGTTTAATGACACCTGCTAAATCACCTCCACCAGCTGTTGTGCTCCATCAACCGATGATAAATCCCATAAAAAAAAAAGTCAACCCCAGAGGTTGTTTGTGCAGCTGCTGCTTATTACAGTCCATTGTTAGGCTTAATTACTAAGGACCACTCAGTGTCATGTGACCATCAGTCCTTCCTGCAAAACCCCCCAAAATGACACGTGTTTGCTTTCAATGTTCACGGGAATGATTCTGCAGACGTGACGAGCAGCATGCAGGATTTAAAAACACACTCTCATTGAACCACCCACACTCTCATTGAACCACCCACAGCATTACACTGCCTGTCCCTTGTGCCTGTTCAGCTGGGGCACACCAGGAGGCGCTCGATGGAGTGAATAGAACAAAATGTTATTTCCAGCTGATTGTACACAAAAGTCTGTTTCATTTTTGCTTCCATAAGTCCAGCATGAAGGAAAACTACTCTTCTGTCCTTTAGTTTTTCTCACAGCGATTGCCATAAAATGCTAGCACTCTGCTAATGTGTGCTGATTAGCTGGTTCAGGATTTAGGGCAGGTCTTCCTCCCTCAATGGTGTCCGTTTCGAAGCGATGACTCTAGCAGATGTTAGCAGCGTCGTTAAAGCCCAGCAGAAGCTACCATGTGTGTAGAAGCAGCAGCTGATTGTGGTGGTTGAAGGTGATGCTAACAGGGGGCTGCTGCTTGCTTTACACCCCAATTCAAGATGGGGGACGCCGTTTCCGTAAACTGACAGAAAGGTCTTTCATGAACATCTGTCATGTTTCGGCTGTGTGGCAGGCAGGAGAGGACCCAAACGCGAACTCACAGAGACAAAAGGTAAACTCAAAAAACACAGCTTTATTGCTGGCGTGGAGTGGGACACGAAAAACAATACAAAATAAACTAAACTGGGAAAACTAAAGCACAGGGAGCCACAGGGAAGAATCACACAGCTATGATGGAGACTACGACACTGACAAAGAGAAACACAAGGCTTAAATACACAGAGGGATAACGAGGGAATGAGACACAGAAGGGGAGCAATCAGGCTGGACGAGACAGAGACGCAAAACTAGAAACACTCACATGAGGCATGGACCTACAAAGTAAAACAGGAAACACACTGACTGAATTCTAAACATGCAAACTTAACAGCAACAGGGGAGACATAACATGGAACACAGGGAAGCCGTATGACAAAGCCAAAGAGCAAAACCTAAGATAACCATAACAGATCTAGGGAAACACGAAACAGTACCACAAAGGACTCAAAACATAATCCATAATATAAAAACACGAGATCTCTCCAAAATGAAACAGGAAACATGAGAGGCAGACATGACAACATAAGACAACAGACATGAAACACACGAAGGGCAAGGGAGACTTCACAGGGGTTGAAAACACAAGAGGGAACTAATAAGCAAATGAACATAGGAGACCTGATGAGCTTAACATACTATAAACATCAAAATGAACTAAAACTCAAAACACTGGGTCCTAAGACCCAGGATCGTGACAACATCTAAAAATAGAAGTGTTTCGATTGTCTCAAGCCCTTTGGGGGAGGTTTATTCTCCAGAGGCAAAGAACCCCCGACACACACACACACACACACACACACACACAGCTGGTAGCTGTTGGCCAAATTACATCATGTTACTGATGTTTTTTGTTGTGTTGCTTCCTGTTGCAGGTCTCGGCTCGCTGATTTCCACATGAACTGCCAGGTGACACCACACACCGTCACCACCTGCCCTCACGATAACTACCACGGCTGCCTCATGTCCTATGTCGGCCTCATTGGTAAGTCTAGCCTAAACTCGGCTAACCTTCTGATGTGTACATCATCAGTGGTGATGGCCCCAACCCTAACCCAAATACTGGAAACAGAATTAAAGTGTTTGATGGAGTCGGTTAGACTGTCGTTACAATACTGCTTGCCTTTTATCACAGTTTGGGTCACACATGCTGAAAACTGACATCTGAATGACTTCATTAGTACGGTGGCCCTGAGAGGCCAAACGGACTGCAACTTAAGAAAACACCAGCAATAAGAAAAACGCTGCAAAAGCACACAAAACACAACGGAAATAGGAAAAAACTAAACAGAAATAGGAAGAACAAAAACAGAAATAGGAAAAAACAGATTTCCAAAAGCACAAGGGAAGTGCTTCTGGGGAGACAATAACCCGACGGACCAGTTGCAGAAACCCAAAACATGGTAGGTGTGTTTTATCATGATTCATATAATACTGATGACAGATTCTTAGGCTAATAGTTAGGCTAACACACTTACCTCTCATCTTTTCTTTCCTCACAAAACCATTAGATCCTCCACTTCTTTTAAGTGTCTCCCAGCGCAATTCTTAGCACATTTTGATTCCTGCACCTGGTCCGTCGGGTTATTGTCTCCACAGAAACACTTGCCTTGTGCTTTTGGAAATCAGTTTTTTCCTGTTTCTGTTTTTGTTTTTCCTATTTCTATTGTGTTTTGTGTACTTTTGGAGCGTTTTACTAATTGCTGGTGTTTTCTTAAGTTGCAGTCTGTTTGGCCTCTCAGGGCCACCGTAGATTAGTAATTAATTCTGCTTTCTCAAAATATCTTCCTGTTTATAGTAGAACCTGACCTAACCTGTGACAGGTGTTTGGTACAGAGATCCTCCAGCACAGAGTTAGTTGTTTAGATCTAATGAGTTCAGGTAACTGTGCCTTCCTCTAACTTTACCACATGACCTGTTTAGTGAAGCCAGCCTGTTCGTTTCTGGCTGTGATCAGCAGCCACTTGACCGTTATTTAAATCTTTCAGTTGAGAATTAAGAGCAGAGAAACATTCTACTGGTGACTCATTTCTTCTCTGGAAATCTTTCAATGATTCAATTCCCAATTTGCAAAAATCCTCTTTACCTTTCTTCCCGGCTAATCTCCACCCTAATTCTTATTCCTCTCCTCCTCCCCCCTCCCTGCCTCAGGCTCGGATGTAACGCCAAACTACAGCGACAGCAGCCCATCCAACATCACTATGAGCCTGTGGTGCACCTGCAGGGGCACCAGCCACCAGGAGCACGAGTGTGAAGCTTTCCACCGCGATTTCACACACAACACCTGCCTCAGTGAGTGCTGCATGCCTGATCAGGAGAGTCAGAGCTGTAAAGTGCTGATCCTCTCCAGTTAGTCTGGAGAATATTTACCTAAATAATCCAGAAAACAAAATTATTAATCAAACAGGTTATAAGCCAATCAGCCTTCACACTGCTGTAACAACATGTGAACATACCTGCAGGTAGTTTTATGCCATGTTTTCTGTTTGTTGTCTGATGGATTCAGTCATTTATGGATCTGAGTTTATGAAGCTGCTGCTAACAGAAATGTATCTTCCCCCTTTACACTGAAAGGGTGGAAATTCATGGAAATTCAAAATTTCAGCTCTATCATATTACAGAACTCAGAACAGAATTTTTCATTTCTATGTTGCTTATCAATGATGTTGCCTGTTTAGGTTATGCATTTTCCAAAAACTGTTAATTGATTATTCCATAAAAGGAGAGTGATTTGGGCACTATAATTTAGTTTACAAATATGAAGCATAGAAAAGCAGAAAATATTCACACTGAATAATTTCTTATTTTTAAATGTCTTAATTATTGATTGTAGAAATTATTACATTTAAAAGTAGGCTTTATTTTGGGAAACCATTAAATGGTTCATAAATAATGAGACTTTCAGACTTTAATGTAGAAATGTTATCAAACTCTAACCCAAGCTGTGCAGAGGTGTGGAACTGCAGTATGAGGTTAAATCAATGAATAAAATCATGATACATGTTACTGTTAAATGTGTCGTCTCAGCACATGAAATGCTGAAAACGTTGGCATGGTTAAAGAAACAGAGGTGTGAGTGAGGCGGATAATTGAGGGGAAAGGTTAGTGGAGGAGGAAAAACAGAGAAGTACGAGCCGATGTATTGAAGATCCCCAGATACCTTCTTTAAATAACACTGACCCAGCTCCAACATCACCTCTGCGCCTCCTCCATCACACATCCGCTCCTCCTCCTCCTGTGGATGCAAACATACATATCCATGTGCTGCAGGCAGCGAAGAACACAACCATGCCGTTACATTGAACTTCATGCATTCATGTATATGTGAAAGTCAGTCAGTTAATGAAGGATGAAGCCTGTTTATGATGTACATGTCTCCAAATGTTCAAACCCAAAAGTACTCAGATTACTGGACTGTGCTCTGATCAGGCTCAAAACTGTGAGCTCTGTCAGGTGACGGGAATAACACTGATTATCTCTTCATCACGGCTCCTGTTAGTGTGCGGGAGTTATCATGGATCAGGTGAACTTCGGACCCACATTCCAATCCATGGAGGTCCACCTCCCAGGTTACGGCCTGAAAGCACCTGCATGTTGGTGCAGATACCTGAGCACAGCGTCAGGGCTCGAGTACCCTCTCCATGATCTCCCGGTCTGTCAGAAGACGCGGCGGCACGTTAACGTTTAACAGGGGCGGAGAATGCTCTATGCAGTCGAGGTGTAGTCAGACCTGGACAAACACGTTTTGTGTTCAGATGCAAGAATAACCTTCAGTTATCTGAACGTGATTTGCTGCACTGAGGCAGCAGCAACCTCTGCCTTGTGTTGAGTGGGTTGCATTGCACCACTGTGTTCATTAATCATTCTCCAAACAGACCACCATGGATCCTACCAACAGACTCCACAGACCAGTGTGTTGGGCTTAAAAAGTTGTTGGTGTATCTCTGTGCTGGTCTCAGTATGAATTCCCATAAACACACACAGTTCAGCCAGACTGTGGTGTAAATACTAACTTGTATATTCTTTATTCTGTATTCAGCCCTCGTGAAAATGGTCGATAGTCATTCGTCTTCAGTTTGTTAGGTTATATTTTCATCTCCAAGGCCAGTGGATCCCCAGAATGTAAAAAAGACCAGAAAAAACACTCAAAGCCATAAAAGAAGGTTAAAATTTGATTTTCAATGTGCATTATTCATATGTATAAACCAGGATTCCTGCAATCCATAAAAGGTCTTTAATTAATTAAACCAAAAATGACATAACTGGGGTTAAATCAATCTTTTAAAAGTCTTTGCAGTGAAAGAAAACACCTGTGTCTCCAACCCTGTGTCTGTTTGTTTCTTTAGTTTTATAGTTGTCATGCTGACCTTGAATTTCATCATGAGTTGCATTTTTAACCCTTAAAAGTCTTACATCGAATCTGAATCTGGTCTGAAGCCATAGCGTCACTTATTACTGTGAAGGTTTTTCAGGTTCAGTACTCAAAAATCCCATTATTCAGTGCAGTAAACATCAAAGTATTTGGACTCCTTCAAATGAAGAAACAGCAGATAATAACCAAGTGATCCCAAATCATCCTCAGGGGATCCTGGGTGGACACAGAGTTAACAGTTCACCCAAAACTGTAAATGTTAGCTCAACAAAATTCCCCATCCTCCATCAACCATGGGTATCTGCATTAAATGCCATGGCTGTCCTTCTAATTGATGGTGAGATACTGAGGTATTTGGAGGAGGCTGTGAATGAAGGAGAGGTGGAGTGAGTCAACATCTAACTGGTAGACAGATGACTTTATTCGAGGCTGCTCCGCCTCAGTATCCCCCAGTATGCCCCAGTATCTGGCTAAACTGTACCCATACCAAATACCAGGTTAACAATGACCACCTCGGCCTCTGTTAGCTAACAGGTTGCTGGTGGAAACTGTGCTCCTGTTGGCCATAGAGCAGAGGGGGAAGCATATTAGAAGGCAGTGAGAGAGAAGGAAAGGCGGGAGTGAGGAGGTGAGAGTAGGGATGCTAAATGTGGGACTACGATGGTAAACAGAGAGAAAAGACCTCAGAGAATGCCCATGGATGTTGTAAAGGAGGACATTCGGAAGGTTGGTGTAACAGAGAAGGATGGTGGGATAGATGGAGGCAGATGATCCATTGTGGCGACCCTTAAATGAATCAGCTGGAAGAAGAAGATCTTCTGCAGACTTTCACAAAGCAGCAGCAACATAATCAACATAATCATAATCTTCTCCCAGTCACCACACCTGTGTCTATGTTTGCCTGACGTCTGCAGACAGTAGAGGTGATAAGCTAAGAGTGTAGCATGACCATAAATGATTGCAGAATCTGCAAAGACTCTCACAATATGCTCAGATGAAACAATGGCACAAAGATGGCACACACTGGAAACACTACACATCCTCCAGTGTGACACAAATCCAATGACTTTTGTTTCTGTTGATAAAAAGTTATTTCAGCTATTTAGATTTGTAGTTCTTCGAACTGAGCATTAGATTAGATAGCAGGAAGAAACGGGTTCATTGGTTATGAATATGACTTTGGGTAAGTATTATATATAATATAGCAAAGGTTTCCAGACACCCAGGTGACCAGCTGAATTAGGTCACTTCAGGCTAGACTTGGGCACACTTGGGCTGGATTCTGACAGGTGTGCCTCAGTAATAATTGTCTAAGGAGCTTGGAAAGAAAAGCGTCTGGACTTCTTTAAGTTGCTTGAAGACGTTTCACCTCTCATCCGAGAAGCTTCTTCAGTTCTAGGGTCAAATGGTGGAGAGTCCCAGATTTAAACCCCGTGGGAGTTTCCCCCCAAAGAGGGACAAAAGGACCCCCTGATGATCCTCTACCTAATCACATGAGCCAAGGTGTGAAAACGGGTGTGGGTCACAGTTGGTGTCGTAAGCCACCGCCTCTGTTCAAAGATGGTCGCTCACAGTGGACATAAATTTATTTATTTATTTAGGACAGTGCATGTTAATGAACATAAATGTAAAAAAAATTACATGAATGTAAACATACCAGATTATAGCTACATTGGAGAGACCAAACAGCCACTTCACAAGCGCATGGCACAACATAGAAGAGCCACCACCGACAGGACAAGACTCAGCAGTCCATCTGCATCTAAATGACAAAGGTCACTCTTTCGAGGATGCCAATGTTCACATTTTGGACAGATGGTTTGAAAGAGGAGTGAAAGAAGCCATCTATGTCCACTGTGAGCGACCATCTTTGAACAGAGGTGGTGGCCTACGACACCAACTGTCTGCCATCTATAATCCAGTTTTGAGATCCCTTCCCAGACGCCTTAACGCCCACTCACATCCTGGGCCATCTGACCTCAGGAAATCACATGATAGGGTGGGGCCAGGTTTCACAATGAGCTCACCCAAAACCCTGGCTGATTGTGACCCACGCCAGTTTTCACACCTTGGCTCATGTGATTAGGTAGAGGATCATCAGGGGGTTCTTTTGTCCCTCTTTGGGGGGAAACTCCCACAGGGTTTAAATCTGGGACTCTCCACCATGTGACCCTAGAACTGAAGAAGCTTCTCGGATGAGAGGTGAAACATCTTCAAGCAACTTAAAGAAGTCCAGACACTTTTCTCTCCAAGCTCCTTAGACTACGATGACCTGGTTGACTTAGAACATTCACAGACATACTCGCTAATAATTACCAGTTTGATTGAGCTTGGAGGGTTTGGCTTGTTTTGGGGGGAATTTAGAACCCAACAGTGAACCATGTGTGCTGATCTAAATTTAGGATACAGACCAGCGTCAGATTCTTGTTACCTACCTGGAGGAAGGCCAGGTGGCAGCTGCCTCTTGATGAGAAAACAGTAATTGGTTGTCAGGTCAGTGTGGTTCTCAGCAGGTGTAGAAAGTTCTCGCTCTTTCTCTGACCGCCCGTCTCTATCTCCACACAGAAAATGCCATCCAGTCGTTTGGTTACAGCTCGGAGGGAGGGACTCTTTTCGTAACCGAGCCGTCATCCACTTTCCTGCCCCCTGCCGGGCCTCCAGTCATCGCCAAACCTGCTCCCTCTCTGCACGGAAATGCAATCAAACCCCTGGACAGTGCTTGTATGTTTTCCACTTGTGCGAACCTGCAGGTGAGTTTGGATTAGGCCTTAGTAATCGAGTATTCTAGTGATTATTTCATTGATTAATCAAGCAATTGGATAAGAAGTACTTTTGTCTTATTGTTGAGCAATAATAAAAACAGGAGGCAGAAAGAGTTGTGACGGCATTTTATCTCCTGGATGAGGTGGATTTGCTGTGTGTTTATGTTTATGAGTTTTTGTGCGCGTGTGTCTGCATGTTTTACTATGCACGAGAGTGAGTGAGATTGTATCTGTAAGCCTTTAAAGAAAAGGCTTACAAATAAAATGTGGTGGCTGCGATGAAGAGAAATGTATCAGCATTGTGAAGTGTGTGCTGTGCCTTTCTGTGCTGCTGAAAACAAGATGTTATTATGGTGTAGACCTTAATTAATATTAATAATAATTCACTGTCCAACCTAACAATCCTCAGTTTTATTGGCCCATGTACATTTTTAATGGTCTTGCATTTATATATTTTTACATTTTTTAAAATATTTATATTTTGAAATATTAATACAATACTAGTACACCCAATGTCCCTCTTTAGACTCACCCCTGCTTGCTGCAGGTATCAATTCCATGTAAAATAGGACGGCTGCCGTCAGCTTTCAGCGAGCTGTATAATTTAAACATGTATCAGACTAAGTTAACATTTCATCTGCAGATTTTAATAAACTTCAAGAGACTCACTGCAGATTTCTCTGTGTGAAACAAACCTCCTCCACGTTAAACTGTGCCTGCGTCATCATCTCTGCTGCTCTTCTGTTACCAGTGTTTTTGTTGAAGACTGGGGCCTGTGTGTTCTTAATGTGGTTTATTCACTCACTACTCCTGAATAAATCTCTGGCCTGTTTATGTGTCGCTCGTATTTACATGGTAATGATGGAACGAAGCATTGAAGAAAAAAATTTGCTGTGACGATTTTTTTATCATTGAGTTATTTAAATTACTCGATGAATATATGAGAGGCTTGGTCTGGATATAGTTTTTTTGTGGTTTCTGTCTGAGCTACAGTACATGGCTGCTGCCTTATTTATTATATTCTTTACAACAGGTAAGCTCAGTGAGAACGAGATCTTTTTTCAAGAGAAATGTCAGTACAAAAAAAATTCAAAAATTTAGACAGTCGGCTACACAATAGAACAAGCCATTACACATGATCACAGATGAAGAAAAACCTACTCAAGTAGTTGCATATAAACAAATGCAACCCTTTAAAATGTTCCTGTGAAATCAGACAACACCATTCTTGGGTTTGTTTTTAGCTTATTCCATTTATAGGCAGCGAAGTATTTAAATGCAGATTCAGTGCACAGAATACACAAAATCAAGAGGCGTCGAGGTGGATATAGAAGCATGCATATGAACAATATCATCGTTAGTGTTCTGCTTATAATGTGATGGTTGACACATTTGCATGGCAAGCAAAAGGTCACTGGTTCTCTACAGACACAGGGCAGGAAGGAATGGAAAATCTACCAAATCAATCACATTACCATCCAAGGCACAAACCTTTTGGCATGGCTGTAGTGCAGGTCATCTGCCAACTGGAAGGTTGGTGGTTCAAGCCCTGGTGCTCCAGTCTGCGTGGAGAGTACTAAACCCAAGTTGCTGTTTGATGCATCCATCGGAGTGTGAATGTCAGATAGAAAGCACTTACATAGAAAAAGTGCTTGTGTGAACGGGTGAATGAGTCAAGTTGTATAAAGTGCCTTGAGTGCTCAGGTACAGTAGAAAAGCGCTTTGTAAGAAGCAGTCCATTTACCAAGACTGGCAATGTGCTTGTGAATGAGAAACAAGATTTGTTTCTATGTGAAACTCTAATCTTCATCTTTAATTTTCCTCAATAGTGGTTTTTAAAAGTGAGTCTAACTTCCAGCCAGAGTCCTAAATATTTATAACAGAGAACAATTTTAATGACCATGATGAGTTTTAGTATGGACTGTATGCTGGATATTTTTAGTTGACCTTAAATGCACTCATGCATTTTGTTTTATCAGAGTTTAAAATAAGATTATGTGTGATCAGAGAATTTTGAAATGTACCAAAAGCAGACTGTACATTTGCAGTGGCCTGATCCGAGGAACGGCCAGTGGCATATAAAACAGTGTAATCTGCATAAAAATGTATGTGCAGTTTTAGGTGGCAGAGATTATGCCACCATGTTTGCCAGATGTTTGAAAATTTAAGTCCAAAGGACCTAACCTTTTTTTTCAGCTGGATTATTAATTACAGAAGGATGCAGGAGTATAGAGGCTGAGGTGGTCAAATGTATTATAGAAGCTGTGCTATTAATGGTTGTGTTTCTGCTGAGAGGACATGGTGAACTTGGTTTGAGTTTTCAATAATTGAAAGCTTAGTGCAGTTTACCCTCAGCTAACCAAACACTTCCAGAGCTGACTGAGACACCACAGACAAACCGTTCTCATTACGGTATTTTTCAGTCCACTCCAAGAATGCATGCATAGTTCCTGCTTCAAACTTACTTTCTGATACTGAAATTTACACCCATCCATCCAACCCCAGTGGACCTTCACCTCAGTAGTGTGATTCTTACAGACCTGTTGGCTGTACCATGCTGGTAGTCTAAATCCATGCCAGGTAGCTCACTACTGTTCATTTTAAATCTATATCAAATATAAGGAGCATATAACTATCTAGTTTCTCTTTAAAAACAAATATTAGGTTGTATTCAGTCCAGTATAATCCACAGGAGCATGCCTCTCATACTTCCCATGCCGGGGCTCAGTAAAAATGTGTTTAAGCTTAGGACATGATAGCTCTGTCTGTGTGTTTTCAGCTCAGTCTCAGAACTCTAGCAGGTAGGCAAACAGTGCATCTTACATTCCTGTGTGGAGAGGAGATCTGGAGCTCAGTCACAGGTGTTTTGCTGGCACACCGCGGATTATAAATCTGTAAATCAGGTGGTGGTTAAGCGAGGAAAGCTGATAAAGAAGCAAATGAAGATTCCTGGCTAAGTATTCATATCAGCCCCACGAGTTTGGATGAATTAACTGACCTCATCCATCCACAGTAGCATATTTTTATCTTTGAGATAACTTTCAGTTTTTGGAAAATTAAACCAGCTATTAGTAGGAAGCAAGAATCGTGGAAGGTCTTGTGTTATTTTCTTTCTTTAAGTTAGTCTGTTCATTATTAGCAATAAAAAAACACATAAAAATATATGTTTGCCCTCATTTTGTTTCTCCTTTTGAAGATGTTTCATAGCCACGATTAAACCACGAAAGCAGGAGAACGCGTACCTTTGGAGCACTGTGACTAAAGTCAAACTGTGTGGATCGCCTCAAAAAATAAAATATGAATATTTGGTTCTAAAGGGATAAATCTGAAAAAGCTAATTTTTTTATAGCAGTATAATAAAAACGGGTGGTTATAGAAAGAGAAATGCAGACAGCAGGTATGACTGAGGAGGTCTGAGCACTGCAGCTTTATGTGCGTCGCTCTTCTTCACCTTCACACACATTAGCGTCATCCTGCCTGCATTGTGGGAAAGTGGAATTCCATCCATTATGTACAGAGAAGAGGTGCAAGGCTGGAGGTTATATAGGCCAAACTAAATTGCTATGCATTATGAAAGAGATTTAAAGCATGAATTATAGAAAACTTCATCATATAATGGGATGGATGTGACATTTTACTGAACTTTTACATTTTTAACCCACTTGCATACACATATAACTTTTAATGATGAAAGAAATGAAAACTCTACAAAAAATACCCAACATTAGTTTTGCTGATCATGAGTGTGCACGTTATCCAAGTCAGTGTGTACTGAGTTTGTAGCTTCATTTAATGTGGGCTCAAATACAGAAAAGAGAGAATTCTGCAACAAACCAATGAGTTTAATGAGTTTCTGAGATGTGTAACAATTTACACACCTCAATGAATCAGTGAATCTTCTTATTTAAACCTGGACAGCTAAACAACATCAGCATGCTCAAAGACTGCACCACCCTCAGGACTGAACTAAATGACCAGTCCATAAATGTCACTTCCTGCTGTTGGTTCTCAATTATGACATGGTATCATATACTTTACCATTCCAAAAATACTCTAAAAAACATGCAATGCATATTTAAAACCATATACACACGTACACACAGAAACGTGTAATGTGTAAAACTATCTGTGTTAGACTGGAGAGGCAAAGCAGGAGACACAAGTGGACCAGTGAACCCAGCATACACTGACTGGTACCGCAGAATGTCCTCAACACATTTCCAGGGCCATGATTTCAACTAGCTGCAGAAGCTGATACCTCTCTTTAGTTTGAAACAGACATGAGGGCTACTTTATTAGTTTATTTATAATTATAATGTAAATGCTGGATTTTTTATAGAGTTTATGTTGAGTCTTGAAGTCCAGCCATCCTCTGTTGGAGGGTTTTGGCTTCAGCTGTTTCTATGTGATGGTTTCCTCACATGCAGCCAAATGTCTAACAGATTTTTTTCTTTCGGTCTGTCTGAGCTCTGTGTTGGCAGTCTTGTGCCAATGTGGAAAATTAAAGGTTGAGCCAAAGCTGCAATGTTCTTATTTTTTAAGCACATTGCCAGCATTCATGCCATCCCGGAACACCTCTAATACATTTCAGTTTTGGAGTCACAAAATACTGAGTTAGTATCACTGAAACTGGAGCTGAAGCTGATGTGTCTGTAATAAACTCCAGTCTGCAGTTCTGCAGACTGGGGTCTTCTTCCTATTTGTCTGCTGTGGAGCAGTTTGTGGATTTTGGCATTCTGTTTTAGATCGTAAGCCTTGAATATGTGAAGACTTTCATTTATTTTGGTGCACTCGTACACCTAAACATATGGGGGTTTTTTATTCTCTTTGTCTTTGTAGTAGAGAAAGAGTTTTACAGTTAATATTTTGTGCGGAGGAGACACTAATCCCTCTGGGGTTGAAGGAAGAGCATCCAATATGAAATTCTGCCAAATCAAACATATGGAGGTCCCCGCTGGGAAGGAGGGAGCAGCTAAAAGTAGCAATAGCTCTATTTTGTGCAGATATCTCAGGCATTTCTGGAAATTGTGCTTAAACACCAGCAGCTTTCCAGTGGTCAGAATTCTCATGATGGGACAAAAACAGGAAATCAGCTGATATTTTAGTAAAAAAAAGAACACCTAAGGTGGAGGTTCAGGTTGACGGGTGGCTCCACAAACCTTTAATTAGCAGTGTTGTTCCATCTTCCAATTACAAAGCCATGCATCCCTGACTGTAATAATCAATGTCTGGTAACCCTAACCAAAGGCCGGTGTACAGCATAGTGATCAGGCCTGTAAAGGTGACACTTCTTCAGCCTGTTTCCACTGCACTGGACTCAAAGGCTCTGATAACTGGTAACAGCTTCAGTCACACTGTAAATTCCACACATAATCCCAACAACAGAAGCAGAAGCAAGTTAAGCCATGCTAAGTTTTGAAGTTCTGGTTACGGCTGGGTGAGCTTGGAGCTTTGTCATTGGAAGGTGAGTTCACCTTCGAGTGACATGTGGCCTCCAGCTTCTACCAAACTTCACCGAGACTACAATGTACCAGCTACCATGTCAGAATAGCATGGCTTCATGCCAACCAATGTGCCCATCCACAGTGTCTACAAGCAAGTATATACCTCTACTACTACCTCTATTACAGATCTTTGAAACTGAAGGATGATTTGTCCTGTTAGTGACAGTAACTGTGGTTTCCAGGTGGTTGCTGATTGTTGTCAAATAACTGGTGGTGATTGGTTTGAGAGGAGAAACCCTGCCTTGCAGTTTTATAGAGTTTCTTAGAAGTTCTGACCCTGGAGTACCCTCTTTTTTTCCCTGTGCACTGCGTGCTTTAGTGACGTTTAACCAGAGGCCCTTTTAGCAGATTTGAGATTACATATCATTATCATGTACTCAGTTGACCTACTCGTTTGTGAGGTTCCAGTTTGAAGGCTCGAGATGAAAGTTTCCACTGTTGACATGTTGGTGTTTTCAAACGACATGTGACGAGAACGGGGTGGGGGAGACTATGAAAGGGAACTCTCATTGGCTAATGATTTAGGACTGACAGTTAACCAGTGCGTGTATCCCAGATAAACCGTTCTGAAACATCAAACGACCAAAATTTACAAAAGTGACTTTTTGTTTTATTCAGTATCACCTAAAATAAGTTATTGAGCATAAAATCAGAGAAGTGTTTGCAGAGGGTGTAGATTTGTTTTGCAGCCACATATATCACCCCCTGTGGCTGCAGTCTTCAGACCCAGAAGCTCCGCCCACCTATGATACTGTTTATAAATTTTGGTGTTAGAAATTGAAGGCTGCATCTGCCAGTTATTGCATTTGTTGCAGTTACTTCTCACATGGCCTCTGATGACTGTGGTTCCAACTTTAGGATCAGCAGCTTTATGGTGACAGTGAGGTAAAAAAGGTCCCACTAGGGTGGTCCCTGTGACAGGAAGTGCACAAAGTTCTGGTCCTCTTTTCCTGGAATGGAAACAGTTTCTGTAATTCTCATTCTTCAGTGCAGCAAGAATGAAGACCAGGGTTTGCGATTCTGGGACCTTTACGGGTTGGATTTGTTCGGCTTAAGATAAAGAGCAGATGACTCAGTTTGTTCCTCCTCGTGAGGATTGTCCCTGCTTTTTGGACCATTTCTATTCATTTTTATTTCTTTCTGTTTAATTCTTTTGCTGCACAGAGCACAGTGTTCGGATGAATTGGAGCTCATGTGTCTGTTTTCCCATCTCTCAGTCCAGCTGCAGCGTTGATCACTGTGATGGTCGTCTGAACTCAACCGGGCCTCAGGGTCGATGGTGCTTCCCTTTATGTCCAGCCTGCAGACATCCTTGTAGCACAGATATGAGTCTGCATCCAGTCCACATACAGCACAGCACATCGTGGCCAGCATTTCAGCTGTAATGTCTGAGTGGGTGCAGAGTGCTGCAGTGGATCATCTTTATGAAGACGTGTGTGTTCTGAGCTTAGTGTTTTCATTTGAAGTTCACAGACTGCCAAGATGGAAGCGTTAAGAAGGCAAACAGATGGAAAGTAAACTCTGGCGTGTTAAATGTGGCTTTGAGAAACCGGCTGGAAGGATAAAGAGCCGAGGTGAAAGCAGATCATCGCAGGAAGGATGAGTTCTTCTAAAAGTCAGAAAACCAAACTTAAAAACGACAACACAAACAAAGATCATGATCAAAAATCTGTCTTTCTGAATTTCTGTTCAGTGTTTCCCACAACCCCTGGACCTCAGTTGGAAAACACTACATCAGGTCACAGTGATGGTCTGCTCAGACCCAAGTTTTCATCAAGTTTCATGAGGTGCAGAGTCCCACCTAAACCTAACCCACTAGCTGACAGTAAGGAGAACCACTGAGCAGAAGTGAGAGGAAACAGGGTTTTTGTTTTGTTTTTTTAAAAAGTGGAACAATGTTCAAATCACAGAGGTCCAAATGGGACGTGACCTCTGGCTTCCTGTAACCTGTAACTAAATTCTAGTTCAGCGATCTGCTGAAGGCTACTGCTGAAGAACGATGGATGGATGGTTTATTTTCCTGTCTCCATTCTTCAACCAACCCTTTTATGCCAGAGTGCCTGCAGAAGCATTCTGAGCACCTGTAAATGCACAGGAGACCAACCCTCAGTCAGATGATCCAATTTCACAGCACCTGTACTGCACGTTTAACATAGTGTGACAGTATGAATTCACCCTGCAGCCCTCCATCAAGTGCAGAGAGCTGCAGACGGCTACCTGTCAGCACTTTCAAAGCCTCTTTCTAAAGACCTGCGATGTCAGCGTGCATGTTTGGAGTGGGTCTGAATGCTCTGTGGACAGCCGGCAGTGCAGATGGAGTTACATCTGAAAAACAGGCAGATAAAGAGAGAAAGGGATCGGCAGGAATGTGATACTGCTGTGCGCTGCGTCTCTGTTGATGCTGTATATCACCTCATGCATACTGTATAATGGTGTCTTTTCCCCAAAGCTCGTGAATACAGCGATCATTTTCAGCTCTTTTAAAGGAAGCAGACATGCAGAGGCGTCCGGCGTCAGAAGATGTCCATATGATAGCAAATCATCTGCACGCTTTAATGATCAGGTTAAATAAGCCTGTGCGCGTGCACATGGATGCCTATTTGTGGCTCTGCGCATGTATATTTCAGGGAAATGATAATGATCTGGCCACTTGTGATGATTTCCCCGACGCTGAAAAGAATTTTCTTCCTCCTCGCTGAGCGATAAGATCTGATTGACTCACCCACCCAGGCAGCGGGAGGAGATATGCTAATGAAGCACTGACAAAGAAGCTGATGGAGGCCGGAGATAAATGCTGGCATGTGTGTGTTTGAGGACAAATAAGTGTGCATCCTTGTCATCATCAGCACTCTGCATTTTAATGAAGGTGGAGCTCGATTTAAAAACCCGAGGAGGCTGAAACGTGGAGGAGCTGCTTCCTTTAACGGTCTCACAGAAGCAGTGGTCCAAACACCACATTTTACTTCAGGTTTTGACCATCTGCTTTAATTATTGATGATCTGTTTCTGAGGAATCTGTTGTTTCCACTCAGTTTGACAGACATCTGCAGAGAACCCGAGAGCCTTTGAAAACACTGACTGTAATTTTTACCTCTGAATTAAAGCTGAAGTGTGCATGCTGCATTTCAAACCTCTGTGGGGTCCAGGTATTTATGGACCTGACTCTGAGTATTTTTTGGAACTAAATCCTTTTGATTTAAGCAAGTGAATCATTATAAGATTGGGGAAACCTGTAGTCAGCTGAGACTGAAGAAGTCACTCGGATGAGTGACGAAACGTTTCTCCCACTGAAAGCGCTACGTCCACATGAACAGAATCAACTTTTGGGGATTTACTTACCTGGATTATTGAGCATATGCATCAAAACCTCAGTATAAGTACAAAAATCATTATGATTATTAGTCTGTGGTCTGTACTGTGATACAGGGTTTGGAATTTAGGGAGGTTTAACTCTGGGTTCACAGTGGTTACAGCATGATTAAGCCCATGCACTGGCCAGTCAGTTCTGTGGAAAATGGCGCCATCATTTATTGAAAATATTGTGGAGGTCTTTGCGTGCACCATGAGAGAATCTGAGAGTTTTTACAGATCAACTAAAGCCTTCAGCTTTCGCTGACAAGCTTCTGCACAATATTACAGATGAAGACTCTCAGCAGAGGGAGATCACACTTCAAATTCCTGCAGATCTCAGTCCAGCACCATGGCTTGATTTTTCTATTGAAACTCATCAGAAAGCACCTTGTTCACTCACACATTTTATTACTGATCTGAATGGATGGATGGATGGATCTTATTCAATACTCAGCCTGATACTTTCTCACAGTGAGCTCTTGTTTTACAGGATGGAGGACAGAAGTGCATCCCCTCTGATGACTTCGAGTGCGAGGAGGTGAGCAGCTCTGATCAAAACTTTAAAAACGATGGTTGAAGTAATGGGTGGAGGGGTCTCCATCTCCCCCATCACTTGGACCAGCTGATGTGGTGTTCAGGTTGTTTATATGACGCTGACGTGCATCATCAGATCAGACGATGAGATGAAAAATGAACAGATGATTTTTATCAGAGACAGACAGCTTAGAGCCCTTTCACTAAAATCATCTGAGCAAGTTCATTCTGGACAGACCTGAGAGCGCCCCTTATGGAACAGGAAGTCAAGTCCAGACAATGGAAGTTCTTGATTATACTAAACCAGGGGTGTCAAACGCCAGTCCTCAATGGCCAGTGTCCTGAAACTTTTAAATGTGTCCCTGCTGCAACCTTTTATAAAATTAGGTCATTAGCGAGACTCAATAGAACTTGACTGCATGCTGAGGTGGCAACCCCTATCCCTTCTCAAGTAATTTTAAATAAATGTAAGTAAATGTAAGTGTTTGGAAATTTTTACTTCTAAAAGTACTTTTATTGCACCTTGTGCTTTCACTCATGAGCTGCTGTAACATGAATCAAATGGCTGAATTGCCACCTCACCAGCCCTCAAGAACTGAAGTTTGACACCTGTTTGCTAGACGTCTTCTGATTGTGTGTCTGAGAGGGCCACTATTACATCACAGAGAAAGCTTTTATTATTGGTCAACATAATGGAAAAAAGTAAACTTAAGTGGTGTTTTATTACAGCATGGGCTTTTTGGTCGAGTGAGATTATGAGGAGATCATTCTGAGGTGAGATGTGATCTTCAGGAAAGACTGTTAAAGGATGGGTGAAACTGCCTCTGGCTCTGAGCTCAGGAAACTCTTTCCCAATGAGCTTATGGTGTCAGTCGCTGCTTTCAGGCCTGATTTAAGCACCATGTCCATTTTGGAGTTTCAGGTCCTGTTACTCAGAAAGGACCAGAAAAGGGTTTAGGGCGGGGCTACCTGTGACTGACCGTATGAGTGTAGTGTCTGTAGTCTTTTAGAAACGGTGTATGATGGGATGCTGTGTGTACTCAGCTCTCAGTTTCACAGCTGGCACATTAAAAAGCGAGCAGTGTTTTCGCCCACTCTCATTTCTAAGAGTTCGCTGCTAGACTTCCTGTGTAAGCCTCCCTGTGGCCGGTTCACTGAGTGTCCTCCATCTGTTTTCGGGTTAAAGATCCACAGCTGAACTGTAAAGTGTAGTGTGAGGAAACAAAGTGAGGCTCCCTCCAATAAGCTGCTCTGTATTAACACTTGATCACCACACTAATATCTTCATCAGCAGCTGTTACCACCCCAGGTTGGAGAGGAGAGTCACGTGACAGATGGAGAACATGGGAGCACTTTGTTTGAATTTATTGATATATTATTGCCAAACCTGAAGCTGGAGATGAACTTCCAACATGAAATATGCACGAATAAGAAGCTGCAGAGAGTGTGGCGGCAAAGAAAAGGAGCGGCTGCGCCTCGGTGGAGATCTGTCTGTAAAACAGAGAGACACAAAATGAATTACCTGCTGAAACTCAAGCAAGAGAGTTAGACTCAGATATTTAGCAGCCCATAAAAGCTCAGCTCTGTGACTCACTTTACCTTCCTGCAGACACCTCTCCTGCTCGGCCTCCACACACCATCTGTGCTGAGGGCGGCGACCACAGTAGGATACTGCTCCTCCTGCAACAAAATAAACATAAAGAATAAAAGTGAAGCGATGTTACAAATGTGCAATACCACAGATTTTACGCTTTATGTTTCCTCTTCAGCTTCATTTTCAGAGGTTCACGCTCCGAGTTGCTTGCTCTAGTTAAGTGACGCCGCCATCTACAGCTGACAGTTACAAAAGAAATAAATCAATTATTGATAGCAAAATTCAATTTTGGATATCTGAGAGTTTGACATGCAGTCAGTGGTGAGAGACTTTAACACAGCCGTACGTAGATTTATTATTATATTATTATAGCAGGACAAGATTAAACGGTACACATCTGAAAAAGTAGGAAATTATATATTGATGAAGAATTAATATTTAATTGCAGAAAACTTTATCTGAAGCCAGATATGAGGTATGAGGCGTTCTAACACCGCCCACAACTGAACCCGCTCGATAGAAAAGCTTTGTTTCAGAAATCTGCAGTCACCAGTGACACACGAATTTTGGATTTATAATATTAGTACTGAAGAATGAAATGTGGCTGTCTGTAATTAGAACGGGAGCTGGTCAGAGGGACTTTATACAAACTTTCATGGATAGATTTACAGGTATATTGATTTCCAGCTAACAAGCAGCTTCATCATTTGTAAGATTTTCAGGACACCACAGAATGAGGCATTACAAACACTTGTGCACTAATGCTCGTGCCTTTGTCCCCCCTCTGTGCTCAGGCTCTGTTGGCCCAGGGCTCGATAGACTCTCAGGACTCTGCAGGGCCAAGAAGCAGCAGCCGGCCATCAGCCCCACTCCTCCACCTCCTCCCTGTGACTGTGTGTGTGTCCATCCTGCCAGCGTTCCTGTTCCACGTCTCATAAATGTGAACTAGCATACACACATACATGCCCACACACAGATTTACACACACACACACACACACACACACACACACACACACACACACACACACACACACACACACACACACACACACACACATTTACAAACACACATACACACAGACACACACACACACACACACACTAAATGTCAGCCAGCAGACGTCCAGCATCAACAACTGCCTTTCAGAGGAGGAGGGAAGTTATTCTGGAGGACGTTCGGATTAGCCAGCTCTCTGCACCACACACACAGTGCACACACACCGTGAGAGGGTGTGTTGTGTGTTTGAGCGAGGGTGAGAATGAGAGAGGCAGACACAGAGAGACTCCTGGGATTTTCGATCACATTGACTTCGTTTCCAAAGCTCGGTGTCTGCAGAGTTTGTGTGCAGCCCGGCTCAGACTCACTGCCTCCAGCTTTCTGGGATCCGAGACAGCTGGGCTCAGAAACACAGGGACTTTGGCTCAAGCTTGGAACTGCACACACACGCACACAAACACACACACAAACACGGAGAACAAGTCTTAAAGTTGGCAGCGCGATGGTGAGAGAGACGACAGAGCTGGACAGATGGGACGGATCATTCCTCTGTGTTTGTCAGCTCAATTTATCACTTCCCTGGACCTCTCTGGTGGCAAGAAAGCTATACTGCATACATTCAAACGCACACGCTGTAACCCTCCCCTTAGACCTCGTTAGCGGGCAAACAGGGTCCCCACAAGGACACAAACACTCATGCTGTACACCAGTGTGCTTTTCGCAGGTCTTTCTCTTCATTTTGTTGTCAACATTCTGTAAAAACTTAATTTAATGTGGAATATGAAAAAAGAGTGTATATTTCACAAATGTAAGTGTAAAATTGTGCGAGTGTGTGTGTGTGTGTTTGTGCATGAGTGTCGGTGGCTGAATGTGGATGTACAGACATGTGGAAGCAAACAAAGGAAGAAGGACTCAGCTGCAGGACACACAGCGATGTGTGTGTACTCTCAACCAAACAAAATTTGGGAGTTTTAGGTTTTTTCCTCCTCTTGTCTTGATTGGTTGTAGGTGTATTGCTAACAAAGCTACAGCTGTTATCATGGTATTAGACCACCAAGCCCCTGTCAGTTTAACACAGTCTCAGTTTAAATGGGTGCTGCTGGTGCTGCAGTTACAGCAGGGCAGACAGTGGTGGTGGACACAGACCCACCAAAGTTGTAGAGATCAGCGCGCTGAGACGGGGAACAATGCTGTGACCGCTCACAATCAGATCCAACTTTGGAGCAACTTTGGAGCAACTTTGGAGCACCAACACAGCAATACAGCCTGCTGTCCTTCTGTGACTGAACAGGTCAGGTTGGCAATTAAATGCAAGCTGTTCCTAATAATACGGCAAAAAAACATGTTGGTGTCTTCAGTCACACAGTCCAGCCTGAACCTCAGCAGCCTGAAACAGAAATTCCTCAATAAAGAGTGACATCATTTCTGCACAACAGCGATAAATCTGCAGAACTGGTTTTTCTATAAGGATAGAACCAGAGACCTGCCCATCGAGTCATGTCTGCTACGCAAAGACGAGCCACTCTGTTCAGCACAGACGGACTCAGGTTAGAAATGACAGTGAGAGTGACTGCAGTCTGGGGTGAAGCACAGTTGTTGGGTTGTGTCCCACCAGACTTCTTGTCAGTGCTCGCCGCTTCACTGCATTTTTTCGAACCCAAACCAATGGGTTTTTGGATCCCGTTGGTTTGGGTTAGGGGAACAAATAAAAGTCTGTCCTTTGTGATGAAAGTCGGACCTACATTCACTTGCTCATTAGAAGATTTGGAGATTTGAGTTGTACTTCTTCACACACGCAGCGGGCGGTTAAAATAGGTGATTAAGAGCAGAATGGGCAGGGAAAATGTTTACTCCCTGCTTACTCCCAGAGTCTCTGTTTTATAGCTACTGAGCTTCCTCACACAGTTTCTGGATGATCACCAGCTATGCTCGCACTATCAGAAAAAGTGACTCCCACCACCCGTTACAGCTGCAGAGTCTCAGGCAGCTGGGTGGCAGCTGACACCTGACATATTCACAGCAGCTTTATGTCTGCGGAGTTTCTGGTTTCAAATGTACCGTCTCCAAGATGCACCAAAGACTCAACTATATTCATACCTGTATGAAACCATCCTCTGTCCTGGCAGCTCTTGGGGCTGTTGACAAAGACTCTTCAGTTCAGAGCATAAAAGTTGTTTGTGTTCTTACGCTGCTTCTTATCATCAGCGGTTCAAATACGATCATATGAAGTGGTACCTGCTTCAGAGCCACCGTGTTTCTAAGTAGACCACATTTCTTTTGGATCTATGTTTAGCTTCCAGACATCGAGTGCACTTCTTTGGCACCATGTTAGCAGGCGATGCTATCAGGCTGTCGTCACTTCCTCTGGTAGCGGCTTCAGTCACTTAGAATGGAGAAAAGCTGAACTTATCACTAGCTCACCTCGAGGAGCTTTTTCCTCTATTGTCCCTACAAGTTGGTTGATTTCATTTCACTGTAGGTTTTAGGCTTTCTCTTTTAAGCCTAATAACACAAAAAACATGTAAAACTGCTTCAACTATCCAAGAGCAGTCGCCTCAGGGGTGTTTATACTGTAAGACCCTGCAATTAGACAGAAGCTCTCGGCAACAGTGGGGAAGAAAAACTCCCTTCTGAGAAAATGAAAGTTCCAAGAGAACTAGGTGACTGAAAACATCAATAATTCAAGGAAAGGATTTGTCACTAGTGTTAGCGTGTTAAAGGGCAGGGTCACTGTTTCCAGCAGACTGGCTCAGGTTCTTCTGCAGTCAGCCCAAAAAAACACATGTACAGCCTGATACACAAACTGTTTGGTCTCTATAGATAATTTCCCCTTCATAATCACTCTTTATGATTCACCTGTTTAAATTGTATTAAAGTTTACATTATTAGGGGCGTGGCTTCTGACTGACAGGTGGATGGCAAACAGCTGTTTGTAACATTTGGATCACTTCCTCCTGCGTTTGCTTCCCTTAATGTGTTTAATATGTGAGTGTGTGTGGGGTTCTCAGTGTGTACAGTACCTCTGGCCACTCTGTGGGGTATTTTTTATGTTTCATAGAAGCTACCAGGATGCAGAAAATGAACTGTTGTGCTGCAAGGTTGTCACCAGTTGAAGCTCGAGGTAGTCGTCACTTTGTGCCATCCGTGGGCTGGAAAACCTGAGATCAGTTCCAGAGGCGCTGGTGCGTCCTTACTTTAGTGTGATTATTACTGTCATCCCTGCTAGCGGTCAGGAAAACGTATTACCGTGTCTGTGAAGGGTCATTACACAATTGTCCAAATCAGTGAGATTGCTATTAAATTTGTTGTAAACATTGTGATATTTCCCCTTGGGCTTTCAGCAGTATCATTATTAGGACAGATTTGTTTTTGTGTCTGAAATTGGACGATGAAGTCATATATTTCTAATCACCTCGGCCTTCCTCTTGTCCCGTAATCATGTTGCTTTTTTCATCTACTTTTATTCCAGGAGCATTTTTCCCTGGAGTTTCTCATCGGCATCATCCAGACACCTTTTTTTGCTTAAAATGTGAATTAAAATGTGATTTTCATTAACTCAGTGTTAACGTAACGCTGACTGTTCATGATGCCCTGCACATCGGGATCCTGAGTGTTTCATTAGCAGTGTGATAATCCATGGTCCCCAGAGGGGCAGTTCATCCCTCCACTGCCTTAGTGCTGCTGAAGCTTCAGGTTTTATTTCAGAATTAAAGTGCTAGTGTTGAGATAGTGCAGAACTTTATAAATAACAAAATATTAAAATCGATTTCCATAACTTTACTGTAACTTTTCATGATCCCCAGAAGATGATCTCTGGCAGGCTTGATGTTCCCCTGTTTTACAAGCACCATCAACATGAAAACATTCGATTTCAGCAGCACACAAATCACAAAATTATCTGTTTAATGGTAGAAGAATTCAAATTTTGGGAGAAAAATATTTGAAATGAATGGCAGAAATGTCACAATGCAATATTTACAGTAACTTCTGTTAATGTTGGCAGGCAAGTTTATCTTTCACATTTGTACTTAATTTCCTTCCTGTATAAATGTGGTTATCTCCAAGGAATAGGATGGTATCGTCAGCAAAAACTAAAATTAAAACAAATCACTGACGCAAGTGTAAAATTTAAGTTTTTTAAATTTAAGTCCAACGATCGATCCCTGTGGAACACCATGATATCTGATTCATAACAATTCATTCATTACTAATTGTATTTGAAAACAAAGAACTGTTTGTTCAGGATGGATGTCTGATTTTACATTGGTGTTGAGGATGACTGAACAGGGCTTTGTGCTGGTACGACCGTGTGTTGGGAAAGAGTAAAATGAGGACAAAGGTGACGGTGAGGAAGGTTGTAAATTTGCTGATCTATTTGTAAACTTAACAGCGCTCAGCAGTGTAATGAAATATGTGTCTGGAAATAAAAGTAACATCTGTAACAACAGCTGTCCACAAACATTTCTTCTTTAAGTTCTTCGTCTTCCTGAAGCCTCTCTGAATGATGACCTCTGCCTGAGTACCTGACACAGTCTACACTTGTCTTTGTGGGTGCTGATGTCACAGTCTGGCGAGGGCAGACTGTATGAATTGAAAAAGGACCCAAAATGCAGACTCCAAGGAACAGGGAACAAAACTTGAATGTTAACAAAAAGCGAGCCGTTTAATATGGCTGGAAAAAAAAGGTACAAACAAAGGGCAAGGCAAACTGAAGCAAAATTAACACAAACCTAAACTGGGAAATCTAAACAAACAATAAGAAAAACCTAGACAAGAAACTTGGAAGCATGGCATAGGAAACATGGCGTGGACAACAGACGACCTGACAATCACACACTGAAAACAGAGGACTTAAATACACAGGAGGTGATTAGGGGAAGTGGGAACACATGGAGGAACAGCTGAGGGTAATAAAGCAGGACGAGGCAAGGGAAGCAAAACTAGAAACACTCACATGAGACATGGACCTTCAAAGTAAAACAGGAAACACACTGACTGAATTCTAAACATGCAAACTTAACAGCAACTGGGGAGACAGAATATAGGAACCTGAAATATGGTACAAAAACATCACAGTGGACATAACATGGAACACAGGGAAGCCATATGACGAAGCCAAAGAGCAAAACCTAAGATAACCATAACTGAGATCTAGGGAAACACGAAACAGTACCACAAAGGACTCAAAACATAATCCATAATATAAAAACACGAGATCTCTCCAAAATGAAACAGGAACATGAGAGGCAGACATAACAACATAAGACAACAGACATGAAACACACGAAGGGCAAGGGAGATTTAACATAGTTGGAACACGAGGGGGAAATAATAAGAACTAGAAACACTTAGGCATGATAACAAATAAACTTAGGAAACCTGATAAGCTTAAACATACACTATGAACATCAAAAGAACTGAAACTCAAAACACTGGGTCATAAGACCCAGGACCGTGACAGCTGAGTTAAGGCCACAAACACGTCACACAGGTGTTCAGTAAAGTGCTGCCCCTAGCCTGATGAAATCCCTCTGTGTGGTCTTACAGTTTGGTGAAGGTTTCCTCTGCATCAAACTAACCTACATGTGTGCAGCCGAGAGGGAACTATGGTGGCTGGAGGCTGAAATCAGAGTGAAGCCATGCTGTTGGCTCCAAACACATCTCTTCAGGCTTCTGTTGACTCATTCAAAAACCACTCTCTCTTCAGAAACAGTCAACATGGCTTTAATCTACACATTTAGGCTTTCTGTCCCATATGAAAAAGAAATAGAAAAAACTTATAAAAGTCTTGCATCAGATGTGGCCTTCATATTGTAAATCATATTAGGCTTATATGATTTACTCATAAAAGTGGCCACTTTCATATATTGTTTTAGTAAGTATCCAAAACATACAAGTTTCATTTATATAATTTTTCAAGGCATCATATATGTGTTTCCACTCTTGTATGCTTTTTATACAAGTTTCACACAAGACAGATACAAACTTTATAGGATTTATATATATCTTTTCCATATGGGGTGGCTCATTTTGTAAATTGTTGCTCTGTTAACAACATTCGAAAGCTTTGGAAACTCTTCAGGTCTCTGACTCGAGCACAGCTCTGCAGATCTGATGTGTCTGTGGCTGTGAAGCTGCACTAAAGCCTCACAGTTTGTACCTGTAATGTTAGTGTCGAACGTTAGCACTAACATCTACTGCATGATCCTGATTACGAGCTATAGATGGACATCAAGCTTGATTTTATTTTAGTTTTTTTAATTTCCTGTACTTTTTAGTCCCGGTGTGTGAACCTGAACCTAGTTCTTCCCCCTTTAACCAACCTTAGTCTGATTGGCTGTCCCTCATAAACGCAAGGCTTGAAAGTTTCAGTGCTCACACGGGGATGCTGTGTCCCTGACATAGTCATATAAGGATAGCCGCCCTCACTAACATCATAAAAATGTGCAAGCAGAAGAAACTGTGATAGCCGGAGTGTTTGGAGCTTCAGGCTCACAGTGTTTACTGACCACGCTCTTTATTAGACACTGTCAGTTTAACTTGAGCATTAGCAGGAGGTAAATGAAGTGTTTCTGTGCTGATGCGTCTGAAGATCACAGTCTGAGGAGGTGATGCAGACTTTATGTAACGTGTTTCGCTCGTTTGGAGCTGCAGCTCATCAGAAACCCTTTCCCAGTTTAGCTGAACCTCCCTGCGTTGTTCAGCTCTCAGGAATAGAGTGAGAGGCACCCTTCCCCCGATGTACTCACAAGAGGCTTTTTAAATGTGAACTTTGACCTGACTCTTGCTGTTCCGTATTTTTAGCTGAGCGTGAGGAATCTGCTGATTGAAACACCGTGAGACAGATTAGTGAGCAGACGGGAGAATAAAAAGAAACGATGTGCATGTGAGAGTTTGTGTCTTTGCTTCTCTGCTCTTATCTCTGCCTTACTCTCAGCTCTGTCACATCTCCTCCTCTCTCCCGGCTAATCCTGATTCTCTCACTTTGATTCAGACGACACTGATAGCAGGTTGTGTGAAATCATCATCCTTCCATCCATCTCCATTCCCTCCATTTCCACACCGAATCCGCCTGTCACGTCTGCTTCAGCCTCCTTTGTGTCTTCATTCCTGAGATCCATCTGCCGGCCCTTTCCTCATCACTTTGTCTTTCCCTCTCATTATCCTCTCATCGCTGGCTGTGCTTTACTGCCTCCTTCAGCCATACCTAACCAGGAAAATATCTGGCTCTGTTAGATGAAGCAGACACTCAGAGTTTGTGTTTCCACTGCAGAGTGTTCAGGTCTGTCTCAGGTGGATCTAGTTAGGAACAAAGTCAAACTAAGCATGGAGCTGTGAAACACTCTGTGGACTAGCCGGGATTGAAACCGGTGACAGTGGGCATCAAGTCATACGTGACAACCAGAACATGCTCTGTGTGTATGTGTGTGTCTGTGTGTGTTGCTGGTTTTGGCTGATTAAAGCAATTACACACAACAAGGTGAGACGAAGTTACTCAGAGATCCTCCAGGTTTACGTCAGGCTGTGCTTTTCATTAAAAGCCTCAAACCATCACGCTAGGACAGCAGGATCTTTTCAGTCTTTTACACTAAATGACTGAAATATTTCATCCTGAATCCAAAGAGCTGCAGATCAATCATCTGTAGCTGCTGCGCAGCGTCCTCGCTGCTCCACCCTGCTGCGGCAGGTTGGTGGCGGGTGAGGTAGGAGTTTAACCGTGTGGACATTCACTCTAACGATTAATGTCAGCTGAGCTCCAAGCTCCTGATGGAGCAGCCATCATCAGCCACCAGACAAGGTCAGGTAAGCTCAGGGAGAAGAAGTCCGGGTTGAAGGAGAGCCAACACACCCACAAACAGCCCACCTCCACCCAGAATAAACACATTTAAATCAGTGTGAAAACAGTGAAGAGCTTCCTGAGACACACAGTGTGCCTCTCAGCCCGACAACCCGCCTTCAGCCTTCACACATCCAATCATGTGTGTGTGTTTGTTTGTGGACTTCTCTCAGGATCTGTGATCTATGAAGCTGATGCGAAGGTTTTATGTGCTCCTGTTTCTATGGTAACTGTGTGGACGCCACCATCTATGAAACAGACAAATAAGATGGTGTGTTCCTCCTCCAGGAGCTGGGGTCCTTCAGTAGCTTTCCATGGATGACTACCTGGATGGCATTCTGACGCAGGAACAGATCTTTCTGGAGATACTATAAATCTCATTTAGTATAAAAGGATCTTCCAGGAAGAACCAGGATAAAAGATTTGTGTATGGCTTTGTAGTCCTGCGATAAGTGAAGAGACTGGAAGGACAGCTTCCCTCTTCCCCTCATTAACTGAGACAAAGCTGAGTCCAAGTCTGAAAGGCTCAAAGCAAAACTAAACAATCTGAGGCAGAAGAACAGGAAAGGAAGCAGAACAATATCCTGAGAAAAATATATAATCACATTAATAATAAAATAATTTTCACAAGGTAAAAAGCTGAGTGTGAAACTTTAATATCATGCTAATATTCAGGAGGTGCCACTGAGGACAGGAAGTCATGTTCTCAGGTTTACATCCCACATTTACTGGGAAATTATGCGTGATTCTGATTACAATTTTAATTAGACTCGTGCTCATAAATGAGCAAAGGTCCTTATGATACTATTGTGCACTTTCAAGACAGAAGAAAAGTGGTGCCCAGTCAGCCTGAGAAAACCTCTAATTATATCAGAAATAATCAAATATTTGTCCACATTGTTACACGCTGAACGTGAAACTTTGATATGCCGTCGGGGGCTGCAGCTTCCACCACGGACAGGAAGCCATGTTCTCAGGTTTACATTTGCATACAAATTATGCATGAGGGCTGATTACAATGTTCATTAGACCTGCTTTCATTAATAAGTTGAGGTGCTGGTGGGGTGCCTGTGGTGGATCTTACCGCGCTTTTGTATAGCAGTGAACTCAACAGACTGGGCCTGAACGATGAGGGATCCAGGTTCAAATCAGAAGCAGAGCTGAGAGCCATGTTCACATAAAAATGAGATCAGATCCATGTGACCCAGCTCTGTTCATAATCAGACACTGTGATTGGCCCACCACTGGCTGCCTCACAGTTTTATTTTTATATCACAACAACAGTCCCCTCCAATGCTTTATATTGTAATGAAACGTGCCACAGTAATGCAAACCCCCCCCCCCCCCCCCCCCCCACAGCACTACCTCGGACCTGTAATGCACTACACCTCCTGTTAAAGGTGGACTCCCTGAAAGAACCAGATAAACATATGGGAACTGTGGCTGAGTGTGCAGTGCCCACCAGGTTTCACATCACATCTGGAACATTTACAGCAACGCGGTACTTTCTGGGGCTCAGCCAGGCTGTATTATGGAGCGTCTGAACTTTGCCTAATTTCAAGAGGTTTTATGTTCATAATCGAGCCAGTTTTTTTATACAGTTTCATTGTGACTCCATCCCTGTCCAACAGCTTGAAGGTGAAGCCACTCCATAATTCAGCCCCAAAAAGAACAACTTATTTAAATGTAAGATGAAGAAATATTGTTTGTTTTTCCACAAAATTACCAAGAAACTACACAGAAATTACTCATGCACTACATAAAGTTACTAACAAATGTCTTCCATTCAGTTACAGCATCATTATTTGGAATTTCAAATAAAATACATTAAATTCCACTTTACAGTTTTTTACAGACGCTAGGACACATTTCTCAATACTTAGGTCACTTTTGCAAAACTCCTCACACGTTGAGCACAACAGAAGTCTATGTGGGCTAAACTGAGGACCAGTTATCATTGTTTTGGCACAAAATGCATTCAATGACTACATCTCTCAAATTTCATGAATTATCTTCTCACTCAGACACAACAACTGCCAAAAATCTTTGTACGTACAGGACATTTTGCATGTGCTTACATACTGTTTTCAAAACTGTTAAACTTATGGCCAAAACAACAACACAATGCAAAACTTAAAAAGACAGCAAAATTCAACAGCAATATTTTATTGAAACATATTTTAAATCTAAAAATGCAGTTTAACCAGCCACAGCTGATTCTCATTGTAGATGAACATCTACACAGGTGTTACTCCTTCAATTTTTCAACTCCTTCAATTCTGGCAGCCAGAAGATTCTTTCCTAGGTGTGTTGCCCTAGATGGCATAAGATGTGATGTGGATGAGAACCTGTGGCCAAATGGAGAAGACCGAGTAGATTAGCATTACTATTGTATGTGTATCAGTGGATGGTGTGTATACAAATTCTTGTATTTTGGGATTACTTAGTGCAAAAAACTAAAAATACATAAACAAATATTAACGAATTCTGCATGATGTCTGATTCATTCCAGTAACATATATTGAAATTATAAACAGAGATGTGTCCTTGTTTTACACAGGAAAACACTGTGTAATGCTACATGTTGTTAGTGTTTTTTAGGTCATTGTTTTGTGGGTGATAAAGTGTGTTTGTCGGCTGTCAACCTTTACTAGTGTTCTGGAAGAATGAGTTTATTTGAGACCTGAATAAAGTGTTTTGGTAGTTGTAGTGCATTTTGAATGTGAAATGAACTGCTTTGCCAAGCTGACGGTCAGTTAGGAGGATTGTGTGAAGAGTTTTGCAAAAGTGACCTAAGTATTGTGAAATGTGTCCAAGCGGCTGTAAAAAACTGTAATACAGGCACATACAGTAAGGGCTGTATCACAAAGTGTAACACTAAGCTGGAGACCTGACTGACCAGCAGGCGACATCCATCTTTTATGCAAGTGTGTGCACCTCAGAGACTGTGAGCCCAGATAAGTTATAGCATATTATATATTTTTATTCTTTCTTTGTTAAAACAGTGAAACAAAAACTGAAATCTGTCACTGACGCTGAGAGAAAGTGTCTGACCTGTAATAAAAATCAGAGCTGCTTCAGATCCAGAGACTCAGACGGCATGTATAGTAATGTGTGCCTGTGTGTGTACAAGGGTGTGTGTGTGTGTGTGTGTGTGTGCGCGCGCGCGTGCGCGAGTGTGTGTGTGCGAGTGCAAGTGTGTGTCTGTGTGTGAGGTTTGGTATGTGTGAAATATCTGGGAGTAAACACACTGTTTTTGCTGTCACTATAGCAACGTGTGTGAGCATATTTATAGGGCCGGCTTTCTCGCTCCTGCCTCATTAAGTCTGAGCCCAGCGGTTCAGGTCGTCCATCTGTCTGCAGCATCTTCTGTTCTTCTCGGTGTGATGTGCCAATCAGACAGCCAATCAAACACTTGAATGCAAATGAAGAAAGGAGATGAAGATATCCTATTGGACGGCACAGACACAAACATATAGGAGCTGCAGGTCTGCTGAATCGTTTTCAGGCTCTTAAAAAGAAGATTCGTTCTTTCATCCAGCATCCCTTTGGCTATCAGACCAACGAGTTCTGGGAGGTTTGTGCACAACTCAAATTAGAGAAAGTCTTCTCTGCTAACACAGCAAGATAAGAAACAGATCATGGAGCTGAGCTCTGGGACTCGCCAGAGACTGTTTAAACCTACAGAAGATTTTGGTTGACCTCTCAACCATCACGGAACTGCAGAAGAACCTCTGAGGCTTAATTTGACCTTAGAGTTCTTCTGCTATGAGACTGCCAATTAGGAGAAACTTCAAATGTGAACACAGGCAACCACAGTGAGGACCTCTGTCTCCACTGAGAGGTCTCCAGTGGAGACAGAGGTCCTCCACCAACCTCTGAGGTCTCCACTGAAACTCAGAGACCTCTTGAAATGGAAACAGAAGTCTCAGAGGGCTCTAACGGAGGTCTGTGGAGACCTGTGTCTCCACTGAGCTGGATCCACATCTTTCCAGCTTCAGCAGAAATATCTCTGCAGCTGTCTCCATCTCTGGCTCTTACAAGAAGTCAAATCTGAATCAAGAGCAACAAAGTTCAAATTAAACTGAACATCCAGCAGGTCACCAGCACAGCAGGGGTCATTTTCATCACAGAGTTCAGCTGTGTTCCCTAAATAAATAACTAAATAAATAAAAACAAACGCACAAGGACAGTAAAGCAGTGTAAAAAAGGCAGGGTGAGTTTGGAAGCTATCCAATCAGGGGTAGGCGAAGGAGCTGTGGTTCACAGGTACAGCTGTACATCAGACTTTATCAGACGTTACCTCCAAATCGCACACCTCTGAGTCTCACAGGTCTGACATGTTTTTGTGAGATTTCCACTATGCAGATGAAGTGGACCTGGAGCAGGTGACCTTCAGAGCAGTAACATGTTGGCTTATGTTCACTTTACTGTTTTGAAACTTTTCATTCCACTGGTGGGCATCACATGGACATAGCTGACCCACAGTGACTGACGCTGGCAGTGTGGCAAAGCAGGTGATGTTTCAGGTCACACCCACCAAACAAACTCTAAACTTAACATTTACAACAACTCACCACATGTTTTACCTTTAAGAGCATCCAGTGGCTGCTCGTGCACAGCAACCACACACGGCAACCACAAGCTGCTGTTGACACAGTGAAATTGGAAAGGAGGAAGTGAGAGGAGGCAGAGGGGATTAAACGGTTGGAAATAGAAACTAGACAGGAAGGAGCAATAGGAGGTGGAAGAATTCCTAAATACAGCAGTAACATCAAAACACACACACACACACACACACACACACACACACACACACACACACACACACACACACACACACACCGGGACACACACAGACACACATACAGGAACACAAACATCAGAGGGATTGATGACCTGAGCAAGGGTCAGAAAAAGGAAATCGTGCTTCAGAGTGAGAGATAACTCGTAGATGTCAGCAACAATCATCGCGGCCGCTGCGATGCACACACTAGTCATCAGGCCGCTCACCACTCCGACGGCGACGTGTGGCTGGAGGAAGGTTGTCGTTATTTGTCTGAGAAATACCGACGTAGATGTGTGAGGGTCGTGTTTCCCGCGAAGAACTCGGCGCTGTGAAATGTGATGTGGGAGCAAAGCCTAAAAATAACCGTAATAAATGAAACCTCTGAAACATTAAATATGATAAATCAGATGCCACGTGTTCAGCTCCTGCTTCATTTACATCACAATTTAAGCCCCGCTGGGACAGGATGAGTGCTAGAGCGGGAGGCGGGGGAGAGATGATCTGCAGAGGATTTTAAGCCTTGTTGTCATTTGTCACATCATCACCAAAGTCTAAAAATATAAAATTTCAGATATTAAGTGTTTAAAAACATAGTTTGACATCATACAGCTGGCAAAATGTGAGTTCATTTAAACACTGAGAACATTTCTATGATTTTTCAGTAACATTTTCCTCCTAAACACTAATTTGGATTCAGACACATGCAGCCCTTTACTTACTTTGTGTTTCTTCGTGAAAATCCTCCACTTGGCTTCACACAGTTTTTTCTACTGTTACCTCAATGTGACATCACAGAGAGGGATATAACACACTGGCCCCACCTACTCTTGATCAGGAAGGGCAGCCAGTCAGAAGAAAGTTGCGTGTTTCGGCTGTGAATCATAAGAAGCTGTGTGAGGAGAGTCCAGAGTTAAAAACAGATAGAGATGAGCAGAATAAAGTCCGCGTTAAGGATTTAGAGTTTGGGGTTGGTGATTAACTACCGTAATTGTCGGGCTATAAGCCGCTACTTTTTGCACCAGCTTTGAACCCTGCGGCTTTTAGTCAGGTGCGGCTTTTCTATGGATTGTCCATGATTGTTGTCATATCGTAAGAGGATTTGTTTTGTTTGTTCTGCTGTTGTACGGCACTACGTTGCCTGGCGGAAGGATCGGGGTTCAAGAGTGGTATGTTGGTCACGTGTCCGTCCGCCAGGCAACGTAGTGCCGTACGAAGTAGTGCGAAAAACAAACTTCAAAGTAGCGCTACGCGTTCAGCGGGAGGCGTGGATGATGAGCGGCGATAAACTTGCGAAAAGCAAGTTGTGCTCAACTCCACCGGTGGATTCTGACAGCGTGGAAAAGTGTGAAAACATCCACGATCACCAACGGATTTCTAAGGGCTGGACTGCTGCATGATGGAGAGGAGGACACCGCCACGGCCCTTCTGAGGGTGTTCGACTCTGACAACGAGGATTTCTTTGGTTTTGAAAGTGACAACGAAGGAGAGAAGCGGAGAGTGGATGACGAAGCCATCCTGAGCCTGTTTGTATCCGACACTGGAGAAGAGGACTTTGGTGGTTTTAGTGGGCAGGAAGAAGAGAAAGATGGTGAATGACTGACTTTTCTTCTTGTTAAAGCTGTGTCACTGCACTGTTCTGGTGTGCTGTAGGCTACTGTTATGTACTACATGTGCAAATATGTACCCATAACTTGTTTTTCAAAATATTAATAAAAGGGGTGTGTCTCCAAACAGCCATCTCTTTCCTGACAATTCCCTTTGTGCATATTCTCTTACATATGATGAGTCAACATTGAAACACCTGCGGCCTTTAGTCAGGTGCGGCTAATGTATGTACAAAACAGGATTTTCCCCTGATTTTAGCTTGTGCGGCTAATATTCAGGTGCGCTTTGTAGTCCGGGAAATACGGTAGTTTGAGAGTCGAGAGAACACAGAAAGCAAACATGAATGCATTAACATGGCTCTAACTACCCATACATACCCACTCCCCTCCGACACCCTGTAATTATTTACATCACGCCTGCTGTCAGGCATGTTTCTATCAGCCGTCGACCCGAAAGGAGAGAAACTCCACAACAGGCTCTGAGGCAGTGCTTTCTCACACTGAACGATGACGATCAGAGAGGTGATGAGGTTTGGTGATTTAGGAAGAAGCTCGATGCTGAAAACACGGCACACACTGACGTGAGGCCCAGAGCCTCCGACTACAAATACTTCCTGTAGATTGACTGAAGCCAGAAAGAGCTGCAGGACCACAGAGATGCAAACCCACAAATCAGAAGGAAAATAAACAGAAAACGATGCAAAGGCTGAAAAGAGACTCAAAGACAATTAAGATGAATCTCAGATGACTACAAAGAGGCGCAATCCAATAAAACAGATGAAAGCAGCACAGAGACAAACCTGCATTTCAAAGTCTGATTGGATCCAAGTGTGAGAAATGAGCCCACTGCTCACCTTCCTGATGAGTTTATGGTTCAGTTGCTGGTTTCAAGTCTCACTGAATAAAACATGAAGCTCATTTTGGGAATTAAAGTCCAGAAAACAGATTTTCTAACGTGCACCTACAGCTCCACTCGTCCTTCTTTATTATATGTTTTAGTGGCGCCGGGAGGTGCAGAAAAGGCCAAACCAAAACACATTTCAGCTGAACTTATGGAGCTGAGTTATAACAGCTGTGAGACAACACTGGATGAATGATGCCTCGATACAGGCTCTCTCAAAGCTGCAGGTCTAGTTAAGCACCGAAAAGCTCAAAGAGGAAGAATCCTGAAAAACACAACAGCACGTAGGGGGCTTCGATGATTTACATGGGCGTGTGTAGGTCGACAAGGAACAGGGAAGCCCCAGCATGAAACCTGCAGTCTGTTTAGTGACCAGCAGGGGGCGACAGCTGTGGTTGCAAAAACAGTCTGAGTAGTAAAGAAATCCTGACCCTTGACCCCTGACCCCTGGATCCTGTTCTGGTCAAAGAAAGATGATCCAGGGGATCCTCATGGAAAAATGAGGTGTGACTGTCAATAATAATAATCATCATCATCATCATCATCATCATCATCATAACCACAACAACAACAATAATAATAATAAAAATAAAACTTTAAACACAGGAAAGCAGTTAGCAATGAGTGAAATGCAGTGTCAAGTTCAAGCATGTGTGTATATGACAGTATCATCAGCATAAAGTGATTTTTACTGAAATCACTCAGAAAAATAGAAAGTAAAATAGAAACGCTGCAGATTTATATTCCTCTGCATGAACACACTGATTTTGATTTACCAGATAATTTCAAAACCATTTAACACAAAAATCTGCATAAATACTTTTTTTTAAACATATGATCTACTGAGTAAAATGCCTTTGACAGCTGTTTCAATTCATTTCAATATAAAATTCCTATGTTAATACACAGGTAAAGCAGTGCAATGCTGTTTCCTGTCCAGGGCCAACTATCACAGCTGTAGTAATGGTACTGTGCCCAGTTCTAACTTGAAATTTTATCAGATAAAAACTGCTTTAACTGTAAATGAGATGAGAGATGAGATGAGATAGCCTTTTTTTGCCAGTTGCAGGTCTTTTGCCCACAACCGAGATGACAGACCTTGCCGACCCTACATACAATACACAAACATCACATTGGAGAGACAGGTCAGGCTAGGTAGCGAGGAAAACATTGAAATGTGTAACACAAAAGGATAATACAGGAATGCACAGATATCAACACACCATAGCACAATAAACACAGACAGCAACATGGGAAAGAGTTCCAGTGTGTACATCTGATCTGGGACCGCTACAATCTTCGACTGCGCCTCCAGCTGACCCGATGTCCACATCAGAGGGGAGGTAAGCGTTGGAGGTGGCGTGGGATCTGGGGTAGGGAGGGTGATGCGTCAGTGAGTGCTTATCAGTATCAGTATATGTATGTGTGTGCGTGTCCATAGTTCAGCTGAGACAGTGTCCTTCGCCCTGCCAGGCTAAGTCTTCCAGCCAACCCAGGTGGCCTTGCATGGAATGGGAAGGAACAGACTAAACACAGTCGTTATCAGGGAGTTTTTGTTCAGCTCCAGCCTTGAGCCCACAGCTGGCGCTGAAGGGGTAGCCGGATTATGATGGTAATTTGTCTTTTGCAACAACTCATGAGAATTTCAAAGCTGTTCTTTAACACTCCGACACTGGTCTCTCAAACTCCCGTTGAAGAACCGCGAGCTTTCCCATGATGGTATCAAACTTGCTGGTGTTTTCATTCTTTTGCTCAGAGAGCTGATTCTGAGAACTCACGACTGCAGTCAGCTGTTCCACAATGTAATCCAACTTTTGCTCAAAGGTGTTATTCTGAGCAGGCCTCTCCTTGATGTAACCCAATATACGCTAGAGGTATTATTCTGAGTATTCACGGCAGTTGTAAGCATCTCCAAGGTCTTAACCATGCTGCTCTCAATGAGCCCATTCTGAGAAGTCGCGCCTCGTCCCATCGTTTCAATCCCAGCGGGCAGCCTTGGGGGGGTTTGAACAGCCGGTTCCGCTTTCTTAATCTTCCGATAAGCCAGGGCGAAGCCAGCTCCAATCAGCAAGTACCCTGTTATCATGGTTCCGAATAGGTAGATATCTTCAGCGTCCTCAATTGACAGTCCCGCCAGGCACACGACCCTCCATTCCTGCCACCCGTCCATCGTGTATCCGGCAGGGAAAGTCCCTCCAGGGCACTCGGGCTCTCCCGAGCCCAGACTTCTCGTTGAGAAAAGGGTGTCAATAGCATTCAGAGACCAGTTGATCAAATCCATAATTCTCTTTAGGTTTTAGAAACAGGCTGTGAGAGACTGTTCTAGGGAAAGTAATACAAAAAAACACGAGACTAGACAAGGACATAAGAACTAAGCAGGGAAGATAAGGGAGAGGAGAGGAGAAAAAGTGCGTCCGCCTCCTCCGAGAGCAAATAAGGAAAGTGGCAGAAAATTTACCTCAGATTGAAAGATTGTAACCCATGAAGCTGTTATGCCTGCCATCTTGAAGAAAGTAATCCATAATCTATCATGATCTGTGGAGTTAACCAATGACTGTGTGTTTCACAGTCAGATCCAGCGTTGTTCCTCACATCAGGTTTAAGAACACTAAGATGGTGATGATGAAAAACACTCAGCTCAGGGCCGCCATCTTTCATTCTGTCTGAGACTGAATTGGGGTCTGGCTTGCCAGGTTGTGGAGACAGATTGGTTCAAATTGTGTGTGTTTTGTTGACGACCTAGTAACTCGGGTAACACTAAACAAAAAATTGCGTGTAGTAAAATATTCATAATGAAGTTCAAAGTTTGTACAGATCACTGGAGTGTCCCTGATAGAGCAGGAAATGCAGAGGATGCTGGTTTCAAAATGCAGAAGAAGAAAAAAAGAAAAACTAAGAAACCTCGCCATCCACATGTCTGATCGCTGTAAATGTAAACGCAGCTGAACTGTCTTTACTAGTTTGTCAGGATCCTTAAAGCTTAAAGCTTTTAATTAAACTTCCTCCCATGTCACACAGAGCACCCTGCAGGGAAGCTTTGAACAACATGAAACCCTGGACAGCCCTGCAGACTCGGCATCTGTAATGTATGCAGCGTGTGTGTATGTGTGTCTGTGCGTGATTGTGCGTGTGTGGGTGTGTACGTGCATGTGTGTATATATGTGTGCGTGCAAGTTTGTATATGTACATTTGTATATGTGTGTGTGTGTGTGTGTGTGTGTGTGTGTGTGTGTGTGTGTGTGTGTGCGTGAGATGTCTATGGTAGGAGCAGCTAAAAATAAAATGCTCCGTGCTGAAACGTAATAAAAGCAGGAGCCAGGAGACGATGCAGAGCCTGGAGGGGAGCTGTGATCACTGCTCAGCGTTCCGTCTCTGTGCCTCTCAGAGTCCAAGGCCAGTGGAATCACTCAGGTGTTAATGAGACAGGCCGCGAGCCTCAGGAGGTCACCTGCCTTCCCTGTCTGAAGCCAGCGCTGTGAGCCACAGACCTGTGCCGGCACAAACAGGGTGAAAGCACATGCTGTGGGTATTCTTTACAGCTTTAGATCTGCAGTAACTGAGTTTATGTCTAAGATGTTTTTAGCTCTGGTTTTGGTCTCCACCAGCTCAGAAACACCACTCCTGTGAGCTTTAGCAGCCAAGCGCTCCATAAAAGCAACTGATTTCAAAGAGTGTTTGTGGAGCAGCTCATAAATGAAAGCTTTTAACTCCTTCTGTCTGCCTGGTGTTAAGAAAGAAATGGAGGAATGAAAATCATCCACCTGTTAATATCCAGGGCACCCTCAGTGCACTCCCTCAGTTCATCCTCAGTTCTGTCTCTGTATGGATACCCCTCATCTGGAAGCCTACCAAGGGGCAGCAGTGGGTTTCAGGTGTGTCCTGGGGAAAATAATTGTACTTCTGGTGTTGATGAGCAACGTTTTAGTGTCTTATTGGGCGATCGTGGCTCAAGAGTTTGGAGTTTGCCTTGCAATCGGAAGGTTGCCGGTTCGAGCCCTGGCTTGGACAGTCTCGGTCGTTGTGTCCTTGGGCAAGACACTTCACCCGTTGCCTACTGGTGGTGGTCAGAGGGCCCGGTGGCGCCAGTGTCCAGCAGCCTCGCCTCTGTCAGTGCGCCCCAGGGTGGCTGTGGCTACAATGTAGCTTGCCATCACCAGTGTGTGAATGGGTGGATGACTGGATATGTAAAGCGCTTTGGGGTCCTTAGGGACTAGTAAAGCGCTATATAAATACAGGCCATTTACCATTTATTGAAGAGACATCAGCACTGGTGCCTTCGATAACACCAGTTACAATCAATGACTGTAGAAAACATGGACGACGCGACACCGCCTCCTCCCATTGTGCAAAAATGAAGCCAAAATATCCCACTTGTGGAGGCTGCCATCTTGCATTTTTGGAGCCAGAGTCTGCGCAGTAGTGACTTGAGGTGAAGCGACTGTGTAACGCTCCCGCCCACACACCCGCTGGACGTGACTGAAAACACACCCCCTTACACTTTTACGTAGTCTGGCTGCTCCAGTTTTAAGCTGGTTTACCACGACTGGTGACTCGTTTAATTAAGGTAAATACAACCATGTCACTGTTATAAAAAAAGACACACAGCTTATCATCTTATAGTTCTAAAATCACTCTGTTGTTAATTCGTTTGCTAGATTAGCCGCTAGCATACACACTGTGTTGGGGGCTTGTTGCTAGCGATGCTACACACCTGCTACTCTAATAGTCTGTGTTACTGAATGATTCAGCACTCCTTATGTTTTTTTTTATCCATTTTTAGACAGCGATGAGATCAGCTACACACTCCACAGAGTCCCAGAGTTACTGTTAATATCAAAAATGTAATGCTGTCCTTGGAGATTTTAACATTTAAGACTGTGAGTGTAATGGATCTAAAACTGTTGAAATCTCTACAGCCTGGTAACATGGAAACTTTAAAAACAGCAGCATAAGGTTTCAGCAGTGTAGTCTAATTGGTTCTTTTCATTTAATAGTAGAGTCTACATTCACCCTGGGGAGAAACTAGTGAGGGAGACCATCAGGATCAAGCTGGGTTTCTGGGTCCAGAGGTTTGGAGACACTTCTTCCCTTTCTTTCATCACAGCCAGAAGTTCCGTTTACCCACTGAGAGAGGCTTCATTTAAGAAACACCAGGAAGACTAAAGCTTATTGCATTGATCAATGAGGACTCATGATCTTCACCAGCAGCTCCCTCACAGGGAAATCTTCAGAGCTCCTCTGTAGGCCCATCTCAGAAGATGGATAAACCCAGCATTTCATGAACACTGTGATGGAGACCTTTGGTTTGTGTAATGTTATAAATACTCGGATACTCCCCAGAGGCACTGGACTTTTACATAAAGATAATATATTCAGTCCTGTAGAAAGTTATATATTTAAAAATATATGATCCTCTCTGTTTACTCTGGTATGAATAACTCTGCATCACTTTATGGTAAATAACCATAAAGTGCAAAAAACTGTGAAAGAATTCCAGATCACAAGTCTGTAGTTCAACATACAAGTGACGACCTTTGACCTTCATCAGGTTTTATTTAATTGTGTCAGAGAAAATCTCATGTGCTCTTCATGCAGCTGAGTACATCAAGTGTTTAAAATGGAAGCTGTGCAGGTCTGAGATCAGCAGCTCTGTGAAACACCAAACTGAGGTCCTGTTAATGCTGATATATAGTGACACAGATACACGGGTGATTAATCCTTTTGTTTTTTTTGTCTTTAACTTTATCAATAAAACAGCAGCAGCTTTCACTAACAGCACATGGGGTACTTTAACCTTTGTACTGTTTTCATCAGTTAATCTTGCAGTTAACATGTGAAAATGTTGGATGATCTGTCTGCTGTCACTGGGTGGTGCTGAGGTCTGAATCTGAGGGCAGCTCCTGTAATCACAAAGAGAACAGAACCATCACAAACTGAAATATAAAGTTTATCTCTCAAATCTGAAATAAAGCTGATCCTTCTCTGTCCCACACGCTCAGGATCTGAAGTTCTTCTCTTACATTTTTTTTTCAGTTCTACAGTTTAATCCACAGTTACTGATTAATGAGGAATTACTGAAGTACAAGCTTAAAAAAAATGGTGTTACTGTCTTTACACATGTGGAGACTGAAAACATGCTGTTGTTTGCACATATGTAATAATCAGCTCTGCACAGGAGCTGCAGCAGGTTGCAGCCTGTTGCATTTACAGTATAATACTTATAATAAAAGTACAGTAACGGTAATTATTGACTGAGCAGCCCGGACGTTTCTCTTGATTTCTTTAGTCGGGGTAAATTCATTCACCTGCAAGGATTAGCTAAAGAACGAATGGAAGCAAGTTTCCCCGACAGCCGAGTGCTCATCTTAGCTAGCTAGGTCTCAGGAACTAGCTAAGGACGGTAGTTACGGATTAGCTTACAAACACGTTTAACTTACCGAAAAAGTGCAGCGGGGCCTCGGGTCCTTGAGGATAGACTTTAAAGTTCTGATGCTGGTCTATAAAGCTCTGAATGGTTTAGGACCAAAATACATCAGTGACCTCCTGACCCAGTATGAACCTTCCAGATCCCTCAGGTCATCTGGATCCGGTTTTTTATCAGTTCCCAGTCAGAACCAGACACGGAGAAGCTGCATTCAGCTTTTATGCTCCATATATCTGGAACAAACTCCCAGAAAGCCTCAGATCAGCTGAAACACTCAGTTTATTTAAATCCAGGTTGAAGACTCACCTATTCTCAGCTGCATTTGAATAAAGCACCAAATCCACACTTTTAAGCTTAAATTTCAAAACTTATATTTTAACTACTGATTTTATCTACTGTTTTTTTAATCAATTTTAAATCATGCTTTTTATTGTTTTTGTTTTTTAATGTCTCTGTAAAGCACTTTGAATCACCTTGTTGTTGAATTGTGCTATATAAATAAACTTGCCTTGTCTTCTGTCAGGTAGTCCAGTTTACTGAAGGACACCTCAGGCTGTCAGGTTAAAACTAGTGATGTGCGGATCAATACTGAAATATCGATTCCTCCGATACCAGTCATTTATGTTCTAGAATCGATTCTCACATTAAAATATCGATATTTTAGTAATTTAGGGTAAATTTGTAGTTTATCATTAACAAGAACACAGTGGAAAGAAACTATATCATTCGAATTGTCTACATTGGAAGGAACTACTTCCTCTTCCACCTTTCATAGTCATGTGCGAAATACAGCTGTATAAATGTGTCGCAACCCCTTGGCGTGCGCACTCACAACAATGGCTGAGCATAAATGGAGTCATGTGCGGACGTATTTTACATCCCCAAACTGCCGAGACGTGGTTTGCGATACATGTGGCAAGAAAGTGAGGTGTTGTGGCAACACCACAAATTTGTCAAACATCTCAGAGTAAATCATATCACAGAAAATGATGAGCGTATGTTGAGGTGAACTGAAGAGGAGGAGTGGACAGGGACAGGTGCTGCTAGGGCAAGACAAACGTCTCTCACGGAGTCCTTTAGTGCTGCAGGCGAGCAAGGTGTTCAAATAGCGCACAACTTCAGGTTTTTTATTTCTATATGATGAATTCTGCATTATTAAGTGATAAGAACAAGTAATCAGATGTCCTGTAATCATTATGATGCTATAATTTGAGATACAATAAAAGATACTTTGCAGAAAAACTTTATTTATTTTATTGGTATTGGATCGGTATCATTGATACCACCCTGAATTTTACTTGGTATCGGATCGGAAAGGAAATCAGTGGTATCGCACATCACTAGTTTAAACAGTCGGTCGTGTTTTTGTAATGTAAACGCTGGCCCTCCTCTCAGAGCCTACGCTCTATCTGCTATTCCCGAACAGAGATACGCAAGTTTCACCCCAATTTAATATCATCGCGGTAGGAATTAGAATCAAACTTATGGGAGAGGAGACCCCTCGGACATAAATCAGCGTGATGAGAACTATTGATAATAAAAGAAAGAATCTTTGGAAAAAATGTATCTGGGGAGAATTTATTTATTTTAGTCTGACCCCAGTCCCATCAACTAACATTGAGGATGTGCGGTTTATGACCTATACTGCAGCCAGACACCAGGGGGCAATAGAGACATTTTAGCTTCATTTTTGGGGAGCTGTCGCATCTTCCATGTTTTCTACAGTCATTGGTCAGTCCCTGCAGAGCAGTGTTGCCAACTTAGCGACTTTGTCGCTATATTTAACGGGTTTTCAGACCCCTTAGTGACTTTTTTGCTAAAAAAAGACATGAAAGCGCATATCGCTTTTACTCTCAACAAGCAGCGGGTGCTGTAACGCAGTCAGTTCTTCTTTTACTCTTTTACTCTTATGCTGTTTTGTGGATCAAAACAGCATAACAAGGTTTAAAACTACTTATAAACACACACAAAGTAACTCCACCAGAGTGCCTATTTCGGGTCACTTTTGCCGGTCCAAGCCCGGGTAAAGGTGCAGGGTTGGAATTGTGACATTAAAAAAAACAATAATTGCTAAAAGAAATTTAATTTGTAGTTCTAAATAAACTCTAAATGCATTTAGGATGTTTTTTACTCACTTTATGTCTCTTCCACGATGTTATTTCTCTCTCCAACAACATAGGTTACAATTAGATTAGCATGACCAATTATGCAAATTAGGCGATGATGTCATTTAGCGACTTCTAGCGACTTTGAGGACAACCAATAGCGATTTTCCTTACTGAGGAGTTGGCAACACTGCTGCAGAGGCTAAGGCTAGTTTCCCTCTTGGGGGCACCACAGCGGCTCGCTCCGCATGTTTGACCTTGGCATAGATTTCTGTTGGATATCCTTCCAAATGAAGGACATGATCATCTCCAGTTGGAATTGAACCAGCAACCTTTCCTTTGCAAAGCTGATAGACTCCTATGTTAAACAGTGTATCTTCATCACCAACATGTTTATGTTTAACATGCTGTTGATGCAGAGTCTGCCCTATAAGCTTCCCTTATATCTGCATTAAAAATGATGGAGACATATTTTCCTCTGACTGATTTAGGGACGGATTTGTGTGCCGGGGGCTGTGCACTGTTTGTGTGCAATGACGCGCTCTCAGTCAAACTTCAGGGTTGCTTCAGGTCCACGACCCCCCATGGACATGTGATTTAAACAAACTCATCCTGTGAGCTGAGGCAGGGACATGCGCTGATATAATCATTTATGTAAATCGTGAACACTGGCAGAGAGCTCATCAGCAGCAGCGTGAACATGCACGCCGGGCAACGTCTCTGACACAAACATCCTCTGGCACAGGAGGACGTACTGGCCTCATTGTTCCTGTGTCAGGGATCGGGCCTGAAGGTGACACTGATAAGTGGTGCAACTCGGCGCCTCCAAGCAAACATATTTAATCCTTAATGCGCTGCTGAAATGTCTTCGTATCGAACCCCAGGAAAACAGTAGCGAGCTGTGTGGTCTACCGCAAGTTTACAGGAGCTGCTAAACGTAAGTGGCCATAGCAGCTAAATGGTGCAGAAAATAACAGAGTTATGTTTTTTGAACATCCACAGGTGCATTTCTGCAGGGTTTACGTTGCCCGAGGCTTTCCTTTTTTTCTGCAGACTGCGAAAGAGAAGAAAGAAACCAAACTGAAGATGCACAGAGACAAATGGACAGCTGACCATCTCCATATATTTTTCTTTTGGGGGGGGGGCTGAGCCTGGAGCCTCTACTCTCTCATCTCGTGTGCAGTCTTCAATGTTTAGGACGATCCTGTCCTAAACATCTGTACTTGGTTGCTCTGATTTTGCTCCCCTCACTTCTGCCTCTCTGTTTTTAAATATGAATGGGAACCAGAGCTGCTCTAAATATGAATTTTAATAACAGCGTTCATGTTTTTAAATGTGACATAGGTTTAAAGGAGTCGTCACTGATCATGTTCACAGCTGCACTTCACACAGCATAAAAAAAGAAGAACGCTCCTCCGCTCTCACTGAATATAGTTCAGTCTCTGAGCATTTTCATTACGTTCAGTGACGCAAAGAGGAAATAAACATGTGGAACAAAATCTGGTTGGAGGTCCAGGGATGAGGCGGGACGGGCCGTCGTGGACAAATCAGGTCTTAATTTGGACAAACGGAGCAGTTAGTGCGCTTGGCTTGTTGGAGCGCAGCGCTTCCAACTCTCCTGCTCCTCCCACTTGATTGCTTCCCTTTGCTCAGCTCTTATCCAGCAGATATGCATCGCATGGGTGACGGATGCTCTTATTCTTTCTTCCACGACTGCAGATTTAGCTGATACTGGCACCTTTAAACACAGGCCCTTATCACAGAGATAATGCTGCTCTGAGAGCAGCAGGCAGCGCTTTGAATGTACAAAAAAATCTAGGGGAAACAGATTACACCTCCACAAAATTAGAGTCGACAAAGCCATGGAGGTCTTTTTCTTCTTTTCCTTTCTCGTCCTTTGTAGAAAATGTCACCTTTAAAGACAGCGGAGATGTTTACCTGTCGAGCAAATGCAGCGCTACAGAACGCCAGCCTTGAAGTCTGCAGGCAGAAAAAACATGGAGCAGAACAAAGAATAGAAATGAAAGGAGAGCATGGTTGTTCCACACATTTATCCACTTGGCTAATAACAATAAGTACAGCCCCCACCAACACCACTACAGCTTCCAAACTTCCTCGTTTCCCATGAATAAAGGTGGAGATCAGCCCAGTGTGTCTGTATCAATAGAGGGGGATCTGGTACATCCATGCGCGCACACACACACACACACACACGCAACACACAGACACATACACTCGATGTAGTAGAAGCCGCTGCATGTGAGCAGTGTGAACAGTGGTTCATCTGCTTCAGACTCATGCAGCGACAGGAAGTCATATGACAGGCAAAGCCAGGGCGTGACTCGTGTTCTCTGATTAAAAACGCAATTTACCGATGCACAAACATGCGGTGGGCATGACGTTAACATATTCAGAGTGTGGCTCGTGACTCCCAGTGTCTCAGTCTCATTCGCAGAGCTAACGTTAACATTGCTAAGAGCAGCAGGTGAGTTAGGCTAACTCACCTGTGTTGCTGCAGGTGAGTTAGCCACAGTTCGTCCACCATGTTGACAGCTTTCTGTCTCAAAGACAGAGGTGTGGGATATTGGAGCCGGCACTAACCCCGTCCATATGTTAGTAAAATATGAATGTTGTAACCAATGACTGTAGAAAACATGGATGACACGACAGCTCCCCAAAAACGAAGCCAAAACGTCACTATCCCGCCCTGGTGTCTGGCTGCAGTATAGGTCATAAACCCCGCCTCCTCCATGTTAGCAGATGGGACTGGGGTAAATAAATTCTCCTCAGATACATTTTTTCCAAAGATTCCTTCTTTTATTATCAATAGTTCTCATCACGCTGATTGATGTCCAAGGGGTCTCCTTCCCCATAAGTTTGATTCTAATTCCTAACGGGGCGATGTTAAATTGAGGTGAAACGTCATCATAGCAGCTTTGACTGGCAGCTGCAGTCACGGAGAAACTTGTGTATCTCTGTTCGGGAATAGCAGATAGAGAGTAGGCTCTGAGAGGAGGGCCAGCGTTTACGTTACAAAAACACGACCGACTGACAAACAAAGTGGTTTGTTCCAGCTCTCCCCTGCTCTGGCTCTAGCGCCGTTGCTGCCAGAACGCTGGTGGCTGAGATGCAGCGGAGCGGAGGTGTTAGAGCCAGGCTTAAAACAGGACATATTAGCTGCATTTAACCTTCAGTTACGCTTTATAAAGTTAGGTAGGAGTCAGACCATGTTTCTTTTTAGCTGAAAAACATTACACCAGGTAACCTGCTGTGTTGAAAACATGTTTCCCGACTATGTTTGCTACCCTACAATCCGTCCTACTCTGTAGTAAAATCAGCGACATTTGACTGTCCTGTTGCTCCCATTTAAATGTATACAGCCTATTTAAAATCTAAAACTTAACATTGTCCGTAGCCTGCTGTTGTTACCACTGTCCTGTTTGAAATGTAATGAGAGAAACTGGTTATTTTGTCCTATGTACATGTACCGATATTGAACCCAAGGTACTTACTAGCTAGCTGGCTGGATGCCCATTAACCTTATAACTTATAACTGTTGTGTGTGTGTGTGTGTGTGTGTGTGTGTGTGTGTGTGTGTGTGTGTGTGTGTGTGTTTGTGTACAGAGAGACAGCCAGGTTCATAATGGATATAAGGAAGTTTTTTTTGCTTCACTCACTCACCCGGGGCTGTGATCTCTCACGTCAGCCAATGAAATCCACCTGTTTGATGCTGGAGACTTCTAACTCTTTAGCCTGTGCCCATGACGCTGTGTGGCTCGTGACTGAGCTACTCTTTGTAGTACCTGGAGTAACCTGGAATCTTTACGAACATGTTACTCGTGAGTATTTATCCATCTGCATTGTTACTAAACCACAAAAATTCAAAGGACAGACAGATTGACATCCTCATGTTAGAAATTAATTGGAAATAATCAGAAACATGAGATCTGCTTGTTAATAAAGCAAAAACATCAGAGGCTCATGGACGGTGGACTACACTGAGACTGAAACTGCCTTATAGCTCTAATGTCTGAATATGAGTACTCAGCCTAATATTCAGTTCCTACTAAATAAACTAAAATTACCAACAGAATGAATACGCATGATTAAATATAGAATAATGAATTTGTCAGGGCCACGTCAGACTAAGAAATAAAACTCACATCAAAATGACACCTGTTCTTAATGTCTTGACAGACAATTAGCAGCAGGACAGACACGAGCTCCAAATTAAGCATTTATTTTGTAATAATGATGATATCTACCACATTCTGCACACAAACTTTTCACCTCTGCAGCCGGAAGATGAGCTGCTGCCTCATTCGCACTTGGTGGTTCAATAATCCTGAGAAACTGATGCTTTTATAGTGGAGAGAAGACAGGAAGTGAAGATAATGAGATGCATCTGTAATCCCTTGGTGGATTTAGGAGACTGAGGTTACGGTTCACGGTCAGCTTGTTAAACCTGGGCGACTCTGCTGGCAGTCGGGGATTATAATAAATCCACTGGCCAATCAGTAGCCAGAATTATACACAGAAAACACACACCTTAGATCACATCAGCATGTCTTTGCACAGTGAGATGAAGAGGTGGAGACTGAACCTGAAGTGACACACACGTGGAGCCCGATGATAACTCTGTCATTCTGGTTCTTTGTTTATCAGAGATCTGCCTCTCTGATCCAGTCCTCCATCCACACACACTGATAGCAGTAATTCAGGGCTTCGCGTCCTTGGACACGTAGAGCTGATGATCACACCTTCGACCTCGTCATTAGTGTGTGAGCTGCTCCACTGATGATCAGACATTGATTCAGAGTGGATCCTGGCTACATCTGCACTGCATGATAACACTGTGGAAGTGGAGGTCTGGCTAGGCTAAAGCAAACCTCAGCGGCTCTCTACTGTTAGTTTCATCCAAGCCACACAACAGAAAGTGTGTACTGAGGGCAGATTGGAGGTCACGGTGGTTATTGTCGCCTCTTCAGTGATGAAGTGTTATAATGAGGGTGGACAGGCATGCTAACCTCAGCAGAGAGCCTGCAAAACGTGTTGTTACATCTCTGCTCTGTTATCTTTCAGGCTCTGCTGGTTTCGGCTTCATTTCTCAGCCTCCGCGGTTGATGCTTGGCCCCGCCTTATCCTGTTCGGGCTCACGTGTATGTGCCTGAACTTCCTGTTACTGAAGCCGCGGGATGTTTTCTGCCGAGCAGAACACTAACATTAAAATCTGCTGTGGGGCACTCACGTTTCCCGCAGACCTTTAATGCCTCTTACGTCCCCTTTCCTGGCAAACGACTCTTTGACGCAGCGCCTCTGAGGTACAACACAACAACTTATATTTACTGAGGGGGGTCTGCACCAAAATCCACTGCTGTGTGGGGCTTTACGTTCTTCTCCTCCCTCCCCTCTCCATCCTCGGGCAGCACGCCGCATCATAGCTCTGTTTCTGGGCTATTTCAGGAGCAGCAGCGTCATGTTACTGCACTTTTATTTCCGAGCAGCAGCCTTCAACAGGACACATGCTTTATTTGAGGCACACTGAGCGCTTAATAGGACACCGGGCACAGCGGGCTGGTAATCTGGCCCCGCGGCGGCATCACCCGGCTCAGATCACACCGATATCTGCAGCTGTCCTCACAGGCTGCTCAGCAGCACAGACACCACGTCAGAAGTCTTTAACACAGCTTGGAGTTTAATTTCACAGTGATTATCATCGAGCTGTGTTTTAAACAACACACTCCACAGTAAACACACACACACACACACACACTAACAGAGTCGTATGATTAAATTCACGCTCTGTCATGAGTAAGTTCAGTTTATTGTGCTGAACACAGAAAATTGAAATCATGTTAGTTTTATTTCACAGCCTCCAAAACAACAACATCATACACACACACACACACACACACACACACACACACACACACACACACACACACACACACACACACACACACACACACCTATCTCACTTTTATAAAGGAGCATTTTAACTGTAAGACTTAAAGAGCTTCCAGTGTAAACCTGCTGATCACGGGCAGATTCCAAGGTCATCAGTTCAACAACTGTACTGAAGTACAAGTTATTCACATGTAAAAATAATATATAAAATATATAAAATAATAACTAAAATAAAACTGAATTGAATGACCGTAGACATGTTTATGTGAGTAAAGGTGAGGCTGTCAAGCACGGTGGTGGTAGCATCATGCCCTGGGCTGTAGCTGCAGAAAGTAGACGGGATAATAAAGAAGAAGGACTACCTCCAAATCCTTCAACTTCACCTGAAATCATGAGCTATCTGGGTGAACCTTGGACTCAGTCAGGTTCTCCAACAGGACAGTGACCCCAAATAGAGAACTGGTTTTGGATAAAGCAGGATAACATGAGCTTCTGGAATAGCCTTCCCAAAGCTCAGACCTCAAACCTATTGAAGATTTATGGAATCTGGTTAAAAGCCAGCTAACAGACATTTACCCACGTAACAGCTGGAACTGTATTTCTCAGGCACTGCACTGGCTAAAGCTGTGCAAGCCAGATGTGAGCCAGGAGTTACAGCACATATGGACCAGATGTGGCACAAATGTCAGAAAACACCAAAGAGCCAAATGTGACCAGTAGAAACCTGTAGGTGTGCAGGTGTGGGCCACGATTGGTCCAAAGATTCATTCCTTTCTGCCTGTCGAGCTTCATTTGGAGGGTCTGAGCACATATTCTTTAATTTCAGCTACATTTCCATTTACAAAGATGCTCAGAGTGTCAGAGGGACAGAGTGTCTTTCATTTATTGCCTGGCGGCCTCGGTCTGTGGAACAAAGAGCAGGAACAACAGCGCATATGTGCAAACAGCTCGTTTACGGGCGCTGCTGCTCAATGAGCTGAACTGAAGCGTGACGAGCACGGAGAGGGGAGGTCAGCCGCTCGAGCTGAGCTGGGAGACAGCACATTTCTACGAGAAAGAAAAATAAAATCCTGAAACTGAGCACTGAACGTGAAGCCATGCAGGAAGAGCTGAACATTTAATTATTCACACGAAGCCACATGAGTCACATCATTAATGCCACTTCATGTTTTTCAGTGATGAAATGAAGAATGGCTCGCATTTATTCCCATCATTCAGAAGTATTTTATTGGATGACCCCCCCCCCCCCAAACCGCTACGCCACACCACATTGAACTGACGCAGACTTAGAAGCTGAGAAAATCTCCTGAAGCTCATAATGTTCACCATGTTCACAGCTTCTCTGTCATGAACCGAAGTTCCGAGCGCAGGCAGGACCCAGTAGCAGAACACACACACTAGGGTAGGAACGAATAAAGAAAGTAATTTTTATTGCAACTAAAGGTGTCCCGTGAGGGTAGCCTGAAAAACAACGTATGGAACCAGAAGAAACCGAGGGACCGCGCAGGGAACGCCGAGAGCGGGGCTGTGAGAGGCTGTAAAACAAAAAGAGAGACAGATTACTGGGGTGCGGAAAAAAGGCAGCATACGAGGGAAGGTGGAGTGTGCGTCTCACGGTGATAGCCGGGCCGAGTGAACCAGAGGGGGGTGGAGCTCCAAAAGGGGTCGAGACGGCGAAGCTGATGGTGAACCAAATCTCAGGCGGACAGGTGGACAGGCAGGTGGCTCGTAAACAAAAACACGCCGAGTTGTGATCTGGGTACACAGGGAAAAAACAGTGTTAGGTCCGATGGAGAGTTTGTCATAAGAGTTCTTTTCCCGCAGGCGTACGTTACCGCTGAGAGGCGACTACGGACTGGCGTGGAGCAGCAGGTAGGGCAGGATTAAATAGTCCACCTGATGATCGCCTGGGATGGGATGCAGGTGTGGGGTTAGCAGCCACGCTCGTGGGCGTGGACATCCCAGCAGCACCCCGGACGCCGGGCCGCGGACCATGACATTCTCCAACATTTACTCATCCAGCAGCAAAGTCCCAGGTTTGCAGATACGTGATTAGAAGTCAGAGACTGGACTGCATCCCTAATGGTGCAGTTCCTCATTTAAATGAAGCCCATTCAAGACTTTCCATTAGTATATCAACAAATTAAATCCATAGTAAAAAAGAAATTTAACCTCAGTCAAGTTGAATTACAAACACCACTAAGTGCGGCACATTTTCTTACTCTTAAATCCCCCAAATTATTATCTAAAATATACAGAACACTTTCTAAATTAGATGAATCAATATCCCTTCCTACTGCAAAGTGGGAAGCAGATTTATCAGTCAACCTAGACCAAAACTTCTGGTCTCAGATTTGCTTAAAAACTTTTAAATTAATTAAAAATCCCAGTCTGCAATTAATACAATACAAAATACTTCATAGAGTGCACTATACAGGTCATCGGATGTTCAAGATGGGCTTTACATCTTCCAACAACTGCTCACACTGTCAAGGCAATACACCAGACAATTACATCCACGCTCTTTGGTTCTGTCCACCAGTGCAAAAGTTTTGGCGCGAGATATGTGAAGACTTATCAAAGTGTCTGAAATGTAACATTCCAACCTCCCCCTTAGTGTGTTTGTTGGGCAGCTTAGATAATATCACTTCAGAAAAGAATATAGCCCATATGATCTTCACCGCCCTATGCATAGCCAAGAAAACAGTCCTCATGAACTGGAAAAATAAAAATAATCTTAATTCTAACCAATATAGAAATTATCTATTAGATTACATTAGTCTTGACACAGCCTCTGCCACCACATTAGATCAATTGCTCTGGGCCCCTTTTATCAGCTCCATCACCTAGTGGGGGTGGGGGGTCATAGTTTGGTCCCGCCTTCACTGTTGTGATTGGTGAGGGGGTAGGGACAGGCTTAGGGCGTCGGGGGGTTCCCCGGAGGCATCTTCCTTGGGGGGCTCAACCCGGGGTAGCGGTCACGTCCGGTTGAGGGCTCTGTTGGCTCTCAGGTGACTGTTTCCTCGCGGCTGCGTGCAGCGGGGCTAGGGGAGGGTCTGTGCTGACGGACGTGGGTTACTGACCTGGCAACCTGGCTGCCCCTGGGTGGGTCCGGGATGGGCGTGAGGTTCTGGGGGCGCTCCGTCTCTGGGCTGGGGCCCGGGCCGGGCCTCGGGGGCTTGGGTCCTGGTTGGTGTGTTGCCGGGGTTGTGGGTGGGTGGGTGCATGGGGGCCCGGCCCTGGAGCAGGGTGCCGCCGGTGCGTCGAGCCGCCTGGGGGGCTCTTCAACTGGTGGGGGGGATGGTCACATCTTGCAGGAGCTTTCTTCTCTTCAGGAACTCTCTGCAGGAGGGGGAGATACAGGAGAGGTGGAGGAAGATCTCAGCCTGGGCGTTTACCGTCTTATGTAGTCTGGAAGATGTGTGGTTGGTGGGGTGGGTGCAGTTTTCTCTGTGGTGGGGTTGGGTGGACTGTCCAGGGCTCTGTGGAGCCGGGGGGCGCTACTGCACTGGGCCCCGGTCTGATGGGCCTGGGCCCCCCTTCCCTGGCGGGTCGCGGAGGGTGGGAGTGCCTACTGGGGTCAGCGGGGGAGCTGGCCCCAGGGAGGGGTTACCTGCCCCTCCCTTCCTTCCCTCCCCATCTCCAGCTGCCTCCCTCTTCCCGCTCCTCCACAACCACCCACACATGCAGGGCCTTGGAGTGGGGGTATGTCACCAGGGTGCAGAGGAGGCTACCCCCCCCCCCCCCCCCCCCCCCCCCCGTCCCCTTCTGGCTGCCTCTGCCTCAATTTTATCCCACAACTTAGACATTCACATTATTCACACTCTCATTACACATACATATAGGATCTTGGGGGTGGGCACAATCACGGAGTCCAAATCACCATCAGGGTGTATACCTCACCCCTGACGTCGTTGCCCACCTCTCAATTTTAAATACACTTAGTCATTGAGGGTTAGCAGGAGGGACTATGCGCTTACCTGCTGCTCCTTGGCAGGTAGCTCCATGCCCTCCTGGGTTTTAATTGCACCTTAGAACACATATGCATCAACACTACAATGAGCGGGTGGAGGGAGGTTTGGAGTCTTCTCCCACCCCCATTCTCTGCGGCCTGCTGGAGCGGGAGGGCTAGTAGGAGGAGTTGGCCGTCCGACTGCGGTCTGGGGTGTGGGGCCTCCCTGCTGCTGCGGAGTCAGGGTGGTCTGCCTCTCCCCACCGCAGGGAAAAGGGTAACACCACCTGGGTCTGGGTGCAATTCCCCCCTCCAGGGGCAAGGGTACCTAGACCCGGTTTGTAGAGTACGCTTGGGGAGTGTGATTGTGTGTACAGCGTCTCTTTATGTCTGTCTCCACGTTGGTTGAGTGTGGAGTGAGTGCATATGAGAGCATGAGGGTGGGAATGGATGTTTGTGTCTGTGTGTGCCTGTATGTCTGTGTCTATATGTCAGGTTGGGTATCAGACGCCACCTCTCTGGGGACACCTCAGGCCCTCCAAGGTTTGGAGGCCTATCTCCACCCACCACCACTTCCCCTGCCGGTGGCGGACTCCCTCAGGTGTCGGTGTGTTGGTGGTTCTTTGTGTCTGGGGGTGGGCGTCTGGGTACACACCGGCTCACTCCTTGGCGGCTGCTTGTCGGGGCCTGGGGCCTGGGGCTCGCTCGGGCCCCTTTGGAGGTGGGGTGCCCCCGGCCTCTCGGCCTAGGGCTCGGTCACTCAGGCGCAGCTGGCTGCCGGCGGAGCTCACGGGCGCGTCACTGCAACTCCCCCTGACTTCTGCTCCGCGGCTGCTGGGCGAGCCCTCATCTGGGACTCTCCTCAGCTCTTACTGGGACAGTGGCGCGGCTGCCCCTCTGTTGGTCTTCCATGGTCTCTTGTGTTCTGGGGGCCTCTGGATGTCTGGAGTTTTGATCTCCTCCATACCCGCTTCACACCCTGGAGGACGGGGCTGTGGCCCCCCCACACTCCCTAGCAGATCATTACATGGAGAAACCTTTGGAATGCAAGCATGCTGATCCACACAGGTATGCACACATGGGTATTCACAGACGCGGACTAAAGCTTTCTTGGCTGCTGCCTCAAAGCACACTGTGCGCTGTCTATCTTGCGTGCTGCACAATATCGTTTATTATTTAGTAAATATTGATATCTATGACTAGCTAGTTTATTGTGATGGTGCTTTGTTTTCTCTATTATTATGTTGCTCTTTGTTGTTTGCTGTCTCCTCTGTTTGTTTTTTTTGTTTGTTTTTTTTTTTTTTTCTCCATACAGGTGACCCAGGAGTTCTTTTTTTTTTTTCTCTCTCTTCCCCCCCCTTCTCACCGTCTCTTCTCCTCTTTGGTTTTCTTTCTTTCTCTCCCCCTCTCTCTCTCATTCATTCCCCCTGTCCTATTTATTAAAAAAAAAAAAAAAAAATGACAAAGGATGAACTGAAGCTCTGCCATCACGTAATGTCGCATACTGCTGTTTCTGATGTCATTTAAAAAAAAAAAAAAAAGAAAAAAAAAAGACTTTCCATTAGTGTGAACCATCCGATGATCAGAGACTGCCATCAACTCCGGCTCTTTATTCTCACCATTGGTTTGTGCCAACACGACAGCCTCCTCCATTAGACCCAAACAAAGTTCGCATGGTTTGGTGCCTGATGTGGCTGTGTTAGTTTCTGCAGGGAGCTTTAATTCATTTGGGGATCTCATGGACTTAAAATGGAGTGCTCATGGAAGGAGAGGAAGAGTTACTCAAATCAAGGCACAGTGTAAAGTCTCTGTGTGGCTTCACTCAGTGTACACAAAGGGCTCTGCAACATCACAATCTAGGTTTTCATCTATTTTTTCATCAGATTTTTCAGTGTGTCTGTCTGTCATGCATTACTTTTGTGATTTGGTAAATGAAAAATGAAAGTGAATTACTTGATGTATTTCTGGATTTTGCAGAAACTTTGGCTGTCAGTCAGATTCTTTCCTTTGACTTTAATACCTGCAGCCTCCCACAGCATGCAGAAACTTCCCAGAGCAAGCATGCAGCACACATGTATTAATACCTGTATATACATACATATATACCTGTAAATACATGTATTTACCCTGTAAAGTCAAGTGGATCACATTTGATGCATGAGTTTCTCAGACCTCTACATCACCTGTGTGATTTATTTTACTCTGGAAAACCTAAACAAAATACACAATACATCCTTTATAAGATAAATTATATAAATTACACAAAAATGCAGCTGTAGCAAATATGATACAAATGAAAACTCCTGATATTTAATTTCTCTTTCTTTTTTACATTTTCCAGAAGGTTCAATAAACACTCAAATTTTAAAATCTTTGAATTTCCTAGCAATAATTTCATATTTAAGGCTTCAGAGATGACGGTGTTATCCTGGGAGGGGCCACCCTGACCTCCACACAGCCCCCATCAACTTCACCTCATATCAGCTGTCAGCTGCCTCTCACTGGTTTGATTTGCCTTGGCTCGATTTTGGATAACACACCTGAAACTTGAGTTTCATGTGGATGTTGTTTGATCAGTCACTCATTCTTCATGTGCGCTGTTAGCAGATTACACTCACAGCTCCACTTAGTAACTCTGTGTCATTAGTTCCAACACAAACTGCTGAATTAACGCTCTTAATGTGACCCTACAGCGTCAGCTCGAGGCACTTTAAGTAAAATCACTGCGGTGTTACAGGGAAATACTCAGCAGCAGCAGCCTGGTGCTGTACTTCACCAAGTACAAGAACAAAGCTAAACAGGAGATAGTCAGGGCTCCTCCCCCGGGGTATGAATTACTCGAGCCACGTTTGGTTATGAACACACAACTAGCAAAACAAAAAAGTAAAACTCAGTTAATAAACCCAAAATGAATCTGCTTGTGTTTCCATAATCACACAGTGTTTTGCCCCTCCTGGGTTCTCATCTTCAGAGCTCTCTCCTCATGACTGAGCATCCTGGAGTTTTGAAGTGTTCATCAAAGACGGTTTGATTTCTCACTGATTACCTTCGTTTCATACGCAAAACAGTTCAAAGAAATAATTGGAAGCCTAATCGATGATGGAAATAATTTGGTTTTATTTGCTCAGCTGGGCTGAAAAAAAAGCTCCTGACGGATCTGAGGCGGAGCCGGTTTGTGCCACAAATAGCAGCAGAGTTGCTTTCAGAGAGGAAAACAAATGACCAGCAGCAGGAAATCAGACAGCAGGTAAAGAGGGAGCTGAGGCAGACTGTAATGTACACAAAATAAATTGGTCGTGTCTTCACCTAAATATGAGACCACCTGACATTGGTAAGTAGGTTGCTCTAAAACTAGCGGGCCCTGAAGGAAGGCAGCGCTGTGTCCCGCCGCTCGCCGTCTGAAGGAGGAAATGAGGGAAGTCTGGGGAGATGGCCGAGCAGAGGTGCGGCATAATTGGCTGACTGGTGGTTTTTATAATAGAAGTCAGAAAGCCTTTGTACAACTTGTCTTTGAAAAATACCCTCTGATAGACTCAAAGTAAAGACGTGGTGGGCGAGGGATGATCACGTCCCCATTACAGGAAACAGGAATGCACGTTTCAGCTCGAGTCTTCATGTTCTTTCTTCTGCACAACCTAAAGAGTCCTCGGAGAACAATTAGGACAGCGAGCGTTCTGCATGTTAGGTTTAAAGCTTCAGGAAGCAGAGACTTTAATCTACTGAAGGGCTGACACCATTTTCAGCCTGCCGGCACTCGCTCGCTCCAACCGCTCCTCCTGTTAACAGTCAAGATCCACAATGGCTCCAGTGCAAGCAGTGAAGGGCACAGTCTGCAGCCCTTATGAGGGTTTTATATGGAAGTACTCTGACTCTGAGTCCAAATTACACAAATCTGTGTTTCTTAATAATAATATCCAAAGAATGAAAATTTGAACCAAATACTGAAAAAAAAATCTAAAAGATAACATGAGAGGATAAAGAAATGTTAAAATGATGTCACAAAGACGACACAGGAGTAGAAAAACGATTTCTTTCTTTGTGATTTTACACATTTATTTCTTACCCTCAGACATGCTGACAGATTTCTTTCATTCACTGAAGAAGCTTTTCAGTCTTTTTAAATATTGTTTTATTATTTATATAATTTGAAATGTATTTTATTTTTTATGACATGCAGCCGAATTTCTGTATCATGTAGAAAACCTGAGATGTGCTGCTGAACTGTCGAATATCTCAGGGATTAAATGTGTCGTTAAAGTTTGTGACACTGATTAAAAAACGCTCTGTATGATGTAAATGAGTTTGATGTTCCTGCTTTAAGCGAATAATCTGCATCCACCTCCTCTGTCACGCCAGCCCTCTGCACGTCCTCCTTCACTGCATCCATGAACCTCCTGTGCTGGAGGGTTTGAACGTGAGGAAGACCGAATGCAAGGGGCCGTGAGAGAAGAGTGAACCTTTCCTTTAAGAAATCCTGCTGTGTGGAGGAAAGCCAGCTCTATATTCCTGCCTTTTCCTCCGATGATGACGATGTTTCACTGTGAGCCACATGATGAATGTCTTCAGCTCTTCTGTTATGCTTGGAGAGGACTTCACAAAGGGAAGACAGATTTATAATCACCAGCCTTCAGTCTGTCATGAATGCTCACTTCAGGCTCTTCAGACTCATTTTCCACACACTCCGTCTCCCTGAGGCTCCGAGGACATCATCACATGTGGGGATGTACAGTATTTACACTCAGATGTGGCCTCGGCATACGGCTGCTGGTACATTAGGAACTCAGCGTGCTGCTCGTGTTCTGGCACAAACTCCCTGGCACGGTTTCAACTTCACTTAGAAACGACGGTGAAGGAAGTGTCGTACTCGTGTTTCCTGCTGCACATGCACAAGGTTTAGTCAGTTATAGGACCCCAACAGCCTGCTGTCATCTCTCAGTCTTCAGATACTGTAGGAGCTAAAAATACGCTGTTTAATTTAAGAGTTTCTGTTCAACGTAGGCATGATTTATACTGTGATCACTAACAGTGCTGTATTAGGGCAGCGATGAGTAAGAAATAAATAACAGAGCCTGCAATCACCAAGATTATAAAGTCAGATATTTACTAGTAAAAAACCCAGTTTTTCAGACTGAGTGCAGACAGTGTGACAGAACATTTCAGGTTGCTTCAGTTAAACTTATTTAATAAGGAGCAGGATTTTAAAGTGTCGATTTAACAGGAAGCCAATGAAGCAATATTCGCTCTAATAGGATATGATGGTCGACAGTATCAAACACTGCACTGAGGTCTAGCAGGACAAGCACAGAGATGAGTCCGCTGTCAGAGGCCATAAGAAGATCATTTGTAACCTTCACTAAAGCTGTTTCTGTGCTGTGATGCCAGCTTGAAGGGTCCAGAGACGATTATTAGAGACAGGTTGATCATATTTAAGATCAGTTAATATCATCATAATTTGGGGCTTTTCCAGCTCATTACTGGAACCAGAAGCAAGAGCACATTTAGCTTGTTTTCATCTTCACTTTGGAGACTTTCAGTACTTTTGAATATTGATGCCATGATTCTGCTGTGCTTCATATTCACACTCTGTCTGCTGTAATTCTGTTAAACCAGCAAAAATAATGTGTCGGTGGCATTATTCACTTTCTAACCTCTCCAAACAACATTCGCATGCATTTTAGCATGAGTTTGTAATCACAGCATCACTTCAGGCTCTTTAAATATCTCCTACCTGTGGATACCGAAGCTCTTTTTTAAAGTTTAAACTTCTGTGGTGAGACAGCTGAACAGTAATCCTGATGCTTCTCCCTGATCTGCTAAAAAACTCTGCATCGACCTCTAACTGCTGATACATTTGCCTGCCTAACTCCACCTGCTCTGACAGGATCTGTAGAGATCATCGTGGCAGCTGAGGTGATGTTAAAGTACAGGCTTCAGCCCTGGCTCCACATGGACACAGCGGGCTGGGGGTCTGATGCCTGCAGAGAGTAGCTTGATGCAGAGGAAAGAAGACCAAGAGGATTGAATAACATTTTTTTTTTATCAGGTAACTCAGTGTTCTGACTAAAGTAATCACAGAAATGACACGTTTCACTCGGGTGTTTTATTTTTGTTCAGAAGCTGTTGACGTGGCATGCTGATGCAAATGCAGACGCTCATCTTCAACCGAGTGCACCTCGCACACTCTGACAGGCGCTGCAGCTGAAATGTGATTTCATCCTCAAAAAAGAGACTGAAGCTGCCTGATGGAGCATGTTCGGGAGGCTGTATGTTATGGATGGGTCTTACTTTGCACTGACAATAAAGTTACACTGAATACAAAATCAGACTCACTCAGGAAAACTTTATTAAGACTGACTGTCAAGCATCACAGCAGCAACAGAAAACTTTAATATGGAATCCAAATCAAATCGTATAAATCATAAATGATCTTCATACGTTCTCCAAAAATACTCAACCCTGAAAACGCCACGAGATTCATTATAAACAAGTAACAACCATAATAAATCAAAATGAATTATCAGTCTCTATGGGAAAGAGTGTGTTACCTCTCAGTTACAACACTGACAAGTCACATAGAGTAAATCCCAGCAGCCAAGCAGTTTACAGTCTGCATCCACAGTGTGTATGTGAGCCTCACTCAGACACAAGTACCTCCTAATCAACAATATCTAATTAAAATAATCAAATTTCACTCAGCAAAGCTGGAGCTCCACCTTATTGGACAGTCTGTTAGAACAGTAACCTCACAGCAGCCATATTCCTGGTCAAATGATGTCATTAAAAAATGCTTCAAAAGTCTCCAACAGCACACACAGTTCAGAGGTCCAGCGCAGGTGAAGCTAGCAGCTACAGCTGCTTGGTCACCATCCACCTCTCAGTAGGGTTGCCAACCGTCCCTTAAAATACGGAATCGTCCCGTATTTCGAAACAAAAGTACACGTCCCGTATTGAGCTAATAAGGGACGCACTTTGTCCCGTAATACAGTGAGAATCAAAAGTAGTCTATAAATGTTAATGGAATTAACGCTTTGTTTGAAAACATAATTCCCAGCCCCTCTCCTGCTTTGTGACCAATGAGCTGACAGCACACTTACGAGTATGACAATTCAGATTACCACTCATCTCATTGGTCGAGGAAAGGTCGCTTACGGAGAAAATACCGGAAGACAACAAATGACCACAACAAGAAGCATGGCCAACAGGGAAACAAACGCAGACACTGCGGTGCAAGTCTCGGACGACAGTAAACCTAAAGCTGGGCAGACACTGTGCAATTTTTTTCAGTCACGTTATTCAGCTCCTGCTCAAACTGCACGATTGACTCGCAGGGGTTAGAAGTTGGTAGGTCACGATGCAGGGTCTCACACTATACCGCCCGATGCTCTGATGCGACCTGAGTGCTCACACTGTGCCTCCATAAAATGAAGGTTATAACAGAAAATCTGTCGCGCTCTCTCTCTCTCCGTCTTACACTCACACAGACACACACACCACCACCATCAACTTTGCTAAATTGCTAATGAAAAACATTGATCGGGCAGCTGTGATTGAGCAGCGATGTAAATCCAACTGTTTTCACGGTTGTTGTGGTCGTGATAATTTTGTGATGCCACATCGAAAAGGCTCGGATGAGCTTTCCAAAGTTCTCCAAGTTGTGCCTCCGTCGCTTGTGTCCAGATCACACGCTGCACAGCCGTGCTGCTCCGTCTTTTTCACGGCGTTTACGTGTTTGCGCGCGAGCAGTGTGAGCGGCTCACGCGCGATTGATGATCGGGAGCTGGTCGTGAGGTGTTAATCACTTCTCGTTACCCCACGTATACTACACGACGCACGATGAAGGCCAAAATCGGTCCGATCACTCAAAAATCGGCTCAAAATGGGCCTAAAACCGCACAGTGTGAGCCCAGCATTAGAGCAGCAATGTTTGTTCCCCTCAGAGAAAGGGAAGAATGGGAAAAGGAAAACACCTGGCTGGAAAAAGTTAATATGGGCATGTGCAGTGAATATCAGCGCTATGTGGCCAGAAGTGTGATAATATAATTTATTTTGTGTAATAAACAACTGCAAGAATAGATGATTACAACAAATAGATGACTAATACATAAAAGTAATACATAGATGAATAATGATGATGAGTTAAGATGCGTAATCATGGGAACAAGCGGGTTTTCAAACAGGAGCAGCTGATTAGCATTAGAAAAGCTGAAATAATACCTCAACTGAAGCCAATTGTACTAAATGCACTAAATGTGCACTGTTACAAGAATGTTTTTCTTTCTATTGTTTTCTATTATTTTAAGTTAAGCAGGACAGAGTTCTTTTAAAGAAAGATTTACTTATATTCTCAAAAGTTAAGCATGACAGGCTTCTGTTTAAGAAGGAGACCTGTTTTATCGTGTTAATGTTGTCATTTTGAGCTAAAAATAAATGGCTAAATGATCATTTGTTTCACATGTGTTCATATCACAAAGAATACACATCTACTTAAATCAAATTCAAGTCAAATGGTTAAAAAAATAATTTCACACACAAAAAAAGAGCTAGAAAATTCACCACACTGGGAAGGGTGAAGACAATTGGGTCGCCCGGCCCTGGCCACGAGGTGTCCCTTATTTATTTTTCAGGGAGTTGGCAACCCTACCTCTCAGTCAAAGAGGCCACGCCCTTAATAATGTAAACATTAATCCAGATGATTTTTAAAAACATCCTCCTGTACAGGTGTTGATGATAAAGAAGGAAATTATCCACAGACATCAAACGGTTTGTGTGTCAGCCTGTAAACATTTTTCTGCTGTAAAAACATGGGAGTCTATGGGGACTGACTCACAGCCGCCTCTGCTGGACATCAGAGGAACTGCAGAGTTTTGAAGTTTCAGTGCTATCCTTTTTTTTTTTTTTTTTTTTTTTTTCCGCCTGTCCCATTTGGTTCTTTAGCCATCAGAATTGTTGTCTGAAGACCAACAAGGATACCCAATGGATTTACTTTGCCAAATGGATCATCGTGGCATTGCCGTATTGGTCCATTTGGTCGATCTTTGTTTTTATTATTTATTATATTTTATTTACAGATGTTACAGACGGGACAGACATGAGTGAGAGATAGGAAAGGGAGAAAGAAAGAGGAAGGAAAGGAAAAACAGAAGGGGAGAGGGACAGTGAGAAAGGGGGGGAGAAAAAAAATAAAAATCTCCTGGATCACCTGTTGAGAGAAGAATAGAAAACAAGCAAAAAAAGACAAAAAAACAACAAAACAAAGCAACATACTAAACACAACACCATCGCATTAATCTAGCTAAGTGTAAACAGCAGTAAATACTAAATATTCAATGTTGTTGTGCAGCACGCAGGACAGATGTGCTTCGAAGTAGCAGCCAAGAAAGGTGTAATTTGGGTCTACGAGCAGTGAACACCCGTGTGTATACCTGTGTGGATCAGCGCGCTTGTATTCCAAAGGTTTCTCCATGTAACGATCTGCTAGGGAGTGTGGGGGGGCCACAGCCCCGTCCTCCAGGGTGTGAAGCAGGTATGGAGGAGATCAAAACTCCAGACATCCAGAGGCCCCCAGAACACAAGAAACCATGGAAGACCAACAGAGGGGCAGCCGCGCCACTGTTCCAGTAAGAGCTGAGGAGAGTCCCAGATGAGGGTTCACTCAGCAGCCGCGGAGCAGAAGCCAGGGGGAGTTGCAGTGACGCGCCCGTGAGCTCCGCCGGCCGCCAGCTGTGCCTGAGTGACCGAGCCCCAGGCCGAGAGGCCGGGGGCACCCCACCCCCGAAGGGGCCCGAGCGAGCCCCAGGCTCCAGGCCCCGATAAGCGGCCGCCAAGGAGTGAGCCGGTGTGTACCTGGACGCCCACCCCCAGACACAAAGAACCACCAACGCACCGACACCTGAGGGAGTCCGCCACCGGCAGGGGAAGTGGTGGTAGGTGGAGATAGGCCTCCAAACCTTGGAGGGCCTGAGGTGTCCCCAGAGAGGTGGCGTCTGATACCCAACCTGACATATAGACACAGACATACAGGCACACACAGACACAAACATCCATTCCCACCCTCATGCTCTCATATGCACTCACTCCACACTCAACCAACGTGGAGACAGACATAAAGAGACGCTGTACACACGATCACACTCCCCAAGCGTACTCTACAAACCGGGTCTAGGTACCCTTGCCCCTGGAGGGGGGAACTGCACCCAGACCCAGGTGGTGTTACCCTTTTCCCTGCGGTGGGGAGAGGCAGACCACCCCGACTCCGTAGCAGCAGGGGGGCCCCACACTCCAGACCGCAGTCGGACGGCCAACTCCACCTAGCCCTCCCGCTCCAGCAGGCCGCAGAGAATGGGGGTGGGAGAAGACTCCAAACCTCCCTCCACCCGCTCATTGTAGTGTTGATGCATGTGTGTTCTAAGGTGCAATTAAAACCCAGGAGGGCATGGAGCTACCTGCCAAGGAGCAGCAGGTAAGCGCATAGTCCCTCCTGATAGCCCTCAATGTCTAAGTGTATTTAAAATTGTGAGGTGGGCAACGACGCCAGGGGTGAGGTGTACACCCTGATGGTAATTTGGACTCCGTGATTGTGCCCACCCCCAAGATCCTATATGTATGTGTAATGAGAGTGTGAATAATGTGAATGTTGTGGGATAAAATTGAGGCAGAGGCAGCCAGAAGGGGACAGAAGGGGGGTAGCCTCCTCTGCACCCTGGTGACATACCCCTACTCCAAGGCCCTGCATGTGTGGGTGGTTGTGGTGGAGCGGGAAGAGAGAGGCAGCTGGAGATGGGGAGGGAAGGAAGGGAGGGGCAGGTAACCCCTCCCTTCAGTGCTATCCTTAAACACTAACTGAGGTAACTGGTAACAGCATTCTCTCTAATGTCCAGCAGGGAGTGGTTCCTCTGGTTGTAACAGGTCTGAATGTATAGACTTGTTATGAGAAAATGGGCCTCCCGCTCAACTGATCTGAGCTCAAAAAACTCTTTCGTGATGAGTTTGTGGTCTCAGTCACTGGTTCCTGGTCTGCTTGTATAAAAGATGAAATTAATAATGGATTGGATTTATATAGCGCTTTTCAAGGCACCCAAAGCGCATGACAATGCCACTATTCATTCACTCTCACATTCACACACTGGTGGAGGCAAGCTACGGTTGTAGCCACAGCTGCCCTGGGGCAGATTGACAGAAGCGAGGCTGCCATATCGCACCATCGGCCCCTCTGGCCAACACCAGTAGGCGGTAGGGTAAAGTGTCTTGCCCAAGGACACAACAACCAGGACAGAGAGGCCAGGGATCGAACCGGCGACCTTCCGGTTACAGATGCGCTTCCCAACCCCCTGAGCCACAGTCGCCGGCTCAGGGGGTTATTAATTATTAAAGTAATAAAGTCGCAGGAAATGGGGATGTTGAGCTGGGGTGGAGCTATAGTGTGACTGAAGTGATGAGCACCTCCCTCAGTCTCAGGCATGTCCACCGCTCACTCCTCACAGAAAAAATTGCTCAAGGTTTCAGAGCAGGACGAATCAATCACCGGGTGACGTTCTGGTGGCCGTATGTGCAAGTTCAGCAGGAATGTGTAGAAATCCGTCTGCTGTCCAAAGGCAGGACTACACTGTAAATCCACATCTCCTAACAGCACTGTGTCTTCCAGCAGTGATGTTGCAGCCGTTTTCTGACTTTGCTCTCATTAAATCACATGCAAATGACACCAAGCTGCTAAAAAGTCACCTGACAAACCTTTGCACTGCCTCACAGGTGTGTGTGAAAGCTGAAAAGTCTTCCAGGAGGAGAGCACTGTGCTCTGCATCCAGGCAGAAGCATAGTGACCTGTGGATGAGTGTGTGCACACACACTGAGCCCGTGATGGCTGAACAGCTGAGCTTATTGAACAGTTTATGCTGACCATCTGCAGCGCAGCACCCTGGGAAATTAAATGAGCAAACACTGTTAATTAGAGGAAGACAAGTACACAGACTTGTCTGTGCTTCCTGCCATCTTCCATTGTGGAAAACACAGAAGAAGACAACACACTCATGTGATAACTGCTGCAGGATCCTTACGTCATGAGGAGCGAGTCAGAGACAGGACTCCATGTTGTTAGGTGAAAGTGGAAGATGGTAGGAAGGTTTTGGCTGGTTCAGGTTATCCTTTTACTCTCTGAGCTGCACTTCTCACAGACAAATCACTGCAGGCTGTGTTGGAAAGGCTCCATACTGTGGATAGATAAACAGTCAGGCCTGAAACTGAGAGTACATCACATGCATGTGACCAGCTAACGACCAGCTTTCCCGTATGTGTTCAGTTTATCCAGAAACACGCCCACTTTGAAATATGCTTCATGTTTTAGAAATGTAAATACCCACAGGCAGTCACTTATGTCTACCTGCACACACTCACAATTTCTGTAATATTAAAAAGGTTCACTCTTCAGTTACAGATTGTGTTAGAGGTGGAATTATATCTGTCCCATGAACCTTGATGTAAAGGTGGAGGTCAGCTCCCAGCTCAGCAAGGGTAGAGGGAAGGGAAGGTGGAGGTTGTAGGGATTGGTGAGGATGTTTAATGTCAAACACAGGAAAAGGAATCAAGAGATGACTTCGAAGACGTGGCGAGAAACCGCAGGGACAGCAGGACCTGAGAGAGCGCCGAGCTAACAGAAATCAGCCAAATCCAGAGCAGCAGCAGCACCCCGCAGCTGATGTGAATCAACACAACAGCTTGTGTGTATGCACGAGTGCATTTGGATGTGTGTGTACACCAGGTTCAACCCCAGGCAGGAACCAGCACCTCGAGCACAGGATTAACCCTGCCTGCTACCTGAGCTCAGCCTTACAGGCGGCTTCAGCACACTGGGTGCCCTAACCGTCCGCTGCTGCATTTACAAACTAAAACTAGACTTTCACACAGTCAAAGCTGAGGATTACTCACACTCAGCCGGGCTTAAACAGGGCCTCTTTCAGGTGGATCCACCAACAAGTGGACTACACTGGGCTCCTAACGAATCAGCAGCAGGTGCAGCCAGGAGGCAGAGTTTCACAGGGCCAATCACAGCAGAATCTACATTTAACCCAAAACACTGGCAGTCAGCACATGGAGGGGAAAACAGGCATGTCTGAAGCAGAGGAGAAGATCCAGTTCACTTTCCTTAAATTTGAAAAACAGGACACTGTGCTTTCTGTGTGCCTGATATCGGCCTGAATTACTGCTGATTAACTCACTCATGTTTGACGAGTTTTGGAGCCTACACGACTTTCTCTTCATGTTGGAAATGAGAAATAAACCAGCCCACTCTCCCACTTTTGAACCAAGGAGTAAGCAAGTACCAACATCTAATCTAAGTGCTGGAACCACAGACAGTATAAAAGGTGGATGTAGCTACATCACCTGCTGGTGAAATGAGCTGTCGCCATCTTGATTACAAAGAAATGGATGCGATGAGGAACAGATGGTCTGACTGAAACTGCACGCTCATTGGCTAATGACTTATGACTGATGATGAGTGGATGATTTCATACTACAGATAATCCTCCACTTTGAAATGGTATGTCTAAGACTTAAAAAAATAAATCTAGTTATGTATTCAGTATGGCATAAAAAGAGAAACTGTAACTAAGGCCGGTACCAGAAGAGCAACACTGGGCTCAAGCAACACTGAACAAGAGACACTTCCGTTTAAAAATACACATCTGGAAAAGATAATATGGCAAATTTTCAGGAATGTGCTATTTCATATCTTTTTAAGAGGTTATAATGGCAAATGGGAACCGGCTAGTTACACGGGCCTAGAGACCACATGGTAATCAATGGGTAACCACTAATTGCTAGGTAAAAAGCATGAATTCAACAACCAGTTGATGAGTGGTTTATGAGGATGCTGCCACTCTTTAGCGTGGGATTCATTGGAAAGAGGTAAACAGTGCTGCACTGAAACTTTGCAGTTGCTTTGGTTGCTAGCAGGTTGCAACAGTTACCTTTAATTTGCATGGAAGAGGCCATCTTTTCTAAACTCTTGCAAACTTTTCTCTGATTGGCAGTAACTGAAGATACAACCTGGAAATGAAGATAGTTTGCCTTCAAAATATAAGTTGTGCCTTTTTACTGCAACCAACAAAGTTTTAGTTTGAAGGTAAAAATTCTCAATTTTTTCAAGTAAATTAGAGGACAGTGTGACTGAGGCCGTAATCTCTGTAAGCTCCAACCACATGACATTCATTTCATCATGACTTCAGTTTTATCTGGTTTTACAAGCAGAGGCACAGGCCATCAGGACATTTATGTCTCTGACACATGCCTGTACTTTCACCAGATAATCTGAATTACTTCTTTTAGACAAATATACTGGGGTATCATCTGCATAGCAACAAAATCTACATCAGTCAGTTATGTCATTTATGATCACTCCCTAATTAACCAGAGAAATCAGCACCGACCCAAAGTGCACTGAGAACCGCACTAACCACAGAGCAGCTGGAAGGAAGACAAACCTTCAGCCGTAGTACTAGCTACAGTATCAGCCAGCACACCACTAAGCAAGCTCATGAAAAGATGGATTTAATGTGTTTATGGAAATGATTTCATTCGCTAAATAACTCCGATCCTGATGAAAATAATTGTCTGTCTCCATTTCCTCCCACTTTTCCTCCACACTGCCCTAAATGCTGATGCCTTTATCAGAAAATAGATTCCCTGGCCCGACATATTGAATGCAAATGGTGCAGAAGTAAGTTAGATGACCATCGAATGAGGTTTGGACCAACAGCCCCATTTTTATGACTTCAACATGCAAGCAGATAGACTGGCTCCATTACAGCATTTTGCCAGGTCACATATCATTTTATGACTTTTTATTTTGTTCATCTTCTTCTCCATAATGTAGAAATACCCTGTGACACTGCTCCCTGTGCAGATGATGACATGACCATCCATCCTGACCCATCATGCTGGCACCACTGTGACATCTCATTCCCACATAAGGAAATTCTTCCTGGTGCCTTTTTAAACTCTGTGCTGCTGTCAGCCTTCTGCTTGAGTCACACCCACCCCAACTCATTTTAAACACAAAGAATCACATGAAGCCAAGATGTGTGTTATTGTGAGTTAGTCTCTCAGTTAGTCTATCAGTTCCATGAATTTCCACTAGCAGGATAAAACTGGATGTTTGTTAAAGTGGCCGCAATCAAGTGGTCAGATTTGGAGTTAGCACATCCTTTTCACTTTTAGGTAAAAAAGACTGTACTAGGTTTAATTGCGTGAACTACAACACTCTGGGAAATATATCAGCTGCTACGGTCAAATTTTCATCCAAATCAGGCACAATGTTTGAGAGACTTTTAATCTATTCATTCTATAGCTGGTGCTATGGAACAGCTGGAGGAGAAATGGTGTCATTTAAAGGATAATTCTGCTTTATTTCAGCCTGCTGTACTTCGTCATGGATCATACTCTACACACACCACTTACAGGTAGGTGGACTCATGGCCAGGTAAAATACTTGAAATTGGTAAGTGAGTGCATACTGAGTCCCATTTAATGGCCTAAGACTGTTCATTAAACCATATAAAGTCTACAGCATGACACCTAAGACTGTGATTAATAGTGAGGATGAAAACAAAGTTTAAAGGGGTGAAAATGTGTGACTGCAACTGCAACTAATCATCGGTATGACACCAGCCAAAGAAAAAGGAACAAGAAAAACCAAGCAAACCAAGACCCCCCATGCCAGTAAGTAAGTTACCTGGCGCGAGATATGTGAAGACTTATCGAAGTGTCTGAAATGTAACATTCCAACTTCCCCCTTAGTGTGTTTGTTGGGCAGCTTAGATAATGTCACTTCAGAAAAGAATATCGCCCATATGGTTTTCACTGCCCTATGCATAGCCAAGACAACTGTCCTCATGAACTGGACAAATAAAAATAATCTTTATTCTAACCAATATAGAAATTATCTATTAGATTACATTAGTCTTGATACAGCCTCTGCCACCACATCAGATCAATTGCTCTGGGCTCCTTTTGATCAGCTCCATCACCTAGTGGGGGTGGGGGGTCATAGTTTGGTCCCGCCTTCACTGTTGTGATTGGTGTGGGGGTAGGGACAGGCTTAGGGCGTCGGGGGGTTCCCCGGAGGCATCTTCCTTGGGGGGCTCAACCCGGGGTAGCGGTCATGTCCGGTTAGGGGCTCTGTTGGCTCTCAGGTGACTGTTTCCTCGCGGCTGCGTGCAGCGGGGCTAGGGGAGGGTCTGTGCTGACGGACGTGGGTTACTGACCTGGTAGCCTGGCTGCCCCTGGGTGGGTCCGGGATGGGCATGGGGTTCTGGGGGCGCTCCGTCTCTGGGCTGGGGCACAGGCCAGGCCTCGGGGGCTTGGGTCCTGGTTGGTGTGTTGCCAGGGTTGTGGGCGGGTGGGTGCATGGGGCCCAGCCCTGGAGCAGGGTGTCGCCGGTGCATCGAGCCACCTGGGGGGCTCTTCAACTGGTGGGGGAGATTGTCACATCTTGCAGGAACTTTCCTCTCTTCAGGAACTCTCTCTGCAGGAGGGGGAGATACAGGAGAGGTGGAGGAAGATCTCAGCCTGGGTGTTTATTGTCTTATGTAGTCTGGAAGATGAGTGGATGGTGGGGTGGGTGCAGTTTTCTCTGTGGTGGGGTTGGGTGGACTGTCCCGGGCTCTGTGGGGCACCCACACCCACACCCACCCACACACGCAGTGTTTGGGGTGCAGGTATGTCACCAGGGTGCAGGGTAGGCACTCCCCCTCTGTCCCCTTCTGGCTGCCTCTGCCTCAATTTTATCCCACAACTTAGACATTCACATTACTCACACTCTCATTACACATACATATAGGATCTTGGGGGTGGGCACGATACACGGAATCCAAAGTACCATCAGGGTGTACACCTCACCCCTGGCGTCGTTGCCCACCTCACAATTTTAAATACACGTAGACATTGAGGGCTAGCAGGAGGGACCATGCGCTTACCTGCTGCTCTCTGGCAGGTAGCTCCATGCCCTCCTGGGTTTTAAATGCACCTTAGAACACACATGCATCAACACTACAATGAGCGGGTGGAGGGAGGTTTGGAGTCTTCTCCCACCCCCATTCCCTGCGGCCTGCAGGAGCGGGGGGGCTAGGAGGAGGAGTTGGCCGTCCTACTGCGGTCTGGAGTGTGGGGCCTCCCTGCTGCTGCGGAGTCGGGGCGGTCTGCCTCCCCCCACCGCAGGGAAAAGGGTAACACCACCTGGGTCTGGGTGCGGTTCCCCCCTCCAGGGGCAAGGGTACCTAGACCCGGTTCGTAGAGTACGCTTGGGGAGTGTAATCGTGTGTACAGCATCTCTTTATGTCTGTCTCCACGTTGGTTGAGTGTGGAGTAAGTGCATATGAGAGCATGAGGGTGGGAATGGATGTTTGTATATGTGTGTGCCTGTATTTCTGTGTCTATATGTCAGGTTGGGTGTCAGGCGCCACCTCTCTGGGGACATCTCAGGCCCTCCAAGGTTTGGAGGCCTATCTCCCCCTACCACCACTTCCCCTGCCAGTGGCGGACTCCCTCAGACATCGGTGCGTTGGTGGTTCTTTGTGTCTGGGGATGGGCGTCCAGGTACACACCGGCTCACTCCTTGGCGGCCGCTTATCGGGGCCTGGAGCCTGCGGCTCGCTCGGGCCACTCCGGAGGTGGGGGCCCCCGGCCTCTCGGCCTGGGGCTCGGTCACTCAGGCACGGCTGGCTGCCGGCGGAGCTCACGGGCGCGTCACTGCAACTCCCCCTGGCTTCTGCTCCGCGGCTGCTGAGTGAGCCCTCATCTGGGACTCTCCTCAGCTCTTTCTGGGACAGTGGCGCGGCTGCCCCTCTGTTGGTCTTCCTTGGTCTCTTGTGTTCTGGGGGCCTCTGGATGTCTGGAGTTTTGATCTCCTCCATACCTGCTTCATGCCCTGGAGGATGGGGCTGTGGCCCCCCCACACCCTCTAGCAGATCATTACATGAAGGAACCTTTTAAAAACAAGCGCGTCCATGCTCACAGGTGTACACACGGGTGATCACACCCACAAACTACACCCTTTTTGGCTCCTGCCTCAAAGCACACTGTGTTCTGTTGATCTTATGTGCTGCACAATAATGTTTAATATTTAGTATTTACTGTCATATTCCCATATATCATTGTGATGTTGTTTATTCTATTACTCTTGTTCCCTTCTGCTTGTTTTCTTTTTTCTTTCTCAGCAGGTGATCCAGGTGATCGATATATGCATTTTTTTTCTTTCTTTTTTTCTCTGCTCATTCTGTTGGTTTTTGTTTTTTGCCCTTCTCCCCCGTCCCTCTTCTCAGCTGTTTCTCTTTCCCTCTTTCTTTCTCCCCTTCTTTCCCCCAGTCAAGTCTGTCCCATATTCAGTAAGTGAAAATAAAATAAACAATAAAAGGTGAATCAAATGGACCATTAAGGCAAGGCTGGGATGGTCAATTTGGTAAAGTAAATCCGTTGGGCATCTTTCTTTGCCTTTAGACAACAATTCTGATGGCAAAAGAGTCAAACGGGACAGGCAAAAAAAAAAAAAAAAAAAAAAAAAAAGTAAGTTACCTGGCAGGAGTCAGCTGACTCTGAAGCCCAACTAATTCTCAGGTCTGATCCTGCCCAGTCATCCATCCTAAACTCCAGACCAACAACTGAATATTGACAAAGCAGTATGCTTCGTCAATATGCTAGCGGAGGAGATTATCCCCACTGCGAGAGTCACCACATTCCCAAACCAGAAACTGTGGATGGACAGATCGATCCGCACTGCAGTAAACGCCAGGACCGCCTCCTACAACGCGGGTCTCGCCACTGGCGATATGAGCGCCTACAAAGCGGCCTCATACGGCGTGCGGCGCGCGGTGAGAGATGCCAAACGCCGGTACCGGGAACGTGTGGAGTCCCGCTTCCACCAGGGCAACACACGGAGTATGTGGCACGGACTACGCACCATTACGGACTACAAAGCCAGGGACACTGCGCCGATCAACGCCGACTCTGCATTCACCAACGAGCTGAATCAGTTCTACGCCCGTTTCGAGGTTAGCCAGGCGGCTAATGCTATCTACCGCCTGACTACCGAGGACAGTGACGTCATCAGCGAGAGACCGGTGACCAGCATCGCGGAGCATGACGTCCGAACGGCACTGAGGAGAGTGAACACAAGGAAAGCGGCGGGGCCAGACGGCATCACCGGCCGTCTGCTGCGCTGCTGTGCTGACCAGCTAGCAGGTGTGTTCACTTACATCTTCAACGAGTCCCTGGCGAAGTCTGTGGTCCCCACATGCTTCAAAAGATCCACCATCATCCCTGTGCCCAAGAACAGCAAACCCTCATCCCTGAACGATTACCGGCCAGTTGCACTGACCTCGGTAGTAATGAAGGTGTTTGAGAGGCTGCTGAAGAACATCATCTCCTCCTCCATCCCAGACACCACAGATCCGCTGCAGTTCGCCTACAGATCCAACAGATCCACAGAGGATGCCATCGCCCACGTCCTACACACCACTCTCAGCCACGTGGACAAGAAACAGGGTAACTATGTGCGAATGCTGTTTGTTGATTACAGTTCAGCGTTTAACACAATAGTGCCCTGCAGACTGTTCACAAAGCTGAGGGATCTGGGACTTAACAGCCGTCTGTGTGCATGGGTGTTGGACTTCCTCACTGGCAGAACTCAGGTGGTGAGGGTGGGCAGGTGCTTCTCCAACAGCATCACCATCAACACAGGAGCACCTCAGGGATGTGTCTTCTCGCCACTGCTCTACTCCCTCTACACTTCAGACTGTGTGGCCACCCATGGCTCCAACACCATTGTGAAGTTTGCTGACGACACAGTGGTGTTGGGTGCCATCTCCAACAACGATGAGGCGGCCTACATGGATGAAGTGAAGAATCTGGCATCGTGGTGCCAGGACAACCACCTCCAGCTGAACGTCAGCAAGACCAAGGAGCTGGTGGTGGACTTCAGAAGGGGTCAGCACAGAGACTACAAGCCCATTATCATCAATGGAGCTCCAGTGGAGAGGGTGCAGTCCTTCAAGTATCTTGGTGTCCACATCTCCTCAGACCTGACATGGGCTGCCCACATTCAGGTCCAGACCAAAAAGGCTAGGCAGCGCCTGTATCACCTACGACAACTGAGGAAGTTCAGGGTCTCTCCAAAGATCCTCAGGATTTTCTATACAGGCGCTGTGGAGAGCATCCTCACACAGAACATGACATCGTGGTTTGGGAACAGCTGTGTGAAGGACCAAAAAGCTCTCCAGAGAGTGATCCGTACAGCAGAACGCTGCTGCAAGATTTCTCTCCCCCCGCTTCAGGACACCTACACCAGGAGATGCCGGACTAGAGCAGCGCAGATACTGAAAGACCCGTCCCATCCTGGCAACAAACTGTTCCAACTTCTGCAATCTGGTAGAAGGTTCCGCATCTTCCGGGCAAGGACAGAGAGACTCAAGAGGAGCTTCTATCCCCAAGCCATCCGTGCCCTGAACACACACACCCGCCCTCTCACATCATCTATAATTGACTGAGACAGGACTCTCTTCCAGACACTCTAAACCAAGGCACAATGTACATTTCAATTCCTTTAATTTTAAATATGTTTATATTGTCTATCCTGTAAAATAGTCAGATGTCTATTCATATTAATGTACAGAATTCACCTGCTTGCTGCTACTACTGCACATTCACCCAGTGTGTATATATATATATATATATATATATATATATATTAGGGGTGCAACGATACACAAAATTCACGGTTCGGTTCGGTTCGATACTTTGGTGTCACGGTTCGATATTTTTTCGATACAAAAAAATGTTCATGCATTTTTAATTTGTCATTTATTAAAATTATAAATATATATTTTAACTCAAAAGTACAGTTTTTAAATTTAACCCTAACCCTTGTGCGTGTTTTTTATTTTGACAGCGAATGCGCACCTGCGGACCACTTATGTGCAGCCCTGGTTATTTAGCTCATCATATTGCAGCCACAGAAATTCTTTTGTCCATGAAACCATAAAGCTGCACTTTCTTTTTTGCCTTATAGTCTGATTTGTCATAACTTCTCCGTTTTGTGGTAAGCTTTTCTTTTCTTTGGCTGTCACTTCTTCACCCTGACCTGTCTTATTTGGCTCAGCAGAACTGAAATGCTTTTACACACACACTCACATAAGCTCAGCGATTCTCTGTGCGATCAACCTCTCACATGTTTAAGCTTGCTGCGGGAGATTTCACTTGTCATGTTTGCATAGTAAGCTAACGATTAATAAGACGATGTCAGAGGAATTGGTGCACAAATTATCATCACTCACAGATCAGTGCTGTCGCTCTCTATACACAGTTCGCACGATTGCAAAGTGAAAGCAAAAAAACAAGCGCAAATTCAATATGTCACATATTGACAGTGGCTCACCGATGCCAATGACATAATTACCCAGCTACATTTCCGAAAGAATGCAAAAGCATTGACATATATTTTTCCTACAATAGCCCGACGGGCAGGGAAGAGATAGATTTTGGTAGCCCGACTGAAAAAATCGCTAGCTCCGGGACGTCGGGCTAGCGATATTGCAAGCCCTGTATCTGATTGAGGAATCACTCATCTTTGGAAAAGAGAGTTTATTACAGAGAAATGGCTCTTTCCAAAATAAAAGCTATAATATCCGCTTCTTCTGGGCTATATTCTCAGCAGCATAAGGAGAATCATGTGCTAACAGCTGTCTAAATAACTCGGCTAAAGTTAGTAGCATGCTTGCTTTTTTTTTGTCTGCTTCCACTTGTCTTTGCACTAGGATGATGTCGGCGTAAATGTGCAGTCATATTCGTTGTGTTCCCACTAGTGCTTTCAGGTTAATCTCGTTGAAATGACCTTAACGCCACAACACGGCAAATCTCCGTTAACGAGCTACCGCCGATCGCTCCGTGCATGGGGCTAGACGGCCAACACGTTAACAAGCTAACTGCGCTAACACACTAGTTCACACCAATGTAATTGAGCATTGCATGGCACATCCAACATACTGTTTTACTTTAGTCCATGACTCGCTTACCTTCAGGGTCATACGTCACATGAAAACCAAAATAATTCCAAACGCCAGATCTGAATGAGGTTCAATTTGCCTGTTGCAAGGAGAGCTTAACTTCTGTCTCGCTAGCTTGCCCTGTGCTCTTCCTTCTGACTATGCTGTCTGTGTTCAAATTCAAATTCAAATTCAAATTTTATTTGTCACGTACACAGTCATACACAGTACGATATGTAGTGAAATGCTTGGACAACTGCTCGTGACCTAAAGAAAACAAAAAAAGGAAAGGCTGTGAATAAGATAGGAAATAAATATGAAAAATTAAAAAGGGTAAATTTAACTAGGAAGGAATAAAATATAAATTAAGGTTAAAAATGAAATAACTGTACAACACAAATTAGAATGAAGGGTAAATTTAACTGGGAAGAATAAGATAAAATATATAAATTAAAGTTGAAAATAAAATAACTGTACAACAAAATACACAATACACAATATAGAACTATATAAGAATGTATGAAGAAATCTAAATATAAATAAATATATACACAATAACAGCAGCTGTACAAGTATTAACTGGAAATGAAGAATATAGTGACCGGTGTTGTGCAAAACCAAAGTCCAGAAAGTCCAGTGTGTGTGTAAGAACCATATGTGTGGGTCAGTACTGTGTGGTGGTGTGATTGAGAGACCGTATCGCCTGCGGGAAGAAGCTCCTCCTCAGTCTCTCTGTGTTGGGCTTCAGGGAGCGGAATCGCTTTCCTGACCTCAGCAGAGAGAACAGTCTGTTGTTGGGATGGCTGAGGTCCTTCACGATCTTCCTGGCCTTGGTCCAGCACCGCCTGCTGTAGATTGAGTGCAGGTCAGGGAGCTCGGAGCGGATGGTGCGCTCAGCTGACCGCACAACCCTCTGTAGAGCTCGTCTGTCCTGCATGGTGCTGTTCCCGAACCAGGTTAAGATGTTTCCCGCCAGGATGCTCTCTATGGTGCACGAGTAAAAGTTCCTGAGCACCTTGGAGGGCAGTTGGAAGTCTCTCAAGCGTCTGAGGTGGTAGAGACGCTGTCGGGCCTTTTTCACCACGGTGTTGATGTGACAGGACCATGACAGGTCCTGCGTGATGTGAACTCCGAGGTATTTGAAGCTGTCCACTCTCTCCACTGGGCACTCGTTGATGACGGGGGTCTGGTAGTTCCTCTCCTGCTTAGTGCTGAAGTCCACTATCAGCTCCTTTGTCTTACTGACGTTTAGAAGGAGGTTGTTCCTCTGGCACCAGTTCTCCAGATTCCTAATCTCCTTCACGTAGGCCGTCTCGTTGTTATCAGAGATCAGGCCCACCACGACGGTGTCATATGTGTACAAAGAGTACAGCAGGGGGCTCAGAACACACCCCTGGGGGGCTCCAGTGCTGAGAGTGGTGGAGGCTGAGACATGTCCGCCCATCCTTACTGCCTGTGGTCTGCCAGTTAGGAAGTTGGAGATCCACTGACACATAGATGAGCTGAGTCCCAGATGCTCCAGCTTGGTGGTGAGTGTGGAGGGAATTATGGTATTAAATGCAGAGCTGTAGTCTATGAAGAGCATTTTAACATAATTCCCCCTTCTAGTGTCCAAGTGAGTGAGTGATGTGTGGAGGAGATGAGAGATGGCATCGTCTGTGGAACGATTTGGACGGTAAGCGAACTGTAGTGGGTCCAGTGTGTCTGGTAGTGAAGAAATGATGAAGTCTCTGACCAGGCGTTCAAAGCACTTCATCACTACTGAGGTGAGGGCTACAGGGCGATAGTCATTGAGAGAAGCAGGGTGGGGTTTCTTCGGGACAGGAACAATGATGGACTCTTTGAAGCATGTGGGGATCACCGACTGAGATAAAGAGATGTTGAATATCTCAGTGAACACAGGAGCTAGCTGGTATGCGCAGTCTCTTAGGATACGACCTGGGATGCCGTCTGGTCCTGCTGCTTTCCTGGTGTTCACTCTCTTGAAGGCTCTCCTTACTTCATGCTCGGAGATGACGAGCACGTTTCCAGTGCTGGCAGTATCTTCCTGTCTGCAGCCGTTAGCGCCGCTAACACTAGCATTGTTGGAGACCTTAGCTGCAGCCTCGAAGCGAGCATAGAAAGTGTTCAGCTCGTCTGCCAGAGTCACGGCCGCGTTCGTCATACCGGTTGTTGGTGCTTTATAGTCCGTTATTGTCCTTAGTCCCCGCCACAGGCTCCTAGAGTCACTCTGTTGGAGTTGTGACTCTAGTTTCCTCCCGTAGCGCTGCTTCGCCTCTTTCACCGCCCTCCGCACGTTATATGACGCGGCTTTGTACGGGTCCACGTCCCCCGTCATGAGTCCCGTGTTGTAGGCAGCGGTGCGGGATCTCAGAGCGTCGCGGATGGTTTTATCCACCCACGGCTTCTGGTTGGGAAACGTTGTGATAGTCTTTGTCTCCACGGTATCATCCGCTAGTTTCCCGATGAATCCCACAACCGCTTCCGTAAACACGTTGACGTCATCGTCGGAGCTGTTTCTGAACATTGAACATTGAACATTGTTTCTGTTTCTGAACATTGAACAGTGTTGAGCGCTCAGTGGATCTGCGCTCGACAGTGCAGCCTAGGCGGAGTAGTCGAACACAGATCCACTGAGCGCTCAACACAGACAGCATCGTCAGAAGGAAAATTGATAAAATAAATTACAAATGTTGTATTGTTCGATACATATGCGTACCGAACCGAAAGCACTGTATCGAACGGTTCAATATCGATACGAATATCGTTGCACCCCTAATATATATATATATATATATATATATATATATATATATATATATATATATATATATATATATAATGTTCTTCCTCTACACCCCCCCCCCCCCCCCCCCCAATTTTTGCACATGTCGAGGAGCGTGTCAGGCTACATTTCACTGTGTGTTATACTTGTATAACTATGCATGTGACAAATAAAGAACCTTGAACCTTGAACCTTGAAGGTGACACAGGTCTCACAGCCGTGCAACCCCACCCCACACACCCTGCAGTCTATGACCTGTGAGCTTATTCAAAGCTCAAGACTCACCTTTACAAACATTTATGAGGTCCTGATGTCATCACTGCAGGTCTCGTGGCTTTGCTTTGCTTGTGTGTTGATGAGCATAGCTACATTTACAGGTATGAATAGAGGCATTTTGCTTTTGTAAACCCCCCTTTTTTCATTAGAGTTTCTTCTTCCTGCACCTTTTATCGCTTTGATCTGTGTGGAAGTTATTTTTATTTTATATATTTTAACCCAAACAAACTCAATAATTATTAATGTGAAGTGCTGTGCTGCGTGACATTGTCTGCAACCTTCATCAGAAGAAAGAAGCTGTGCAGATATGATTACAGGTGTGCCATTCAAAATGAAAAACACTGAAACAAAAGACTCACATGTGGCGCATCCTGCGGGCATGGACCTCTGGCTCTACTTTAACCACAGCACGACCAAACGGTGCTGATAAATTATGAAAGTGAATTCATCCCCAGGAGAGAGCTCAGTACATGAGCTTAACCTCTTAACATCCTCAGGGGCAGGAACAAGGTTAGGCTGCACTGTAGCTGCATGCTAAACAAAGAAGCTTGGTCCTGGTGTCCTACTTGAACTCTCACTTTCCAGCTTTTTCTACCTGCTTAGGTTAGCACTGCACACAGGAACAGATGTGAACCAGGCGAGAGTCGAGAGGTTAGGAGTGAATAATTTTACAAACACTGAACTGAAATTCTTTGATTTAATTTTCATTCACTGGAAACTTTGAAAGAAGTTCTGCTTGGTGATGATCTGACCTGAAACTACGACTGAAAACTTTTAATGTGCACAGCAGGAAGCAGAAATTGAAATAGCACTTTCTTTTCTCCAGTCTCCGCACTAAACTGTGAGCTGAATGAAGTAAAATAGCGGAGTGTAAGCTGTTATTAGTCTGCTTTTTCAGGCTTTCTGAAGTGAACTGAAGGTCAGCTGTACCGCTTTTTGTTTGGATCCTCTCTTTGTTCCCTCTTGGATGACACCAAGCATTCATGCAGCCTTTCGCAGTTTTACACCAGATTTCAGAGTGTAAGGTGTGTGTGTGTGTGTGTGTGTGTGTGTGTGTGTGTGTGTGTGTGTGTGTGTGTGTGTGTGTGTGTGTGTAATATGTTCCTGCTCAGCAGAAAAATGGCTGAGAGATGAATGTTGCCTCTGACCTGATCTGAGTCTCTGTGGACTAATACCCGAATGGCTGATACACACAGTCTGTTCACACAGGCACTTTCCTCACACACACACACACACACACACACACACACACACACACACACACACACACACACACACACACACACACACACAGGTTATTTATACAAGACACACACTTATATGTTTCCAACAGCAGATGCTCGAGCAGTCAGCTGTCAGATAGGTGTGATGTATAGTTGCTGCATTCAGCCTGCGAGCTGCTGTTCATGGTGACGCCATGACGGTTTGCAGACGTGCTATGGAGGTCAGTGGATCGCTTTCAGTGTCAGTGAGTCTGGAAGTGTATCACACCATTGGTTGGTTACTGTCTCCATTAAAAACAAATGTATTACGAGCTAATTAAGAGCAGTGGCTCGGTTTCACGGGGAGGCATTAGTGTGAGTGGGCATCAGTCAGAAATGATGCCTGAAGGTGACAGTGCCCATAAAAAAATGGGCGGTGCTCCAGTGATGTCACCCACTGGTTTGTGTGGTCTGGTACTGAAGACCTTCAGAGTGGCTGAGCCTGTAAACTCAGTGTTTACTGAGGTTCTTGCAGAGCGCCATTTCCCCACAGGCTTGTTTAGGACAGGAAGTCTGCGACCACAGCTATCACCCCCTGGTGGCCTATAAAAATATTTAAGTGTAAGGCAAATCCACACTGGCTTAATTTTTCAGACCCTGCATCTACGTGGATCTTTTCTGCCACCTGTGGTCATGCACTAACTACCAGGAGGGACTCACAGACTGAACTGCACTCAGAAACACTACTGTCTAAGAGCATCGGTGCACGGTCCGAGCACAGCGTGGAGGAAGGTATGAGCAAAAAGTGCGCCAATGTCATGGTCCTGGGCCATGTGGGCCCAGTATTCTTAGTTCCTTGTATTTTTGTATTTCGTTCCTTATTTAGGCCATGTTTTCTGAGTTGCCCTGTTGTGTTGTTCCCTAAGTGTTTTCCCTTCATGGCTTTTACCCCCTGTGTGCCCCTCTGTGTATCTGTGAGCCCTCATCTCTCCTTATGTTTTATTCCATGTTTCCCCTGCCCTTTATGTCTAAGTTCTCCCCGTGCTCTCTCTCCCCCCTGTGTGCCCTCTATGTATTTATGAGCCCTCGTCTCCCTTTGTGGTTGTTTCATGTTTCCCCAGCCCGTTATGTCTGTGTTTTCCCCGTGCTCTCTCTCCTCCTGTCTGAACCTCTGTGCCTGTACATGTCATGTTCAGTTCACCCCGCCCTGTCTCGTTATGATTATCAGTATCACCTGTGTTCCCCGTGTGTGCCCACTTTCCTCGTTTACCCTCTGTGTATTTCTGTCTGAGTCTCCCTCTGTTCGGCGTCGCGTTCTCCCTCATGTTGTGTGTTATTCTCCCCGTGGTTCGGTTCCTTGTACATCTCATGCTTTAGTTTTCCCAGTTTTAGTTTATTTTGTATTGCTTCTCGTGGCCAGCAATAAAGCTGTGTTTTTGAGTTTATCCCCGTGTCTGTGAATCTGCATCTTGGGTCCTTCTCCTGCCTGCCACACAACGTATCATGACAGCCAAACAGTAGTAGCTTTAATTACGCCACAGACAACAACGATGTGTTCACTGTCAGCTTGGCTCTCTCTCTCTCATCCTCTCCTCATGTTCAGGTTAACACTTGTAGTAAGAAAACTTTTAGTGTTTTTAACTTTTCCCTTTACTTGTCTGTGTGAGGAGGGGAACTCACGTGACAGAAAGGAAAGGAGCTCAACCACAGTGTAAGCAGCAGCAAAGACTCTCACACTGAGCTGAAACTAACAGAAATAAATTAGGTGAATAATGTAAATACTTTTGCATTGGATGTTTCTTGCTCTTTTTCTCTTTCTGCTTTCCAAGTGAATTTAAGATGAGTCTATGATTAAAATCACATCTCCAAAGACGATCCTGCAGACACACTTCCTCTGAATGCAACACCTGCTCCACAGAGTTTGTGACACCCAGCAGTACAAACATGTTCACTGTTGTTCTGTTTCTGGTGACATTTTTCTTTCTTTTTGTTTCCCTTTCTTAGCGACAGGAGGACTTCGGCTGTGTTGTGTGTAATGAAATGGTGACCTTTTGATAGCGCACGTATAATTGGCCAAATCAGCAGAGCTTTCTCATGCTCTACAAAACACAATTCATTGGATTTACTATCAGTGATTATACACACACAGTCCTTTATGTACACACACACACACACACACACACACACACACACACACACACACACACACTCTTATATATTTGTAAACAGTGGACTGTAGGGCATCGGTCCCCAAATGGGGACCACGCTTTCTTATTTTGAAAAAACAAAATGAATTTAAAAGAACAGAAATTCTCATGTTTACTAAATCTAGTTCTGTTTTTCTTTGAATCTAAAAATGATTAAAGCAGCTGTGTGAAATGTCCGTCTCCCCCTTCTGGCAGCAATAGGAATTACACAAGCACAGTCAGTTAATGGTGGCACATTTCCCATGTTCAAATCTGTTTCTTTACAGTTATCCGGCCTCCAACTTATTTATTTTTCAAACTCATTACTAACTTCCACCAATAATCCATCAGCCAATAATCTGGCACACCAGTCATTACTGGCCGACTTCCAGTACATTTGTACCAGTGCTTCAGCGCAGGAAGGCCTGCACGTATACCCCATTTAAAATTTCAGTGTGCTGCAAATTAAAGAGATAATTTCCTTGTACAACTCAGTGTTTGGCTTCACATCCCCACATCCAGCTGGAGGGCTGAAAGGTTTTCCTCTACTGCTTGATGTTTTGTTATGAGGTTAAATTTATTGAACAACAGTTGTGTCTGTCATTTTGTAGTAAAATTGCAGTCCTGCAGAAACTATGTCCCTGTTTGCGGAGGAATTTCTAGTAGCTGATCCATGATTGTGACTCATATAGTTAATCTTTGCATTTTTATAGATTGCATGAAACTCCATCTTACTGCTCTCTTGGTGTACCAAAGTTGCTTTAAAGAGTTCAGATAATGTTGCTCCTGCTTTGATCTCCAGCCACTGTTTGCCCTCCTCTCAGTGTAGCATGAACAACCTCTGGACTGTTGTTGGCTAAGCTAATGCTGAATATGCAGCAATCACAATAAAGTATATGGCCTTCACACTCCAACATGATCAACCCCTGTAAATTGAATAGATACATATAATGTATTACCCTTTGTACATGATTACATTTTGAATCTGTGGGATTCGCCACAGCTGAATGTAAGATGCTGCTGAACTGGAGCTCTGACAGGGTCGGTATCAACATGATATCTGCTGTGAATCTACCAAAGGTATCTCATGCAAGAGTTCCCAGAATATTACTGAAACCAGCCAGACATAAATGTTCATATCCAAAAACTTCAATGATAAAGAGGAAATGAGAGAGTAAATCGCCCCTCGACACTGGGTTTTCATGCAGCCTGAATGCTGGCGCTGCTGTTTGGTATTAGACTGCACAACACAGGTGTGCAAATGATGATGCTGATGTGTTACTGGATAATTTCAGCTCTCCATGTTGATAGTGGGAGTTTCCTGATCCCTGTGCTCATTCTTTGAGGTTTAATGGTGAAAATGCCTGAGAATATGAAGACTCAAATTCAGTGGAATTTGTGCTTCCTCTCACTGCACTGTTAATTTACGTTTTCGTCTCTGAACTTCAAAAGGCATCGGTGTGATCCACTTAAACAGCAGCAGGGAAAATGCTTATGTCTACTTCCACCATGAACATCCACCCGCTCCATAGCAAGATAAGTCTGATCAGAATCCATGTTCATCGCACACAGAGCCCCGCTGGGAGTAATCACATTATACACCTGCACAACCCCCAAGAAAAGGTGAAAGAGGGGAGAGTAAAGGTTAATGCTATATTGATCTGGAACAACAGTGGAAGTGGGAGGGAGGAAGAGAAAGGAAAGGGAGGACAGAAGGAATCTAAATTTAAGAGAAGGAGTGAGTTAAAGAGGTGACGCTTCAGAAGCTGAAGGTAAAATAACGAGTTGGCTGCAGACTTTAAGTATTTATAGATCACCTGAGGAGGAAGAGCTGCTGAATGCATAGCAACAAAGAGCGCAGAGTCCAAAGAAATCCCAACGTCAGAACTCCGAGATCGGAGCACTGGCTTTCTCTTCATACACCAACGAGTTTCCAGTTTCCAGCCTTATGTTGTCTTACTTGAGCCAGATGGAATTGGTGAGGTTTCTGGTATCTAGTGTCTGTCCAAATAATGCACATTTATAAACTAGGAACATTCTATGAACATAAATATTAATAGATGTGAAAACATCTGGAAAAGCGAAGTGAAGAGGTTTTGGAGGAAGGTTCAGAGGAGGTTGGAGATTGTTACCATCATAGGCTCATCCGGTCAGGATGAGAATGAACAGTCAGCAATCACTTGCAGGTTTTTCCATTTTATTGAATAATGAGCAAAAGGAAAGACACATGGACTGCCATCTCTGACAGGAAATAAAGTATGATTTAAGTAACTCAAAATAATACATGAACTCAGGAAACTCAAATAGAAACTCACCTCAGCTGCTGCCCCATGTGTGAAGAAAGAGTGAGGTGTAGGTGAGTGCAGTCCTTATATAACGAGTGACAGGCAAGCACCACACCCAATCAAAGGTGAGGAAGAGAAACAAGGTGCATATGGTGAAGTGAGTGTGCTAAAAGGTGAGCCTTCACAACAGAAGCGATCATTGAGGTCACAGATCAACTGAACAAAGACGTCATAGTTTTTAAAAGTAGCTTTACATGAATCACACTTAAAAATCATTTTATATGCTCACAGCAGCACCCCCTGCTGTTGTGGAGGGCAAATTTAACATGTTAGAGAAAATGATTGGCAGTTTGTAAAAATTACATTTCCAAAGCATGAAACGTTATTATTATTATTGTTATGACATTATCATGATGGTAGCGTTCAACTATTAGCAGGCTGTGGTAGGCAGTGAGTCGCACGGAGTTTGTAACACTCATGTTCTTATTATTATGTCAGGGAGGTCAAACACAGGATTCAAACCAGCCCCGTGGATGTTCATTTTTCTGATCATTTTCACAGTTTTACAACATTGTCACTAACAGACTCACCCACAGTACAATACTACCCCAGCGTTTAAAACTGAGGGTCCACTAGAAAACAGGAAAGTTCCTTTCACTGTGAACCATCAAATATCAGAACTTCATGTTTTTAAGTATGTCCACAGTAAAAAAGGATTTTCTGCAGATTAACAGAAAATTTCTCGTTTAATTATGGGACAAAAAGCAAATAATGAGCTGCCAGTGTAATTTTACTGATTTATTTCTGAAAGCATGGTTAAGCTATGCTGACTGCTTTCTTTGTTTTACTAAAGCAGAATTTCTTTATAATGTGATAATGTAATGCAGTGTAATGTTGAAATTACTTAAGACATTTTTGGGTGTTAATCACTTTAATGAAAGTGAAATTTTCAGAATGTAAACTGATTCATAAATCAACCAACTGAATTATTTTATAGGTAAAACTTTGCAGGCAGTTGTTTACTGGTCCTGCTCCCTGAGAACCGCCCCGAACCTTATGCCTGCCCTGGTGTGTAGTGGGCCACATGTGGCAGAATCATATTATTTTAGGGAGGCAGCACTTTAAAAAGCCCCACAGATTAAGGCCTGGCTACCAGACGTTCCCTACGTGGCACAGTTGCCCCAGACAACGACGCTACAGTCACCAGGACCAGCGGATTGGTAAGGAGTCAGCAGTAACAGACTCGAGAAATTAAGGAAGCACTGAGCACTGAGACTTGTTCCAACCCTCACCTATGGTCATAGGTTCTGCCTTATGGTCATAAGACTGAAAGAGTCAGGTCAGGAATATTAGGCTTGAATGAGTTTCCTCCACAGGATAGCTGGGTTTATACTTTCAGAGAGATCTCAGCTGAGTTTGTGACAGTTGAGGTGCTTAAGGTAAGGTTTTCTCAGGTATGCCAACGGGGAGGAGACCTCAGGGCAGACCTATATCTTATCCTGCCTGGGAATGCCTCCAGATCCCCCACGAGGAAGGAGGCAAAATGTGTAGAATACCACATTTCTCCTGCTGCTACTGCAACCCACCTTTGGAGAAGTGGAAGATGATGGATGGATGGATGGATAAATGAATAAATGAATGGATGGATGTGAGTTTACTGGTTTAGCCCATTTATAATCAAACACTTGCATTTGACTCAGACATCCATGATTCAGATGAACACTCCCCTCTTCTCCTCTTCTTGCCTCCTCTCCTGTCCTCACCTGCTCTTTCTTGTTTTAGAAGCATTTTGTTTTTAACTCTCCTTTAGCACCCCCCTCTCCTCCCCGCTCCTCCCCTCTCCCTCTCACCCCTCCAGCTCTGTTTCTTAGCTGATGGAGGAATTCAGGCTTCAAAAGAACACTGACCTTTTTATTCTGCAGCACACACAGCTGTAAAGTCACACACATCGATGTGCAGAGCGCTGCATAGCGCAGCTCTCACACTAATAGGTTGTCAACACACACTCCAAACATTCACACACACACACTTGGTTTATTAAGATGCACAAACACACAAGGTAATGAAATTCAACCTGATGAAAACAGCCAGCGTTACCATGGAGAGAGTAGAGACGTTTTCCTCCAATGAAATGAGGGAAGGGACAAATCCTGAGGGAGAGGAGCGGAGGGGGCTAACAAATCTGCAGGCTGCAGATAAACACAGAGGTGAAGAAGAGCAGAGAATAAGGGAGTGGGAGAGGTGTCTATTAGGAGGACAGAGTGAAAAGCTGAGCTCCCGGATTTGCAGGCTCTGATCAGACTTTGACCTGAAGCACGAGTTGTTAAACCCTGAACACCACAGCACTTGTGAGGAGGAGGAGGGCGAGGGGGAGGATGAGGAGGACTGGACACGGCCAAAACTAAATCCAGAGTGTAAAACCGGAAAGCTGGACAGACTTAAAACAAATCCCCTAACAAAGACTCTGATCTGAGCCCGGTCCTAAAATCCTAAATCCTGATACACGAGACAATAATCCAGCAAAAATAATCCTGTTTCATCTATGAACTGTAATTGGACAATAAGCGATGAAGTTTAACAGCTTTTAGGAGCCTCTCATTAGGAGCCCATTTGTGGATGCTGATTCACTGAATGTCTTCCGAAAACACACATTCTCACACTTTACATCACAAAAGTGGTTTTCTTTCATTTATGGAAGGGCCACAGTGTCTCTCCCTCCCATCTCACTGATGACATTCATCAGTGCATTCATTCTCCTGGCAGGTTAGTCAGGGACCGGGTTTGAAAACCTGAGCGGCACATACAGTGGGGCAAAAAAGTATTTAGTCAGCCACCGATTGTGCAAGTTCTCCCACTTAAAATGATGACAGAGGTCAGTAATTTGCACCAGAGGTACACTTCAACTGTGAGAGACAGAATGTGAAAAAAAAAAATCCATGAATTCACATGGTAGGATTTGTAAAGAATTTATTCGTAAATTAGGGTGGAAAATAAGTATTTGGTCACCTCAAACAAGGAAAATCTCTGGCTCTCACAGACCTGTAACGTCTTCTGTAAGAAGCTTTTCTGTCCCCCACTCGTTACCTGTATGAATGGCACCTGTTTGAACTCATCATCTGTATAAAAGACACCTGTCCACAGCCTCAAACAGTCAGACTCCAAACTCCGCCATGGCCAAGACCAAACAGCTTTCGAAGGACACCAGGAAAAGTATTGTAGACCTGCACCAGACTGGGAAGAGTGAATCTACAATAGGCAAGCAGCTTGGTGTGAAAAAATCAACTGTGGGAGCAATCATCAGAAAATGGAAGACATACAAGACCACTGATAATCTCCCTCGATCTGGGGCTCCACGCAAGATCTCATCCCGTGGGGTCAAAATGATCATGAGAACGGTGAGCAAAGATCCCAGAACCACACGGGGGGACCTGGTGAATGACCTGCAGAGAGCTGGGACCAAAGTAACAAAGGTCACCATCAGTAACACACTACAACGGCAGGGAATCAAATCCCGCAGTGCCAGACGTGTTCCGCTGCTGAAGCCAGTGCATGTCCAGGCCCGTCTGAAGTTTGCCAGTGTCATGGTCTACGGTGGGTGGCTGGAGTTTCCATTAGGCTCCTGAACTGACCTGGGATCCGCCCCTGGGCAGGGCCAACTCCAGCTCCTGCACACCTGGAGCCTATTGCAGGCTATCAAGCCAGAGGGATTTAAACCACACATCGATGTTCACTCACTGCCAGTTCGTCATCAACCCATGTTGGTAACAGGTCTTGTGTTTCAAATTCTCGCTGTGATTTATCTTACTAACAAAGACTCTTTTGTGCTACAGTTGCTGTACCCACCCTGGCTCACTCCACCTCTGGACTCGGGATACCTAGTGATCATTTTGGAAATCCCTCTGTGCCTCACCTGCCTGCCCTCCTGCCATCACACCATCTGGAGCCCCGGATCTCAGGTCAGCCTTTCCACGCCACTCAGCCTCCCCTGGATCTTCATCATCCCCCTCTCAAACACTCCAGGTCCCTAACTGCAAGTAAGAATTGCTGCTCTTATACTGGCCACTTCTGAGCTGCCTTCACTACCTGCCTAACTCCTATATCCTCTCCCCTCAGTGTGACTGTTCCCCACTCAGCTCCGTTCCACTTCTCAGGCCTCGTTCCCTCGCCCTAGCCACGTTCCCCTGGGCACGCCACACCAAGGCTCCACGTCTTGTCATTTTCTGTCTTTGCCACGTTTCCCTTTTTTTCCCCCTTGCACTTAACCGTAATAAACTGTTAAATCATCTACTGTCTCTGCTCTGGGTTTCTGCACCTGAGTCCTATTCAGTACCGGCCATCCGTCGCCGTGACAGCCAGAGAGCACATGGATGATACAGCAGAGGATTGGGAGAATGTCATGTGATCAGATGAAACCAAAGTAGAACGTTTTGGTATAAACTCAACTCGTCGTGTTTGGAGGAAGAAGAATACTGAGTTGCATCCCAAGAACACCATACCTACTGTGAAGCATGGGGGTGGAAACATCATGCTATGGGGCTGTTTTTCTGCCAAGGGGACAGGACGACTGATCCGTGTTAAGGACAGAATGAATGGGGCCATGTATCGTGAGATTTTCAGCCAAAACCTCCTTCCATCAGTGAGAACTTTGAAGATGAAACGAGGCTGGGTCTTCCAACATGACAATGATCCAAAACACACCGCCCGGGCAACAAAGGAGTGGCTCCGTAAGAAGCATTTGAAAGTCCTGGAGTGGCCTAGCCAGTCTCCAGACCTCAACCCCATAGAAAATCTGTGGCGGGAGTTGAAAGTCCGTGTTGCTCGGCGACAGCCCCAAAACATCACTGCTCTCGAGAAGATCTGCATGGAGGAATGGGCCAAAATACCAGCTACTGTGTGTGCAAACCTGGTAAAGACCTATAGTAAACGTTTGACCTCTGTTATTGCCAACAAAGGTTATGTTACAAATTATTGAGTTGTATTTTTGTTATTGACCAAATACTTATTTTCCACCATGATTTACGAATAAATTCTTTACAAATCCTACCATGTGAATTCATGGATTTTTTTTTTTTCACATTCTGTCTCTCACAGTTGAAGTGTACCTCTGGTGCAAATTACTGACCTCTGTCATCATTTTAGGTGGGGGAACTTGCACAATCGGTGGCTGACTAAATACTTTTTTGCCCCACTGTATCAGGAATACTGTGGCTCAAAATCTGGATGTGGCTGTGACTTTTTTTTTCCATGTATGGTAATCATCTCAAGTTTCATGCTCCTTTTAAATTCCAAAATGCTTTCATGGCTCGAACCCGTCCGTCTTTCTGTTCCATCATGCTTTAGTCCATCTAAACAGGCAGCATGGTGCTTTCATCAGGCTGCCTCTCCCAATGTTCTCAGCTCTGTTCATCACTGTTTGTTCTTGTCATTGTCAGTGTGGATTCTAGTCTGTCTCATTTAGTTTTGTTTTTGTTCAGGCTTGCTCAGTTTTTAATTTTAGTAATATTTTTCATTTATGGTTTATTCCCTGAGTTTCAGTCATCTCTGTATTCACAGTGTCCTGTTTTGGAATCTCCATCACCTTCTCCATCATTAGATGTTCACATGTTTAGTCAATAGAGTTTAGTTAATAAAGGTTCATTTTTGGTTAATTTCATGAGTCTGCAGTCGGGTGCAGAAATCTACATAATCCATAAATCAGCAGAATTCCTACACCAAGCTTGTCATGCCTCTCATTTTCTGAAAAGCATATTCGATGTATATGTTTGCTCAAATTTTGAAACGTTTTGCATGTGGCAGTAATTCTTTTTCCATGTATAGTAATCATCTCAAGTTAGAAGTTCCTTTTAAGTTCCAAAAGGGTTTCATGAATCCAGCCTTCCAACCAGGCTGTATTCCAGCCATCATGCTTTCATCCAGCTGACCCGGTCATACTTGTGTGCTGCTGCACTTTGGTCAGTCCAGTGAGGCAGGTTTCCTGTACCGTCATGCTTTCATCCAACTATCTGGGCTGTACTCCTGCTCCCTCCTGCTGTGGTTAATCTGAACAGGCTGTATTCTTGTGCCTTCATGCATTCATCAGTGGAACCAGGCGGTAATCTTGCCCTGCCATGTTTCAGTTTCTGAGAAATACCAGCAACATGCTTCATGAATAGATTTGCTTGAGAGGGATTTGGATGTGACTTATACCGAGTACAGTAATCATCTGACTTTCAAGTTCCTTTTAAGCTGTAAAAAGGTCAGCTTTCATGTTTCTGACCAGGTCATGCTCCATTATTGTCGTGTTGTCACAGCTCGCAGTTTGTTAAAAGCACCAGAAACATGATGAATACATCTTGTTTGCCTTTAATATATTCCATGTACCCGACAACTCAGTTTCCTGCTCACTCTGACAACCATCCTCTTGTTTTAATTTAACATGATGCTTCTATTATCACTAGGACTGAGCTCAGAATGTGGAAAAAGGCCTGTGAGGTTGAATTTGTCCTCAGCATTACCAAACTGCTACAGCTGACCACACAGGCTTGAAGTCTGTGTTGCTGTGGGATACATTATCAGTCATGACAAATTGAATCAGCTCCTCACACTCTCCTTGAAAGCACAGCACTCCCCACCATGACACACTGATTGATTTGTAACAGGCAGTGACAGACAGTCCAAACTGGCTTTCCTCCAAAGCAAATGGATGCTCCTGTCTTCAAATACAGAGTCCAGCACCTGAGAAGCAAATAAACCCCTGAAAGTGGCACACAGCATTTCTGTTCTCACAGCTTAATCAGGCTTGAAAGGCAGAAACGCGCCTGCTGCTCCAGTTGCCTGTCTGTGTTATTTAAAGTGATTTATCCATTTTAATTGTGCAGTTTGTTAGGCTGAAGCTGACAGTGATTTCCATTTTCAACTGATCTCTCAATTATGTCTGTTGTATGTATGTATATATATATATATATATGTATATGTATATATATATATATATATATATATATATATATAGCGCTGATAATGTCACTACAGAAAAGAATATAGCCCATATGAATATAGCCCATTTCACTGCCCTATGCATAGCCAAGAAAACAGTCCTCATGAACTGGAGAAATAAAAATAATCTTAATTCTAACCAATATAGAGATTATCTATTAGATTACATGATACAGCCTCTGCCACCACATCAGATCAATTGCTCTGGGCTCCTTTGATCAGCTCCATCACCTAGTGGGGGTGGGGGGTCATAGTTTAGTCCCACCTTCACTGTTGTGATTGGTGTGGGGGTAGGGGCAGGCTTAGGGCGTCGGGGGGTTCCCCGGGAGCATCTTCCTTGGAGGGCTCAACCCGGGGTAGCGGTCATGGCCCATTAAGGGCTCTATTGGCTCTCAGGTGACTGTTTCCTCGTGGCTGCGTGCAGCGGGGCTAGGGGAGGGTCTGTGCTGACGGACGTGGGCTACTGACCTGGTAGCCTGGCTGCCCCTGGGTGGGTCCGGGATGGGCGTGAGGTTCTGGGGGCGCTCCGTCTCTGGGCTGGGGCCCTGGCTGGGCCTCGGGGGCTTGGGTCCTGGTTGGTGTGTTGCCGGGGTTGTTGGCGGGTGGGTGTATGGGGGCCCAGTCCTGGCGCAGGGTGCCGCCGGTGCATCGAGCCACCTGGGGGAGGTTGTTACATCTTGCAGGAGCTCTCCTCTCTTCAGGAGCTCACTCTGCAGGAGGGGGAGATACAGGAGAGGTGGAGGAAGATCTCAGCCTGGGTGTTTATTGTCTCTGGTACCTCTTTCTAGAAGGCAGCAGGGTAAAGAGTGTGTGTGAGGGGTGTGTGGGGTCCTCCACAATGCTGGTGGCTTTGCAGATGGAGCGGGTGCTATAAGTGTCCTTAATAGAGGGAAGAGAGGCTCCAATGATCTTCTCAGCTGCTCTCACTGTCCATTGTAGGATATTAACATCTGATAAGGTGCAGTTACCATACCAGACAGTGATGCAGCTGCTTAGGACACTCTCAATATTCCCTCTATAGAACGTGGTGAGAATGGATGGAGGGAGATGGGCTTTTCTCAGCTTCCGCAGGAAGTAGAGACATCGTTGAGACTTCTTAGTTGTAGAGCTGGTGTTGAGGGACCAGGAGAGGTTCTCCGCCAAGTAAACATCAAGGAATTTGGTCCTTGTTATGGCCCGTCTAGGCGCGGCCAGACCACAACATAAAGGGTGATCGATCCCCGTCCAACCCCATGCAGCATGTCACACACTTAATACTTTGTGACAATGATTTATTTACAATGAGTGCAGTTAAACAAAGGAAGGGAGCATACCATAACTTCAGGGTGAACCCAAGGCCAAAACAACAAACAAAAAGTAACCTATCTCAGGAATAAACACAACTTACCTACTCAAAAGAATTGACTCAAACGACAATCACTTTCCTCCCTGCCTAACAAAAACAGGAGAAAACTGATCAAACAAAAAGGCGGTCCACCCCTACATGCTCTTACATTAACCAACATAGTGACACAGTGAACGGTCTGCCGGTTGGGTTGGGCCGAGGATGAATGACCTGGCAGTCCCTGGCGGTTTCTTCTTATCCGCTGCCTCCCGGTCCTTAGCCAATCGGTGCGATCCATCCACCCTGGATGCACCAATCACGGAGGAGCACCTGCACGCTCAAATTTACATATGATAATTACGACAACAGTCGTAACAGTCCTCTTGACGACCTCCACAGAGGATCCATCAATCCATTGATGTTAAGTGGACAGTGATCTCTCCGTGCTCTCCTGAAGTCAACCATCATCTCTTTTGCTTTGTCCACATTCAGAGACAGGTTGTTGACTTTACACCAGTCTGTTAGCTGTTGCACCTCCTCTCTGTATGCTGACTTGTCGTTCTTCTTGATGAGACCCACCACAGTCGTGTCATCGGCGAACTTGATTATGTGGTTTGAACTGTGCATTGCTGAGCAGTCGTGAGTCAGTAGAGAGAACAGAGGTGGGCTGAGTGTCAGTGAGGACATCTGTCAGCTGGTTTGCACATTTCCTGAGCACTCTTCCAGGAATGTTTTTTGGACCAGCAGCTTTCCGTGGGTTAACTCTGCGAAGAGTTTTCCTCACATCAACAGAGGTCAGACACAGAACCTGGTCGCTGTGAAGTGTGGTGGACTTCCTCATCAGCACATCATTCTGAGTGTCAATCTGTGCACAGAAGTTGTTCCGCGCATCTGGTAGGGAGGCGTCACCATCACAGGCAGGTGTTATCTTCTTGTAGTTGGTGATGGCCTGGATGCCCTGCCACATGCGCCACATGTCACTGCTGTCCTGGAAGTGGCTGTGGCCATCAGAGCGTTTTGCTGCTCTGATGGCTCGAGACAGTTTGGCTCTCGCTGTTCCCAGGGCCGCCTTGTCATTTGCTCTGAAGGTGGAGTCTGGAGTCTTTAGCAACTCACGCATTTCTGCAGTCATCCGTGGTTTCTGGTTGGAGCATGTTATGATAGTCCTGGAGTCAGTGACATCATCGATGCATTTGGTGATGTAGCTGGTCACACAATATGTGCGCTCCTCCAAGTTGGTGCGGTTGCCATTTGTTGCCCAGTCAGTGTGCTCAAAACAGTCCTGAAGAGCAGAGAGAGCTCCTGCAGGCCAAGTTCTCACCTGTCTCAGAACCGGTTTGCAGCGTCTGACGAGCGGTCTGTATGCTGGAATTAGCATAACAGACAAGTGGTCTGAGTGTCCAAGATGGGGGCGGGGCTTCGCTCATCACAAAGTCCATGTGTTGATGGAATTTCAGAAACACTGACTTGAGATTTGCATGGTTGAAATCTCCGGCAATAACAAACAGTCCATCGGGGTGTGAGCTCTGGAGCTTGCTGATCTCCCCGTACAGCTCACAGAGTGTCTTTTTGGCATTAGCGCTGGGTGGGATGTACACTGCTGTAATGAGCACAGCAGTGAATTCCCAAGGTAAATAAAAACGTCTGCATCTAACAGTCATAAACTCTACCAGCAATGAGCAGTAATTAGAAACTAGCACTGAGTTCTTGCACCATTCCAAGCTGATGTAGACACATAAGCCACCACCTTGAGCCTTACTACACAGAGCTGCATTTCTGTCAGCACGAAATGAGGTGAGCCCATGTAGCTGAATGGCAGTGTCCAGAACTCTGTCACTGAACCATGTTTCTGTGAAAACAAAGATGCAGCAGTCTCTAAATTCCCGCTGTGTGGTCCGCTGGAGTCGAATGTAGTCCAGTTTATTGTCCAGTGAGCAAATGTTTGAGAGCAAGATGTGTGGAAGAGCTTGGATTTGCTCTTAGTCTTAGCACAGACCCCCTCGTGCTTGCCGCACTTCCGCTTCCTCACACACCACTTTTGGCAATCCTTCCCCTGGCCACGGCAACAGGCAACGCCAGGAACTAAAGGCCTGATTTCCGTAGCAACCTGAGGACACACAGCGCTTCCAGCAGTTCCTGGTCAGTTTTTATATGATGATGAAATGGTCATGATGAAAAGGCGATAGAGAGCACAAAAACAGCACCATTTTGGTCCGGAGTGGCTGCTGCATGCTGCTGCCGTCTCGCCAGAATGCTGGTCATCTACCAATCAGAAGATTGGTAGAATACCCGTTCTATCACTTATGTGAGTGTTCCACCTTGTGGGTGAATACGGCGGACCAAAACAAACCAGTCCTTTCTTTGACTTCTTTGAGATAATCAGGTGGCTTTATGAATGGATGTTAAACTTTTAATAGTTATATTGTTGGAAAATAGATGGTGGTGTGGTTTATGATTAGATGTTTGGTTGGATGGATGGAGGGTTGAACACAAATCAGATTTGGTGGCTACAGAGTTTGTTGTCTTCTCGTAGGGTTAATGATTTGTTGGTTATACAGATGGATGATGAATACTTGAATGTTGGGGGGATATCATATGGTGCTTGGCTTTATGATTCCATGGTTGGATGCTGCAGGTTTGTTAGCTGGCCTTGAGGTATAAAAGTCCAAATGAGCTGAAGAAAAATAAGAAATAATCACTAATGGAAAGTTTTTTTCTCAGTTCAAGGTGATTTTAGTTTTAGTGAGAAGTCCTCGTAAATAACTGGTCACACTTCCTGGTGTTCATGCCTACAGTATTGCCATCAATGGAACACTACCCACAACATTTCAGCTTCCTGCAGGTGGTTTTTCAGAAGCAAATCAGTTTCTTTGTCACAGCTCTGTCACAGCACCGTTGCCTGTGTTAAAGGAAAGCAGTCCTCCCCATCACATCCTGCTTCCAGCACCATGCCAGGCACACAAGACCCACAAAGCTCCAATAAAATAACACAATCTGTTACTGATGTTCAGACCAGTGTGTGCTGGTGTGGAGCCAAGACTTCACCTGCACTGCCATCCAGCCTGGCACAGCCATATGCACTAACCTGTGTGTGTGTGTGTGTGTGTGTGTGTGTGTGTGTGTGTGTGTGTGTGTGTTTGTTTGTTTTAAATCCATGCATACAATACATGCAGAGGGTGTGCAGCAGTGTGTGCAGAGCTGCACTGTGGTCAACAAAGAGTGAGCAGAGTGATGATAATGCCATTATTATGTGTTTCTGGGCGACCGTGGCTCAGGGGGTTGGGAATCGCATCTGTAACCGGAAGGTCGCCGGTTCGATCCCTGGGCTCTCTGTCCTGGTCGTTGTGTCCTTGGGCAGGACACTTTACCCTACTTGCCTACTGGTGTTGGCCAGAGGGGCCGATGGCGCGATATGGCAGCCTCGCTTCTGTCAGTCTGCCCCAGGGCAGCTGTGGCTACAACTGTAGCTTGCCTCCACCAGTGTATGAATGTGAGAGTGAATGAATAGTGGTATTGTAAAGCGCTTTGGGTGCCTTGAAAAGCGCTATATAAATCCAATCCATTATTATTTCTGTTGACTGAGCAGAGACATGATGTTCCTGGCTCCATGTTCCTGGAGAGACTCGAGCACTCGTGTAGTCATATCTCTGCCTGTACAGGTGCCTCCACAAGACAAATTTATAGAGACCGTAGAAACAGGTGTGGTGATTCATTTCTAAAATGATTGTGTACTGTGTGATGACTCCACACGGTATAACTTATTTTATAAAGAAGCTGTAACAGATTTTTATTATGTAAAGCTGTTTCTGACGTTTCCAACCATCTTTGAACTGTTGTTTTTCCAGGGCAAAATGATTGCAAAGCAAACACTCTAACGACTTTTATAACCTTTTAATAAGTGGTGCTGAAGGTTCTTACAGTATGTTTAATTTAACATGGCCTGTTAACTTCTCATTAGGGATCACGATTGATTATTGCTGGTAGTTTCTGCTTGCAGCATGAAAGGATTTGTTTGAGCACTGACTGGACTGACCAACACTCAGAACAATGGGAAAGTCCCACTGACCCAACTGCCTCCCTCAGATGGGAGGAAACTGGTTCAGGAACAATCCAGTAACCACCAAGTTTCAAACCTGACTGGTTTGAACCTTGAACTGGAAGCTTCTGGAACACCAGCATCATGTCCACAGTAGTTTCACATCTCCATGGACCAAGATGCTTTTCCACCATCCCTGGACTCGCACCAGTTTGCATACAGGGAGAACCGGTCAACCGAGGATGCGATCGCCACAGTGCTGCACACATTACTGAAGCACTTGGAACACAGGAACACCTATGCACGGCTCCTCTTTGTAGACTACAGCTCGGCTTTTAATACCATCCGGCCATACAAACTCCGTCCCAAACTCCACCAACTGGGACTTAACTCCTCTCTGTGCAACTGGATTGTGGACTTCCTCACTAACCGTAGACAGAGTGTCAGAGTGGGTAAGAACACCTCTTCCACCCTTGTGGTCAACACCGGTGCCCCTCAGGGGTGTGTTCTGAGCCCTCTGCTATACACTCTCTTCACCCATGACTGTATTTCCTCCTGCGCGTCCAATCTCATTGTTAAGTTTGCAGATGACACTACAGTGCTCGGACTTATATCCAACAATGATGAGACAAACTATAGGACAGAGGTGCAACAACTAGAGTCATGGTGCCACGACAATAACTTGGTCTTAAACACCAAAAAGACCAAGGAGATCATTGTAGATTTCCGGAAGAGGGGTCATAACAACCATCTGCCTCTCTTCATTGGCAGTGAGGCGGTGGAGAGGGTGAGCAGTTTTAAATTCTTGGGGGTAACTGTGACCGAGGACCTGTCCTGGGGCAACCATATCACCTCAGTTGTACGGAAGGCCCAACAGCGCCTCTACTACCTGAGGAGACTGCGGAGCGCACACATTCCCAGATCTCTGATGTTGAACTTCTACAACTGTGCCATCAGCAGCGTTCTGACGTATGGATTTCTAGTGTGGTTCCCCAGCTGCACCAAGGCCGATCAGCAAGCACTCCAGCAGGTGGTGAAAGAAGCTGGCAGAATTATTGGAACAAGTCTGCCAGAGATCAGTAATATCTTCCCCACTCGCTGTCTGAGGAGGGTGCACAGTATCCTGCGGGACCAACATCACCCTGCGCGCCACCTTTTCCATCTGCTGCCCTCAGGGAGAAGGTACAGGTCTATACAGGCCAGAACATCCAGACTGGCCAACAGCCTGTATCCACAGGCTGTGAGGCTCCTGAACTCTCTGCCCCCCTCTCACGGACAATAACCATATCCAACTTCTTAATAGCAATGAACTGGTCTACACTGGTGCATCATATCTTTATTCTCTTCCCCCTCCTGCCCCCCCCCCCCCCCCCCCCCTCTTTCTTAAATAGATAACTATCATATCTGATATCATATCTCACAGTACAATAATATTGAATGGGTTGCATTGTTGTATTTTGTCATGTTTCTCAGGTCTCAGGTCTTTGTCTGAATTTCTACGAACATTATTGCTAAGGATTGTCTTATTGCATTGGAGTCACACTGGGTTAAATATGTACACTTGGGTTTTAAGGGGTATTTATTATTTTCTTCTTTTTTTTGGGTTGTATGGAAGCCCCAAACACAATTTCATTGTTCTTGACAATGACAATAAATAAATAAATACTAAAATACTAAATACTAAGAGGGTACAGCTGCCCACAAGGACGAGCCAAACACCTTCTGGAGAAAGGTCTGATGATCAGACGACACAAAGACTGAGCTGTCTGGACACGACGATAAGAGGTATGTTTGGAGGAATAAAGGTGAGGTTTCCAAACCTAAGACTACTGAACCATCTGTCAAGCATGGTGTTGGTAGTATCATCCTCTGGGCTGTTTTGCTGTCAGTGGCTTGAATAATGAATGAAGTCATCAACTTAACCTCAAATCAGCAGCTAGACATTTGAAACTTGGACATCATGTTCCAACGGGACAATCACAAATCAGAACTGGTTTAGGATAAAGCAGGATAACATTAAGCTTCTGGAATGGCCTTCCCAAAGCCCTGACCTCAACCCGGTGGAAAATGTGTGGACTATGCTTAAAAGCCAGGTCTGTGCCAGGAAATGAACCAATTTAAATGAACTCTACCAATTAAGGAGCTTGGAAAGAAAAGCATCTGGCTTCTTTAAGGTCTTTAACAAGTCCAGACACTTTTCTTTCCAAGCTCCTTTGATTAAAATGACCTGGATGACTGAGAACCTTCACAGACAATTCTACCCAGAAGAGCGGTCAAATATCAGCCAAATCAAAAATCAAGACCACCTTCTGTGGATAGAAACTTCTGACCACAACTGTAGTTAGTTCAAGTTGTGACAAGTTGTAAATAAGTGATTGATTTTTAGTTAGCCGAGTTTTTGTCTTTAGCTGTGTAGCCATTTTTCTGCAACTCTGAGTGCAAAAATAACCTGCAGAAGAATAATTGTCATGAAGTTACCAGGCAGAGGTTACATCCTGACTTTGATCAGATAGCGCACTACAATAACGTTTTTTTTTTCTCTTTAAAGAAGGGTGGATCTCGGGGGCTGTGAGAGGAGACCATGTTAGAACTGTGATCATTTTTGCCTGTCACTGTCACCTGTATGTTATATGGTCTTATATAACCTGCACAGAGAGACCACAGATGCTGTCATATTGCCTTCATTTACACTGTTGCTGTTCAATAAATCAAAAAAAATAAATAAAGAACTGTTTCCAAAAGAAAAAGCCCTTAATCTACATGACAGCTGTTAACTGCTCATATAAAACATGACAGCTGCCAGTGAGTCCGTTGTAACTAGCAACGCCTCCAGCTAATAAGCCACAACATCAGACTGGATGATGACGAGGAAAGAAGTGGCCGTCAGTCTGTTTAAAGGTGGCCTTATTACAGAGCAGATATTCAGACAGTCGTGATGGCACTGATGTTCTGGAAAATCTGCAGGAAGCGCCTCTCCCTGTGAAAGGAGGAGTTTAAAGGAAGCTGTTAAAACAAACAGTGACCCGTGTGCTCTTGTGCTTCCAGCGTTTTCATGTGAACCATAATGCCATCGCTGCCACCCTGGGTAAGATTAATACTGCACACAAAGAGGCAGACACGCTGTGAAATAAGACACAGCCTCTTCCAAAAGGACGTGTCCTTTACCTCTAGCTAACACACACACATACACACTGTCTCTTATGGAACAACTGTGACAGAGGAGAGGACAGATAGCCCCAAGCTACAATCCTGTGAAAAACGTTCAATAAACAGCGGAATCTCTCCTCCATTATCCTGCTGCCAGGGGACCGCCGTTTACCCAGACACTATTTACATGTTGTAATTTGTCAGCAACATTAACACGGCGCACAATAGCAATTCAGCTCTCTGTGAATACAACAAGATCAGCCGGCGAGCAAAAGGACAGGAGGGAAAGAGTGCGAGCGAGGACTGAAGGGGGAAACTGATTTACAGAGAGAATTAGGCAAACCGGGCCGATGCACAAACACACAGAAAACCACACATGTGCACACAGTGTGCAGCAACGTGATAAGAAATACAGGATCATTTATCTGCTTGCTAAAAGTCTCCGTCTCTCCTCCTTTATCCGTAGCCTCTTTTCCCACATTCCTCTTCCCTCCCTTGCCCTTCAGCCAGGGCTGGTGATGCTGCTTTATTTGTGTTGCTGCTTTCAAACACAGATGATTCAAACCGCTCCACATCAGGCACAAAACCCATGATAAGGACATCCAGACACGCCGAAGCCATGCTGCCATCCACCTGCTTCTATTAGAACAGCCTGAATGGAGATGCTGAACACTCAAAACAGTCTTTAGCATCACTGTGGGTGTAGATTTTAGGGGCGACGCCGGGGACAATATGTGCATCTTTCCCTTCAATGAAAACGTGGAAGCAGTGCTCAGAAAAGTCGACAGCACATGTTGTATCATCACCTGGTTCCTGGGTCAGGATCACATCCACCTGAGTGAGAGTTTGGAAGACTCAGATATGAGAATAGAAAAAGTGTAGTCCCAGCACAGGTATGAGACATCATGTAAGAGGTATCATCATCATCGTCATCGTAATCATCATCATCATCGTCATCACGAGGTGTGTGTGCCATGGTCCCAGGGCGCCCTGGGGCTTCTCTCTGCTTTGCTGTTTCTGGAAGAGATGGGCAGGTCCCCGAGTAGTCCCGCCTTTGGGTGGCGTCCTCTGTTTCCCAACACACCTGTTACTCATCTCCTCACCCTGCTGGTATTTGGACTGAGTTCCCATTTCTGTATAGCTGTATATTTCATATTTCTGTATAGTTTTTTTTTCATATTTATATCCTGTTCATAGCCTGTACATAGCTTGTACTCACTATCGCCTGTACATACTTATAGTTATAGCATATTCATAACATACTTCATACAGTGTACATATTACATACCACAATAGACACATTTCTGTAATATACTTACATATCTATATTATTGCTAATATATATTGTAATATATCTATATCACTAAAGCACTTCTGGATGGATGCAAACTGCATTTTGTTGCCCTGTACCTGTGACATGTGCAATGACAATAAAGTTGAATTCTATTCTATTCTATTCTATTTAAGGAGCAGCTCAAGCCACTACCCTCCACCAGGTTGTCTTCTACGTTCGCAGTAATTAAGTTTTCTGAAGCTTACCTGTGCCAGCGATCTCTGTTGTTCAGAAGCCGCCCTGGAACGGTTACCTGGAGCACTCTCTCACTCACCTGCTGCCTCCCAGCTTGGTCCGCTCTCCTCATGAAGATGTTCACCTGTCAGATCCACCTGCCCATCCACTGTCTCTTGACTCCCTAACTTTCTCTAAGTGCTGCTGAGACAAACACAAAGCAAAGGTTTTGCATGAGCTGACTCTTCTCCAAACATCCAAACACACAACCCTTGTGCTGCTGATTTGAATCAGCTGGAGGCACCGTGACCTGTGGATTGTCCCGATGCCATTAGCTATCAGAAAAGAGGATGCTGAGATTTTATGACATATAGACTGGAATGATCTGTATACTGTGAAGTGCTGGATTTACTCAAGCTAACATTTCAGGCCTGAGAGCCCTGTACCTTTCCATCATATTCCCTATACTTCACACTTTATGCATTTACACATCTTGTTTTATGATTTTGTGATTTGTGCTAATGATAAACTTAGACAGTTTTAGTTCTCATGATTTGTAGTAATGGCTGACTGTGAGATTTTACACCTCCTAATTGGCAGATTTGACAGTAAAAACTGTCATCAAAGTTTCAATATTAATTGCAGCGGATTGTAAATCTGTCATAACAGGTGATTGTTTGTGACACTATACGATGACCTTGACTATAAACATGTCAAAATGACTGTGCTGATGAAGGATGATGGGCTCTGTGAAGTCTGCCAAGAAGTGATGTAATTCAAGGTCAGGGTTCACAGCGGAAACAGCAGAGATCATAGATCATAAGCACATAGAAATGTGGAACCGATTCTTTGTTAAGATTCAGACACAGATTGGGAATAAGTAGACTTGTAGTCAAGACCACCTAAACCAAGACAAGACCAAGACCAGAGGGTATCGAGACCAAGACAAGACCAAGACCAGAGGGTATCGAGACCAAGACAATACCAAGACCAGAGGGTATCGAGACCAAGACAAGACCAAGACCAGAGGGTATCGAGACCAAGACAATACCAAGACCAGAGGGTATCGAGACCAAGACAAGACCAAGACCAGAGGGTATTGAGACCAAGACAAGACTAAGACCAGAGGGTATCGAGACCAAGACAAGACCAAGACCAGAGGGTATTGAGACCAAGACAAGACTAAGACCAGAGGGTATCGAGACCAAGACAAGACCAAGACCAGAGGGTATCGAGACCAAGACAAGACTAAGACCAAGACAGACCGAGTCAAGACCAAAACAAAGTCGAGACACGAGCCACTTAGTGAAAAAGTTAGTTTGGATTAATTAGGCTGAAGCTGTGTGAGGTACTGGCCTAGTTAGCGCATTACCTCCAGCAGACAGCAGCTAACATCCCCAAAACAGACCAAGACTGCAACTACTGCACAACCTGTTTAATCAGGTTAAAGTGACATGATGTTTCAGGAGCTTTTATTCATTTACCCGCTCACATAGAGAGCTAAGGCTCTTCTGTCTGCCTTCTGACAGTGTAAATATCTCTCTGGAGTCCTCATGTCATATGCCGGCCTTTTACTCGTCTGCTTAATTTCAGTCTCGTGTCTCCTTTTTGATCCGCCGCTGCTCTCCACACTTATCACTCTACTCTGTCTGGACACAGTCACTGCCATCAGCACGATTCATCCTGCTCTCTCAGAAGAACAGCGACGGCATGGGAGATTTATTCTAAAGAAATTCTAGTAGTGCTCCTTTCAGACGTACAAGCGGTCACCGAGGAAGCTCTCAGAGTCCTTTCAGAGGTTAAATTGAATCTGTAAGAAGTTCTAAAGTCTAGAAAGCATGTATGAGATTTAATGGCCCTGAATGCCCTCAGGGTCGATTTTCCAGGAGTTTTCCACTGCAGGAACCTGTGGGCCTTATAATCATGTCATGCATATCAGGAGTATATGTCATCCTCTACTGAGCAGGCTGTTTTTATCCATTATAAGCAGCGATAAAGAGAACAGAAATCAAGCACTGATGGCACAAGTAAAATCTCTGGTGGTAAATGTAGTGGGAGCTGACATGGTTCCTTCAGTGGGATTTGAACCCAAACCACAATCTTGTCTTCACCTAACCCTGGGAAAAGCACTCTTGGTGTTGAAACCGTTGCCATTTTTTCCTCGAACCCAGACGCCCCCCGGATCATCTCAGACTCTTATATTGAGTTAATTAAACCCCCACTCTACCTCCTCATGACAACTTCCATTCAGCAAGCTGAAATGACTTCCAATGAATGTGACGACAAACTCCTAACAGTTGGAAGTGGCCTTGTACTGTATGTGTGGAAGTGATAACACATAATCACCATTCAGCAGGTTACCATGAAACTGGAAATGGTAAATGGACTGGCTTTTATATGGCGCTTTATACAACACAACTAATTCACCCCTTCATACAAGCACTTGCTTCTATGCTTTTTCTACCCAAGTACTTTCTCCACGATCCACTATGAGCTTCTGCAGCAAAGGCTGTCCTTGGATTTCAGGTGAGTATCACACCAAATCCCAACTCCAAACAGAACTGCAGGAAACACTTTGTACACAGTTACAGACTGTGTACAAAGTTCTAGAGTATTTTATAGCATCTGACAGTGTGAATCTGCTATCTGAGCACTGATTGGCTAATAGCAGACAGAAAACCTCTAGTTAGAGGTGTGTTGGATTTGTGCTTTGCTCACCTAATGCTGTGGTCAAAAGAGAGCACAGCTGAAACAAAACAAGCGGAGATGAAGATAAGATAAGTGTCATGGTCCTGGGTCGTGCGACCCAGTGTTTTGTGTTTTAGCCTATTTTGATGTTTATTCTTCGTTTAGGGTCACTAAGGCAGTCCAGCCATTTGTACATACTACCCGTGTATTAAGTCTCCCTTGCCCTTCGTGTGGTTATGTCATCTCCCCTGTACTACGTCTCCCCGGTTCATGTGTCTTGTCTAATCTCCATGTTTCCTGTTTTACTTTGAAAGTCTGTATTCACGGTCAGTGTATTCAGTTTCACTCCTTCTGTCCTGTCGTTAAGTTCATGTGTGTCAGCTGTGTTCCCATGTGTGGCCACTTCCCCTAATCATCCCTCATGTGTATTTAGTCTCTGTGTTTCATACAGTCTGTCTCGCGTCGTCTGTGTTATCTCCCCTACCCCTTGTCATAGTATCCCAGCCATAGTTTGTATTTTGCAGTCTAAATCTCATTAGAGTCATAGTTTCCCAGTCTATGTTCAGGTTTTCCCTCAGTTACTTTGTTGTTCTTTTCCATGAGTTTTTCAGCCATAATAAAGGGCTCGTTTTGGTTGGAATCCACTCCTGCATCCTCGTTTGTGTTCGCACCTGGGTCCACCACACACCTTTCCGCACGGTCTGCCTCCGCAGACCTTGACAATAAGATAAGATAGAACTTTATTAATCCCTCGGGTGGGTTCCTCTGGGAAATTCGATTTCCAAAAAAAGCACAGCAACGACCGAAGTTACAGTTACAGAATTGTTATATATATATATATATATATATATATATATATATATATATATATATATATATATATATATATATATATACACACACACACACACACACACACACACACACACACACACACACACACACACATATATAAATACAGAAACAAATATAAATAAAATATACAAAGGGGATAAATAGAATAAATAGGAATAAAAAATAAAAATACAAGTGAATTGCACATTTCAAGTATTGAGTCTGTTGACTATTTACAAAAAGTATTGCACAAGGTATTGCACAGTGAGGTGAAGAGGCACTACAGCTTAGTTGTTCCCCCCTCCTTTGTCCTCCTGTTTCCCCTCCCTCTCCCCTCCAGAGAGGAGTTAAACAGTCTGATGGCGTGTGGGACAAAGGAGTTTTTAAGTCTGTTAGTTCTTGTCTTGGGGAGAAGCAATCTGTCACTGAACAGACTCTTCTGGTTGTTTATGACCGTGTGCAGAGGATGCCCAGCATTGTTCATAATGTCCATCAGTTTCTTTAGTGTCCTTTTCTCTGCCACTGTCACCAGAGTGTCCAGCTTCATGCCGACCACAGAGCTAGCCCTCCTGATCAGTTTCTCCAGCCTGGATGAGTCCTTCTTTGCTGTGCTGCTCCCCCAGCACACCACAGCATAGAAAAGTACTCCAGCAACCACCGACTGGTAAAACATCCTCAGGAGCTTCCTGCAGATGTTAAAAGACCTCAGCCTCCTGAGGAAGTACAGTCGGCTTTGGGCTTTTTTATACAGGTGCTCTGTGTTGCATGACCAGTCCAGTTTATTGTCCACCCACAGCCCGAGGTACTTGTACTTGTTGACCACCTCCACCTCCTCCCCCTCTATCTGAACCGGCAGTGGACCTTCTCTGGACCTCCCGAAGTCCACAACCAGTTCCTTAGTCTTTGAGGTGTTGAGTTGCAGGTGGTTTGTGTGACTCCATGCGACAAAGTTCCTCACCAGACTTCTGTACTCCTCAGAGGGGTAAAGCAGAGGGGTAAAGCACGGTTTGAGCTGTTTGAGCCCAATGCCAATCATTACCATTAGAATCTTGTTCTTTAAGATAAGATAAGATAGAACTTTATTAATCCCTCGGGTGGGTTCCTCTGGGAAATTCGATTTCCAAAAAGCACAGCACCGACAGAAATTACAGTTACAGAATATTATATATATATATACACACACACACACACATACACACACATATATAAATACAGAGACAAATATAAATAAAATATAAGAAGGGGATAAATAGAATAAATAGGAATAAAAATAAAAATACAAGTGAATTGCACATTTCAAGTAAGCTACTCCCTGTATTGGGTGCCAGTAGATCATCTGACTTCACCTCCACCAATCCCAGCATCCCCCTCTGTCATGCCAGCCCTCTGCATGTACTCCTTTACTACATCCATGAACCTCCCCCGAGCTCTTCCTCTGTTTCTCCACCCTCCCTCCTCTACACATCTTCAGACCATCTCAGCCTCTGTGACTCTGCAGTCCCTCTGATGGGCTCATTTCTAACACCTTCAGCTCAACCTCCACAGTCTCCAAACATCCCAGCAGGTCTCAGTGCCATCTTTAACACCCCCCCCCCCCCCACACACACACACACACACACCACCACCACCACCTTTCACTCCTGTTGCTCTCCTCCTGTCAAAAATCAGCCATTAGGATTTTAATATGGGATGATATAAAGTCTTTCTCCTCTTAATAAAATATATTAACATACTGTCTGCTAATCCTGATTAATTTTGTATGATTTCGAGAAGACATGGTTAGAGCTTTTGAAGACCTGCAAATATCTCAGCATATAAATAATTCTGCATGACTGCTGGGATTTGTTTGTTGAGCTGAGCATCACAGATTGTGCGGTTGACTGGTGGGCAATTAAAATTCCCTTGGGCTCTTCTTTAACCTTTATTTAAGACTGAAAGCCTGTTTCGCCTCTGTGTATTAATGTGATTTAAAATATTCAACTAATCTGCTCACTTGCTTTTAATGAGACACCCAAATATAATTACATGGAATCTATGCCATCAATACATCAGAAATCTTATGCCAGTAACAGTGGACCTCTTCTGCTCACTTCCTGCTCCAAGTTTTTATTCTTGGACTCAACCAGGGCAGCTTTGCATGATTCACAGTTCAAAATAATCCCTCTTTATCTGATCCTTGGCCTCGGTGCAGCCCCTCAGTCCATCCCCTGTTTTTTAGGCCAATTTTCTTTTGATTGGCTGGCCCTTAAACTGAAGTAAGTAATTAAGTAATAATAATAATAATAATACATTTTATTTGAGGGCACCTTTCTAAAACCCAAGGTCACCTTACAAAGAGAAAAAAAGATATCAATACAAAAAGTAGATTAAAATAAAGTAAGATAGAAAAAACAAAAAAACAAGATTTGACAATAAATAAGATCTGTAATTAAGCGAGTAAGCCAGTTAAAAACAAGTATGTTTTGAGTTGTGCCTTAAATTAGGGAAGGGAATCTATATTTCTTATGACTGGAGGAAGTGAGTTCCAGAGCCGAGGAGCAGAGCGACGGAAAGCTCTTTTCCCCATAGTGATAAGATGAGCAGAAGGAACAACAAGATGAATTGTACATGAAGATCTGAGAGAGCAGATAACAGAAATAAGGAAGGGCAAGTGTTAAGAGGTATACTCTAAAACACTTCTTCAGTAGAGACTCAGAGAAGAGAAACACACAGAACTTCTTGCTAGCAAGGGCAGCCTCCAGAACTGAGACTCGCACTGAGGACTGCCCTGGTCTTTATTTATATGCTTCAGTGAGCGTTTGTTCCTTACATTGGAATGTGGAGGTGTGTGTGTGTGTGTGTGTGTGTGTGTGTGTGTGTGTGTGTGTGTGTGTGTGTCAGAGTTTGACCCCATAAACGACTTCCCTTAACCTACTGGTCTGGAAAAACAAACAGTTCATCTATATGTAAAAAAGCACTTAGACTAAAACTGACATAGCTACGTTAATCCTTTTTTTTTTCTTTTTTCTTTTTCCGCCTGTCCCATTTGGTTCTTTAGCCATCAGAATTGTTGTCTGAAGACCAACAAGGATACCCAATGGATTTACTTTGCCAAATGGATCATCGTGGCATTGCCGTATTGGTCCATTTGGTCGATCTTTGTTTTTATTATTTATTATATTTTATTTTCAGATGTTACAGACGGGACAGACATTAGTGAGGGATAGGAAAGGGAGAAAGAAAGAGGAAAGAAAGAGGCCACCAGCTGTGCCTGAGTGACCGAGCCCCAGGCCGAGAGACCGGGGGCACCCCACCCCCGAAGGGGCCCGAGCGAGCCCCAGGCTCCAGGCCCCGATAAGTGGCCGCCAAGGAGTGAGCCGGTGTGTACCTGGACGCCCACCCCCAGACACAAAGAACCACCAACGCACCGACACCTGAGGGAGTCCGCCACCGGCAGGGGAAGTGGTGGTAGGTGGAGATAGGCCTCCAAACCTTGGAGGGCCTGAGGTGTCCCCAGAGAGGTGGCGTCTGATACCCAGCCTGACATATAGACACAGACATACAGGCACACACAGACACAAACATCCATTCCCCCCCTCATGCTCTCATATGCACTCACTCCACACTCAACCAACGTGGAGACAGACATAAAGAGACGCTGTACACACGATCACACTCCCCAAGCGTACTCTACAAACCGGGTCTAGGTACCCTTGCCCCTGGAGGGGGGAACTGCACCCAGACCCAGGTGGTGTTACCCTTTTCCCTGCGGTGGGGAGAGGCAGACCACCCCGACTCCGTAGCAGCTGGGAGGCCCCACACTCCAGACCGCAGTCGGACGGCCAACTCCACCTAGCCCTCCCGCTCCAGCAGGCCGCAGAGAATGGGGGTGGGAGAAGACTCCAAACCTCCCTCCACCCGCTCATTGTAGTGTTGATGCATGTGTGTTCTAAGGTGCAATTAAAACCCAGGAGGGCATGGAGCTACCTGCCAAGGAGCAGCAGGTAAGCACATTGTCCCTCCTGATAGCCCTCAATGTCTAAGTGTATTTAAAATTGAGAGGTGGGCAACGACGCCAGGGGTGAGGTGTACACCCTGATGGTAATTTGGACTCCGTGATTGTGCCCACCCCCAAGATCCTATATGTATGTGTAATGAGAGTGTGAATAATGTGAATGTCTAAGTTGTGGGATAAAATTGAGGCAGAGGCAGCCAGAAGGGGACAGGGGGGGGGGGGGGGGGGGGGGTAGCCTCCTCTGCACCCTGGTGACATACCCCTACTCCAAGGCCCTGCATGTGTGGGTGGTTGTGGTGGAGCGGGAAGAGGGAGGCAGCTGGAGATGGGGAGGGAAGGAAGGGAGGGGCAGGTAACCCCTCCCTGGGGCCAGCTCCCCGGCTGACCCCAGTAGGCACTCCCACACTCCGCGACCCGCCAGGGAAAGGGGGCCCAGGCCCATCCAGACCGGGGCCCAGTGCAGCAGCGCCTCCCGGCCCCACAGAGCCCGGGACAGTCCACCCAACCCCACCACAGAGAAAACTGCACCCACCCCACCATCCACTCATCTTCCAGACTACATAAGACAGTAAACGCCCAGGCTGAGATCTTCCTCCACCTCTCCTGTATCTCCCCCTCCTGCAGAGAGAGTTCCTGAAGAGAGGAAAGCTCCTGCAAGATGTGACCATCTCCCCCACCAGTTGAAGAGCCCCCCAGGTGGTTCGATGCACCGGCGGCACCCTGCTCCAGGGCCGGGCCCCCATGCACCCACCCACCCACAACCCCGGCAACACACCAACCAGGACCCAAGCCCCCGAGGCCCGGCCCGGGCCCCAGCCCAGAGACGGAGCGCCCCCAGAACCTCACGCCCATCCCGGACCCACCCAGGGCCAGCCAGGCTACCAGGTCAGTAACCCACATCCGTCAGCACAGACCCTCCCCTAGCCCCGCTGCATGCAGCCGCGAGGAAACAGTCACCTGAGAGCCAACAGAGCCCCTAACCGGACATGACCGCTACCCCGGGTTGAGCCCCCCAAGGAAGATGCCTCCGGGGAACCCCCCGACGCCCTAAGCCTGTCCCTACCCCCACACCAATCACAACAGTGAAGGCGGGACCAAACTATGACCCCCCACCCCCACTAGGTGATGGAGCTGATCAAAAGGAGCCCAGAGCAATTGATCTGATGTGGTGGCAGAGGCTGTATCAAGACTAATGTAATCTAATAGATAATTTCTATATTGGTTAGAATTAAGATTATTTTTATTTTTCCAGTTCATGAGGACTGTTTTCTTGGCTATGCATAGGGCAGTGAAAATCATATGGGCTATATTCTTTTCTGAAGTGACATTATCTAAGCTGCCCAGTAAACACACTAAGGGGGAAGTTGGGATGTTACATTTCAGACACTTTGATAAGTCTTCACATATCTCGCGCCAAAACTTTTGCACTGGTGGACAGAACCAAAGAGCGTGGATGTAATTGTCTGGTGTATTGCCTTGACAGTGTGAGCAGTTGTTGGAAGATGTAAAGCCCATCTTGAACATCTGATGACCTGTATAGTGCACTCTATGTAGTATTTTGTATTGTATTAATTGCAGACTGGGATTTTTAATTAATTTAAAGGTTTTTAAGCAAATCTGAGACCAGAAGTTTTGGTCTAAGCTGACTGATAAATCTGCTTCCCACTTTGCAATAGGAAGGGATATTGATTCATCTAATTTAGAAAGTGTTCTGTATATTTTAGATAATAATTTGGGGGATTTAAGAGTAAGAAAATGTGCCGCACTTGGTGGTGTTTGTAATTCAACTTGACTGAGGTTAAATTTCTTTTTTACTATGGATTTAATTTGTTGATATTCTAAAAATCTTGTCTTGTTGATCCCATATTGTGCAACTAGTCTGTCAAATGGAATAAATTCTGTTCCCTCTAATATATGTTCTAAGTATTTAATTCCTTTACAACTCCATTCTGGGAAATTAATCATATTATTGTTTTGTAATATGTCAGGGTTGTTCCAGATAGGTGTACGTTTGCATGGGATTAATGAAGACTCCGTTATTTTTAGAAACTCCCACCATGCTGTCAGAGAAAAGCTGATGTTGATACTTTTAAAGCATTCATGTCTTTTGATGTTTGAGCTAATAAATGGTAGGTCTGAAATCTCTAGATCCTTGCATAGTGCCTGTTCAACATCTAGCCAGGGCTCAACTAAGAAGGTATGTTTTAACCATTCTGAGATGAACTGAAGCCTGTTGGCTAAGAAGTATTGGTGAAAATTAGGCAGATCTAATCCTCCTCTATCCTTGGTTCTTTGTAGCGTTTTTAAGCTGATACGCGGGGGTTTATCTTTCCAAAGGAATTTGGAAATATATGAATCCAGAGATCTGAACCAATCTTGTGATGGTTTGTTAGGGATCATCAAAAATAAGTAATTTATTTTTGGCAAGATCATCATTTTTATAGTGGCGACCCTTCCCATGAGTGATATGGGTAAAGATTTCCATCTAGTCAGATCGCCTTCTACTTTCTTTAGAAGTGGGATGTGGTTTAATTTAGTTAAGTCTGAAAGCTTAGGAGAGACATTAATACCTAAATATTTAATATTTCCAGATTGCAGTGGGGCAGAGGAAGAATTATGGAAGGAGCAGTTAATGGGGAGAACTGTAGATTTTGGCCAGTTAATTGAATAATCGGAAACTCTTGAAAACCAGTTTATTAAAGTAATTACCTCAGAGAGGTTGGTTTGTGTGTTTTGCAGAAAAAGCAACACATCATCCGCATAGAGACTGATTTTATGTTCTATATTCTTACATTTTATGCCCTTAATTGTTGTAGCCTGTCCAAATGCTGCTGCTAGAGGTTCGATAAAAATTGCAAAAAGTGAAGGGGAGAGTGGGCATCCCTGTCTGGTGCCCCTCAGGAGACAGAAGCTGGAGGATGTCTGGTCATTTGTTCTGATACGAGCTGTTGGGGAATTGTATAATATTCTTATCCAGTTTATGAAAGAGTTTCCAAAACCAAATTTGTGTAAAGTTGCGAATAAAAATTTCCAGTTAACTCTGTCAAATGCTTTTTCTGCATCTAGAGATAATATTATGGTTTCGATGTTTTTATCGTATGAGTAGTCTATTAAATTAAGTAATCTACGAGTGTTTGTTGAGGAGTGCCGACCTTTTATGAAACCAGTTTGGTCAGGATGAATTAAGAGGGGGGTCATTTTCTCTAATCTCTTTGAGAGAGCTTTGCAGATTATTTTAAGGTCTACATTTAAAAGAGAAATTGGACGATAGCTTGAGGGAAATAAAGGGTCTTTGCCTGGTTTTAGCAGGAGACTAATGTTGGCAGAATTCATATTTGGTGGTAGTCTGCCATTTTCCTCGATTTCCTGCAACATGCCGTGGAATACTGGTGCCAAAATTATCCAGAATTCTTTGTAGAATTCTGCAGGGAAGCCGTCTGGACCTGGAGCCTTATTATTGGGCATACTTATCAGGGCTTCCTGGAGTTCACTTGGCGTCAGTGGCGAATCCAGTTCCATTGCTTGACTGTCTAGTAATTTTGGAAGAGTTACGTTGTCAAGAAACAGATCAATTTCATTTTTAGATGGGTTTATTTGTGGTGAGTATAAAGTTTCATAGAAATCCCTAAAAATGTTGTTTATTCTTCCAGGATCATATATTGTGTTCCCCGATAAATCTTTAGCAGCACATATAGTTGTTTTTTCTTTATTTATTTTTAGCTGGTTAGCTAGAAATCGACCTGATTTGTTACTGTGTTCAAAATTCTGCAAGCGAAGTCTTTGTATAAGGAATTGTGTTTTTTTATTAATAATTACATTTAATTCTAGTTTTGTTTTGCATATTTTGTTCAATGTTTCCTGATCTTGGTTGCACGCGTAGGCTTCTTCTAGTGATTTGATGTTTTTTTCTAATTCCTGAATATTTTTGTTTTCTTCTTTCTTTTTGTGTGATGAGAAAGAAATTATTTTACCTCTCATCACAGCTTTCCCTGCTTCCCATAGAACAGAAGCAGATATTCCGGGAGTGTCATTAAAGTCAAAATATGAAGTCCATTCCTTTTTAAAATATTTAATAAAGTCTTCATCTTTAAGTAGTGATATATTAAATCTCCAGTTTTTTCTTGGCGTAGTGGTATTCTTGTGCATTAGTGTTAAAGATACAGGAGCATGATCGCTGACAGCTATAGGATGAATCTCAGTGTCTGAAATGTCACACAGCAGTGAGCTGCTGACCAAAAAATAATCCAGACGAGAGTAAGAGTGATGAACATGCGAGAAAAAAGTATATTCCTTACTGGTGGGGTGAAGAGAGCGCCATGCATCGCAAAGACCAAAGTCGCTCATATACTGTTTGATTATATTTGTGGACTGCCAATTGCGCTGAGTTCCTGTTGTGTTGAGCCTATCCATGTCTTCATTTAGTCCAAGGTTGAGGTCACCGCCAAGAATGAGTGTGCAATCAAGGTGTTCAGAGAGTGCACTAAAAAATCCGTGGAAGAATGAGGGTTCATCAACATTTGGACCGTATATACTTACAATACATAGTTTTTTGTTCAATATTGATAGTTTAATAATTAGAAATCTACCCTCTGGATCTATAACTGTATCGAGTACTGTAAAATTAACATTTTTATGTATTAAAATTGCTACTCCCCGTTGTCTAGAATTATAACAGGCTGCAAACACATTAGGAAACTCAGGTGTTTTAAGTTCGTTTAAACCTGTGACAGGTTTATGAGTTTCTTGTAATAAAACAACATCTGCCTGTAGTTTTTTAAGCTGGTTAAATATCTTTAACCTCTTTCCTCTGGTGCCAGCTCCATTTACATTCCATGTGACAAACCTCAGCATGCCCATAATTGTGTGTGTATGTCTAATGAAGTATGCTGGGTGTTTCGTTTGGATAGGTGGAGAGAATGTGGAAACATCCCTTGTTTGTAAATAGAAAGAGAAAAAGAAGTGTGGTGAGAGGCTCCATAAGTCTGACTATGTGTGTGAATATTCACTAATAGGAACAAGCGTGGCTTGCTTATGTGTCCTGCAAGTCTGTGCGTGCTGTGAGGCTGTTGTGAATGTGCTGCCGTTGAGCTGATGTGTTTGCGTGATCGTGGTGTGAAAATATGGAGAAATAGAGGGTGTTGTTTGTAGGTGAGTGGGGAAGTAGGTGATCACAGCAGTGAAAGACAAGAGAAAGAAAGAAACCACATGAACTGTGAGCAACAACAACAAAAAAGAAACGAAACGGAAACATTCCAATTAAAGCAATGACGGAGGGTGACGGTGTTATATCTGCTATGACATCATATTGATATTACTAGGTTAAACCCATGTTAAAAGAGAAAGTGTGAATGAATAAGAAAAGAGTGTAGCGGGTTCTTATCTGGAGTGCAGTCAATATAACCACGGTGTGGTGCCGGGGTCGCGGTAGAGCTGCCCGTCCACGTAGAGCCGGTCCACGGCGATGACAGCACGGGAGCCTTTCTGGATGAAGCTACGTTGAACTGGGAACAGGACCTTGCGTCGTTCCAGGATCTCTTTGGAGAACTGGTCGTTCACGCTGAAGTCCGTTCCTTTCAGCTCTCTGCCGCGACTCTTCACCTGTTCCTTCTGTTTGAATTGACCGAATTTGGCCACAATAGGCCGTGGTCTCCCGGTCCGCGACCGCATTAGCTACGTTAATCCTACCGTAAAACAATAAGACAAGGTACAACCTCTCCCATACTCCTAGGATGTGGGGGTGAACGCCAGAACACCCTGGAATGTTACAGACCTCCTAGGATGAGACATTCTTTCAATATGCCACCAACTACAGTGGGGCAAAAAAGTATTTAGTCAGCCACCGATTGTGCAAGTTCCCCCACCTAAAATGATGACAGAGGTCAGTAATTTGCACCAGAGGTACACTTCAACTGTGAGAGACAGAATATGAAAAAAAAATCCATGAATCCACATGGTAGGATTTGTAAAGAATTTATTCGTAAATCAGGGTGGAAAATAAGTATTTGGTCAATAACAAAAATACAACTCAATACTTTGTAACAACCTTTGTTGGCAATAACAGAGGTCAAACGTTTACTATAGGTCTTTACCAGGTTTGCACACACAGTAGCTGGTATTTTGGCCCATTCCTCCATGCAGATCTTCTCGAGAGCAGTGATGTTTTGGGGCTGTCGCCGAGCAACACGGACTTTCAACTCCCGCCACAGATTTTCTATGGGGTTGAGGTCTGGAGACTGGCTAGGCCACTCCAGGACTTTCAAATGCTTCTTACGGAGCCACTCCTTTGTTGCCCGGGCGGTGTGTTTTGGATCATTGTCATGTTGGAAGACCCAGCCTCGTTTCATCTTCAAAGTTCTCACTGATGGAAGGAGGTTTTGGCTGAAAATCTCACGATACATGGCCCCATTCATTCTGTCCTTAACACGGATCAGTCGTCCTGTCCCCTTGGCAGAAAAACAGCCCCATAGCATGATGTTTCCACCCCCATGCTTCACAGTAGGTATGGTGTTCTTGGGATGCAACTCAGTATTCTTCTTCCTCCAAACACGACGAGTTGAGTTTATACCAAAAAGTTCTACTTTGGTTTCATCTGACCAGATGACATTCTCCCAATCCTCTGCTGTATCATCCATGTGCTCTCTGGCAAACTTCAGACGGGCCTGGACATGCACTGGCTTCAGCAGCGGAACACGTCTGGCACTGCGGGATTTGATTCCCTGCCGTTGTAGTGTGTTACTGATGGTGACCTTTGTTACTTTGGTCCCAGCTCTCTGCAGGTCATTCACCAGGTCCCCCCGTGTGGTTCTGGGATCTTTGCTCACCGTTCTCATGATCATTTTGACCCCACGGGATGAGATCTTGCGTGGAGCCCCAGATCGAGGGAGATTATCAGTGGTCTTGTATGTCTTCCATTTTCTGATGATTGCTCCCACAGTTGATTTTTTCACACCAAGCTGCTTGCCTATTGTAGATTCACTCTTGCCAGTCTGGTGCAGGTCTACAATACTTTTCCTGGTGTCCTTCGAAAGCTCTTTGGTCTTGGCCATGGCGGAGTTTGGAGTCTGACTGTTTGAGGCTGTGGACAGGTGTCTTTTATACAGATGATGAGTTCAAACGGGTGCCATTCATTCATTCACGAGTGGGGGACAGAAAAGCTTCTTACAGAAGACGTTACAGGTCTGTGAGAGCCAGAGATTTTCCTTGTTTGAGGTGACCAAATACTTATTTTCCACCCTAATTTACGAATAAATTCTTTACAAATCCTACCATGAGAATTCATGGATTTTTTTTTCACATTCTGTCTCTCACAGTTGAAGTGTACCTCTGGTGCAAATTACTGACCTCTGTCATCATTTTAAGTGGGGGAACTTGCACAATCGGTGGCTGACTAAATACTTTTTTGCCCCACTGTATATACTTCTAAACACAAATGAATACATGCAGTATTCTACCATATGCAAACTTATATCATTAAAAGATTATACTGACTACTAAATACAATTTTCCATTGACAGCAAGGGTATGGATGCACTTAAATGTGAGAACTACAATTTTAAAGTTTATCCTAGCTTCTATGGGCAACGAGTGAAGCTGTGTAAGAATTGGGGTAATATGTTCGCTCATGGGAGTATGAGTCATGAGCCAAGCTGTGGAATTCTGAATAAATTGAAGTTTATGGACGGACTTATTGGGGAGACCAAATAAGAGGGAGTTGCAATAATCAATCCAGGAAGTAATAAGACTATGGACAAGGATGGCAGTAGCATGGGGAGAAAGGAAGGGACGCAGTCGGTTAATGTTACCTAAGTGAAAGTATGCAGACCAGGTTATGTAATTAACGTGAGACTGAAATGGAAGAGTACAGTCAAATATGACACCCTCTTCCTGAGGGGAAGGAAGGATGGGGGGATTTTCAATATTAATGAAGAAACTGAGATTTGGTTAAGGTAGAGGCCGTGCCAATGAGTAAAACTTCTTTTTTATTACTGTTAAATTTGAGAAAATTGGAGGAGAACCATGATCTAATCTCAATAAGACAGTTTGAGAGGGAGGTAGGCGGAAGGGATGAATTAGGTTTGGAAGAAATGTAGAGCTGATTGTCATCAGCATAACAGTGAAAATTTATATTATATTTTCAGGATATATGGCCAAGAGGGAGCATGCAGATAATGAATAAAAGAGGCCCTAATACTGAACCCTGGGGCACACCAGCAGAAACAGGAAAGAAACTTGAAGAATGGGATATAAATCGGATCAACTGAGTGCTGTCTGGGAGATATGAGGTGAACCAGGCAATGGGGGTAATGACTAACACCAATGGATGCTAATCTGTTCAAAAGGATTTTATGAGAAATGGTATCAAAAGACTAGAATCAGCTGCCATCAGAAGGTCATTAATAACCTTAAGAAAGCAGTTTCTGTACTATGATTGGGGCGGAAACCAGACTGAAATTGTGGCTACTGAAAGTGTGGCTACTGTGTTTGATGTGACCTTACTTGGAATAGCCACTTCCCATGACATCATTCAAGAGTATTAAAAAAAAATGGTGATAAAAAACGGAGTGTTTGGAAATAAAAAGAAAAAAAGTTCCCTTCTTTTCAGAAGGGACTGTTATTTCAGGGTGTTCAGAGTCTGTAGAACCACGGAGAGCATGACTGCTGGTGCTAAAACCTGTTCCCAGTGGGTGTTCAGAGGTACAAGTGGCCACTGCAGCAGTAAGCTAAATTCCTACCCTAAAAATGTCCATGACCTTTGGGATTGCAGATACATGCAGCAGAAATGAGCTTCTTCGGAAACTAGCCTGGTGCAGCTCAGAGTGGAGCTGATATTCCTCCACACTGAAAGGAGGCAGCTGAGGGGGTTCAGCATCTGACCAGGATCCTGGAGATGACCAGGACTCAATGGCTATATCATGTCTCTTTAGCTGGGGTGAAGAAGATCCAGGCATCTCTGGCTGCTGCCAGCACCACCAGGACAAACAGTAGATTAGGGGTGGGTATGTTTATTCATCTCATGGAGAACAGCTTGTTGTGGAGACTAAAAGCTAAAATATGATGACGATGACGATGATGAAGATAACCTGCCTATATATACACACACATATGTATACACATACACACACCTGCTTAAACAAAATAAACAAAATTTCAGTGACAAGAAATAACCGCTCAATTATCAAGTCCAAAATGGAGTAGGAGCAAGTATGTACATGCTCCTCAGTCCCTTCTCAACTTTGTTTATTTACCATATTCATTATTACCCCACTTCCCCGCAGAGCTTGTGTAATCTTGCCCCACAAAAAAGTAAAAAAGCAAAATCTATGTATAAATTTAGAAACAATGACAGTTTTAATTCAGATATACATTCACATATTTATATATACTATTGGTCATCACTTTTATTAGTTTCACACTCTTCCAAAAGCATTTTTCAAATGGTTTTTTAAACTGAATAATACCTGAACATTGTTGTAGGTCCACAGTTTTACTCTGACAAAAACATCCTCTGTACATAACTTTGAAATAAATTTATTTCATATTTCATATGACGCAGTCAGGATAAAGCACCATACGCTCATAAAGACAGAGGTTTACCTGTGCAGGTGTGTAGCATGCAGAGATAAAGTACCATACTCCACCCTGCTCTGCACTGTGAAGGCAGTCAGCTGTAAGAATAGACTGAGAATAAGGAGGGATTACATTCTGCCTAATAGTTCACAGATTATTCTTAGTTATAAATTGAATATAGGGCAGACAAATAGAGCCACTAGTATTCTAAATACATATTTATAAAGCTGACTGAGTGGTGGGATTTGCTCGACCACATATACTAAAACTGCGTGAGCTTGCACACAATGAGTGAGAGAGTGCGCTCTGGCAGACATGACTTTATTGTGGTAGCTAAGACTCTACAAATGAATTTAATCTCTCATCACATTCAAACTCCATCGCTTTGTGCAGCAGAAACGTGCACAGCAGAAAAAAAAAACAGTTTATTGTCATTTTTGTTCATGATCTAAATACAGAGCGAGGAAACGAGTTCATACACATTCAGGCGAGTGAAAATTAATCTCAGTATATGCACTGGCACGTGCAGATTTACATACATGGACACAGAAATGGGCAGAATATTAATGAATTTCTTTGTTTGACCAATTTCAGCTCGTAACTGACATTTACACAAAGAATGTAAGCTTAAATTCAAAGAAAATTTGAATAGTTTTCTTCAGTCTTTTAACACAGGTTCTCTCCTTTAAAATACAACTTTTTAAAAACCTATATACTAATAGGTAAGTATACACTAATATATAATATGTATTAGTGCAGTCAAACAATTAAAATGTTTAATCAGAATCATCACAGGGTTACTGTGGATTAATTTTGCTTACTTACGATTAAATATAATTCATTTTTATGGTATATTAGTCGCATTTCATTTTGCATGAGCAAACAGACTCGAGAAAAAAGGGAAAATATATGCACTTAATATGTTTATTGAACATCTTGAACATTCATGTCAACAAAAAACTCTCTCTCTGTCACTCTTGGGGAGGCACTTCAAGTCCTTGAAACGAGGAACCAAAGCTATGTAAAGCACGTGGTCTCAACAATATTAACAGGTCTGCAGTTTGTTGCAATCCACTTGGCAATGGTGTCAGTCAATATTTCCAAGGTAGACTTACTGAGTCCCTGATGCTCTGTGAGTGGTTTGTCGCCAGCTGGGTGACACGTTAGCCAAAGTGCTAGCAGCATCCCCGACTAACGTATGCTTCGCGTCAATGTGATATTTTAAGCTGGAAGTGCTTCGGTGAAAAAAAAATTCCTTCTTGCACAATGTGCATAAATAATACTTTGTGTCGGTCGACTGTTCCATCTTGTTATTTTTTTAATACTCAAATTTCCCATCGAGAGGGCCAATGTGCATTTATTATCTTCCATATTGAGTTGATTGCTTCAGCTGCCCGTCACTACCAGATCAACTGTCCATTTGCGCATGTGCGAAGGTAACTCTACTTGGACAAACTGCCCGAAATGCATTGACAGAAACATTTCAGGGATTTTGAGTCATTCTGCACTCCAGATGCGTTAATTGTGTTAAAAATTTTAATCGCGTTGACCGTGATGGCGGATTAATTTTTCTTAATGTGTTAATTTTGACAGCACTAATTTATATTCTTGTTACACCTGAACCTCACCTTTTTAAACTCTATTAAGGCTTAAGGTTTGCACAATTAGGGGCTTGGCCTCTTGGACTCTTGGATTGCAATAATCATATTCATGGAAACAACAAAAGGAGGAAATTTGTGTCCAGAAACGCAAGTAAGAGGATAAAAGTTAAAGACAAAAGATAAGAAGTTACTGAACATTAATGAGAGAATCCAGGCTAATCTCCCGGAAGCAGCTGCTGTAGGAGTGCAGAAACAGCTGTGTGATGTTCATCTTTAAAATGAGCAGCAACAGGAAAACATAAACATTTGAGCATTACAACACGCTGCAAAGGTGATCTCTGCAGGCTGTAACACGTGCTGACAAAGCTTCCCTGAGCTGCTGGAGATGTGGCCTCTGAAATATTTCATGTAAAAATCGGAGCCTCCAACAGAAAAATTCTCTCCGCGTCGCCATTGTTTGCTTGTTGAAGCAGAACAAGCAGAAAGCACCTGTCTGGAGCAGGCTCTGCTGAGCTCTGCAAGGGTTTTTTCCAGCTCTGATGGAAACTCACGTGTCTGATTGCCAGTACATCTCCAGGCAGGGCCGGGCGACAAAGTGGGGCATGTTACAGTGTGTAGCAGTCATGCTCCAGTTTGCTGTAGATGTGTATTTAACATGCTCTTTATAAGCAGAAGCTGAGCTCAGGCCCAGCTCACACACCGACCCACAGCCTCCATTTGTGTCTGTTTTTGGTCAAAGCTTGTTCAGCTGTGATGACCTGCATCTTCCACCTTCATTATCAACTCCTTACCTTTGATTTTCCCCTAATCTGAGCTCCAATGTCGGGTCACATGAACACTCACAGGATTTCTATTTTGGATTTAACAGTTAATACCATTAAGCAACAAAGCGAACCATAAAACACTCTGACCTTAATGCTCATCAGTCCTTAATGCTCACAGATACTGGTGGGGGAAATTTGTTTTTGGGAGGGACTCCGAGCAGAGCCACTACTTCTACACATCAAAAGAAGTCAGTAGAGGTGGTTCAGCCTTCTGATTAGACAGCATCATGGGCAAGGTGCTCCTGGCATGTCCTACTACAGGGGTGGCCAACTCCAGGCCTTGATAGCTGGTATCCTGCAGCTTTTAGATGTGTCCTTGATCCATCACAGCTGATTTAAATGGCTAAATTACCTTGTTATGGCCCGTCTAGGTGCGGCCAGACCACAACATAAAGGGTGATCCATCCCCGTCCAACCCCAAGCAGCACGTCACACACTTAATATTTTGTGACAGTGATTTATTTACAATAAGTGCAGTTAAACAAAGGAAGTGAGCATACCATAACTTCAGGGTGAACCCAAGGCCAAAACAACAAACAAAAAGTAACCTATCTCAGGAATAAACACAACTTACCTACTCAAAAGAACGAAACCAAACGACAATCACTTTCCTCCCTGCCTAACAAAAACAGGAGAAAACTGATCAACCAAAAAGGCGGTCCACCCCTACATGCTCTTACATTACCATAATATTTTGACACAGTGAACGGTCTGCTGGTTGGGTTGGGCCGTTATGGGCACGTTATCTTTCCCTTTCTTGTAACTGATCTCCAAGTTAAAATCTTGCAATAACAAGGACCAGCGCATAAGTCTTTGATTGGAGTTGCGCATTTGGGAAAGAAACACCAGTGGGTTGTGATCGGTAAACACCTGCACAGGCAGCACTCTTGACCCGACATAGACCTCAAAATGCTGTAACGCAAGGAGTAAGGCAAGAGCCTCTTTTTCAATGGTGTTATAATGGTTCTGGTGTCTGTTAAACTTTTTTGAAAAGTAGCAGACGGGATGATCTACGCCGTGACCATCTTCCTGTAACAGAACAGCGCCTGCGCCACACGAGCTGGCATCAACTTCTAGTTTAAAAGGGCGCTCAAAATTCGGCGCAGCTAGCACTGGTGCACTGCACAACAATGCTTTGGCAGATTCGAATGCCACCTGACATGCTGGAGACCAAATAAAAGGCTTTAAGGGGCTAATAAGATCAGTTAGGGGACTAACCACATCAGAAAAATTTCTGCAAAACCCTCGATAAAAACCGGCCATTCCTAAAAAACAACGCAGAGCTCTTTTTGTCTGCGGAACAGGAAAATCAACAATGGCCTGTACCTTCGCAGCAACAGGGTGCACTTGCCCCTGTCCGACCTGTTTCCCTAAATAAGTAATGGTGGCTTTGCCAAACTCACACTTAGAGAGGTTTAATGTGAGAGAAGATTCACAAAAACGTCCGAACACCTCAGAGAGCGTTTCCAGATGTTCTGACCATGTTGGAGAATAAATGACAATGTCATCCAAGTATGCCTCACAGTTTTTCACTCCAAATAATACCTTCTGCATCAGACGTTGAAATGTTGCAGGTGCGTGTCGCAACCCGAAGGGCATTACAGTGTATTGGAGGAAATGATCTGGAGTTACAAACGCGGAGACTTCGGAAGCTCTGGGGGTTAACGGGACTTGCCAATACCCTTTTAACAGGTCTAATTTAGTGACGTATGTAGCTGAGCCGACACGATCCATGCAGTCCTCCATTCTGGGGAGAGGAAAAGAATCAGGTTTTGTGACTGAATTAACCTTTCTGAAATCGGTACAGAAACGTGGGGTGTTATCTGGTTTAGGCACCAAAATACAGGGTGAACTCCACGCACTGTTACTGGGCTCAGCTAACCCATGTTTAACCAGGTATTCGACTTCCTGTTGCATTAAAATCCGCTTGGTTGGATTTACTCGATAAGCATGTTGCTTTATTGGCTTATCAACTTCCACAACGATATCATGAAAGAGCACAGACATCTGCCGCGGATGGTCAGAGAAAAGCAGCAAATTAGCTTCAATCAGATCAAGGATATCTTTGCGGGCGGAATCTGACAGATGCGACAGAAATGATTCTAAGTTCTCTAACACTTCTGAGTTTTGCAAACGGGCCAATGGCATACAACTGCTCTTGTCAATCAAGTCATCATCTTGCAAAACATACAATGGTGGTGCCGAACACACAGAGACAGGCGCTATGGGAGAGGTTTTTTCGGCTGCCGAGTCCTCTCTAGAAACATAGCGTTTAAGCATGTTAACGTGGCAAACCCTCAGTTTTCTCTTTCGATCAGGAGCTTTTACTGCATAGCTAGTGTCACTTATCCTTTTGTCCACCTCATAGGGACCAGAAAACTGAGCATGAAGGCTAGACCCAACTAAAGGAAGCAACACCAGAACTTTTTCACCAGGAGCAAAATGTCGGACCACTGTCTTTTTGTCATACCGGGCTTTCATGTTGCCTTGAGTTTGTTCCAAATTTTCACGGGCCAACTGACATGCACGGAAAAGACGCTCTCTAAAACTGCAAACATAATCTAACACGTTATGTTCGGCTCGCTGCGACTCGGATAACCACTTTTCTTTAAGCAGTCGCAGGGGACCGCGAAGGCAAAGGCGAAGGCGACGGGGCCCCGTCCGGCAAACACGGTTTCTCAAACCCTCCTCAACATTTCTTGAAGTTCTCCAGAGGCCTGGTAATGAACTATTCATTTGATTCAGGTGTGTTGACTCAGGGTGATTTCAAAAACCTGCAGGACACCGGCTCTCAAGGCCTGTAGTTAGCCACCCCTGTCCTACTAGGCCCCTGGGGTAGACCCAGGACACACTGTACAGTTTATGTCTCTTTCAGCTTTCCTGGGAATGTCTCACTGTTCCCCTGGAGGAGCTGGAGGTAGTGGCCAGGGAGAGACAGGTCTGGCTTCTCTGTTTAGGCTGCTGCCCCACGACCAGACTTTGGATGAGCAGAAAAAGATTGACGGACAGATGGACAGATGGATGGACCAAGCTTGTGGCCCTGAGACCTCTGCTGGTTCCTGTGCTGTCTCAGTCTTTCAGCAGATATTTTTGGTCCTGTTGGAGAGCTTAGGCCTCTGTATTGTCCAGGCATATTCCACAGGTGCAGATAGGATCTGGATTCCCCACGTTGAATCATCTGCTCCTCTGGCTTTAAAAAGAAGTGAGCAATGTTCCTGCTCAGCTGATGTCATGTTTTCAGTTGTCGCTTTCAGATCTGACTGAATAAAACAAAATATTCATTTTGAAATTATGATCCTATTGAAACACTTCTATTGATTTTAATTTTTTTTATCTCTGGACCCACCATCAGCGCTCAGCTTGAGGGTTCGAGACAGGACTTTGCAAACCAAAGGAGGACGTCCATCTGAGAGTGTGCATGTGGGGTGAGCATTGGTGCGATGCTGGGGAGACCGCCCTCATCAGGAAGTGCTATGCTCGGACTGCAGTGGTGTTTAGCTGTCTGTGCTACAGGTGAAAGCAACATCCTTACAGAACACAAGGTCGACTGTATCAATTCAACCTTATGTATCTAGCCCTGAATCACAACAACTGTTGCCTCCAGATGCTTTATTATGCATCATATCTTGTATCAGAGAGCACACAATGCTTTATAATCATAAACATGTCAAAATTCATCATTTGTGGCCAAACATTTAGTTTTCTCTGGATGAAAATTTATTTGAGGTCATAGAAAAGTCAGAGCAATCAGCAAGTTAAAATGTGAGTGCTCTCTACGTTTGTGTGTATTCTTTTATTCAATCATCATTTCATTTTGACCCAACACTTAATTTTCCTGCTATTAACTTGCACAAAGCATCCTGTGATGTTTGACACTTCACGCTGCGTCTGAATCACTTTCTATTCTTCCTGGAGGACTGTTTTTTTCATCTCCTGCCATTTGAAATTTCCAGTCTCTTGTTTTCAAATTTAAACATTAAGTCATGTTTCTGCAGTAGGACACAACACAAAGAGCAGGTCAGATCCCCCACAATGTGTCACTCATGTTGATGTTAATGTCAGCCGACATGCATGAAAATCATTGTGTAGTGATGATTTTCCAGAGCAAAAAAGGAGCTGGGAAACTGGAAAATAGTTTAATATTCCACTAACATTTGGTTTACTATAAGTAGAGCTGATCGAAGACGTCTACTTTTCCCCTTGTAATGGGTTTGCTTTGAGCAGTTCATTCTTAAAGATTTGTAAGTGGGCCGTTGGATAATTAAGCTTGGAGCACCGTCTGTTATGTGATGGCTGTGTGCGGAGAGGAATAGGACCCAAGGTGCAGACTCCAGAGACAAACTTAAACCGAAACAGCTTTAATGCTGAACTCAAACATAACATAACTGGAAAAACTCAAAATAAACTAACACTGGTGGACTGACAAAACACACAGCAAAATAAACAGTAGATCACGACAAGGACACAGAGAAACACAGGGCTTAAATACACAGCGGGAGCAATCAGGGAATGAGTAACAGGAGGGAAACACAGCTGGGGCAAATCAGGCCTAACGAGACAAAGGAAGCAAAACCAGACACATTAACATGAGACATGGACTTTCAAAGTAAAACAGGAAACATAACAGAGACTGAACAAAAGACACAGACTCACATGCAGTCACTACAACAGAGGGAACAGAGACGTGGGACCAGGGGAGACAGGGGAGACAGCAACTAAGGATTACACAGACAGAAAACAAGAACACTAAAACTCTAACCAAACCCCACCCAGAGAACCTTAACTAAGAATAATCCTAAAACCCGTAAAGCAAAGCAAGAATATAATGAAATAACAAAATCAAAGAACCAAAAACACAAAACACTGGGTCAACGACCCAGGGACCCTAACACCGTCCTGCGTTTACCTGCTGAACATGATGGCAGAGTGTTCACTCACTGATCCTGTGTGACAGATGTGGCTCAGCAGCACTAACAGCAGCGCTTATGTTTCAGCAGCCACATTTTCAGGAATTAGACATGTCAGAAAATGAAAAACCAAATGTTTGTGAGCTAATTAGAGAAATATTTCAGGCATGCCAACATGTTTAGACAGATCCAATTAGAAAAACACAAATTCAACATCTGACAGACCTGAAAGGTCTCTGCAGTAAAGCAAGCAGACTGTTTAACAGCAAAGGAGAGTAACAGGGAAAGTTTGTCAGAGTATGATCAGCACTGTGTGTGTGTGTGTGTGTGTGTGTTAATATCCCTGAACAATCATTAGTGATATCTGGGGCTCGTTACTGAAACTGCTTCGTTACAAAGTGCCGTCAAATGTGTTGTTTTATTCATGTTTCTTCTCACAGTAATTAATCACACCAACTAGCACTACTCCACAAACATTCCTGACCCACTTCCACACACACGGATGCAGGAACACACACTCGGTAAAAAGGCTTGTTTTGATTTCCCGTTTTTTTTCCCCGATTAAAATGTTTAAATTGCGGAGACGATCCTGAGAAAGCACAATGTTAGACAGAGACTCGTTGGAATGCAACGCCTGCAGAGAAAACATGAGTGAATTAGCATGCACAAGTGCAGCGAAAGACAAACAAGCGTAGTGTACGCAGAGTGGCGTGAGGAATGGAGAGAGAGGTAGCAATTACTTCCCTGCCGAGGTTGTTTAGTGTGCTGTTGGTTGGAGGACAGGAAGTGAGAAGGAGGAAGGAGCAGTTTTATGTATAAATCTGGCTGCGTGCAGTATTTCATGTTTTAGATTATGACGATTATGACATGTTTTAGATTATGACTATACTGTGTGACTGTGAGGAATTATCCCATTGTTACCTGACATACTGCTTCTCCACAATAACAAAAACAAGATATCTGCAGCAGATCATCTGACCATGAACTGTCAAGTCTGGGGTTTCATGAAGACATAGAAGACACTGGGACAGCTTAAACCCACTGAGGAACTGTGCTGAGTTCCTCAGCATGCTCCAAAAACAGAAAATTAAGCCCAAAGTTGGAACAAAGACTCTCCAAGGTGCTAAAAAGAAAACAGGTTCATTTCCAGAGGATGTCCTTTACCAGCTGTTACAAATAACAACAACAACAATGATAATAATACACCCTGCAGTTGACTGGAGAAATGTCCATGCTGTAATGAATCAAAAATAATACTTTGGTAAAAGTTTCAGGCATCATTCATCGCTCTCTGTCCTTGTCAGTGAATCTGCTTGCCGGGTAACTGAGATGTAATTCATAGAAACACAAACCCTCTTCAATATCGTCACATCAGCTGATGACTACCTGCCAAATATTAATTTCCTGAACCTGAAAATTATCAGTGGCATCTCTCTGAGGACCGCACAGCTCACAGGAGCCTGGCTGGAAGTATTCTGCACATAAATAAGATAATTTACTAAGATTATTAGCTCCATATCTTCTCCTTTGTCTTCTGGGGAGGCTCTGTTCTGCCCCTTTCCATCCTGTGTCTTCCCCGCTTCCTCCTCCAGTGTAACTGAAGGAGCCACAAACTTCATTAACACTTGCACAGACAGAAGGACGAGGCCCCCGGAGAACCCGATCTGGAGCTCATCAAAACCCCCCTTATGCATGTATGCAACAGCAGCCACACACAAACTTACATCACTTCAGGAGACAATGTGTTCATTTCCTGGAGACATACCCGAGCGCAACCTCAAGCTTCCTCATTTTCTGTGTTTTCTCCAAAAGAAAGACGAGTCAGAGTAACATGACTGCAGATTCACATCCATGCACATAGCTGGACTGGCCATCGGGCATACTGGGCATTTGCCCGGTGGGCCGCTGGCGATTTTTTGTTTTTATGGGCCGATGGATTTTTTTTTTTTTTTTTTTTTAGGAAGGGTATATATAATGAAAGGTGTTGGATTGGCCAATTGGTCATGATCGACTCTGGGCTGGACCAATTACAGCCGAGGAGGCCGGATGCACCCCCCCCCCCCCCCCTCCTTGTTTAGCAATCACGTGATTTTCGCGCATTGCATGCCGGGAACTCGTGGCAAAACAATCCAAGTACCGCATCAAACGCAAGCATTTGCAGCACCGCAAAACGTTCATTCTCCGGTTCCAATACCTTCTTGTTTTTCTTTGCCGCACAAAAAAGGTATGTACAAAACGAAGGAGAACAATGCCGGTCCGTACAAAGACAGACTCGACGAAAAGACAAAGAAAAGATACGAGGAAAAATCAAACCAGTGAAAGGGTCAGACCCTTACGAGCACACAGAGGGACAAAATACGTTAGCGTGCTGCCCAACTTTCACCACGCTCATATTTATAATTACACGGTTCTTGGAGTGAGTGCACACACTCGTGAAGTTTAGTAACTTCAGGTCACTGCAACAAGCCCAGGTACAGTTTACCGACGGATGGGTGCAGGACCTTGAAACGCACCGTGTAGAACGAAAGACCATCGTACGAACAAAGGTAAGTTTACCAGTCTCACAAATCGTCGTCATAAATACACATTCGTTAACCGTTTATTAATAGGACCTTTGAGCTCAATGGTAATTAATTAGCAGTGGAAATAATTTCTGGTTCATCACAGAAATGTAGCAGTGACAATAATACTGTATGCTGTAATCGCACTGGACAATTAGTGATACAAAAAACCTGTTTTATCCTGTGAATAAAAGTATATGTTTTTGTCAATGTACCATAATAACAGAAGCGAAACGCAATATCGTGTCAGGACAATTCACTATTTATGCACAATAAATAAAGGAGCATAGCGACAATTTCTGTTCAGCGCCAGACTTGCTTGTAACCTATATCACCAATTATGTTAAGAAAAATGACGTATTAACGACTAAAAACTCTGACCTTTGTGGGAATGCTTGGAGCAGACTAACATGTGAGCTGGAGTGTTCTGGGACGTTATATTTGGTATATCCAGACCATCCGTCGGCTCTTACTTCGGAAACATGGTTTTACCCCTGAATGACGTCACATTTTCAATCTTTATCCTGGTGGGCCGGTCTCTAGTCAAAATGCCCGGGCCGATTTTTTGTCCCAGTCCAGCCTTGTCCATGCAACACAAATAATACTAGCATGAAGACACAACATACAAGTTTCCATATTTCATTTAAATTTGTTGGTAGGTCGTCCCCTTCTGCACGTCTGGGACAGACGGTGAGTCCACAGCTTCCTAAAGGCATTACGTCACACAATCATGCTCATGGGGCCTGACGTTCACCTCTGACCTCTTCTCATATAGGAAAATATCAGAATCAAGCAGCAGGGAGTACCTGTTCACAGGTGAGAACTAAACAGGTGGCTGGAGAAAACTTGGCTGGACTTGAAAGAAGTCAAGCACACACACACAAAGAGCTGCACAGTGATCACAAAAAAAACAGGTTAAATGAACAAATGTGATAAATTCAGGCAGAAAACAACACAGCTGACAAATCCACACAAGAGGGGCGGGGTGAGGCACAGGTGAACTTAATCAGACTCAATCAAATTAACATCTTGGATCCATGACCAGGAAACTGTTAATTCCATCCACAGTCTACAGTCAGTCCTCAAAAAGCAGGGGACCCAAAACTGAGATCAGCCTGGAGTTCTGATGTGGCAGGAATCTCCATCAGCCCGGAAACTGGGATCCAGTAGAAGTCCCGAAGTGGAAGCTTGAACACGTGATTACTGACTCTGAGTCTGATGGTTCTTCTCTACATCAGAGAAACATGTCAGATATAAAACTTACCAGAACCTGGAAAGGTGAAAACTGTGAAACACAAAATATGAGTCCCTGAAAAAACCAAGCCTAAGATCTGACCACCATGGGTGGCACCTGGTTATTAGTCTGTTGTATGGGAGCATCACGCATATAATCAGTAACACCCAATCAAAATCCTCGATTTTCGATTTTCACTCATTGAAGTGGAGCTCTGCCTTCTTGGATGGCTGTAAACTCATTTATTCCTGCTGTAAACTTTTAACCCTGCATCACCTCCAGCTGCTCACGGGAGTGACAGTGCCTCTCCTGGTGGTGTTTTCCTCCATTGTTATCAGCAGTGCTGACATTTTGGCTCCTGCTTACTGCAAGTGTTTCTGATGAATGCTTGCGGTCACATCAGTGTCCATGCTCCGCCTCCTTGCCTCTGTCATCACTGCCTCTCGGCCTTTTTCCCAGCTCTCTGCTTTCCCCTTCACTCTCACTTCCTGCCAACCTGTAATCATCACTGTCAGGTACGGAATGTCATCCTCGCCGTGCACACACACACACACACACACACAGACATAAACACACACAGTACACACAGGTGCATAGACATACATACAAGACGCAAGTGTCAGCTGGGAGGAATGGCAGCCATGGCTTTAGCACAACTCAGAAAGACACACTCTAGAAACTTCCTCTTCCTGTATTTTAAAGAGAAGCAGAGTGCTTTGTCACCTCTCTGAAAGAGCCGACCTGACTCGACCCTGATGTTAGCTGACAGGCTTACAGTGATTAATGTGTTCTATCAGGTGTGTGCGGTGTACAGCGAGTATTGCTCAAACACCCATCTTTAACCAAGCTTTATTCATAAAAAACCCCTGAAGTTTATAGCAGAAAACAACACAAAACACACATTATCCAGTGCAAAATAACCACAATTTTCAAGCCTTGTTTGTGAAGCACAAACAGAGAGCAGCTGCAGAAAGCTACACTTCCTCTAACATTAAATTGAAGCTGACTCCAAATCTGAATCCAGTTGCTAAACTTCAGAACATAATACTTTGACCTCAGAGTTCATAGTTTCTACTAGAAAACTACAAAGCTTGAACTGATGGAATCACAAAGAGGCCAAACCACGTGAAATGACCATGACACACCAAGCAGCTTCTGGCTCATTTCATTTCGGTTTTAATCAAACATCAACCTCCAGGCCTGTAATATGAGGCGAGCACTGAACCATCAATACCTGCAGTTCCTCTAGACATCTCTAAACATCCACCAGAGGCTCCAGCACTGAGTCAGTCCCCATCAAAGACTGTAAAACACATGGAAGCTATCCAATAAAGCCAGTGCAGAAGTGTCTGTAAACCTGTTGTCTATAGAACTCTGAAAACTGACCTCTGTAGTTTCCTTCTGAGTTTATGTGCTCACTTACTCGTTTGGGGTAATACTAAATAAAAACTCATAAAAATTTGGCCATGATTATTTAAAAATGGAGGGTTATCTGTGGTATAATCATATTCTCATTAGTTATTAAGTTGTCAATAACAAGTCGCTAGCCAATGAGCATGCAGATTCACAGTCAGCCCCACCCCTCCTCTTCACTTCTGTTTCAGCAGTCATGACAGTGATGGTGGACATGCTCGTCTCAACGCTTCAATCAGGACTTCAGAAACCAGTGGGTGACATCACAGAAGGTCTGCCCATCTTTTTATATTGTCTATGGTTCCCATCAGAGGAACTACACCAAACTTGCAGTTCTTCTAATGTACATCAGAAGCTAGGATAGGGTTAAGGCTAACCCCTTTTCCCTTTTGATAAAGCATCTAAATATTTGACATGATGTCAGTGTCAAAAAAAATGACTGAAGATACCCTTTAGTTTGGTTTAATGAGCGCAGATCTATTATATATACTAAAAATAGTGTTAAAGAAATAGTGTTTGTGTTAAAGAAACATGACTACACACATAACAAGCCTCTAACGGTATGACCTAAGTATTTTACACCCAATTCAGAGTTTTTCTGGAAGCAGCATAGAGATCAGTGTGATTAATAGAAGTCAGAATGAGGCATCGTGGTGTCCCACAGGGATCTATGATCGGTCCTCTGGGGAGCCGTGTGTAGGGATGGTACCTTACTCAGGGGTACCACAGCTGTACCCCTGAGTAAGGGGTACGGCTGATTCGAACCCCTGACCTTCCGATCATGGGGCCACCACTCTACCTACTGAGCTATCCACATTTCCATTGTTCGTTTCCATCTGTGTTTCCTCCTCCAGACTAACGCACCTCTTTAAACTGTATTAAGGCTTAACGTTTGCATCATTAGGGTCGTGGCCTCATTGACTGACAGTTCGATGGTGGCAACCAGTGTTGCACGTAATGAGTTACAATGTAATGTGTTCCTGTAATCATTTGTTGTGGAAGTTTTCTATTAAATAAAGCCTGCAGACGAGCGGTGAGCGGTCGCTAACATTCTTTAATCAAAACACAAAGAACGGACAACAAAGTTGGTGGAGAGCCTGCATGACCGCGGGGCAGACAGTCAGCAGAGTCTCCCGAGCCTAACATGACTCTCAGTTAAATACCTTCTTCAGGAACAAAAGGCAGTACACAGCTGTTTCACACCTTAAGGTTCACACTCCCAGAATCCTCGAAGAGACAAAAGATTCTTCCTGAGGAGTTGTCTGCTTCCCCCCAACTTCCTTACTAGACCCCCACCATTTGTCTTATAGTATGAGTGTGAGACATGCTATAATCCAGTGGCACCAAGGCATTATACAATAAAATAATGTGATTAATACATAAGTAAAAGAAATTCCTATACACATATTACATTTATCAGTAACAAAGTAATGCAGTAAATACTTTACATTACAAAAGTATGTAGAAAGAAAAAAAATCATCAAACAAACATGTTTTTTTCTTCCTGCTACAATCAGCTGATGTCAGTTTGTGTGTGGGAGGAGGAAAATGGTGACATGGTCCACACCTTTTCAGGAGTGGAGATGTGGATGTTACTTAGAGTTTTATTGCACAAAAGGACAAGGGTGTGATGGTAAAGCGCAAACTGCATCCAAGACAGAAACCACCATGTTATACCAGTAAGGTCATTTTACATAGTAATGAAAAAGTAATATAACAAATTACTTGATGATAATGAAGCTTTATTTGTCACTTGCAGTTGCCTGTAGCAAAATTGGACCCATTCCAACCATGCATACATTACACAGACATCACATTGGGGAGACAGGTCAGAACAGGCAGCATAAAGAAAAACAAGGAAATGTACAACACAATAGGGTTCTCTGGCTCTCTCTTAAAAATCCCAATAACATTACTTCTGGCTTCAAAACAGATGGTCGTGACCCCAAACTATGACTATCCATCTTTTACATATAAACTGTTTAGCAGGAGTAGAAAAAGCATGTATGACTCTGATTGCATATCCAGGACTTCCCTGTGGTTTTCAGCACCAGTATGAATGAACCAGTAAATATGTTTCAGCCAGGACATGAGCTCTTATTTATCAGTCCACAACAAAAACGTGCCAGAAAAGACTATCAGCAGGCATTAATGTCTGCTAGTTCAAGGCTAACTGCAGGTATCTCTGCTTTGCTGAAAGCTGATGAGTCCACAGACCTGAACACTAACTGCATCTTCAATGTCTTCGTCTGCTTCTGTGAAGATAATCGGCGAGTAGAAAAATGCAACACAGCACCTTGGTAGCAGCAAATTAAATACTGCTGAAGCATCAGCCTTCATGCTGGGCCTAAAAAGATATTCATGTCAAATGGCCTCGACTGGAAACACGTCATCAGTATTCAGCTGGACGGCAGTACAGCGATGAAGGGTGGGCGGCAGGACCGGAGAGGAAACTCTGATGGTCCCTACACAGCTTCATTCAAGTCAGTGAAAAAGGCTGTTATTAAAGCAGAACAACAACAGACACAGCAAGTGTGGGGTCAACAAGATGAGTTACTGGGAGAATATAAAACACAGATTTAATTTGTGATCTTCAGCGGTTCCATCTCACTCCTCTGGCCTCTCTGACATAGTTATTATAGTTTTATATGTGCCAAACTTTGCCTGAATATAGAAAAGAAATGATAAAGTGATTAGGTCGATATACGGATCCTATAATAAATCCAGTGAATGCAGAGAGATGAACCTGATACAAACCCTCCAGCAGAGAGCCAATACTCTGCTGGAGGGTTTGTATCACTCTCTCCTCCCTGCAAATGTTGCAGGGAGGAGAGAGTGATGAATAATTTTCAATCTCTGATCCCTAACCAGTTTCTTAATCTGCCACTTTTCAGGAGATGAATTCTGGGAAAGGTACACAATGAAATTATGCAATAATAAAAATAATAATAAAAACAACAACTTAGATTCCCCAAGGACACTTTACAGAGAGCCGGGAAAAAACCTATATATTGATTAATACTAGTTAATCAACAAAATGTCAACTAGTTTTTATTCCTGCTTCAATTATCTTCTGTCAAACAGCTCCGTACCACCCTGCAGAGCAACAGCAGGACCCCCAGCACAAATTAGAGACACTGATTAAGAGCTGGGCTGGAGATGGTTTGCAAAGCGGCTTGCACATGTACATCAACTGTAATTGATCATTTCAAAATCTCTGGTTCCCCGCATGATATTCTTCCTTCTCGTTTCTTTAAGGAAGCTTTACATGTTATTGGTCCTTGTATCTTATCTCTGCTGAATGCATCATTGTCATCAGGTTGTGTACCGTCTGTCTTTAAGCATGCTGTTGTGCAACCTATTATGAAAAAGAAAAATCTTGACCCTAATGGTCTCACTAACTACAGGCCGATCTTCAAACTCCCTTTTATTTCCAAAATTTTGGAAAAGGTAGTTCTAAAACAACTTTAGGCCTTTTTAGATGCAAATGGTATTAATGAAAAGTTTCAGTCTGGTTTTAAACCTCACCACAGCACAGAGACAGCCTTACTTAGAGTTTTTAATGAGCTTCTTTTAACTGTTGACTCTGGCTATTCCGTGGTTTTAGTTTTACTAGACTTGACTGCTGCTTTTGACACGGTTAACCACAACATTCTTCTATCAAGATTTGCACATGTTGTTGGTCTCAAAGGTACGGTTTTATCTTGGTTTAAATCCTACCTCTCAGAGAGGTCGTTCTCTCTTGTTGTGGGGCAACACTCCTCGGCTTCTGCCCCTATTTATTGTGGTGTGCCTCAAGGGTCCGTGCTCGGTCCTGCTCTTTTCTCTTTGTACATGTTGCCCTTGGGATTAATTTTTAGAAAATAAAACATCTCCTTTCACTGTTATGCCGATGATATCCAGATTTATTCACCTTTGAAATCCGATGTGTCTGCTTCTTTGCAACCTCTGTTCAACTGTTTGCATGAAGTTAAAATTTGTTTATCACATAATTTTCTTACATTGAACGAAGACCAAAATCACTAGACCAGTTAGCTGATGCCCTAGGCCCTCTCGCTAGCCATCTTTCGACCACTGTAAGAAACCTCGGAGTGTTCCTGGATGGCTCTTTTAAACTCGAGAAACAGGTCTCCACTGTGGTAAAAAACAGCTTTTGCCAGTTGCGTCAGATATCTAAAGCAAAGCCGTTCCTTCCTTTAAAGGACCTTGAAAAGCTTATCCACGCATTTATCACATCCAGATTGGACTACTGTAACTCCCTCTACTCAGGCCTCCAACACTCTTCTCTTTACCGGCTTCAGTTAATTCAAAATGCAGCTGCGCATCTTTTAACAGGTACGAGAATCTATGAACGCATAACTCCTATTTTAGCCAAATTACATTGGCTCCCTGTTAAATATCTCATAGATTTTAAAATTCTTTTGTTCACTTTTAAAATTCTGAATAATTTAGCGCCCAGCTATCTCTCTGAACTACTCCGCTTATACAATCCCAACAGAGCACTTAGATCATCCAATCACAGGCTCCTAGCACAACCTAGGTCTCGAATGAAGTCGAGAGGCGACCGGGCCTTGGCAACCGTGGCACCCAGACTTTGGAATAACCTCCCTGTTCATATTCGTACTGCCGAGTCTATCCAGTCTTTTAAATCACATCTTAAAACTTATCTTTTTACTTTGGCTTTTGATTCTAACTAGTTGGCTGTTCTAGCTTGTTGTGTTGTTACCTATTGTTTGTTGTCCTGTTTTATTGTTTGTTTTAATTGTCTCATGATTTTATTGACTGTGAAGCACTATGGTCAACACTGTTGTTTTAATATGTGCTATATAAATAAATTTTGATTTGATTTGATTTGATCAACTACAGGTGAAAATGAAACCCACACAGACCCCTCCAAAAACTACAGCTCATCTCATGTCCTCAACTGAATCAGTTCATGACAAAATACACTAATGCTGCTAGGCTCTGGGTCCACCTTTTATTTACAGTCTATAGAGTCCTGAGACCAATCAGAGACCACAGACATTCACTGGGAGTTGTCTGTACACCCGTGGAGCTGATAGCAGCTAATTCTGCCTCAATTTTCAGTAAATAGAGCGCCATCCAGGCTGCAGCTCCTTCCTGTAGCTGACATTACAGCTGTTCATTAATGAGCATCAGGGCTGCAGCTCAGCTCACATCCCTCTATCAGATTTTTACACAGCAGCTGAATTTGAGACTTGGTTAGGAGGAGGAGGGAAATCACTCACGGATTCACTAAAAAATACAAAAATGAGGCTTGAGATGGGAATTAAAGTGCCGGAGGTCAGCTCAAGGGTAATTATTAGTGAAGAATGACTGGATTGAAATCACCGAGCAGGGCAGCTGAGAGCAGAAATCAGAATCCCATTTATTGACTAATCTGTCCTCATTTCTCTTAATTCCCTTCCACCACAGAAACTTAACTTACATAAAAACTCAGCATACAAGTGCTCTGAAACAGAAGGGATACCCATGTATCCATGTATTGTATATATTATTGTATTATTGTAGGTCTTTACAATATAAAGCACCCTGAGGCGACTGCTGCTGTGATTTGCTGCTGTATAAATAGAATAGAATAGAATTATGTATACATGCATGTATTTAAGTGCTGTAGTGATTCTGTAAATAGAGACAGTGAGAATAAAAGCAGGTGAATGCTGTAACTCTTTATCAGAGGGGCCTGTGGGAGGAAGCTGCTTGTTTCTGCTTCTCTGGTGCTTCCTGACTGGAACCTCTGGGTCTTTTCCTGTTAGCCAACCAGTTCAAAGCAAACAGTGGTCTCTGTACAGAAAACAGCCTGGATTACTTCAGAGCTGAACTGTCTGAGCAGCTCCTGAGGCTGAATGAAACTTCCTGTGCTGCTGCAGGAAGTTCATCTTTTTCTGGGAAATGTGGGCAATTCTGGGAGATGTTCAGTGTTTCCAAAGTGTTGCTGAATCTGTGAATAGGACAGTGACTCTCATCTCCACTGTTTTCAAAAGTTTTCAGCTTCAGGTTCTTCTGACTGTATCAGCGGGCCAGCTGTTCAAATACCTCGTAGTCAATCACATCCACGAAGAGACGTGTGACTGTTGTCATGTGCAAATTTAAGAAAGGAGGAAGGCGAGAGGGGACAACCATCAGCCAATCAGGAAGTTTGTGATCAACCAGCTGAATGAGCGTTTAAGAGGACATGAAGCACTACATGTATTAAGCTTAATTGACACCATGGAGCCCTGCTCCAAAAAAACTGTCACTGTCTGAAGTTGGATTTTAAAAATGCCGTTTTAAAGATAATGTTTTTAAAGTAGGGGAAACACCACCTTGGTCATTTGTTGGCTGATTTATGGGTTGATTAGTCAGTGGGACGATCAGGTGACTGACCGGTCCTATGGCTGGTTGATAGGTTTGTTGGTTGGTCAGTTGGTTGGTTGATTGATAGGTTAGTTGGTCAGTATGCTGCTCAGTTGATTGGTTGGGCGCTGATAGTAGTTCTATATTAGTTTATATTAGCTTACAAGTGACACACCCAATAAGGAAAACAAGTAAATTAAAATTAAAGAGCAGTTTATAGGGGTCACTTTTGTGTTGCCTCTTACTGCATCATGAGTTTTATGTTAAAAACAAGGAAAGACTGTCCACTCTTTGTCTCTTTAGCAGTAAGTAAATGGTAAATGGCCTGTATTTGTATAGCGCTTTTACTAGTCCCGCCTAGGGACGCCAAAGCACTTTACACACCCAGTCATCCACCCATTCACACACACATTCACACACTGGTGGAGGCAGCTACAGTTGTAGCCACAGCTGCCCTGGGGCAGACTGACTGAAGCGAGGCTGCCATATCGCGGCATCGGCCAAAACCAGTAGGCAGTAGGGTGAAGTGTCTTGCCCAAGGACACAACGACCGAGACTGAAGTAGCTCTTCATTGTTAGCTAACTGCACTGAGAATCCACTTGTTAGCTGTAATCCTCAGGCTTGTGGAGCACTTTATCAATGAAAACTGCGTGGAGGAGAGCCTTTTTGAGTCAGATGCGCTGGTGTTTTGCTGGGCCGTCAAGCTGATGTTGACACCGTTCCCTCTGTGTTTGATTTTCCTTTGTTGGGTCAGGTGTGTGGACTGAGCAGCAAATAGCTGGCAGAGCAAATGTTCACAAGATGATCAGTTTGCTCTAAAAACATCCTCTTCCTGATATCAAGGGGGAAATTATCTATAGAGACCAGACAGTTTTTGTACCAGTCTGTAAGTGGGAGTCTGTGGGCACGGACTTGCTGCTGGAACCTCTGCTGGACATCAGAGGAACAGAGGATACCTTCTTCCCCACATTCCCTCTGATGTCAATTCTGTACAAATGGCTCATTTGGTGGCTTGGTGCTGAGTTTTGCAGCTATGTAAACAGGGAGTTTCCTTAAATATGTTGTGAAGTTTTATGGAATGTTGATGGCAGCAGGAAGTATCTCTAAGCTGCTCAGGTTTATCCCTGGATATATGGACTGCCTATTAGACTCCTTCCTATAATGCACGTGCTGGGACTGGTAGTGTCTTCGATGCTGTTGCTGCTGTGTGTGGTTATTGTCTTCATAACTTCTCAGAACAGCTGACTGAACCGCAGTTCAGTCTTTAATTCACTGTTAATTTGTTGCGCGGGGGTCACGCTGACGCCACCCTTGCAGACGCCCCCTCCCTCTGAATGTACACCTGCATCCACACTAGAGGCCCGGTGAATCGTATTTCATTAAAACACATTGCGTGAACAATCCCCGTCTCCCAGAAGCTGTTTAATTCAGTGGTGCTCTGAATCTACAATCTGTTCTCATCACACTTACTCTCACACTCTCCCTCTCTCTCTGTCCTTCCTCTTCCTCCCTCAGGTGAATCGTGTAATTGCTGTGGTTTAACGGGTACTGTGTTTGATCTCACGCTTATCCTCTGAAGCCTTTCCTCTCACGAAAGAGATGAAGGGAGAAACGCATCTCCCTAGGAGCGCCTGTTGAGGGTGCATCTTGAGTGGGAATTGCTTCAGTCTGGTCTGATTTTTGAAGTAATTCAATTATTGCAGCAGTAGTGGAGGAACTGCAGGCTAAAACACACAAATCACTTCAATCTAAAGCCAATTTCTCCCCATTTAACCTCTGTGTATTACACAGACACAAAGTCATTTTCTCTGCTGCCTTTCATTAGATTCTCATCTGCAGCCTACGGCGGGACAGGAGGAAGTGGACTCTGATACAGACGCTGGGGATGATTTAAAGATGTTTGATTGATCAATGCTGCCTCACAAGATACGAGATATCTTTAAATAAGTGAGGATTGGCTCATTTATCAGCATCTCTAATTAATAAAGCAGCTGTGCAGATGTTCGTTTTTTAGCTTCGAGTGGTGATTAACTGTCTTCGGCTCCACTGAATGTGCTGAAATTAGATCAAATGGGAAGTGTTTAAATTCATGCAGAGGGATTTCAGTGTTTTACATAAGAGAGCACATTCCTCACTTTTTCAGCTTTTTACTGCATATAATGTTTTCATTCCATTCATGGGGAACATTTCAAATTCAGCTGAATAAACCTGCTCTGTGCAGCAATAAAGTTTTATTTTCAATAAAATCAAAAAGATCATGACATTTACTATGACATCTCTGGATGCAGAACCTGTCATCTAATAACTGAGGTTTTACATGGGACAGTTTGTAATATTTAGTCTTTAATAGTCTGTTATAGTCTCTAATATTTCATTACAGACTATAAAGTTAAAATATGTTTAAGAATCTACTGATTTATTTATTTATTTTTTTCTTCTGGCGACTTTAAAAGGAAGGGCTACCATACTAAATCACCTTCTCCCTTGAGATCAAACTTAAAATAGAATAGGAACATCTATTTAATTCTTAAATACTGTAGGAAACTGGTAGAAAATCCGTTCCATTTCTAAAACGCATTATACTTTTTTTTTTGCCCCTCCCTTTCTTCCCTCCCCATCCTCAGCTGCCTCCCTATTCCCACTCTACCACACCCACCCACACACGCAGGGCTTGGGGTGCAGGTATGTCACCAGGGTGCAGGGTAGGCACTCCCCCTCTGTCCCCTTCTGGCCGCCTGTGCCTCAATTTTATTCTGCAACCTAGACATCCACATTACTCACACTCTCACATAACACATACATATAGGGCCTTGGGGGTGGGCACGTTTTACAGCATCCAGAGAATGGTCGGTGTACTCCAACCCACCTCTGGCGCTGGTGCCCTACCCTCAATTTTAAATGCATTTAGACACTAAGGGTTTTCGGGAAGAGCCGTGCTGCTCTCTGAGAGGAAGCTAGTACCATGCTCTCCTGAGTTTTAAATGCACTTTAGAACAGCACACAGCAACACTACATATGAGTGGGCATAGGGAGGTTTGAGGTCTTCACCCACCCCGATTCTGTTAGCCGTCAGGGCTGGGGGGCTGGGAGGAGGTGCTGGCCGTCAGACTGGGGTCTGGGATGCGGGGCATCCCTGCTACTGCAGTAAGGAGGTGGTCCGCTTGCCTCCACCCCAGAGAGAAGGGTTACATCTCCTGGGTCTAGGTGCGGCTTGCCCCTCTGAGGGCGGGGATACCTGGACCTGGGATATAGAATATGTTTGGGGAGTGCGACTGTCTGTGCAGAGTCTATTTGTGTCTGTCTACACGTTGGGTGAGTGCCGAGTATTTGGTTGTGCATATGGGGTGGGAATGCACGTCTGTGTCCACGTGTGCCTGTTCGTCTGTGTCTATATGTCAGGTTGGGTCTTAGACTCAACCTCTCTGGGTACATCTCAGGCCCTCTAAAGTACGGAGGCCTATCTCCCCTCACCACACTCCCTTCAGGTGGCTGATGCCCTCAGACGTTGGTGTCTTGGTGGTCCTTGTCGTCTGGGGCTGGGCGCTCATGTATGTACCGGCTCACTCCTGGTGGCCGATTGGCGGGACCGGGCGCCTGTGGCCCGGCTGGGCTCCTTCCGGGGGGTGGGATGCCCTCAGGCCTCTGGCCTCTGGGCCTGAAGCTCGGTCCTCTCTGGCACCTCTCTGGCTGCCAGCAGAGCCCACGGGCACGCCACTGCAACCCCCTCTGGCCTCTGCTCCGTAGCTGCGGGGTGACCTCTCCTTTGGGGCTCTACTCAACTCTTCCCAGGAGGGTGGCACGGTTCCCCCCCCTTTGGTGGTCCTCCTCGGGTCCTTGTACTCTGGGGCCTCTGGATATCTGGGGCCTGGATCTCCTCCATACCTGCTTCATACCCTGGAGGACGGGGCTATGGCTCCCCCACACTCCCTAGCAGATCGTTACATGGAGAAACCTTTGGAATGCAAGCATGCTGATCCACACAGGTGTACACACGGGTGTTCACAGACGCGGACTACACCTTTCTTGGCTGCTACCTCAAAGCACATTGTGCGCTGTCTATCTTGCGTGCTGCACAATATCGTTTATTATTTAGTATCTATTGTTATCTACTGCTAGCTAGTTTATTGTGATGGTGCTGTTTTTTTTATTATGTTGCTCTTTGTTGTTTGCTTTCTTTTCTGTTTTTTTTTCTCCATACAGGTGATCCAGGTGTTTTGTTTGTTTTTCTTTTTTTTTTCTTTTTTTTTTTCTTTCTTCCCCCCCTTTCTCACCGTCTCTTCTCCCCTTTGGTTTTCTTTCTCTCCCTCTCTTTCGTTCATTCTTTCTCCCTGTCCTATCCCCCAGTCATGTCTGTCCCGTTTGTAGCAACTGAAAATAAAATAAATTCATAATTATAATAAAGGTCAATCAAATGGACCAATATGGCAAGGCCATGATGATCCACTTGGTAAAATAAATCCGCTTGGCATCTTTCTTGGCCTTAAGACAACAATTCTGATGGCTAAAGATCCAAACGGGACACAAAAAAAAAAAAAAGATAAACAATAATTTAAGGAAAAAATGAATCTTGGTTAGCATGCAGTTTTAGTTTTATTAAGTATTTATTACATATCAGTCACAGTCGACTCTCTTTTTCTTTGTAATATGAATAAACTCAAGTCATGAAATATGAAATGCCAGCGTTTTATTTTATTTTTTTTTATAAATTTTATTTTCAGTCACAGCAGCATGTTAACAACAAAACATTGAACATACAGTAGTTTGCTGTTCAGTATTTACAATACCCCAAAAGATAACAGAAATAGAGAAGGAAAAAACAAACAAACAAACCAAAGAAACCCCTACAAAACAACAAAAAACAAACAAACAACAACAAACAAATAGAAAAATAAAATGTATAAGGGACATTCAGCGTACAGTTAGCTATGATAGCGATATAGAGATATGGTATCTGGTCATGATAAGGTGGTCATTTTAAATGTTTCCATGTACATCAAGAATGGCTGCCATGCCCTAAGAAATTTGGTGGTTGAACCTGCCAATGTATATCTCATCTTTTCTAAATGTAAAAACCTCATGAGCTCCGCAAGCCACTGTTCATGTGTGGGAGGAGCTTCCTGCTTCCATCTTAAAAGTATAAGGCGCCTTGCTATAAGTGAAGCAAAGGCAATAGAATTCGAATAGCATTTTGGCAAAGTGATGTCTTGAGGTATCACCCCAAAGATAGCCGTTAGAGCAGAAGGATCATATTTAACGTTATACATCTCTGACAGAGTGTTAAATATAGACACCCAATAGATATGAAGATTGGGGCATGTCCAAAAGGTATGAAGGAGCGAACCTGTTTCTGCTTTACATCTGTTACACAGAGGGTCAGCTCCTGGATAGAACTTGGCTAACTTTTCCTTGGAGATATGTAATCGGTGTAGGACCTTAAATTGAAGGAGCCCATGCCTGGCACATATCGAAGAAGAGTGTACCCTCTGGAGAAAAGATTGCCAGAGCTCATCTGTTATAGTCATCCCAAGGTCTTTCTCCCACTGTGCTTTAAGGATGAAGAGAGAAGGAGATTGAAGATCTAATAGTATAGCATAGATTTCTTTAATCGCCCCTCTCTTATGAACGTTTATATTAATAATTTTATCCAAAGAAGTTTCCTCAGGTAGTTCCGGAAATGAAGGAAATCGACTCTTTACAAAGTGACGAATTTGTAAATAGCGGAAAAAATGTTGCCGAGGAACATTAAACTGCTTCAGGAGCTGCGTGAATGAGGCAAAAATCCCATCTACAAAAAGGTCTTTGATATTTCTAAGGCCATTACTTTCCCATATTTTAAAGGCAGAGTCCATCATGGAGGGTGGGAACATATGGTTTGAGCAGATAGGTGCTTTAATTGACATTAAGTGTAACCCCAACCTTTTCCTACATTGCACCCAGATTCTGAGCGAGTCATACAACAAAGGGTTACGTTTATAGGTGTATAGTTCTAATGGGAGAGCTGAACTCAACAAAGCTGATAGGCAAATTTTGCCACAATTGGATGACTCAATTTGGAGCCAAGCTGGAGTCTCTGTAGTAAAATTACTCATCCAGTACAGCATATTACGAATATTTGCTGCCCAATAATAAGACTGAAAGTTTGGCAAGGCTAATCCACCCATTGGCCTAGTCCTCTGCATGAAATCTTTACGAATTCGTGGACTTTTGCCATTCCAAATAAATGCAGAGATATGCTTATTCAGTGTTATAAAATACTTATTGGGTAAGTAGCATGGGATACATTGAAATAAGTAAAGGAACTTGGGAAGTATGTTCATTTTGATAGAATTAATGCGGCCAATTAATGACAGTGGTAAATTGTTCCACCTCTGAAGATCTGTCTCAGTATTTTTAAGCAGCGGGACAAAGTTTCTTTCATAAAGATCTTTGTATGAGTGGGTAACCTTAACCCCCAGATAGGTCACATACCCTGATTTAACGTTAAATTGAAAACCTGAAAATGAAATCTTTCTGGCTATAGAGTTGACACAGAGAAGTTCACTTTTATGCAGATTCAACTTGTAACCTGAAATATTACCAAAACATTCAAAAATGGCAAGAGCACGGGGAAGAGAGCATAAAGGCTCTGACATATACAGCAGGAGGTCGTCAGCATATAAGGATATTTTGTGCTCCTGGTCACCTCTGAAGATGCCCTTAATGCAACTGTCAGCTCGCAGTTTAATCGCCAGTGGTTCAATTGATAATGCAAAAAGAAGAGGGGATAAGGGACAACCTTGTCTCGTACCACGGAGAAGTGGGAAATAAGAAGAGAATAATGAATTTGTTCTAACACGTGCCATAGGTGAGGAGTAAAGTAACTGAATCCATGAAATGAAATTAGGGCCAAATCCAAATTTATGCAGAGTATAAAACAGATAATCCCACTCCACCCGGTCAAATGCCTTCCCAGCATCGAGTAATAAGGCAATTTCAGGGGTTGTAGTTGACTTGGTGTGTAATATGTTTAAAAACCTGCGCAGGTTGAAAAAACCATGCCTACCCTTCACGAAACCTGTCTGATCTGGAGAAATTAACAATGGTAGATATTGCTTTAGCCTGAGAGCAAGTGTTTTTGACAGTATTTTTAAATCTACATTTAAGAGTGATATAGGACGATATGATGAACACTCTAATGGATCCTTATTTGGCTTCAATAGGAGTGAGCTGGTCGCTTGTCGAAGCGTTAGGGGAAGACATTTTGAAACCAATGACTCAATGAACATGTCTCGTAATAAAGGTGATAAACTGTCTTTAAAGGTCTTGTAAAATTCAACCGGATACCCATCCGGACCCGGGGATTTGCCATTCTGCATTGAGCTAATCGCCAATTTAATTTCTTCCACTGTAATTTGCTCCTCCAATTGGTCTCTGAATGCCGAGGTTAAAGTCGGAACTGTCATTCCATCAAAAAAAGCCTCAAACAGTCCAGGCGTGTTTAAAGATTCAGAATCATAGAGACTGGAATAGAATACTTTGAAACTCTCATTTATTTTTTGTGGTGTAGTGGTGACATGTCCAGATTCAGTCCTAATTTCAGGGATTATACGAGTTGCTTCTGATTTACGAAGCTGATGTGCTAAAATTTTAGATGCTTTTTCTCCGTGCTCATACCATCTTCCTCTAGATTTAAGAATCATAGACTCTGACTGCTGGGTTGAGATTAAATTAAATTCAGTCTGTAACGTTAGTCTTTGTTTATACAAAACTGGAGAGGGGGTTGTAGAGTGTTGCTCATCCAATTGCGAAATAAGGTGTATCAATTCAGAAAGACGTTTCTGTTTCTGTTTTCTAGTATATGAACAGTATGATATAATATGGCCCCGTAAGAATGCTTTTAAGCTTTCCCAAACCGTACTATAGGCCATGCCAGGCGTAATGTTTGTTCTTATAAAGATATCAATTTGTTTGGAAAGATATTCCACAAACTCCTTATCCGACAAAGAAAGAGGATTGAGTCTCCAGGAGTACATAAAGGGTTCATCCGGGAAGCTGAGTTCCAAAACAAGTGGACTGTGATCAGATATTACTATGCTATTGTATTTACAAGTCTTGATATTGGGAAGCAATTTTTTGTCAACAAAAAAGTAGTCTATACGAGAATACGTTTGATGCACTGCAGAAAAAAAGGAATATTGTTTAGTGGAGGGTAGAGAAATCGCCACGCATCAACAGCCCCATAGGTTTGTAAATAAGACTGTAACACTAATGAGGATTTAGGGAGTGGAAGTCTTTTATCTGAGGAGCGATCTAGTACTGGATCCATAACAGTATTCATGTCACCTCCAAGGATCAATTGGTGTGTATTGATCTGTGGAAGGGAATTAAGAAAGTCATTGAAAAAAGTTGAGTCATTCCAATTCGGAGCATAGACGTTTGCTAAAATAAGTGAAGTATTAAACAGGGACCCTGTCACAACTACATAGCGACCATTTGGGTCAGCTATTGTGTGAGAGACTATAAACGGAGTATTCTTATTAATCAAAATTGCTGCACCTCTGGCTTTACCATTGAATTTGGAATGAAAAATTTGTCCAACCCAATTTCGTCTTAATCTGGCATGATCTGTATGCTTAAGGTGTGTTTCTTGAAGAAACGCTACATGTACTTTAAGATAAAGAAGATGAGAGAGTACCTTATTTCGTTTCACTGGGTGGTTCAATCCCTTCACATTCCAACTAATAAAGTTAACATGGCAGCCATTACTCACAGCAGTTGAAGTGTCATCAACAGAAGTCATCACCATATAAGTACATGATGAAAAAGGCGGTTCCAAACGCAAGTACCAATCCTATCATGGGTGCACACTGAAATGTTGTTGTTAAAAATAATCTGAGCAAATAATATACAACAAAAAAAGAAAAAAAAAAAAAGGAAAAGAAAAAGAAAAAGTAGATAAGTCCCTCCCACCCACCACCCCGTGTTCAGTGTTGTCCCCAAACGACACACACCAATTTCCCAAAGCTCCCCTGCTTCTATTAAGAGTCCCAATCACCTTATTCATAACCACAGCCCCACATGAGCAGAAGCATCTGAACTATGAATCACACATGTAGTCCAAAACATATTCAAATTAGAAAGTCACAAAGTCCAACACAATAGAGTAAAATAATTAAGAGAAGGAAAGAGAAAAACTCCCACGTCGCATTTACCCGTAACCGAAATATGGACCTGTTTCACTTCTCATCAAAGCTGACCCCGGAGTCCCTTTTAAGTGACAAGTACTGGAATATAGTTAACCTCCCAGGAAACAAGGGCAAACTCACCAACATCTGAGATTTCTAAATGAACATTGAACATGAAACTAAGCTAAACCAAAGATCGTCCGTTTATTGATTGACAAAAATATAGTCACGATGGTATGAAAGTCCCCGGTGGTTCTTATGAAATGTCATTCGGGAGATGACTCAAACTTGGAGTCAATGAAATCTTTCACTGCTTTAGGAGAGTCGAATACCTGTGTTTCTCCATTAAACGAGATCCGAAGCCGGGCAGGATAAAGAAGACCGTAGCGAACTCCGTCTTTTTTCCGTAGTAGTCCCTTCACCTCGCTGAAAGCAGCCCGGCGTCTGGCCAGGTCGGCGCTGTAGTCAGGAAAGATGAAGATCTGCTTCCCTTGAAACTCCAGCCGGCCTTTCTGTCTGGCTAAGCGCTGTATCCGCTCCTTTTCCTGGTAGTAATGAATGCGAACAATGAACGGCCGCGGTCGCCCTCCCTCCGTGGGCAGCGCAACCGCCGCCCGGTGAGCTCTGTCCAGGATCGGAGCCTGCTCCAAACCGCCGGGACCACCCAGTACAACGTGCAACAGATCAGCAACAAATTTAGTGGGATTCCCTTGTTCGGCTCCCTCCGGCACTCCTAATATACGCAAGTTGCATCGTCTTCCCCGATTCTCCAAGTCGTCAGTTTTCAGCAGCAACTTCTTGTATTGGTTACTCAGATCTGCGAAACATGTCTCCATAACTTCTAGCCGCTTGTCCAGATTATTCAAGCCTTCTTCGTGTTCGCCCAACTTCTCAGTACATTCGTCAAGAGTGGTTTGGATGGGCGAAATGGCTCGTTTAATTTCGTCCCGTAGGTTGTCATTTTCCTCTTGAATCACTTCTTTGACAATGTCGCGGAAAGCTAGCAGTGTCGCTGGGTCAACGGTAGTTTTGCTAGCGGTCCCTGAGCAGCTAGCCTGCACTCCTTTAGCAGACTGCTTAGGAGGCATTTCATTTCGAGATAAGGCAAAAAGACGGAAAGAACAACAGCTAAAACAATGCTGACTTTCTTAATAGAGCTTAAGAAATCTCTGAATTGGGCCACAATAGGTGAACCATAAAGTAATTTAACAGATAAATGGGACCTCGTGGTTTGCGCGTCTACTCCATAACGCGCCGCCAGCGTTTTATTTTAACAGTTACATGATTTTAAAATACCAGAGTAAAAATGACTCTCCTTCATTTGCAGGGTGGGATCAAGTGGGACCAGGTGGGATAAGGTGGGATCAAAATTGTTCTGGAGCTTCCCAGGGATTCTGGATTGGATTAGGCTTTGTGGTATTTGATGAACTTCTCGGTGCTTCTTGAGACATTCCTCAGCAGTGTCTGTGTGGTTGATGATTGGCGTGGACAATGTTAACGTCACTAATATAATATATTAAACAGATCTGTTGGGAATACATTCCTGAAAGTGTGATACACAGAGCTGTGCTCAGACTTGCACATGAGCAAACAACATCTGAGAGTGCCATGCCTCTTGCACTCCGATAGTGAAGGATGTCCATTCATTATGAAGGGCGAGATAATCTCCGCCCACTGTTTATCTCAGGGTTACAAATGAAGTAATTGCTTCATTCTGGCACGTGTCAGCAGAGGGAATTCAGCGTTTGGGTAACAGCTCATTAACAGTCAGTCAGCTGCTGCTCCGCCGTCACAGCAGCAGTACCTGCTACTCACCTGTCAGTCATCTCCAGCCGCAAAACAGAAATATGATTGCATCCTGTCATCCTGGAGACGTAGATTAACTCCTGCCGGGTGGCTTGAGAACACTTTCATACCTGTGGAATACATTTTGCTGAAAAAATAATCATAGAAGAAATTGCTGTTTTCCCCAGGATCTGTTTCCATGTGTTCAGCAGGAATATATCCATCATTCAGGCACATGAAGGCGAGGCGTTTACTGACTGCACGTTTTCCACATCTCAACAGAAAGTCGGCTAAGTGTGGATGATGACGCACAGAGTCTCCTTCTGATCATTGTAACACAGGAAAGGCATCACATTTACTCAGTAAGAGCACATTTCCCTTTACACTAAAGTAGATTCAAGTTTAAAACTATCCTGTCATGCTGTATTAGCACATCACTCTCTGACTCTCCTAATTAATAAGAGGCTCGTGTTCTGAGGCTTTACTGTCTGCTCCTGATTTTTGATTTTACTTCATATTTGTCACACTCTCATGTTTTACATCAAATATCGGACAAAGAAAATGTTTTAAATGATGATGCCATTTATTAACGGACAGACACCTGATTGCACTTCTTTCTGCCAAGGATACAACCAGTCAATAGGTTTAGGGGGCGGTTACTTTTGCACACAGGGCAGGCAAGTTTGGATACGTTTGTTCCCGTAATGAATGAAATCATGATTTAAAACCTGCATGTTGTATTTACTATGGTTATCTTTGTCTAACGTTTGATCTAAGTATGAGAAAGATGACCCAGACACACAGCGCTGCATGCATGTGTTCAAAGTTTTTAAGTTAGAATAGAATAGAATAGAATAGAATAGAATAGAATAGAATAGAATAGAATAGAATTCAACTTTATTGTCATTGCACATGCACAGGTACAGGGCAACGAAATGCAGTTTGCATCCATCCAGAAGTGCTTTAGTGATATAGATATATTACAATATATATTAGCAATAATATAGATATGTGAGTATATTACAGAAATGGGTCTATTATGGTATGTTATAATGTACACGGTATGAAGTATGTTGTGAATATTCTATAACTATAAGTATGTACAGGCTGTAGTGAGTACAAGCTATGTACAGGATATGAACAGGATATAAATATGAAAAACTATACAGAATATGAAATAAATAACTTTACAGAATCTGGGATATACAGCTATACAGAAATGGGAACTATGCAAGTTGTAAACAGTTGTAGGATTAAAGATTATCGAATGTACAGAATGATTATTTACACAGAGCTATACAGTAGTGCAGTTAAGATAAGTGAGGGTGTAGATAGTTTCTACAGAGGCTATATAAAGTGCTAGTGGTTGTGAGTGGTGGTTCAGTCCATGTTATTATTGTGTTTGAGGGTACAGTTGTCCATTGTGGGTGTGTGTATGTTCAGTCCATGAGTTTAACGTGGGTCAGATGTCAGGAGGCAGAGTTCAGGAGTCTGACAGCTGTGGGGAAGAAGCTGTTCCGGTACCTGGTGGTCTTAGTCCGGAGGCTTCTGTAGCGCCTCCCAGAGGGCAGGAGGGTGAAGAGTCCATGTGATGGGTGACTGGGGTCTTTGATGATTTTCCCAGCCCTTTTCAGACACCGCTTCCTGTAGATGTCTTTTATGGCAGGAAGTGGTGCTCCGGCGATGCGCTGGGCAGTTTTCACGACCCTCTGCAACGCCTTCCGGTCCGAGGCAGAGCAGTTCCCGTACCAGACTGTTATACAGTTGGTCAGGATGCTCTCGATGGTGCAGCGATAGAAGTTCACCAGGATGTCTGAGGACAGGTGGTTCTTCCTCAGAGTCCTCAAGAAGAAGAGGCGCTGGTGAGCCTTCTTGACCAGCTTGGAGCAGTTGGTCGTCCAGGTGAGATCCTCGGAGATGTGGACTCCCAGGAACTTGAAGCTGCTCACACGCTCCACAGCCGTCCCCTTAATGTGGATGGGTGGATGTGGGTCAGCATTCCTCCTGTAGTCCACGATGAGTTAGTGAGAGAAATAACTGAAATATTCAGATTGGAGTGGAAAATCCTAAAGTAATTAAATCAGCCTGACAATGAAAAATACTGCAGGTAGATTAGACATGGAATCAGAGACATCGTTGTTATTAGTGGGATTTATTTTTCCTTCTTCCCGTCTAAAAGTAGCAGGAACTAAAAGAATTCTCTCATTTGGTGTGTTTCCTGTGAATTCAGAGAGCTTTCTGGGGTTTGTGCTCGTGTGTTTGCTCGGATAAACATTTGGTGTTGTGAGCATCACCTCGTCCCCAGAGAAGGAGTTGTGGCGTTTTTCTGAACCGCCCCCTCACAATAAGCGCTGGTGATGGATTGATCTGGGTCAAGTGTTTGACTCAGACTCTTTATTGTTCTTTGTGTATATGATTTGGGTTTTCCACTGTGTCAGGCACTGCAGGTGTGACAGGAGGTTCTGCAGAACGAAAAGCACATCAGCTGCTTCTAGAAAACATTTAAAAGGCGCTTCGTTGGTGCCATCTCTGAAAGTTCCAGCAGTAGACTCTGAAAAAAACCTCCTCACTTTAATCATCTCCTCAGATTCACAAAGTGGCACACGCAGCAATACTTTGAAAGCGACATAGAGAGGGGAGGTGGGTACAGGTGGTGGGGGTATTAAGCAGAGAGGGGTCGGGGGGGGGGGGGGGGGGGGGGGAGTGATTAGACAGGAGAACAAAGGCAGGAAAAGACGGGCCTCAGAGCAGAGGAGGAGACACCACGGCTCTCAGCCACGAGATAAGGAGGACCGTGGGGGAGGGGGAGGGCTGGGGTCTTGACACACTATGCTACGCAGCAGCTGCACAAACACACCTGTTAATGGATACCACCTGCAGGGTGTCAGGAGACATCCACCACTTCCTGTTTATGTTTATGCAGTCATGCTAAGGGTCACTCCAGGCTTTTGTTGCCTTGGTTACCCTGCAAAAAAAAATACAAATCTTTGCAAATTTTTAATGTGCCAAAAAAAAGTTTGCACTGAAGAGGAAAACTGCATCACTTTCCTGGAAATATATTCAGAATGAGAGATTTTTCAGAGCAGGACGTCAGGCTTCCTGTGGATAATGCTAGCATACATTACAGACAGCTAGCTATGGCACAGACGATGTCAGTTTGTCTGCAAAGACTTGCTGTCTACCTGCTAGTTTAGTAACTTTACTAAGTTTCTAAAGTAAAAGCTGTGCCTCACTGCCAATCCAGCATCACCAAAAGAATCAAACTGGCAACACAAGAGGCAAGCTCAAGTTTCCAGAAACTGAAAGGTCTGATGATGTATGTATTTTAATTACAGCTCGTATTACTCTGTACACTAGTGTGAGGTCAGTACACGCTCATATCTACCTCACATATAAACTCAAATCCAGCTAAAAGCAAACACTGATTGCCGTGTGTGAGTAAGAATAAGCTCATGTCAGTGCAGCCTCCTACACGCTCAGGAAGGACCGCTACTTCCTGCAGACACAGCCAATCTCATTAGTGGGCAAGAATCAGGAGGCATGCGTTGAATTCCTGAGGCTACTGAATGACCTGCACACCACCACCTACATCAGCCATCAGCTCTGCTGGTTATATAACGCTGCACAGCGTGGAGATGGAAACACCGCAGTGCAAGTAGTGCACTCATACTCCGTCTGGCGCTGGCAAATTCTTCAAGCTTTAAACTACCTCTGAACGATGTGGGCGACAGAAGGCGACAAAAGTCAATGAGCTTTTGTTTGCAGAGCTCACAAAACGTTATCCCGGTGAGGTTCCCTTTGTTCGCTCTCAACAACCAAGTCCTTATGGTCTGGTAAATGGTAAATGGTATTTGTATAGCGCTTTACTTGGTCCTAAGGACCCCAAAGCGCCGGGCACGTGCAGAGGGGGGGGGGGGGGGGGGGGGGGCTAGAGGGGCTTGAGCACCCGCCCCTTTCCTGATGGGTGCCCAAAGTGCCCTTTTGTTGAGGCAACTTTTAAAAAAAATTATTATTATTATTTTTAATGTGTGTGTGCGTGCGGAGTCCTGTCTGTGCCCCTCAACAATAATATTTAACTATTAATCACAGTTTTGCTAAATAAAAGGATCTGGCTTGCATCAGTCACATGATCACATTTAACCAATGATCGCCCTTGACGGCAGAACGCGCTGGTTACGAGCCGGGAACGAGCTCACAAAGAGCACGCGCATTTGTTGCGGTCCGGAGCTGTAGGAGAAACACAAGTTAACTCAGAGAAACAGACTGATGCTACAAAACCAGTAAGTAGGTGTACAGCGTACACTGTAGTGTATAGCACACAGGAGTATTAGCTTATTAAGTACACGTTGGTAAGCTGTCTTGTTGCAACGAACGAACTGAAACAAATGAGCGTGCTGTGTGTGCAACAGCGCGACAAACATTACCTGTCCTTTTATTAACTGCACAAGTAGTGCTGGTCATAGCTGCTGGCTACCTGTGTAAGGCTGTCATGGGTCTGTAGCTCTGTCACCGTTTTAGGGAACATATTTAGTTTTAAAGTATTTAGAAACATATTTAGTTTTAAAGCAAGTTACAGGGCTTTTCCTGCCTTTCTGGAGGGATTATATTTCACTAAAAAACGATCTAATATGCATGTCCACATAATTATGCATTATTATAATTATAATATATTAAAAACACGCTGTATTTTAAAGAACATACATTAAGAAGCAGATTATATTAGATTTTTATTTTAAATAAGACAAAATTTGGATTTTACAGCAGTAAAATGATTGTATCTCTACAGTTTAAAAATGTAATAAGCTTTGCCCTGCACAGAGTGGATAGTAAAACAAATGGAATCATCATCAATACATTATTTCATATTTATTACTTCCCTCTCCTCATTGCTTTATTATTGTAGCTCTAGTAATAAATAATAATGTAAGGATTCTGGATCAGCACAGTGATGCCCGTAGTATATACAGTATTCTGAAGAAGGTCTAAAATGTCACTGTGTGCGTGCATGTGTTTGTTTTATGTAAATGGATTTTTTTTAATTATTACTCATGATATAACATTGTCCAGACATGGCTGGTAAGGACATGAGGAGGAAACAGCAGGAGCTGTGTGAGGCTACTACAGGCAGTGCTATAACATTTTTCTGTCATCATTTTATTATAGATTAAGTGCAAGAGTTGTTAGGTGTGGATAATTAGATTATAGTTTATTGCAATAGCAAGTTGTGCCTTGTTCTCAGATAGACAGCAAGTGGAGAGTGATATATGAAATGATGGGATGGAAGGAAGAAGAGAAGCAAAGAGTGAATCACAGGCAGAGCCTAAATTATTTCTCACAGTTTTTTGCTGCCTTATGGTTCCAAGCGCTGTCACCAATCTTTGCATTTTGTTATTATCTCATGACACTTGTTTAATCAGCTACCATCTCTCCTATGGACTTTTTATTGTTTACAGTCTCAGATCAACACAGCCCTGCCCTCCAGCACTATCCACAGCAACCCCTCAACAGCAACATTGTACCCATCAGCAGAGGTGGGACCAAGTCATTGCTTTGCAAATTTCAAGTAAGTCTCAAGTCTTTATCCTCAAGTCTCAAGTCAAGTCTCAAGTAATGTCAGGCAAGTCAGAGTCGAGTCTCAAGTCACTGGTGTAAAAGTCCGAGTAAAGTCACAAGTCTGAAATTTTGAATTTCAAGTCCTTTCGAGAAGAGAAAAGCATGTTGCAGTTATGCTAAATGTAAATATTAGACCATGTAATTTTTAAATCTGTGTTTTTCTCAACACATGACAAAATAGTGAACTTAGAAAATATACACAAATTGTGAAATTGCACCTCTTTAAAATGCAGCTCAATTAAACCTAGCTCCAAGAATAATTTTCACCGACAGTTCTGAGATAAGCTGCATGTTATTCTTGGATGCGGTTGTAGGACAAGCTTTAAAATCCCATGACAAAAATATCATACACATTAAAAAAAACTGTATCACCAACGTAGCCTGGACAACATTTGCTAGTTAGATGAAGTCAGCTATCTCATCGTAGCATATTTATATGCATATTTATAATCATACGGTTCTTGGAGTGAGTGCATACACTCGTGAAGTTTAGTAACTTCCGGTCACTGCAACAAGCCCAGGTACAGTTTACCGACGGATGGGTGCAGGACCTTGAAATGCACCGTGTAGAACGAAAGACCATCGTACCTATCATAAGTTTACCAGTCTCACAAATCATCTTCATAAATACACATTTGTTAACCGTTTATTAATAGGACCTTTGAGCTCAATGGTAATTAATTAGTAGTGGAAATAATTTCTGGTAGCATCACAGAAATGTAGCAGTGACAATAATACTGTATGCTGTAATCGTACTGGACAATTAGTGATACAAAAAACCTGTTTTATCCTGTGAATAAAAGTATATGTTTTTGTCAATGTACCATAATAACAGAAGCGAAACGCAATATTGTGTCAGGACAATTCACTATTTATGCACAATAAATAAAGGAGCATAGCGCGACAATTTCTGTTCAGCGCCAGACTTCCTTGTAACCTATATCACCAATTATGTTAAGAAAAATGACGTATTAACTACTACAAAACTCTGACCTTTGTGGGAATGCTTGGAGCAGACTAACCTGTGAGCTGGAGTGTTCTGGGACGTTATATTTGGTCTTTGAATGGCTGCAATCCAGTCGCGTCTTTGTTACTTCGGAAACATGGCTCGAACAATTTCTCTTCAGCGATGTAATCCGATAACAACCGATCTCTTTACCCGTCGGCTTCCCGTGGCTGTCATGCGACCGGCTATTGCAGTTAATAATACAACAGCTTCTTGACATTTTTGTGTTTCTTTTTATCGCTGTGTGACTGATTTTAATTGAAAGCCTGCTTGCGCTAGTACCTCTTGCCACGAGTTCCCAGAATCCTTTGCGGTTCTACCCCTGAATGACGTCACATTTTCAATCTCTATATAATATGCATGTTAAATTTTATATTTGGGGTGAAATATCAAGTCTTTTCAAGTAAACCGGTTCAAGTCCAATTCAAGTCCCAGGTCATTGGTGTAAAAGTCCAAGTCAAGTCACAAGTCTTAGAACATTTTTTCAAGTCAAGTCTAAAGTCATAAAATTAATGACTCGAGTCTGACTCGAGTCCAAGTCATGTGACTCGAGTCCACACCTCTGCCCATCAGGTAAAGCATCGGCTACGTTTGCTTTGCCTTTTTGCCCATATTAGATTCTTGGTGAATGTGTGTTGTTGTTATTCACCCTGTTTCAATGTGCCCCTTTTTAACTTTGAGCACCCGCCCCTTTAAACCTCTCTGCACGGCCCTGCAAAGCGCTTTACACTATACACAATCATCCACCCATTCACACACACATTCACACACTGGTGATCGCAAGCTACAGTGTAGCCACAGCCGCCCTGGGGCGCACTGACAGAGGCTCTGCTGAAGCATTTCATATCCTTGATGGCTCTGTGTGTGTGTGTGTGTGTGTGCACGGTAAATGTGAGGGAGGCGGGTAGAGCATAATGCCAGATATTGATGCTGGATTTTATTGTGTGGTCCTGATTCAGAGAACAAGAGGAAACGATAACGTGGCTGTGCTGCAGAGGCCGATGACAGCGTATTCTTCCAACAGTCTGAACACTGTTCAGAGACAGTCTGAGTGACGCGACAACAGCCGGCCCTGAGAGCAAACAGAGCTGACTGTCAGATAACTCAAACAGCTCTCAGACTGAAGAGAAAATTTCATGTTGGTGTGTGAGCTGAGAGCTGCTGGAGGGTGATGAAAACAAAACGTTCCTTCAAGGACGGTTGCTTCCTGTTATGAGGAGGATGCAGGCGGTCTGAGCTTGCTGTTACATCACTTCAGTTTAACTAAAGCTTTGGGAAATGTTTGTATTAGGTCATGAGGGCAGGATCATCTGCAATAACTCTGAAATCAGAGAGAAGTTCCTAATGGAGGACAAAGCTATTTGGCAAAGTACAGGAAAAATTATATGATATAATAATAATAATAATCTTTTTGATGCTTTGAGGTTAATGTGGCCTCAGGCTGTCCTGTGACTCAGCTCCATTATACACCTTGCCCTGCAGGAACATGTGGGTGTGTGGGGACAAATCGCTGCTCAGTAACATGAACAATGTTGAGCGGCGAGAAACTACAGAGCAACTTGATCTGTTGCTATAAAACTACATATATTAAATGTATGGAAAGCCAAAGAGATGAAGTGTACTTGTGAGATTATGTGTTGACCAACCTGCAATTCCTCTGATGTCCAGCACAGGCAGCAGTGAGTCAGTCCTCATAGACTCCCATGTTCAATTTTTACAGCAGAAATAAACATGTTTACAGCCTGATACACAAACTGGCTTGTTCTCTAAAGATAATTTCCTCCTTCATAACACTTGTAACAACTGTATGCGGGTAGTATAAGTACTTTAACTGACACAAGGCTGGCACAAAAGGTGGACTCAAGGGCAGGAACTGAAAACAGCAACTAATTTCTGGCTGGGCTTGAGCGTCACAAGGTGGGCTCAGAACAGAAGTGCACGGGACAGGGGTCTTTGTAACATAAGAGTATAACTAGAGGGGCAGAGAGTGGTAAACAACACGAGGTAATGATAGGAAAACTAGAGATAAGCACTTACTTGCGGGTGGAGTGAACACAGGCTTCCTGGGGAACGTACAGGAAGAGTGAGCGGCTGATTGGAAAAAACACTCTGACAACCTGAGGTGAGAAGGTTTCCAAGGGTGGGCAGGAGGACAGGCAGGTGATGATTAATCCGTTCCTGATTCTGGTTCACATACGACTGTGTTGCTGTGTTGCTAAACACGTGTCCAGCATCATCATCAAGTTTGCAGATGACACAACCATCATAGGCCTCATCACAGGCAATGATGAGACGGCCTATAGAGAGGAGGTGATGGCACCTGTACGAGTGGTGTCTGGAAAATAACCTGACTCTCAACATCAGCAAAACTAGAGAAATGATAGTGGACTACCGGAAACGACCAGTCAAGGAACACCAGCCCATCCACATCAACGGTGTCAAGGTCGAAAGGGTCAGCAGCTTCAAATTCCTTGGAGTCAACATCACAGAGGACTTCTCCTGGACCCTTCACACAGACACTGCTATCAGGAAAGCTCGCCAGTGGCTTTACTTCCTGAGGAAGCTGAGGAAGTTTGGCATGAACGCCAACATCACCTCAAATTTCTACAGGTGTGCAATCGAGAGCTTGCTGACGAGCTGCATCACAGTTTGGTACGGAAGCTGCTCTGCCAGCAGCCGTAAATCACTACAGAGGGTGGTGAAGGCAGCAGAGCACATCACTGGCACAAGGCTTCCTGCCATTCAGGACATTTATCTCCAGCGATGCCTCCGTAAAGCACACAGCATCATCAAGGACCACAGCTGTCATGGTCCGGGTGAGTACGGGGTTTTTCCACTCCGCTGGGCTCCACCTTCAGGCAGAGACTCCAATCAGCTTCCACACCTGGTTCCAATAAAGTCACCAGCATATAAGACCAGCATTCACAACAGACCTCTGCCAGATCTTCTGCTAACTCACGTTAGTGCTAGGCCGCCAAGCCCTTGTGAGAGCCCTTAAATACTGCTTTTCTCCTCACCGTGTTTTCTTTGTCATAGGACCCACCTGGCAGTCGCACTTCCCAAGCTAAACTACTCACATCTCCGCCTCGACGCTGGTTCTGTCATCTGGTTGCTTCCTTTCCATCATTGGACTACACCTGCCTGCCTCCCTGCCAAGTCCCTCACTCCAAGTATATTCTGGATCCTCTCTGGACACTTCTCACCCGGAACCCCTTGGACACCCCCTCCTCGCATGACACTTTAACCTGCAACGCGTAAGCCCTACCCACCATAGTCTAATCCTTCAGCTGTGATTCACTAGACTGCCACTGACTACTTGTCTCCTCTCATTATAGTGACTGCGTACCTCCATCCAAGCCGCTGCCCCTTTTTCCATTCCCAGGATCCATCCATGAAATCTAGCACCTAGTCATAGCACTCAGTTTCATGTTCATAGTTTGGCCTCACAGTTCTCAGTTCATAGCTTCCACAGTTCATAGCATTCTCCGTTCATAGCATTCATAGTTTCCTGCTTTGTAAGTTCACTAGGCACTGTAAATAAAGCACTGTGTTCACGCCCGTTTTGCCTCCCTCTGTGTCTGCATTTGAGTCCACACCCACAGCCTGGCCCTCTCGGCCCTAACACACAGCCACCCAGCACATCAGCTCTTCTCCTTGTTACCATCTGGCAGACGTTACAGGAGCCTGTCTGCTCGACTACAAGACTTAAAAACAGTTTCTACCATCAAGCCATACGAAACCTCAACCACAACACTTAAACACACACAACACAGTCCACAGGACGCACTCAGAAGCTACCCTGCAGCTTCACAAGTACTCTGTATAATCTGCACTGGTCACTCCACGTTATTGATATTTATATATTTTTTAAAAAAGTGCAATACTGTAACAACTGCCACAAAAAACAAAAACTTTTGTACTGTTACTGCTGCTCATTCCTGTGCAATATCCCATCTGCCCCCCCCCCCACACACACACACACATTCCTATTTATGATTTTTCTTTATTTAATCACTAGTGTGTACATATATATATATATATATATATATATATATATATATATATATATACGTGTATATATATATATATACGTGTATATATATATATATATACGTATATATATATATATATACATATATATATATTTAGTCAGTTAACTGAAAATCTCTTTTTTCTTTTACTACATCTTATTAATATTTTCATTTCATAAAGAGCAAAAAGTCAATTTAAAAAGGCCAAATTATTATAAACACTGAAGATTTTAGATTGAAGAAGTTTGTGAGCTGAACGTCTGTGCCAGGTTAAACACTTCCATATAGACTGAACTGCAATCAAATTCATATTCCACATTCAGCAGTTGGTACACAGAGTTTGAGGAGTGTCTGCTCCTCTCGGGAGGACACACCAATAAAAAACCCTGCAAACTCAGATGTGTGGAGCTCCGGCTGAGGTGAAGCAGCTGAAAGTAACACCCCCCTGAATAAAAGCACTTAGAGCTCAGATATTAAACATCTGGCACACAGATTTAGGGACATATTCATAAATGTTTCTGTCGCTGCGTCTCTGAGCTTCACGCTGCTGTTAGCTGAGGAGATATACAGAGGCATGTGCGTCGACTGATTCGTGTCCAGTCATTTGAAGCTCACAGAGCCAGGCTGGACCACCTGAGAGGTTCAAGGACATTCAGGAGACACGATAACTCAGTGCTGGAAGGTTGAACGCTCCTGTGGAGTCTGGAGTTTAATCTGCAGCCAAACACGACAAAGAGCGTGACATGTCGCCTGCTGCTGAACACACAACCCCACAAAGCCTCTGTGCAGCATGAAGCTTAGCATAAGTACCTGAAGCTAGGGTTCAAACATACACCTGAAACACCTTGAAATATTAACACGGGAACTTTTCTTTGCAGACAACACCGGAGCACAGAGAGTTCCTGGAGTGTGAACCATCAACAGAGGCTCTACTTTTAGGAGTTTAAGGCATTACTCTGTGGATTGCAGTGCTCAAGTCCACATTAGCAGGCTGTCCCTGTACAAGAAAAGGAAAGTGTTTTTAGCATATCTGTGGTGATCTGCTCCTTTAAATAAAACTTGTGGCACCCTCCCTGCTTCCCGTCCTTTCTGACTCGAACCGGACACTAACTACCAAAATGAACTGCATGTTTCATTCACACCTGAAACAAAAGAAGGGAGGGAATATTTATATCAAGAGCACACACTCATATGCTAACATCTGTGACAATTTCCAGCTAATTTTGCAGCATTTTTGTATTATTTCAGATTATTTTCAGTGCTTGATATGGTGGCAGATGCTGGTGGTTCAACATCCTGTCACTTCTATGGCAGCCTGCACACGTCACAGAGACAAGGTTGAAACTGTCAACAGCGCACTGTGCTCCCACTGTTTTTAGTGATGGACCTACAAACTCAACACGCACAAACACACAGACAGTCTCCATGTGTTACTAAAGAAATCCGCAGAGAAAATTGTACAGAGATAAAATTTATTGTTATTATGGTTCGTTCTTTTAGGTGATGTTAAAATGCTGCTGATCAGTTTAAAGTCTGACAATAGAGCCTGTGAGTTACTAAAGCACGTTTCCAATAAAGCCACTCTGTCTGTCACTGCAGCCATACATTTAATGTACACGTGTATGACTTTTGACCTTCATTTATATGCTTTTATGATTATGATTAACAATTGATTAGTAAATGACGTGCAGCTGAACATCGACTCTGTGTGATCACAGCTGGCAGCTGTAACCAGGGACTCACTGGTTATTTTGCCCTGCTTAGTAAATGTGGCCCATGAAGGGTGGTAAATACATGAGAGGGTTATCTGCACAATCAGCTCTTTTTATACATCTGCATCGAGAGCCAGTCTGACTCTACATATTATTTCAGGCTGTCATGCATAAGATGTGTGGCCTGCAGCATCCTCTTGGAGGGACTGGCAGCACATAGCTAGCTCCTGGAGGCAGGAAGAGCCAATCAGAGAGCAGATTTCTTCACCGCTTTCCTTCATTTATTGGTAAAGTCATGAAAACAAACTCCTGCTCCGTATCTCAGACTTCCTTCAGCTCAGTCTCGGGTATTGTACCTCAGGCAAGCACAGATCGTGGTATTATCACAGATAAGCACGGGTCAGAAAATGAATATGCTGCAGGAGGAGAAATGAAAGAGGAGGAAAAAGGGCCATGAGAAAGATTTCATATCGCCCCTCTCCTGCGCTGAAGTGCACCCTCCTCGAAAAGAACTGTATTTATTCTAAAATTAACACAATGATCTATTCACAAACTCAATTTTAACTCAATTAAAGCCGCTCTCCCTGTCGGTCATGCCTTTGTTGCAGTAATTGTCAGTCTCTGCTTCTCAGACCGCAGTTCTTTGAACATGAATCGCAGCGGAGCCCGAACCTTCAGCTGAGTGAGGGGGAGCATTTTAATTCAGCCACAGGAGAGGAGCCATGACGAGGAGCAGGTAGGAGAGGCTCTGAGTGCCTGCAGCCAGCTCTGCCAAGCACACACACACACACACACACACACTTTGAGAGGAAAGTGAGGCTATGCAAATGGTTGAGCTAATGAATTTCTGAATTCCAGCCTTGGCTCCTGTGATGGTAATGAGCTTATTTTGGCATGTGCTCATAGAGGAGAGAGGAAGTGCACAAAATCCCACTCTCCCTCTTACACACACACACACACACACACACACACACAGACACCGCAGTGATCTGAGCCAATCACGATCTCCTGCTGACATCATCACACCTCCTCAGTTGTCCTCTGCCTCGCTGCCTGCCGTCACTCCAGCCCTGTTTTCTTCACGGTGATGTCACCTGTGTAAACCCGTTTGCATGTTTGCGCGCCGCACACAGCAAAAGGTAACAGCAGAGAACAGTGACCTTGTTTTTCAGACCGCATCACATCTTCTCTGCACACAGTCACAGTTAGCGTTTCCTGCTGGTGACTCAGAGCATGCACAGATTCCAAGCATGAGCAATGACAAATTCCAGTGAAGTAACCACACACGTGCAGAAATGTGCTGTCAGCTGTGATGGCATGCTAGAACCACAGCGGGGAAAAGATTCACAGAGAGACAGTCTGAATCTCTAAGATTACAGTTGGAAGAATGTTAAATTTATTATCAGAAACAGCTGCTGTGGGAATTCTAACAGCCCAGAGCTGAAGACCACCTCCACAGGCACTCTGAGGCCTTCAGTAACCCCACCGTTTGTTTGGTCTTCTTGAAGCCGGTTGTAGGGAAAGCACCTTAAAGTGTGTGGAGAGGGATTCTTGGTGTGTCTATGGAGCAGGGTGGGGACTAATTGCAAATGGTCCAAAGCCACCTCGGTTGGTTTTGCTCTGAAATCCATTTGACGCATTTATGCAGTCAGTGTTTGCACGATTCAACCTTCAATCATCTGCCATCACTGTCTAGTGGCTCACACGTAAACTCCCAGGGCTGAGTGGAGGGCAAGCCCTGATATATTGATAAAGACTGATGTAGTATCACAGGTCTGCAGTGGCAGACTTTGTATTTCTTTTTTGCGGACCCAAATGCAGGCACTCGAGACATGGACAGAGTTTAACAAACGGCGAGACGTTTATTTGTGGCACAAAGGTAGCAAACGGAAGGCAGGTAGAAACTAAAGGGAAACTTAACTGGAACTAAAATGAGAAAAACTAAAGGCTAAACGCAAGGGACAAAAAGAACACCAAATCTTGAACATGATAAAAACCTGAACATGGGACAACGGGAACATAAAAACCTTGAAAGCCAGGAAACATGGAAGTTAGGAAACTCAAAGTGAACATAACAAATGACCCAACAATGAATGGCTGAAAACACACACTAAATACACAGAGAGGAGACAAGGGGAGTAGAAACACATGGGGAACACAGCTGTCTTGGGAGACAAGACACGAACATAACTATGGAGACATACAGAGGGCATGAGGGGCTAGGGAGAACACACCTAACAGATGGGGGAGACATGTAAACAAGAGGAGGAAAGAGGGAGCGAGTGCGACATAAAGGGAGACAAAAACATCACTGAGACACAGAAAGAGCGAGAGAGACTTAAACACAGGGGATATGACATGACAGACTCACACACTGAAGACATGACACTATAACTAACATAGCGGGGAAGACACAGACATGGGGGAACCTAAAAAGACAAGAACTAAATAGGGGGACATAGAACTCAAACAGAACTGACATGGGCATGAAACTCAAAATGCTGGTCAAAGACCCAGCACCATGACATGTAGCTATAATCACATCCTCCACTGCAGGTAATGAAGCCTTAAAGTTATCAAGAAGTGACCGTTATCAGCTAGCTAACAGCTATTTTGGTTACTAGTCTGCACCCACAGAGGCTGTGTCCCAATTTAGCGACCGCACACTTCGAAGTATGCGCACTACGCGTACTACGTACGGTGCGTACTATAAGTACGAGAAGTGCGGAAGTGAGAGGCTTGTGAAATGGGACGGTCTAGCCTTCGTTGTGCTGCTCAGGTTGCCTAGCAACCATGATACTAACAGTGAGAAACGTTTCATACAGCTTTGTGTGACAGAAATGAAGGAGAAATATTACAGGATATATTACAGCAGTGAGCTTGAACTCTGTGTCAAAGATTCAAGTTGCATTTATTTATATTTCCTGTCACCTTAAATCTTCACTCAAAGACAAGTATCTTTGACAGTGTATATATAGATGTATCATATATAAGAGACAAATATTGTTTGTTTAATATGTTGGCATTACATTATATTTGGCTCAACGCTTACATATATGTGTAAAAAGCAAATGTACGAGCTGTGATAACGGTTTCTGATAAAATGAAGAGTAGACTGAAATATGAAATATTCCTTTATTAGGTGAGAAAATCAGACCATGTCATAACTGCTTTAAGTCATACAGAATAGATATCAGAGCCTTAAACAGGCTGGCTTCTGCTAAATGGGTCAAACTGGGCAGAAAGTATACAAACACATAACATCCTTATAGAATATGATGTAACACTATAGATCAACTTACCTCAGAATATATAAAGCATATAAACAATTACAGCAATATGATGCAAAAAACACAGCAGTGCTACTAATCCAAAATACTCAAAGCTTCATAGAACTGAAACAAACATTTATTTTTAGGTCCATTCTGCTGCTGATACAGACTTTAGGTTTCTGAATATTAAACTTGTTGCTGCCTTTCATAGTGTGTAACTTGAAGGCCCTGAGTACTTTCTCCCACACTGAAAACACTGGAATGATCAAATTATTTGAACATTACCTAATAAGACTGATTCAGGACAGACAGTTAGTTATGTTAAACTTTCCTAGCAGTCCTTCACAAACAGGGAACAGTCTGTCTATTCTCTCCATCTGTCAGCTGCTGCTGGCTCTTCCTCCTCTTCCTCACACACTGCTGAGTTTGTCCTGGTGGATCATCAGGGGTGCAAAGCCTCACAGATGTGCAGCAGTGGGTCCCTCAGTCTGTCCTCACTCTGGACACTTGCAGTTGTCACACATGGAAATCAAATGTGTGATAATCTGCAGGATTCAAACACAAGTGTAACTTATAAATACATGTTCATACTTTTATTACACAATCAGAGAGAAAGAAAAAGAGAGAGAGTGCAGGACAGACAGACAGGTGACAGTCTCAGGTGTATACACTGTTACAAAACAGCACAAGAGAAGGAGGATTTAGTGTTTGTGTTATTACGAGTGCTAAACAAGAAGAGTTCCCAGATGGTACAGTGGACACATGTGTGACTGCTGTGATTAAAGCATCTTTCTTTCAGCTTAACGAGTGAACCGTCAGCTCGTTCAAACACACGTGGTCCGTTTGGCTCGACACCACCGAACAGAGGCAGCAATATAACATAGCTAACATTAACAGTGCAGTGACTCCTGCTTGTGTTGTGATAGGACTGCAAACCGAGCAGCATCACTGACTTTCAACTTGTTGTGTTTGTGGATATATGACTGACTTTAATTATCCATAAAATCGTCACATTCTCTGTAAGATTAAAGTTAACTATTGAACGGTGTATATTTTGAAGTAGAGGCTTTAAAACCAAGTAAACGCTGAAAGTACAAACATCACTAATGTCACATAACTTTGCCGACATGTGGCCAACAGTAATGTTTTAATGTTCTTCATTATTAAACATTCCCACATAAATAAGTGACATCATATTCAGTACTTACTTTTGAAGGTTTACTCTTCGGCCGCTCAGCTTCTGCCATCTGCCATATTTTGCGGCAAAATTATCCACACCCACCGCTGCGCTATGACTTGTGGGATATATGTGTCCACGAAGCATGCACCTGACCACGCTTGATATTTGGGGAAATCAACGGCGCATTTGGAGTACACTTCGAATAGGGACAGCCATTGTCGGGTCGCTGTGACGTAATATGTCTCAAAATGCGTACTCGAAGCGTGCGGTCGCTAAATTGGGACACAGCCAGAGTCTATGGGAACACTCAGATACAGAGACCTGCTAATCAGTGACATCTAATTAAAATCCTTGAATTTCACTCACCTAATCTAGAGCACCACCTACTTGGACAGTCTGTTAGTACAGTAACCTCACAGCAGCCAGATGATGTCATTAAAATCGCTCCAACAGCACAAACACGGTCCAGAGGTCCAGTTCAGCTGAAGCTAGCAGACAGCTAGTAGCTACAGCCACCTGCCAGTCAAAGAGGCCACGTCCCTAATAATGCAAATGGTGAGCATTGAAAACATTCTCCCCCTGTACAGATGTTATGAAGGAGTAAAGTATCTGTATCATCCTGTAAACATGTTTATTTCCTCTGTAAATTTTTAACATGGGAGTCTGAGGGACTGACTCACTGCTGCCTCTGCTGGACGTCATAGGAACTGCAGGTTCGGAGCTGGCTCACTGGCCTCATGTTTCAGCTGGAAGTTGCCTGTTGCTGAGATTTAACTGGGGCCAAGTCAGGGTGAAGCTGCTGGTCTTGCCATTAGTGGCCGAGCAGCTCGACCAGCTGAGCCTCGGCTGCAGTTTCTGATAATGTTTTCCAGTCGTGGCTGTGCGTGCACGACGTGTTTTGTTATCACTCAATAGGAGAACATGTGTCTGATGAATATTAACTCGGCCGTGGATGCAGGCAGCTGTTAAACACACATTTACAACTTGTTCCAGCAGATAAGCCGCCGGAAGACACGGCTCTCCAAATCAAGTCACACATCTGCTGTTTGTGTTTGTGAGGCTCAGGGAAACACTCGGAGGGCCGAGGACATGCACATCACAGTACACTGTTAACACCCGGGCCGAGCGACAGCAGCGGGAGAGCGAGAGAGAGAGCGCGATCGATTCGCAGACAATGAAAAATAGATTACAGCAAAACAGCTGCCACAGTCAAACCCAGCCGCCGCTGATGGATGATCGTTTCAATTAGGGTTTATTGGAGATAAAGATGGATGTGAAAATAAAAAGGTGAGGAGAAATACCAATAAACATGCGACTACACCGGGGATTATCTGATGCACCTGACGAACACCAGCTGAGCCTACAGATTTCACAGGTTTGCACATTTAACTCAGAGACTGATGCACAACTTAGAGGCACTCCAGGATGTCACTGCTGCTTTAACCTTGTAGTCTTCTACCTTTAGGAAGCATTTAGTGTCCTTTATAAAGCACTACTAGTGTATACACTCCAGCTTTTATAATATATAGTTATTAAATATAAATACAAGCAAAAAAGAAAATTTCATAAATCGATATTTTATTGGTTTTATGAGCTTTGAAAATCATTGCATTCTCCAGCAGAACCAGGCTCAGGGAGGGGCAATCGTAAGGGGATGAAGACAGGACAAAGACATGCTGAGAGGAATGATAACTAATGACTGAATTCAGAGAGGTGCATAAATAAATAAATGATGCTAAATGCTTTTGTTTGAAGTCTTCTGATGTATTTATCTTTTATGATCAAAATTATATACTTTTTCTTTGTCACCTCTAAATTCCTGAGTTACTGTGAGCACTAATGTGATGTGTTATATCAGAGAGTTAAAGCATGCTGCTGAAGCTCAGACAATGTAAAAATGACATTTTTGCTATTTTTCTGGATTTCTGGAGTTCGGCTCACATCGGGAGAGTCATGTCCTTTACTTTCTGTAGTTTCTGTCCACAGCCATAACACCAAGTTTAATATATTAGCTAAGAGTCTGTCATCAATGACATCCATCAAAATCGAAGAACAATTTGTTTGGTTTTCTTTTTGAGAGTGAAATTAAATATGAGGGAAAAGCCTCCTGCACTCCTGAGAAAGTCACACTCTCCTTCTCTTTTATGAGCCTGTTTTCTCTCGGATCATTTTCACACGGTCTCTAAACGAGGAGAGAAACCCGAACGTTGCTTTCACTTTATGGAAGTTTGAATTGGACTGCTGGGAGCTCGGCCACGTTGGTGATGTGTGTCTAATAAAAGGTGGAAAGAAAGGCGCTGGAACTCTGCACAGCTTGAACCAATCTGCAGGTAATGGGCAGCGAATGTGTATGTAGGTAATAAATGTTTAATATACTCCAGCACGGCCTTTTTACCCTCTGCAGCTGCCGGAGGTGCACAGAGCAGCCTCCATCTGTTAGCGCTCGCTGATGGTGTCTGACAAACTGCAGCACACTAACAGCTTATTGAACTCCGAAGTTTCTTACCCAATAATCAAAGGTGTTGAAAACCTTTATTAACGTCACTCACTCTGATCTGAAGCGTGAAACTCTTCCTGACCCAGCGGACTGGGTTCACCTGAACAGGGCCTCGGCAGAAAAACAGCAGTGATCGATTCTTAAAGCTGCTGCTGTCTGCTCTGCAGGCTGTGTGAAAAAGACATTCGAGGAACAGAAGAAGTTTGTCTGCTGAACGTACTTTAAGCTCTACATTTGGCACGACTGTAAACTCTGTGGTCCGAGGCTGAAGACAGAACGTCTGCAGTCGGGTCCTGGAGCTCTGCCCGAGGAAATTGGGTCAGCTGAGTCAGTGACCTCGTTTAAGTCACAAGTCTGCACTTCTGTTTCCTTTGAACTGTGTTTGATTTTTGTTCAAAGGAACGCTAACGAGTACAAAGACATGCATGTCTCGTTATATTAACACTGATGCTTCGTTAAAAAAAGAGTGTAGGTGTGCAGAGAAACATGCGACATGGAGGAAAACATGTCGGCTTCATCTGAATACGACTTAAACTATCATTTCAAGTCTTTGGCTTAATTTAATCTGCTTTCTGATTAATCCAAGACTTTGTATGTTTGTTGCTCTTATGAGGAAATTTGACTTAAACTTGATGTGACTGAAGTGATCACCAGTGATAGTGAAACAAACCTCGGCTGTTTGAAAGTGAAAAAGTGTTGCCCACAATGTTGGAGGTGAATGGAGCAGTGCACTTACTGAATTAATGATTGTTACAGTAGTTACGAGCTGCTGAGCTTCTCCAGCGTTGGATAGATTCACGTTGCAACCATCAAACCTTGCCTAGATTAAAAAAGTACACTTCCTCCTTTGCAAAAGTTGAAATCTAACATGAGACGTGGCAAAGCGGCACATAAAAAGTTCTTCTCATGACATCTGAACAGGTATTTGTCAGCAGGCCGACCCTCCGAACACCTCCACACTTCCTTGTCTGCAGCTCTTTGTTTCCCGGAGTCTGACTTGTTCAGCAGCGCTCGCTGCAGGACGCTAGAACCAGAAAAAGCCTGCTGTCACTTCGACTCCACAGATGGAACAAAGCTCCTTCCTCTCTGCTGCCTTCGAAGCTGCAGGCTGGATCTGGTCTCTCGTGTTTACCGCCCACGTCAAAGTTGCTGATCCCATCAAGGTCTTGTCAAGTATCATGACACGGCTCTCCTGCTTTCAAGGCTCACTTTCACTCCCCGCTGCGCCTCGCTGAGAGTCTACAATACCTTCATCCTCCTCTTACATGAGGCATCTACCATCTTCTTTTCTCTTCAGAGCTCTTCACTTGCAGTCTTTCTCTGCTTTGTGATAAACATTTCAGCTGAAGCGTGATTTGTCTCTCCTGCCATGTGAGCTGCTGTTATTTCAGCATGAACTCAGTTATTCCTCGTGAGTCTCAGACCTTCCAGATTACAGGATCCTGTTCTTTGGAAATATTGCAGAACAAGTATGGCGCTTATGTGCAGAAGAAGCCACAGCTAAAGACTTCATGCGCTGTTGGATAAATCTATTTGTATAAAGACAAAAATAAAATCTAAACTTAAAAATTTAAATATTAAGGACTCTCTTTTAAAAAAAATAATTTAAATGCCTTCATTTGTTATGTTACATGTCATGGAAACAGTGACTCTTTTCCAAATTGTCAGCAGGACCCTGGTAAAGGTGTAGAGGCTGAACGCGTCTTCTGATCTTGTTGGCCCAGAAAGACCAGCCATGAAAAACAGGAGTACATCCTAAAACACGGAGAAGTTTACACAGAAGCAGTTTATATTCATCAACATAACTAAAATATGACCAGAGATACAGCGAGGAGGTCAGACATCCAGGAGGAGCTCTGAGCTGCTCCTCCGTGTTGAAAAGGAGCCAGATGAGGTGGTTGGTGACATTGCATGTCTCCTTCTGGAGAGAAGTAAGTAAATTTTATTTATATAGTGCTTTTCACAGATAAAAATCACAAAGTGCTTTACAACACAAAAAAACTGAAATAGAAAACAATGTAACAGAAAATAAAACAGCAATGTAAAACACTAAAACAATAAAAAGAACATAAGAGGAAATTAATAAAATGCTTTTCTAAATAAAAATGTCTTCAGCTGTTTTTTAAAAGAATCAATGGAGTCCGTACAGCATAGAGACAGTGGAAGAGAATTCCACAGCAATGGTGCCACTGCCTGAAAGGCCCGATCACCACGAGTTTTAAAACGTGTGCGCGGTACCACCAGGAGTCTCTGATCTAATGACCTTAAAGCTCGAGAAGATGAATGTGGTTTCAGCAGGTCAGATAAATATTGGGGAGCTTGACCATGTAGGGCCCTAAAGGTTAGAACTAAAATTTTAAAATGAAACCTAAAACTTACAGGCAACCAGTGAAGGGAGGCTAAAACTGGAGTAATATGAGATCTTTTCTTGGTGCCTGTTAAGAGACGTGCTGCAGCATTCTGCACAGTCTGAAGACAATTTAAGGCAGATTTGTTAAAACAAGTAAAAAGACCATTGCGGTAGTCTAAACGGGAGGAAATAAGAGCATGACTAATTATCGCAAGTTCAGGCTTTGACACCATTAGTCTGAGTTTTGAAACATTCCATAAATGATAAAAACAGTTTCAGACCAGTTTCGGACCAGCTTGAGCTTGAGTGACATCGAGCTGTCAAATATGACACCGAGGTTTCTGAGGCTCGATTTTACATAAGGGTCTAAGAAGCTGATATGCTGCCTAATTTCTGAGACCATGTTGTCTGGAGCAATAATTAGATTTTTTGTTTCATCAGAGTTTAGTTGGAGAAAATTGTCATTTAACCATTGCTTGATTTCTGTCAGGCAATTACTTAAATTAGACAATTTTTAAAACTCAGAAATCCTGAAGGAACAGTATAGTTGAATGTCATCAGCATAGAGATGATAGGAGATATTTTTATAGTGCTTAATACTTTGGCCTAGGTGATATATATAAAGTATAAAGAGAATTGGACCAAGGACAGATCCATGAGGTACCCCACATGGTAAAACTGTTGATTCTGACGTCACATGACTCATGCAAACAAGAAACGATCTCCCAGACAAATATGACATAAACCATTTTAAAACAACACCAGTAATCCTAAACAAGTTCTTGAACCTGTTTATCATGATACATGATACAGTATCAAAAGCAGAGCTGAGATCCAACAGGACCAGAACTGTGTACGCTCCAGAGTCTGCTGCCATCAAAATATCACAAGATACTCTAAGTAAGGCCGTTTCAGTGGAATGCATTTTACGAAAACCAGACTGGAAAGTGTCCATAACAGTATTTTTATCCAGAAAATAGTTAAGTTGTTCTACTACTACTTTTTCTAAAATCTTCGATATAAAAGGCAATTTGGATATTGGGCTATAACTGTTAGGACGAGATGGATCCAGCTGGGGTTTCTTTAATATTGGCTCAACAACAGCTTGTTTAAAGAAGCTGGGAACTGAGCCAGCATGAAGAGAAATATTTATCATTTCCACAATACAGGGGTGAGTGGAATCAAACACACTAGTGAAAAGTGAAGATGGAAGTCTGTTTTATATGACAAAGCAGGACTCTGATGTCTTGTAATGTAACAGGAGTAAAAGAGGACCAAGTATCAGAGGTGAGCAAATTGTAAGATTGATATTTAGAAGATGATAGAGAGATATTTGACCTGGTGGCAGTGACCTTATATGTGAAATACTTCATAAACTCATTGCATTCAGACGTTGAGTGAACTGGTGCACAAGGAGCATCAGGAGAAACAATACTCTTAATTGTTTTAAACAAGCATTTAGGGTCTTTCTTTTTTGAAGCTGTGAAGTGTGAAAAATACTCTGTTCTGGCATTTTTCCACATGTCATTTAGTAAGAGGATAGATTCTTTAAGGTGTAACCTATAAACCTCAAGCCTGGAAGCCTTCCACAGACGTTCTAACTTGCGACAATATCTCCTGAAATTACGAATGTTTTCGTTTATCCAAGGACGAGATTTCAAACATAGCACAGTACTTTTTTTCAGAGGTGCCACTATGTCTAAAATAGAATTACACTGATTATTAAAGGATGAGACAAGGGAGTCCAAATCATTATAAGTCATTTCAGCATCAAACATGGCAGAGAATCTTTTGGCGGTGTTCTGGTTTATAATTCGCCTTTCAATTATTATTTTGGGAGCCAGAGGCTCCAAATAAAACGACAAGTTAAAATATATGCAGCTATGGTCACTCACATGGACATCTTCCACACGAATGTCATCTATATTTAAACCCAAGGAGAAAACAAGATCCAATGTGCAGTGTTGGGAAGGTTACTTTTAAAATGTATTTCATTACAGAATACAGAATACATGCCCCAAAATGTATTCTGTAACGTATTCCGTTACGTTACTCAATGAGAGTAACGTATTCTGAATACTTTCGATTACTTAATATATTATCATGCTGTTTATAACGAATGTACTATTGCTGTGATTTATTACTGTTACTGAAGGTCCGCGGCTCCGGACTGTAGTAAAGGGACCTCTGGCTAATACGGCGGGGTCCCTGTCGGCTCGTAGCCGAAAAATAGCTTTACTTTGTTGTGTGGGTCAACTTTTCTTGCGAGAGACAGAGAGAGGCGTTGAAAGTCTGCTCCAACGGAACTTATTGTTTTCGGAGGAAAACACGAACACGGTGTACAGTCGAGTCTTAATAGCTTACTTACAACTGGGCTCGTCTGGGTGGGTCCGGGATGGGCGTGAGGTTCTGGGGGCGCTCCGTCTCTGGGCTGGGGCCCTGGCTGGGCCTCGGGGCCTTGGGTCCTGGTTGGTGTGTTGCCGGGGTTGTGGGCGGGTGGGTGCATGGGGGCCCATCCCTGGCGCAGGGTGCCGCCAGTGCGTCGAGCCACCTGGGGGGCTCTTCAACTGGTGGGGGAGATTGTCACATCTTGCAGGAGCTTTCCTCTCCTCAGGAACTCTCTGCAGGAGGGGGAGATACAGGAGAGGTGGAGGAAGATCTCAGCCTGGGCGTCTATTGTCTCATGTAGTCTGGAAGATGAGTGGATGGTGGGGTGGGTGCAGTTTTCTCTGTGGTGGGGTTGGGTGGACTGTCCCGGGCTCTGTGGGGCCGGGGGCGCTGCTGCACTGGGCCCCGGTCTGGATGGGCCTGGGCCCCCTTTCCCTGTCGTGTCGCGGAGTATGGGAGTGCCTACTGGGGTCAGCGGGGGAGCTGGCCCCAGGGAGGGGTCACCTGCCCCTCCCTTCCTTCCCTCCCCATCTCCAGCTGCCTCCCTCTTCCCACTCCACCACAACCACCCACACATGCAGGGCCTTGGAGTAGGGGTATGTCACCAGGGTGCAGAGGAGGCTACCCCCCCCCTCTGTCTCCTTCTGGCTGCCTCTGCCTCAATTTTATCCCACAACTTAGACATTCACATTACTCACACCCTCATTACACATACATATAGGATCTTGGGGGTGGGCACGATACATGAAGTCCAAAGTACCATCAGGGTGTACACCTCACCCCTGGCGTCGTTGCCCACCTCTCAATTTTAAATACACGTAGACATTGAGGGCTAGCAGGAGGGACCATGCGCTTACCTGCTGCTCTCTGGCAGGTAGCTCCATGCCCTCCTGGGTTTTAATTGCACCTTAGAACACACATGCATCAACACTACAATGAGCGGGTGGAGGGAGGTTTGGAGTCTTCTCTCACCCCCATTCTCTGCGGCCTGCTGGAGCGGGGGGGCTAGGAGGAGTTGGCCGTCCGACTGCGGTCTGGAGTGTGGGGCCTCCCTGCTGCTGCGGAGTCGGGGCGGTCTGCCTCTCCCCACCGCAGGGAAAAGGGTAACACCACCTGGGTCTGGGTGCAGTTCCCCCCTCCAGGGGCAAGGGTACCTAGACCCGGTTCGTAGAGTACGCTTGGGGAGTGTGATCGTGTGTACAGCGTCTCTTTATGTCTGTCTCCACGTTGGCTGAGTGTGGAGTAAGTGCATATGAGAGCATGAGGGTGGGAATGGATGTTTGTATCTGTGTGTGCCTGTATGTCTGTGTCTATATGTCAGGTTGGGTGTCAGGCGCCACCTCTCTGGGGACATCTCAGGCCCTCCAAGGTTTGGAGGCCTATCTCCCACCACCACCACTTCCCCTGCCAGTGGCGGACCCCCTCAGGTGTCGGTGAATTGGTGGTTTTTTGTGTCTGGGGATGGGCGTCCGGGTACACACCGGCTCACTCCTTGGCGGCCGCTTATCGGGGCCTGGAGCCTGGGGCTCGCTCGGGCCACTTCGGAGGTGGGGTGCCCCCGGCCTCTCAGCCTGGGGCTCGGTCACTCAGGCACAGCTCTGGCTGCTGGCGGAGCTCACGGGCGCGTCACTGCAACTCCCCCTGGCTTCTGCTCAGTGGCTGCTGAGTGAGCCCTCATCTGGGACTCTCCTCAGCTCTTACTGGGACAGTGGCGCGGCTGCCTCTCTGTTGGTCTTCCTTGGTCTCTTGTGTTCTTGGGGCCTCTGGATGTCTGGAGTTTTGATCTCCTCCATACCTGCTTCATACCCTGGAGGACGGGGCTGTGGCTCCCCCACACTCCCTAGCAGATCGTTACATGGAGAAACCTTTGGAATGCAAGCATGCTGATCCACACAGGTATGCACACAGGTGTACACAGACGCGGACTACAGCTTTCTTGGCTGCTGCCTCAAAGCACATTGTGCGCTGTCTATCTTGCGTGCTGCACAATATCGTTTATTATTTAGTATCTACTGATATCTACTGCTAGCTAGTTTATTGTGATGGTGCTGTTTTTTTTATTATGTTGCTCTTTGTTGTTTGCTTTCTTTTCTGTTTTTTTTTCTCCATACAGGTGACCCAGGTGTTTTGTTTGTTTGTTTCTTTCTTTCTTTCTTCCCCCCCTTCTCACCGTCTCTTCTCCCCTTTGGTTTTCTTTCTCTCCCTCTCTTTCTTTCATTCTTTCTCCCTGTCCTATCCCCCAGTCATGTCTGTCCCGTTTGTAGCAACTGAAAATAAAATAAATTCATAATTATAATAAAGGTCAATCAAATGGACCAATATGGCAAGGCCATGATGATCCACTTGGTAAAATAAATCCGCTTGGCATCTTTCTTGGCCTTAAGACAACAATTCTGATGGCTAAAGATCCAAACGGGACACAAAGAAACAAAACAACTGGGCTCGTCAGGCACTGAAGGAACCTGAAGGAACCTTTTAAAAAAAAAAAAAAAAACAAGCGCGTCCATGCTCACAGGTGTACACACGGGTGATCACACCCACAAACTACACGCTTTTTGGCTCCTACCTCAAAGCACACTGTGTTCTGTTGATCTTATGTGCTGCACAATAATGTTTAATATTTAGTATTTACTGTCATATTCCCATATATCATTGTGATGTTGTTTATTCTATTACTCTTGTTCTCTTCTGCTTGCTTTCTTTTTTCTTTCTCAGCAGGTGATCCAGGTGATTGATATATGCATTTTTTTTCTCTGCCCGTTCTGTTGGTTTTTGTCTTTTGCCCTTCTCCCCCGTCCCTCTTCTCAGCTGTTTCTCTTTCCCTCTTTCTTTCTCCCCTTCTTTCCCCCAGTCAAGTCTGTCCCGTATTCAGTAAGTGAAAATAAAATAAACAATAAAAGGTGAATCAAATGGACCATTACGGCAAGGCTGGGATGGTCAGTTTGGTAAAGTAAATCCGTTGGGCATCTTTGTTTGCCTTTAAACAACAATTCTGATGGCAAAAGAGCCAAACGGGACAGGCAAAAAAAAAAAAAAAAAAAAAAAAAAGAGCTATGCTTGTAGCATTCTGCCTGTTAGCTTAGCACAACAACAACAAAAAGGCGCTCTCTCACCCAGGAAACACACAGTCGCAGAGAGAGAGAGAGAGAGAGCGTGTCGCCCTGTAACCATGGCAACCGTAACGCTGCCGCCTGGAACAACAGGACGTAGCTGTCAAACAAAACCCAAACAGTCCTGACCCATGACAAAATGAAACAGGAACACTGCCAACACTGCCAATGTGTGACCCTTTATATGTGTGCGACCAGAAACATGCTGCCTAAAGTTAAAAGACTATGTGATAGTCATGAATTCCGCAGGCATGTTACAGGATGCATCATCAATATGAAGGTTAAAATCTCCCAACATTACAACTTTCTCTAATTTAGTAATGGATGACAGGAGGTTGTTAAATTCAGTTAGAAAGACTCCGGAGGAGCCAGTCGAACAAATTTCCATCAGATGTATATAATCCATGTTTTGTTGCCACATCTCAGTTAAACACATGAAGTTGAGAGATTCCTTGATAAAAAAAAAAAAAAATCATTTAAAATAAACAATTTGTTTGTGATTGAGCGAATGTTGAGGAGGGCAAACCTGATCAATGACATTTGGTTGGTGCACTCAATAGCTGACTGCAGTGGCACTCGAATTAAACACCTGTGCGCACCTCTACACCTGTTATGCTTCAGGGCTAGCTGAAGCTAATATCCATGGTAGTACATCACCTCTGCCATCAAAACGGCGGTCGGACGACGGACGCAAGGTGAACTTGGAGCCATCAGACCATAGATTCCGGGCTGGGAACTCAAGTGTAGCGTCGGCAACAGGTGACAGTTGATGAAGTGGTCGTAAGCACCGGGAATCTTCCGACATCCAAGAACCTAATCTTCGGTACCTTTTCAGTTGCACCTGGACACCGGCCCTGGTTCCCCTCCTTCTCTTCTTCATTTTGAATCCCACCGATATGTACGGTAACGTGCACTCAGGTGAGGAACACACAAAAGGTGGAGGGAAAAATTTCCTGTAACTGTCCCAGCTGTCAAAGTAGCTCTCCATTGAGTCTTTAATATACAACAGCATGCCCCGATCATAAATATTGGTGGAAAATAATATTGCAGGCGACAATAGCGGCCAGCATAAAACTATACCGGCGAGCTGTACTAGCGGCACAAGCAGCAAAGCCAAACGCAGGCGCCATCTTGGACCCTCCAAAAACCCAGAAGAACATCTGGAATACCTGCTTAGCCTCCAGCTCCAACCACTCTTCAGGTAAGTGGAATTTAATGGGTGGATGGAAGTTAAAGAGAAGATGATTGACCAAATTTACATCACACTGAGTTTTTATGAACCTGTCCTCAGAACCTCATGATCACACCTTTGTGCAAGAGGACAGCAAGCGATTCATTAATGCTGCACGTGCCAGGAGATGACCGCGATGAGAAGTTTCAACCAGCCGAGGCTTTTATTTTTATGGACCAACTTTGTATACAGTCAGAATGTATGCACACACACACACATAGAGTGCATGTCTGAAATGCCTTCAGGAGGAATGATAGAAGTGCCCATTATGAGCCATTACAGATGATTTGAAGTCATTATGAGCACTCCTCGCTGTAAATGGGTATCATTGTGTGAAATGCTCTGGCATCTTAGAGACCTGTCCAACTGTCAGAAATAAGTAGAGAGGAGAGGAGGCGAGCTGGGAGACAGCAGGGGAGAAAGGACGACGAGGAGAAGAAGTCAAACTGAGAGCGAAAAAATAATCGAGGAAGAGAAAGAGAAAAGCAGCGGCGTTACCGTCAATAGCCACCCAGGCTGGGTTATTGTAGCAGCGATCAATCTGAGATAAGACTGGAGTTCAGGTCAATCTCACACTCGACACCAGAGATAAATAAATAAAACTAAGCTCGGCACATATTTGAGAAATAATGGGAAATTGAGCGGCTGCACAAGCTCTGAGAAAAGTAAATGTTTCTTGTGTTTCTGAGAGGATTTAATGGGTTTGCAAGGGCAGACAAACCACAGCTGTTTGTGTCGGGTGTGTGTGTGTGTGTGTGTGTGTGTGTGTGTGTGTGTGTGTGTGTGTGTGTGTGTGTGTGTGTGTGTGTGTGTGTGAGCAGATATCACTGCTGCAAACACTCCAGCACGAGTCACGAGGTCACAGAGAGTTAGATACATGCTGCCGGGGCTTTTATTTTGTAGAGAACATGGTGTAAAACGGGAGAATCTTGAGGAGCAGCTGATATCTGTTTCCACCACTCCGGTTTCATCACCAGCTTCAAGGATTTCTACACCAGCAGCCTTTAATGTGGCATATCTGCATATCTCAGCTCTTATGAACTGCCGTCATACTCAAAATTATATGTGATTATCATCACAGCTTTCAACACATTCTGAAGGAAGGGGATTTTCTCAAACATGTAGTCCATATATTTGCCTTCATCCAAATGCTTTCATGCGCACAAATGCAAAAACACAGTTGACCCCCATTAGACTCACCTTAGGTGACTTTAGACAACCTGCTTGCTTTCAGCTCCACCCACTCCTCACTCACCTCATTCAGCTGTGCATGAGTCACGGTTCAGAGGCCTCACGACTCCCTAGGCTGTCATCAACCAATCACGTGACCCCTCAGAATGAACTTTACATAAATGAAGACATTTCTGCTGTAAACAGATGCAGAAGAATTCACTAAATCAAAGGTAACAGGTGAGGACTGGCTAAAAGTATTCTCAGGTTTAGACCTGAGAGGTGAACGAGCTGTCGGTGTCGGTCTTTCCCATAAAGTGCCTCGCCACTTGAACCTTGTTCATCATCAGTGTCACAGCTGTGAGTTTGTCTCTGCAGATTTTTTTGGGCCCGGCTCTCTGGAAGTTCCCCTGATGAAGGAAGAGTTGCTTTGAAGCTCACACTCAGGTTACTGCGTGGGCGACACTTCAGTCATTCGAGTACTGAGACGGCAGTGAAGCCTTTATCTTCCTGAGTGGCCATGATGGTCTTCAAACGCTCCTCATCTTCAGTGCAGGGATGGCCATCAGTTCATCTGAGACAACCCATTGTCTGACTTCCTGTTTCACAAGAAGTAAAATGAATGGAGGTGCATGTATGTGAGAGGGGGGCTCGAGATTTTTATGGGCTCTGACTGTAGTAAAACTCCCTTCTGTTAGTATCAGGGCTGTCACAGCACCATGAGCTGCTTTACTGCATCCTCCATTTTGATTTGGGGTGTGAAGAGAGCACCAGCCTCCTGATTGAATTGCGTTCAACCACCACAACCACCCACCTACACACACCACCCACAGGAAAGCTGCTGATGGGCTTATACATCGCATTTCTCTTCATAATCAGATGTTAACAATTGTACAGCTGAACTGCAGGTGATGTGCACGAGACTCTATTTAGAGGTCATTTCTTCTTTTACTCGTATATGATCTGAAATGAGAGGACCAGACATGATGAAGTCCTCTTCAATACTGCATTAACCTTTCATTGTTTTTAAACCTGCATCATTCAGTCAGCTTTAGAGCACTGTGTTTGTTTGATGCTCTCTGTGTTAACTGGTGTTTTTGCTCGGACGGCTTTATGGTGCAAAAATCATCCCACTGCTTCTGAAAGAGGACTGAGGTTTTCAGTCCACATGCAGTGTGAAAGCACAGCAGCTTTTTCATGTCAAATCTCTGGCAGCGGAAGAACTAGGAAGGCTCCATGGAGCATGCAAAGAATTGCATGCTCCATCACTCATCCTGCTGCTGGCCCCTGTGGCACTCAGTTGAAAGGAGATGTTGTTAGTCAGAAGCAGAGGAGCTGGATTATCTGCTGATGAGCGGTGAGAAGCTCTGCAGTGTGAATTTAACGTCACACACTAATGCAGAAATCTTCTCTATATTGGTGAGAAGAACTGCAGCTGGGCTCTGGTTTACAGGTTTACGGCTACAAACCTGCCTGAAATCAAAGAAATGACCAAGTGGACCAAAATGTAGAATTCACTCAAAATGTAGAATTCACTTACTGTAGCATCACTCAGATGCTACAGTAACCTCACAGCAGCCATTTTATTGGTCACAATATCTTATGAAAAATGACCAAAGAGCACAAACACGGTCCAGAGGTCCAGTTCAGCTGATGCTAGCAGACAGCTAGCAGCTACAGCCACCTGTGTCACCATCCACCTGTCAGTCAGAGAGGCCATGGCCCTAATGATGTAGACTTTAAGCCACAATTCTGCACTCATAGAGCTTTTATGAAGGAGGACACCTTTGTGCATTGCCAAAAGAGAATATAATTTAAAGGTGGATTAAAAAGTAGAGGGTTGTTAACAGAGCCCTGTGGAACACCACAAGCTGTAAGAAAACACCTCATACCTGTTTTTGTTACTCGCAGTGATCTCTGAAAGTTTCTGTAGGTTTGTGTATCAGGGTATAAACATGGTTATTTCTACTGTAAAGTTTCAGCAGGTAAGTCTATGAGGGACTGACTCAGTGCTGCCCCTGCTGGATGTCTGTGAGTTTACTGTCATGGTACTGGATCTGCGACCCAGTGTTGTGTGCATTTTAGTTTTATTTCATTGATTATTGTACTTTTTCTCCATGTTCCCCGTTTTATTTTGAAGGAGTCTTATGTTCTTTGTTCATTGTATTTAGTTTCATGTTCCCTGTCCTGTCATTAGGTTCATGCCAGTCAACTGTTTCCCCATGTGTTCCCACTTCCCGCATCCCGTCCTCTGTTTTCTGTATGCCGTTGTCAGGTTGTCTGTTATCCCCACCACAGTTACAGTCTGGTCATAGTGTTTCATAGTATTTCATAGTTTTCTCATAGCTTTCTTAGTTTACTTGTTTTTCATGTGCCATCAGCCAAATTAAAGGCTCACCTTTTTTTCACCTGCAACTCCTCTCTCAGTGTCTGCTCTTGGGTCAGTTAAACAAAATACACGTCATACCCCGCCATGACATTTACTAGTTTCCAGATATTTTCTGTAATACTTTTCTGTCCTTGAAGTCTTTTTCTGGATCAAGTTTTTCCTTTATTATTATTTGTAATAATATGTAAAAAAAGAAAAAGAAAAAAGAAAATTGAAAAAAAGAAAAAAAAATCCCATGTGTGTGACTAATAAAGGTTTATCTTATCTTATATTTAACTGTCTGAGGCTACTGCGCTCAGATACACAGTTAGTGGTATTTCAATAATATTTTTGACATCAGCAATGTACCATGACTGGTTTGGGGTGAGAAGAATGAGAAAAAAAACTACTGTTAAATTTCAGCAGATTTCAAAGTAATATTGGTGCATTAACATGACTTCACAGTATCATCGTCGTAGCATAAGAACAAGCTGCTGTGTAGGACTTTAACTGCACTCAAAAGTTTGCTGCGTACTGTGAGGTCCTGATTTGAAATGTGACGCATTAATGAAAAATAGCATTATTGGTAACAGTAGTATTAATGAAGTGTGTTCTTTGAAGGGACAGACTTATATTTTCCTTAATTATATTTAAACAACACTGAACTTTTCTAAGAAAGCTGAAGAAAGGTTTCCTGTTGGAGTTTCCTGCTCTCTGTTGCTCTTCCCTGGACTTTCACACTGACCCTGGCAGTTGATTCCTCTCACAACTAAAATGACAAAGTGTTTTTTGAGTCCTGGGCCCAGCACTGAGTTTGTCTGTGTGTGCAGACTGGAACCATTCATCTGGTGGATCTGTACAGTGCAAACGTCATATTTACTGTTAACGAAGCCGGCTTGCAGAACACAAAGTTTTAATTTGTCTCCTCTCACGGTCCCTAGACGCTGCAGCATAATCACCTCAGCTCGGCTCGTGGAGCGAGAGTTCCAGGGAGGCGAGGAATTGCAGAGAGGCTGTTATTATCTGAACAAGTAATGTAAAGATTTATGTCATCTTGAGAAGGAGCTTACACAGCAGAGGCTAAATAACAAGTTTAACCTCAGATACGCTCTCACACATTCACTGTGTGAATGAAAGTGTTTCAGCTTCATGGTTTCTGCTCTCTGGTGGCTCCGCAGAGGCTGGATTTGTTGTCAGAACCGAAACTTTGCTTTAGAAGTTTTGTTGGAGCTGAGCCCAATGAAACTCACTGAGTTCACCCAGCACCAAACTGAGCTGCTCTCTCCTCTGGCCTGCAGTGGACTCCATCCGTCTGCCTTCTCTGGCACTGCCTGTGAGAGAAGTGAAGCCTTTATGCTTTACATGCAGCTGTGACCACTCGCCTTACCCTGGTGCTCCCCAGGCTTTGCTGATCCAGCATGCTGCTGACAGGAACACACAGATGTGAGGACGTTAGTCTACACTGTATCTTACTGTATATTTTACAGTTTTGTACTGTCTTTCTAGAATATCATTACATTTACATAAGTAGACTGTGATTTTACATGTCAGAGGTAAAATAACATAACATCACTGTAAATATAGTAAAACACAATTTACTTGTTTTTTAAATATATTTTTTGTACATATGTATATTCAGATTGTAAAAATACATTCAGAAATGTATCATAATTTCACAAATATTTGTCTGTTATGTAAGAGAATGATCTGTTACATTCAAATGTAATACTATGGAAAAATATATAAAATGATCGAAAAGTAATGAGAATAATCAATAATTAAAGGAGTATTTGAATTATAATTTTGCTGAAAATTTCATGTAATCTAGGTCTGATTCAATTTTCAGAGGTAACAAGTGAAAATATAATTGATAGGAATAAAAACAAAAAAAAAAAAACCATATAAAACATTGCACGGCCACGCTGTCCTAATTATATATTTAAAAAAATAAATGTAGAGGCAGGAATTGCAATTACTATAAATCTCAAAGTATTCCCAACATTCCTGAACAGAAATAGGCCTCTGCACCTGGGGTGAGGGTGTGGCCATGAAAACAATGTGACATGCCATTGGATGATGGGACACATAATAACATGACGCTAAGCATCGGCCAATGAATGTGAACTAACAACCACAAGGTCGCGGGTATGGCTGCACTGTAGGAAAAAATCCTAATATAAAAGTATTTTACTGTGCATTTTACAGTTTTGTTCTGTTCTTCTAGGATATCATTAAAGTTACGTAAATGATTTCACATTTCAAATGTAAATTAATGTTAAATCACTGTAATGTAATAAAACATAATTTTCAGAATTATTAAATGTACATATGCATATTTAGATTGAATGAAAATACATTCACAAATGTATCGTGATTTCACAAATATCTGTCCGTTATTTGAAAGATTGAACTGTTGAATTCAAATGTAATGCTATGGAAAAGTATATAACATGATTCCTATAAGCTTGTGTTACATCACATAAGTATTATTATCATTGCTTTTTAGGGCGATCGTGGCTCAAGAGTTGGCAGTTTGCCTTGTAATCGGAAGGTTGCCGGTTCGAGCCCCGGCTTGGACAGTCTCGGTCGTTGTGTCCTTGGGCAAGACACTTCACCCGTTGCCTACTGGTGGTGGTCAGAGGGCCCGGTGGCGCCAGTGTCCGGCAGCCTCGCCTCTGTCAGTGCGCCCCAGGGTGGCTGTGGCTACAATGTAGCTTGCCATCACCAGTGTGTGAATGGGTGGATGACTGGTTGTGTAACGCGCTTTGGGGTCCTTAGGGACTAGAAAAGCCCTATACAAATATCAGAAGGTTGCCGGTTCGAGCCCCGGCTCAGACGCTCTCGGTATTGTGTCCGTGGTCAAGACTCTTCATGCATTCCATTATTATTTAAACCAACTGTTAACTGTATATTTCTGTACATTTACGTATTATGATTCATATTGCCACATTCATTGACCTTGTTTATAGGTAATTTCATTGTTCGATCACGTTAAAATGTTCCTAATTTAATGTCTAAAGGCACTTGGAAAAGGCAGAATCCCATGTCAAATTAGCACAACAAACTCTATTTTCATTACTGAAAAGAACTGTGTTTTCATGAGAAAGTTATTTTCTGTTATTTTACGGTAGTATTTTGGCGCCCCAGCTGCCGGAATATTACTGTTTTTTTAAGATGGTTTTTTTAACAGTGTAGTTCTGCCTCTTTATACTGGTTGTGAGTCAAGAATCAAGTTTAAATGTAATTGTTTGATATAAAGTTTTTAGTGCACACGCTCACAAAGGTCTCTCAGACTGAAGCAAGAAGGTAAACTGAAGGTGAAGTGAAGGTAAGTAGCAGAGTTAGCCACTAGTCCTTTTTTTAAAAATTTTCTCTGTTTGCAGCTGGGATCATCTCCAGAGCCCTGGATGAAGAGTGGATGGATTTTATTTCAATTTTTCCTTTTGGTCCATATTTTGTATTTCATGCTGTCTTTTACCTTGAAAGCACTTTGGTTAACTACATTATTGTTTTTGAAGTGCTCTATGAATAAAGTTGTATTGGATTGAATGTCCCATTTTCACTGGGATCTATTTTCTTTTTTCTACATCACCTACACCAAACAGCAGAAGCAGCTCAGCCAATGGGACATCATTAATGTCACCCTGTTGCAACCACGAGCATCTCATCACAGAGACCCACATCCAAACATCTCAGAGGTTCACACGTACGAACTGCAGCCTGACTGTGGGTGGAGGCTTTGAAGTGTGGATGCAGGCCGTTGACCTGTCAGGACCTGCAGACACTGAAGCCTCTCTTCGACCTCTGGTGGAATGATGATTTTCACATCTACTGACTGCTGGTACTTCATGAAGTTCTGATTTTGCGTGTCATATATAGGCGTATACCAGGTAAACCTGAGAGGTGAGATCAATGTTTCCTGTGTGGACTCATGAATTCAGTCTATGTATCCAAGGCTGGACTGGGACAAAAAATCGGCCTGGGCATTTTGACTAGAGAGCGGCCCACCAGGATAAAGATTGAAAATGTGACGTCATTCAGGGGTAAAACCGCAAAGGAGTCTGGGAACTTGTGGCAAGAGGTACTAGCGCACGCAGGCTTTCAATTGAACTCAGTTACACAGCGATAAAAAGAAACCCAAAAAATGTCAAGAAACTGTTGTATTATTAACTGCAATAGGCGGTCGCATGACAGCCACGGGAAGCCGACGGGTAAAGAGATCGTTTTTTTTTTTTTTATCGGATTACATCGTTAAAGAGAAATTTTTTAAGCAATGTTTCCGAAGTAAGAGCCGACGGATGGTCTGGATATACCAAATATAACGTCTCAGAACACTCCAGCTCACATGTTAGTCTGCTCCAAGCATTCCCACAAAGGTCAGAGTTTTGTAGTAGTTAATGCGTCATTTTTCTTAACATAATTGGTGATATAGGTTACAAGCAAGTTTGGCGCTGAACAGAAATTGTCGCGCTATGCTCCTTTGTTTATTGTGCATAAATAGTGAATTGTCCTGACACAATATTGCGTTTCGCTTCTGTTATTACCATGGTACATTGACAAAAACATATACTTTTATTCACAGGATAAAACAGTTGGTTTGTATCACTAATTGTCCAGTGCGATTACAGCATACAATATTATTGTCACTGCTACATTTCTGTAATGCTACCAGAAATTATTTCCACTACTAATTAATTACCGTTGAGCTCAAAGGTTATATTAATAAACGGTTAACGAATGTGTATTTATGACGACGATTTGTGAGACTGGTAAACTTACCTCTGTTCGTACGATGGTCTTTCGTTCTACACGGTGCATTTCAAGGTCCCATCCGTCGGTAAACTGTACCTGGGCTTGTTGCAGTGACCTGAAGTTTCTAAACTTCATGAGTGTGGGCACTCACTCCAAGAACCGTATGATTATAAATCTGAGCGTGGTGAAAGTTGGGCAGCACGCTAACGTCTTTTGTCCACTCTGTGTGCTCGTAAGGGTCTGACCCTTTCACTCCTTTGATTTTTTCCTCGTATCTTTTCTTTGTCTTTTCGTCGAGTCTGTCTTTGTACGGACCGGCATTGTTCTCCTTTTGTTTTGTACATACCCTTTTTGTGCGGCAAAGAAAAAACAAGAAGGTATTGGAACCGGAGAATGAACGTTTTGCGGTGCTGCAAATGCTTGCATTTGATGCGGTACTTGGATTGTTTTGCCACGAGTTCCCGGCATGCAATGCGCGAAAATCACGTGATTGCTAAACAAGGGGGCGGGTGCATCCGGCCTCCTCGGCTGTAATTGGTCCAGCCCAGAGTCAATCATGACCAACTGGCCAATCCAACACCTTTCATTATATATACCCTTCCTAAAAAAAAAAAAAAAAAAATCCATCGGCCCATAAAAACAAAAAATCACCAGCGGCCCACCGGGCAAATGCCCGGTATGCCCGATGGCCAGTCCAGCTATGTATGTATCCCAGTCTGACTCACTGATGCTGAGATTTTTCCTCTGTCTGTTATCTGGTGGAGCTCCTTGTTCTTCTCTGGTTGGATGTTTTGAATCATCATCCTGTTGGAGAATAAATCAGATGCCTACCTGATGGTGCAGAGCGTTGGAACTAGTGACTGAAACTTTTCACTCAGTGCTGTAAATAAGAATGCGGAGTGAAGGAAGTGACTCAGCTTCACCCAAATCTGTCAGCATGATCGCTGCTGTGTTTCTGTGTCATTACCTGTCAGCCACTGACAACCTGCCTCGTCTGAAGTCTTCAGGCTGAACTCTGCTCTGCATACAAACCACACCTGCAAAGCTTTCTTCCACACGTGCTGTCATCATGGAGCTGTTTGAAAATCATTTAAAATGTCTCTGTGTGAAGATTAATTTTAAACAGTCATGTTTGCCTGTACATGCCCTTTCCTGCTGCCATTATCTCTTCCTCTTCCATTTAGAAGAAACAACAGCAGCTCTGGTGCGTTGTGACAAATGATTCCACCTATAGACACACACACACACACACCGCTGATCATTTAGCTGTACAGCTTTTTCAAAGTAGCGGCAATTATCAGCCGCCTAACCGGCAAGTTAATTATGCAGGCATCTCTCCTTTTGTGGCGTTCTGAGGTAAATAAGGTGGGGGAGGAGGAGGGGGAGTGCGTTTGAAGGGAAAATGTCACCTGTTAACTGAACAATTGCTACAGGCTGCATTATCAGAGGTGACGGATTAAGCAACTTTATCTGGCAGCCTCCTGCACGGAAGTCAGCGTGTCTGCAGCCTCAAGCCACCAGTGACGGACATGGGAACTGAAACAGAAGACTGATCGACTAAAAGACGTTGCAGCACAGACTAAAAGCTGTAAAATACCACCGAGAGCAGGCGACGCCTCATTCAGACACGCTCTTTATCTCCAATTCCTGCAGCAGCCACACTGAGGCCAGGTTAAGTCTCCGAGCTTTCAACCCTCCAACAACAGCTTCAAACACAATGACCACAAAAATAGCAATAAACAATTAGGTTAACTAAACACCTCCAAAAATGTATATTGTGAATTTAAAAAATGCAAAATGACAACAAAAAGATAGAAAATCAACTCAACATGATTAAAAGCAGTCAAACTTGGACCTGTGAGTGAAACAAAGAGGGAGCTGTAGTGCTGTATAAACTTTGGGTAAACCTGCATACAGTGGTTTTTATTATTTACTCTCAGCCTGCAACCTTCATGGAGGAGGTTCAGTTTCAGCTAGGTGACCCTAATAAACAGGAAACTGGGGCCATATCGCACACAGGTGTGTCAGACGTACTTCGAAGCTGTAAACACGAAACTGATTTTAGAAGATGATGTCCAGCTCATCACGGCTCTAGCATCTTCCTTTCCTCCCTCCCTCCCTTCATCTTTCTAACTCTGCCTCTCACACACACACACACACACACACACACACACACACACACACACACACACACACACACACACACACACACACATGCTCTCGCAGGCTGTGTCCTTGAATGCTAAAAGCCAGAAATAGACCAGTCAAATCAGACACCAGGCTGCCTGGAGGTAGGAGCTGGGAAAGTCAACCAAACTTAAACTTCCTATTCCGGCCTGAACTGGCCTGCTAGAGGAACGCCAGCTCACCTGGCACAGACAGAAATAAGTAGATAAACAGTGTGCAGGAGATGGAGCCCAGTATCTCAAAATAGGATCAAATTTGAACCATCAGCTTCACCTTGAAGCTTTGCTCTGAACAAGAACTCAGGGAAAACTTTGCACAGTCATCCTCACAGCCGGGCCTTACACACCATGGCCAAGTCCTAGACACGAGCCTACCACAGCCAGATCTTTTGTTAAGCTCTGTTGAGCAAACCATTTCTTTAACGCTAACCAGTAACTAGTTAACGTTAACTTCATGAACTTCTTCACAAATAAAGTTTTGACCATTACTGGTCATTCAATCTTAAATATGATTAACCTATGTCTTCATGCATGCTCAATCATCCAGGTAAGTAAATTCCAAAAAGTTGATTCTGTTTATCTGAACATTGCATCAATATGCAAATTGACAATTTGCATATTAATTTGCATACCTGACAGCCCATTGTTCATTCAGTGGTGCTAGTTTCAGTCATTGTGCAAATGTGCTGTTTATATTGTTGGGGAAATCTGCAGTCGGCTGAGACTGAAGAATCACTTGGATGAGTGATGAAACGTTTCTTCCACTGAAAACGCTACGTCCAGATGAACAGAGTCAACCTTTTGGGATGATCAACCTATCTCTAATAATCGGCTATGTACCACAGGCCATCAAGCTGGCAGTAGTTAAACCATTCATATTCAATTTAAAGCATCATTTCAGCTCAGAAGAAACATCTGTCAGCTTCAGTGTCCACCAGAAGCTCTCAGTCTGCTGCGGAAAAAGGAAATTCAGGTGAGTTTCTTCTGATCACCTGAGGCCTTCATTACTGTGTGAACTTTACCCACACACCACTCTTCACTCCTCCCACCTGCTGCATAAAGTCACTAAGTATAAATTCCTGTAAAGGCAGAGGCAGCAAACACAGACACATAGCTGCAGATAGAGGCGGAGCAACAACTGAAAGACGAGAAGTTCAACGTCATTCTCCAGAAGTGAAAGTGTGAGAGAGCAGCAGCAGAGCTGCAGTTGAGTCCTGTTTGTTTCTAAAATAAGACTCACTGGAGTCCATTGGGTTTTTCTCAGCAACAGCAGTGAGTGCAGCTGAGTCTAAATAAATATCAACAAAAGTAGCTGTACATGACGTTACATCTGTTAGATAATTATGAGTATTTTTTTCTCTAATGGTTAAAAAAAAATTGCGATGAAGTTCATGAACTCATTACTAGTTAACGTTAAAGGAATGCTTGGCTCAACAGAGCTCTGACTTTTCGTCAGCCTGGCTACAGTGCTGAAGAGAAACCTAGGGTTGTTCTTATTTTCTTCAATCATTAATGAATAGTAAGATGTTCTAGCTTTACGTGGGGCTTTCTTATAGAGCAACAAACTATTTCTCCAGGCTAAATCATGATCTTTTAATTTGTGACATGCCATTTCCTCTCCATCTTACGAGTTATCTGCTTTAAGCTACATGTTTGAGAATTATACCAAGCAGTCAGGTACTTCTGATTTGAGGCCTTAGTTTTCACCAGAGCTACAGTATCCAGAGTCATACGTAGTGAGGAGGTAAAGTTATAAACAAGATAATCGACCTCTGTTGGGGTAGCGTTCAGGTAGCTGCTCTGCTCTATGTTGGTACAGGGCATTGAAGAAGATAACAGTGGGTGAATTATATTCTTAAACTTAGAGCACTGTCAGAAAGACATGCACTGTGATGAAATCTACTCCCCACTGCTGTGTAGTCAATTATTGTAAATTTAAATGTTACTGGGAAATGATCAGACTAAATACAGTGTGTTTGTTACTGAGTGAGTAGAGCTTGTTAGCAGAGCTATTCTTCTGTAATATCAGTAAATCAGTGAATCTCAGAATTTTTATTTTACTTTATTTTATTATCATGAACAATAAAAACAGGAACAGGAAATTAAATGTAAGTTAAATAAGGGTTACATCAACAAAACCTCATTCATGAACTGCTGATCAAATTCAGGATCCCAGACAAAGAGCTAATTCCTGTGCTGCCATGATTAGGGCCTCTGTGCTGTCTTTCAGTCCAGCTTTGACCAGTCACTGGTAAGATTTCTGGATGTCAGCCACTTCCTCTGTCTGCCAGTGGTACATACTGTCCAGGAGCCTCCATTATGGTGGCTCCTCTTGCTTCTCTTCTTTCTTTGGTTTCTGCTACCTGAGGTATTTACTAAGCACATGGTCAGTTGTGCTTCGTAAATAACGAAGCACAACTGTGGATGTTTGTTGTCTCATCCTGGACCATGTTACTGACACTCACTAGTCCCCAGCCTCCCTCCTTATGCTTAGTGTAAAGTCCCAGGGTGCTGGATTTGGGGTGAAACCCTCAATGCAATGTCAGGAGCTTCCTTGTCTTGATGTCAGTGACATCCATCTCCTCCTTTGGCCAACTTGCCGTGGTTTAGATACGCCCTGCTGTATCTAAACCACGGCAGGGCGTAGGCGTTGATTGCCCAGGTCTTGTTCTTACCACTCAACTGACTCCTCAGCGCTTGCCTGATCCTCTGCAGGTATTTGGTGGTTGCGGCTTTCCTAGTGTCCTCTTCATAGTTCCCATTTGTCTGTGGGATTCCCAGGTACTTGTAGCTGTCCTCAGTGTCTGCAGTGTTACCTTCTTGTGCGATCTCCTCAGTTCTGACTATATTCCCTCTCTGTTTTTTACCATCCAACTACACTTCTCTAGTCTGAATGACATTCCAGTGAATCGATGTCTCGATTGGTCTTGGCACACAGCTTGATGTCATCCATGTAAAGATGGCTGGTGATTTCTCCAATTCACAGTTGGTATCCGTATGCAGTCTTGTTAATGATCTCACTGAGTGTCATGGCTGTGCTGTGTGGCAGGTAGGATGTAGGACCCAAACGCAGGACTCAATTTAAATGAAAATGGCAGCTTTATTACTGGACATAATACTACAACACAAGGGCGATTGTGGCTCAAGAGTTGGGAGTTTGCCTTGTAATCGGAAGGTTGCCGGTTCGAGCCCCGGCTTGGACAGTCTCGGTCGTTGTGTCCTTGGGCGAGACACTTCACCCGTTGCCTACTGGTGGTGGTCAGAGGGCCCGGTGGCGCCAGTGTCCGGCAGCCTTGCCTCTGTCAGTGCGCCCCAGGGTGGCTGTGGCTACAATGTAGCTTGCCATCACCAGTGTGTGAATGGGTGGATGACTGGTTGTGTAAAGTGCTTTGGGGTCCTTAGGGACTAGAAAAGCCCTATACAAATACAGGCCATTTACCATTTACATTTATACAGAAAACAAAAAACTAGAAATAAAAAACATAAAAATAAAACTAAAGAACTAGGAAACTAAAGAACTAAACAGGGAAACAGAGGACTAGGAAACGGAGGAAACACACAGCAAAGATGCTTGCTCATAGGGGGTCATATGATTGTTGGGTTTTTCTCTGTATCTATGAAGCGCCTTGAGGCGACTTATGTTGTGATTTGGCGCTATATAAATAAAATTGAATTGAATTGAATTGAATTGAAAGATGGTGTACGACGCGACAACAGACAGAGGAAAACACAGGGCTTACATACACCAGGGAGTGAAGAGAGAATGGGAAAGAGGAGGAAAACACAGCTGGGACTAATCTGACATAAAGAGACAAAGGGGAAGTAAATCTCAAAATACTAAACACAGGACATGAAACTATCAATGTAAAACAGGAAATGCAAGACAGGGAAAAACAGAGCAAACATGGAGCACAGAGACAAGAGTAGAAACTGCAACATCGAGATACGACTGACTGTGGAGACACAGGGAACATAGAGACATGAAACGTCTGACATGGGAAAGGCACAGAGTAGACATGGGAAATACATGGTGGTGATGTGTACATGGTGATGTGTGCTATTGACTTTAAGTTGGCCTCTAGTGTTGTGCGCCACGTCCCCAGTGAGTTCCTGATGAAGGCTCTAAGGGTCCTGTTGATCTTGTAAAGTTCTAGGCAAAAAGGCTCTTAGGAAAATAAAGTGTCACAGTACTGGATCTGTGACCCAGTGGCTTGTGTATTTTAGTTTTATTCCGTTGTTTATTGTATTTTTGTATTTTTCACCATGTTTCCTGTTTTATTTCATTATTATTTATTTCATTATTTCATTCTCTAATAACACAAACCTCCATGGTCAGAATGCCAAGAGATTTTTTTTAATGTCATCATTGGGTATTCTGTTTTGTTTATACGCCAGTTAGTGATGTACCACTTTGGTAGAGTCCTCAGTCTTAGCAAGTAGCACTGTATCTGGATCAGGCTAGGCACTGTCGTCACCAGGAGTCACTAGCTGTGAGCGGAGAAACCCTTCCAACAACTTCCTAATAAACGGCTGACTGTTTTTATTTATATACTCGTTTTGTGTTACTGTACAGCTCTGTTGTGTGTCATCTTTCATCAGTCCTTCCTGACGTTTTCAGAAACTCACTGAATTGATCCCAGTTGTGTCAGTCATTTCTTCTCAGAAGCACCACAGAGCACAATTTGTGTGTGTGTGTGTGTGTGTGTGTGTGTGTGTGTGTGTGTGTGTGTGTGTGTGTGTGTGTGTGTGTGTGTGTGTGTGTGTGTGTGTGTGTAAAAGGTTCATCTTTGGAGAATTTTAAAATCAGACATTCTGAATAAACTGATTTTGACATGTCACACTTTTAGGTTCAAATTTGCTTGGTTTTGTAAAGAGCACAACACTGAAATTTGTTTCTCTCTTTTTTAAAATGAAATTTAAAGTGAATTTTATATAAAATGTGTTTCTTTTCTTTCTCCGTCAGAGTGCAGACATGTCTGCTGTGAGCAATCTACGATCTGAAGATCAGTTTCTGTGCTGCATCTGTCTGGATGTGTTCACTGATCCAGTCAGTATACCATGTGGACACAACTTCTGCAAAAACTGCATCACTCAGCACTGGGACATGAATGCCATGTGTCAGTGTCCTATGTGTAAAGAGACTTTCTACACTAGACCTCAGCTGAGGATCAACACTTTGCTCTCTGAGGTGGTCGCTCAGTTCAGACGTGAAGTTCAGCAGAAGGCCAGCAGCAGTAGCTCAGAGCAACAAGCTGCCAAACCAGGAGAAGTTCCCTGTGACATCTGCACTGGAACCAGACTGAAGGCCCTGAAGTCCTGCCTGGTGTGTCAGGAGTCCTACTGTCAGACTCACCTGGAGCCTCATCTGACAAAGAAAGGTCTGAAAAGACATCAGCTGATTGATGCTGTGGAGAACCTGGAGGGCAGAATGTGTAAGAAGCATGATAAACCTCTGGAGCTGTTCTGTAAGACCGACCACACATGTGTCTGCATGCTCTGTTCTGTTTTAGACCACAAGAACCACGAGTTTGTTCCTCTGAAGGACGAATATGAAGGAAAGAAGGCAGAGCTGGAGAAGACAGAGGCTGAAATTCAGCAGATGATCCAGAAGAGACGACTGAAGATTCAGCAGATCAAAGAGTCAGTGAAGATGAGTAAAGGTGATGCAGACAGACAGAAAGCAGAAGGTGTTCAGGTCTTCACTGCTCTAAAGAAGTCTGTCGATAGAGGCCTGAAGGAGCTCATAAAGGAGATTGAAGACAAACAGGAAACAACAGAGAAACGCGCTGATGGTCTGATCAAAGATCTGGAACAGGAAATCTCTGAGCTGAAGAAGAGAAGATCTGAGGTGGAGCAGCTGTCATGCTCTGAAGACCACCTCCACCTACTCCAAAGCTTCTCGTCCATGAAAGCTGCTCCACCCACCAAGGACTGGAGAGGAGTGAGCGTCCGTCCACCATCATACGAGGGGACTGTGGTGAGAGCTGTGGCTCAGCTGGAGGAGACGCTCAGGAAACTTATGAAGAAGAAGCTGTTTGAGGCTGAGCTGAAGAGGGTCCAGCAGTATGCAGTGGACGTGACTCTGGATCCGGATACAGCAAATTCTAAACTCATCCTGTCTGATGATGAAAAACAAGTGCACTGTGGTGATGTGAGGAAGAAACTTCCTGACAACCCAGAGAGATTTTCTCCATGCCCTAATGTTTTAGGAAAGCAGAGTTTCTCTTCAGGCAGATTTTACTTTGAGGTTCAGGTTAAAGGAAAAACTGACTGGGATTTAGGAGTGGCCAGAGAGTCGATCAACAGGAAGGGAAAAATCGAACTGACTCCTCAGGATGGTTTCTGGACTGTGTGGCTAAGAAATGGAAATGAATACAAAGCTCTTGCTGGTCCTCCAGTCCCCCTCTGTCTTCAGTCTGGTCCTGAGATGGTGGGGGTGTTTGTGGATTATGAGGAGGGTCTGGTCTCCTTTTATGATGTAGGTGCTGCAGGTCTTATCCACTCCTTTACTGGCTGCTCCTTCATTCACAAACTCCACCCATTCTTCTGTCCCTGTAAGAATGATGGTGGTAAAAACTCTGCACCTCTGATCATCTGTCCTGTCAATCAAACTGAGTCGATCAACGACTGATTTTATTTGATGAACTGATTGATTTTTATTGAAGGGAACAAATAAGCATATCCAATGTAAATATTCTACAGTCTCCATGTTTTCTATAGTATCTGTTTATTGGGGACTCCAATTCACACTTAGATTTGATTTTCATTGAATTTGATGTAAACAGAAGAAACGTTAAATCAGCAAATGCTCCCACTAATGGAGACTTGAAATGAAGACCAAATATCAGTGAATAAATGTCAAAAAGCTTCATTTCAAAATAAAGTTTGTTAATTGCTGGTTGATTAATGGATGATTGTGAAGAGAAAGTTGTTTAGAAGATAAAGAAACTCACAACTAAGATATCTATTTTTTTACATGCGCATGGGCGGCCACGATCTAATCTGCTCTACACCAGAGTGTGCACAGCAGACGTGACACAGAAAAACCGCCCAGGGCATTCAGAACATCCTTTTATTTATACTTGAGCCTTCAAGGAAGTAGGAGTGACATGTTCAAAATACAAAAACATTTCCATAAAAGGAGAAAGAGACCGTTAGCTTGCCTGTTAACAAAGGAGGTACTATGTATGTCACAGCATTCCTCTGCACATCTGTTTTCACTCCCTTTTCCTGTGGTATTTTCAATTCACAAGCTCTTCTTCCTTTATATGAAGCTACAACTAAACACAATTCACAAAATTACAAATCTTTCAACATTCCCTCCTGTTTGTAGCTGAAATTAAAGAGATACATCAATGTGTTTCAGACACAGACCCTACATTGTGAGTGCTTTCGGTCTGGTCGTCATAAAATGTATATCATTCAAACATAATCATTCATCACATTAGTTTCATACTCATCGTCTTCTCCTTCTTCCTTGTCTGGCACAGTGATATATGCAACGAGAGATTGAGATATCATCCTTGATACCATTCCTCTTACACAGGGGATAATGCATGTAGTAAAGATACAAAACATGATAAGTATTAGGCCAAAAAACATCAAAACCTTAAACATCAATGTTCTCCATGAGCCGCTCATAAACCAATCCCACCAATTACTTTGTGAATTTGCCCAATCGGTTACCTGTGCCTGTTGAACATTTCTAAGTAATTGTAGAGCATTTGTCATATTATCAGAATGCACATTGTCTGCAATATACAGTGGGGCAAAAAAGTATTTAGTCAGCCACCGATTGTGCAAGTTCCCCCACTTAAAATGATGACAGAGGTCAGTAATTTGCACCAGAGGTACACTTCAACTGTGAGAGACAGAATGTGAAAAAAAAATCCATGAATTCACATGGTAGGATTTGTAAAGAATTTATTTGTAAATTAGGGTGGAAAATAAGTATTTGCCTTCAATGTCCTGCATTGAGAGTATTGCCAGGCACACGACCTGCCACTTCTCCCAGCTGTCCATCGTGTGTCCAGCAAAAGTTCCTGCATGTCATGTAATCCCAATTTGATGATCAAATCCAACATTTCTTGATTTAGAGAACAAGACAGAGAGAGTCTCTGAGAATTAGACAAGACTAGACAAGGACAAGAGAAGCCAAGCAGGAAAGTTAAGGGAGGGAGAGGGCTCTTGGCCGCCACCAAGAGCCAGATGAGAAAAGTTGTTTTGAAAAGAGCTTTCTGTGATTGTTGTGGACCCAGTGTCCAGTAAACATGGGATAATAACGTCTGTGAAGGTTCTCAGTCATCAAGGTCATCCTAGTCTAAGGAGCTTGGAAAGAAAAGCGTCTGGACTTCTCTAAGTTGCTTGAAGACCTTTCACCTCTCATCCAAGAAGCTTCTTCAGTTCTAGGGTTAAATGTAGTGGTGCAACGGATCACAGTTGATCCGTAATCCGAACCAATCCCACTCCACAGTTCGGCACGCAAGTGATCCGAAGATTCGAAAAAGAAGGAAAAAAGTATGCGTATGGTGCGCGTGGTGGGTCTGTCAAGGGATAGTTATGGCCAGTGCTAGCGATCCAAGTGGAGGAGCAGAGGAGTTTGCAGTATTTAAGCAGCCCTTTGCTGCCCAATCCGACCGGGCTAAAGCTATTACAAAAGCTATTGGGGTGTTTAGCTGCAGACGGGAGGCTGTATTCCGTTGTGCAAAACAAGGGGTTTAAACTATGATGAACGTGCTTGAGCCACGCTATGATATCCCGTTCGCGTCCACTTTAGTGGCAAGATCGTTCCAAGCATGTATGAGCAGGAAAAGATTTAAGTTGTGGCTGAACTGTCCCAGGCATCTTCTGTTGCCCTAACTACTACAAATGGGTGGACCTCCAGGGCAACGAAAAGCTACGTGACCGTGACAGCTCAGTATATCACAGCAGAATGCGATATAATGAGCGGTATGTATTATTGTAGGGTCTACCTTACAATATAAAGCGCCTTGAGGTGACTGTTGTTGTGATTTGGCGCTTTATAAATAAAATTGGATTGAGTGGTAGATACAAAGCCCTGTACTGCTCTATATTGTACCATAATTTTTTTTTAATAATTGCGTGGAATGAGTCTTGAGTTGAATGTTTTAACAGGCAAAAAATACTTCAATGAGTAAATAAGTAAATATTAAATTTTTGTCTTTTTTCTTTTTTTGCTGATCTGAAAATTGATCCGAATTGATCTGTTGCACCACTAGTTAAATGGTGGAGAGTCCCAGATTTAAACCCCGTGGGAGTATCCCCCAAAGAGGATGGGTGGGTCACCCGTTTTCACGCCTTGGCTCATGTGAGTAAGTAGAGGATCATCAGGGGGTCCTTTTGTCCCTCTTTGGGGGGATACTCCATTTGACCCTAGAACTGAAGAAGCTTCTCGGATGAGAGGTGAAACGTCTTCAAGCAACTTAAAGAAGTCCAGACGCTTTTCTTTCCAAGCTCCTTAGACGTGGGACAATAACTGCACCCAAATCAACCTCCCCTTCAAAGCATTCACCAACTTGATGACCGAGTTCTACATTGTCGGAGCCTTGTGACCTTCCCACCGGTGTGTTGCTCTACACCCTGGTGGGTGCTAGTTTTCCGCCACCTTAGTGGTTTGGTTATTAGCCATTTTTCTTTTTTCCTGAAAGGTCACGAAAGCTGTCACTCATTTTCATGAGACACACGAACAAAATAACGACAGATTAGTAACGCAGTAATGCAGTGTGCTTACGGGAAAGTAACAGCAATCTAATTACTTTTTTGGCAATAGTAATCCCTTATATTAATCATTACTTGAAAAAGTAATCAGATTACAGTAATGCATTACTTGTAACGCGTTACTGCCCATCTCTGGTGAGGACAGAGGTAATGAGTTGTGTTGTTCAACAGATTCGACACTGCAGTTAATGCTCACCCCCATACTGACTTACCTGTAGTCAGCCTGCAATCCACAACCACACCACTCTCTCTCTCACTCTCCACATTGCACCTTTGCCACCTCTAAACGTCCTGACACCCTTCCCCCACCCATCACTTTCACTAATGACCAGGTTCAAAGACAACTGAGAAGACTCCACTCGGGCAAGTCTGCTGGACCAGACGAGGTCCCCGTGTCCTTGAGACCCCCAGCTTTGTGGAGTCTTTCATAAACTGTTCATGTTGAGTCTGAGTCTGCATAGGGTCCCAGCTCTGTGGAAGGCATCATGCCTTGTTCCTGTTCCTGTACTCAATGGCCCCCAGGACTACAGGCCTGTGGCACTGACTTCCCATGTCATGGATACTTCTCTCGTGTCCTAGATTGTTGATTACCTGACAAAGACCACAATATGCGTTTCTTCCACATTGTGTGTCTGATAAGGTGATCAGCAACACAGGGGCACCACAAGGGACCGTCCTCCACCCTTTCGTCTTCAGCCTCTACACCACAGACTTCAGCCACTGCAGAGAGTATCGGGGCAGGTTTAGCTCAGTAAGTAGAGGGATTGCCCCATGATCGGAAGGTCAGGGGTTCGACTCCACTGAACAGCTACCCTGAGGTACCCCTGAGCACCGTCCCTACACACTGCTCCCCGGGTGCTGCATTGGTGGCTGCCCACTGCTTCACTGGGTGAATGGGTTAAATGCAGAGGAGTAATTTTCCTACGGGGACTAACACATTATTATTATTATTAGAGGCCTGCCATCTTCTGTCTCATCTGTCTCTGTGTGATTTATTACTATTACTGAAGGCTACTGCCATACCAATACCAACTAGATTTTTAAATCTTAATATAAAATTAATAACAGTAGGGTGGACATTAGGTAAGGCTGCACTTTTTGCAGCGATCTCAAAGTAACTGTATTCTGAATGTAACCCAGGTTAAAAGTTGCATAAATAGTAAAAGATAGGTAAAGTCTAAGAATATAAATAGCAAAGAGATAAATTTATTTTGTTTATTTGATTATTTATTAAAAAGTCAAAGTTCATGTAAAATGATTTAACATGTTGTTTAAAATAAGTTATCTTTCTTATGTTGTGAATTGCTTGTGAAAACTTTAGTTTCCTACGGGGTTATGGTCTGTGAAAGTACCACAAGGTTGCAGGGTATAGTGCGTGAATTACACAGAGCAGTCGGAGAAGTTAGCTTGTTTTCATGTATTATCAGTGAGTTTAGACTTTTCAGAAAGACAAGTGTCGGTAAGCTAGTGACATGACACGGTAAAGTTTCAGCGTGAAGCTGCTGGACTGTGTGTTTTGTTTCCTGCCGCTGAGTTGGAGCAGAGGTTCCCAAAGTGGGGGGCCATTACAGACGGGGCGCGATATGAATAATAAAAAAAAAGAATGCCTGGACACTGCTAGCATAATGGACAGGTTTTTGACGGGGTTCCTACACTTTGGCAGTGGCCAAAGCATTGTAGCCGTTCCCACTCGTTCAGTTCCATTGCAGAGATGTTGTTAGTGGCATTATTCGTGGTGACACAGACAAGGTGGCATTCTTGCAATCCCCATGACTCCAGTGTATCTCTCAGACCTAGACACATTAATTCTTAATTAGGGGTCACTCGGAATTACTACAGCCAGCACAGTAGCCGAAAATATTTGTTTTACTAACATGCATATCATATGTTAGTTAAAACTAATATATATATATTAATATTACATGCACGTATATATGCACACAATGTACTTTATGCACGTTAAATATGTACCAATGGCAGACTCATACCTTTGGCTACCATGCCTCCGGTGTGGTCATCTGGAAAGTACGCAGTCTGTAAACAGCGAGCGCAGAGGGTCCAGTCTTTGTTAATAAAATGGATGGTTACGCTCATGTAGGGCTGCGTATCTCTGCTCGTTCATAGGTCAGTAGTCAAGGCATAATGCACGACACTGCAAATATCCTTCTCTACTTTGGCCCGACATGTGTCATATAAGCAAAGCAACTCGACTTTACTGAAGTGCTTACGCTTTGACGAGGTCACGAAAGCTGTCCTTCTCAACTACATAAACAGGGGCCATGCCTTTACAAATGCAATACGAGATGGCTCCTGTGATTTGTTTATGGCGCTGGGACGTTTTCTCATACGACGTGCCTTGTGTGAAAGACTGCTGTATCTACGGCTGGCTATAGTTTTTCTTTTCCCAACTTGCTCCCGTTGTTCCACAACTTGGTTTAGCTCGGATTTTCTGGATTCCTTTCAGTGAAAGTGCTTCTTCTTGGGCTGCCTAGGTAGCTGTCTCTGCCTGTTGCATATCCAGGCATGAAACTGCAACCTGTCCCGCATCAATCATTTTGAGTTACAGTAAAGCATGACGCAAATCCGGGTGCACATAAAGCATCACCAAACCACAAGACGGAGTGTCTTTGCGAAAAATATCATTTTTTTATATTTTATTTTCTCTTGCATAAAGTTAGAGTATGTATAGTGACAAGACAACACTAACATATTTGCCACAGGCTATTTAATGATATATTTTATGTAATAATTTATAAAATTAGGTTAGAAACGATAGAAGACAAATGGCACGGTAGCCACTTTTCTATCGTCCACACAATATATATTGTCATATCGTCCAGCACCAATGGCCTGGATGCCCTGTCACATGCACCAAGTGTCACAGCTGTCCTGGAAGTGACTGTGAATTCTACTGCCATGCGCGCACTTCACTGCTTTGATGGCACAAGACAGTTTGGCCCTCGCTGTTCCCAGGGCCACCTTGTCGCCTGCTCTGAAGGGGGAGTCTTGGATCCTTAGCAGCTCACACACTTCTGCGGTCATCCACGGTTTCTGGTTGGAGCGTGTTATGATAGTGTTTCTTCTGCCCTCGCACTTAACTAGGCAGATAGACAACCATCATCCCATGTAGAAAAACCACACCGTTGTTCCTTTCTGGTGGATTTATTTGATTGGATGCATAGCATGGCTTTGCTGAAATACATGAATGGATGAATGGTGAGTACGGTGGCCCCTAGAGACAAAGCACGTACAAACTCCAAAACACTTGCAAACTCCAAAACACTTGCAAACTCCAAAACACTTGCAAACTCCAAAACAGATGTAAACTCCAAAACACTTGCAAACCCCCAAACACATACAAATTCCAAAACACAACGGAAGTGCTCCAGGACACTAGGGGCAGTGTTGAGCTTTTGTTACCTAGTAACTACACAAGCCAGGAAGTGCCAATGACCGGATTTGGGCTGTATCCCAATTCAGGGTCTGCAGCCTTAAAGGCCACATTTTAAGGCCGATTAAGTCACAGTGACACGACAAAGGCTGTCCCAATTCAAAGGCTGCTCGAAATGTGGCCCTCAAATGTGTCCTTAATTTCCCTGAATTTTAAGGATGGGTCGGTGTAGCCTTCATGGCCCAACATATCCCAGACTTCATAGCGTGGCGGTGGTGTGGATAATTTTGCCGAAAAAAATGGCGGAAGCGGAGCTGCCGAAGAGTAAACTTTCAGAAGTAAGTACTGAATATTATGTCACTTATTTAAGCGCAAATGTTTTTATAATGAAGAACATTAAAACATTACTGTTGGCCACATGTCGGGAAAGTTATGTGACATTAGCGATGTTTGTACTAACTTGGTTTTAAAGCCTTTACTTCAAAATATACGCCGTTCAATAGTTAACTTTAATCTTACAGAGAATCTGATGATTTTATGGATAATTAAAGTCAGTTATATATCCACAAACACAACAAGCTGAAAGTCAGTGATGCTGCTCGGTTTGCAGTCCTGAATATCACAGCACAAGCAGGATTCACTGCACTGTTAATGTTAGCTATGTTATATTGCTGCCTCTGTTCGGTGGTGTCGAGCCAAACGGACTTTAACGTGTGTTTGAACGAGCTGACGGTTCACTCGTTAAGCTGAAAGAAAGATGCTTTAATCACAGCAGTCACACATGTGTCCACTGTACCATCTGGGAACTCTTCTTGTTTAGCACTCGTAATAACACAAACACTAAATCCTCCTTCTCTTGTGCTGTTTTGTAGCAGTGTTTATACCTGAGACTGTCACCTGTCTGTCTGTCCTGCACTCTCTCTCTTTTTCTTTCTCTCTGATTGTGTAATAAAAGTATGAACATGTATTTATAAATTACACTTGTGTTTGAATCCTGCAGCTTATCACACATTTGATTTCCATGTGTGACAACTGCAAGTGTCCAGAGTGAGGACAGACTGAGGGACCCACTGCTGCACATCATCTGTGAGGCTTTGCACCCCTGATGATCCACCAGGACAAACTCAGCAGTGTGTGAGGAAGAGGAGGAGGAAGAGCCAGCAGCAGCTGACAGATGGAGAGAATAGACAGACTGTTCCCTCTTTGTGAAGGACTGCTGGAAAAGTTTAGAATAACGAATTGTCTGTCCTGAATCAGTCTTATTAGGTAATGTTCAAATAATTTGATCATTCCAGTGTTTTCAGTGTGGGAGAAAGTACTCAGGGCCTTCAAGTAGAGATGGACCGATCCGATATTACGTATCGGTATCGGTCCGATACTGACCTAAATTACTGGATCGGATATCGGAGAAAAATAAAAAATGTAATCCGATCCATTAAATATCACGAAAGCACCTCACAAAACTTGCAACACGCCGTAACTCGCCTCAGAACGACGTTAGCACGTCGGAGCAGTATGCATCACGTGATAGAGCAGCTGTGGCATGCGGGACCTGTCGGTGGTCTGGATAGCATGTGGAGCTTCGCTAGCAACCTGGCATTTCATCTCCGACAAAGTTATCCCCGAGAGAAGTAAAGCAAGTGTGTAAGTCCATCTCTGAATGTTTGTAAAGCATTCCCACGTTAAGCTTAACGAGCGACTGCCTCTCGCTCTCCGGCTGCTACTTCAATCGTGAAACTGCTAATGATCAGCTGATCGGCTTTTCTGTGGCGAGTCCGTCTCTCTTGTTTGTTTTTGGTCCACTTTGCACCAGAAAGAGGAAACCAGCGGCTGAACAACAGCAGCACATTTAAGCTTGATAAGCTGTTGTTAGAATTTATTTAATATTACTTTCTACACCAGGATCTTTTTCTATGTAGCTGACGGCTGGTAACTATGCAGGGGCGGATCTAGCAAAGTTTAGCCAGGGGGGCCGATAGGGCATTAACTGGGAAAAGGGGGCACAAAGACATCCTTTTCTTTCTTATTCTCATTTAAAATGTCGAGCTTTTAATAAATAATTATCTGACACCCAAAGTTTTAATTTGATGTAAAATGAATAGAAGTCAATTACTGTATATAGTGACTATTAAGTCTAATATATATACCCTAGTAAGCTATAGTACTTTTTACTTTGGGAAGGTACCATCTGTGCAGTCTGCAATTTTGTTGAAGAAAGATGTTGAATCTATTTAATATTTCTTGAAAAATAATTGATTTCTGTGCATTTTTTTTTTACACTGCATCAAATTAAGGTTGATTACGTCGATTAAGCATCATGAGGTGAAGCGTGAGGGGTGGTTCCTTATTTTTTATTTATTTATTTTTGTTGTTGCTGGGAGTTGGAACCCTATTAGTTAGGTTGCTTAATATTTACGCTAAGTACTCTTTAAAATACCAGAATAGGGAGGATGGTGTAGGTCTAAGTTTATTAGATTGATCAGTATTGCTGAACTATGAAATATTTTTTTGTATACAGGTATAACAGAATAGCTTTAGTGTAGTTGTTGTTTTAAACTTGAGTATGAACTTGCAGACTTGCAAAATGCAGCAAGATATTTTAAAAAACAGTTTTGTTGATTAAAAAACACTATATCGGATTCATATCGGTATCGGCAGATATCCAAATTTATGATATCGGCATCGGTATCGGACATAAAAAAGTGGTATCGTGCCATCTCTACCTTCAAGTTACACACTATGAAAGGCAGCAACAAGTTTAATGTTCAGAAACCTAAAGTATGTATCAGCAGCAGAATGGAGCTAAAAAATAAATGTTTATTTCAGTTCTATGAAGCTTTGAGTATTTTTGATTAGTAGCACTGCTGTGTTTTTTGCATCATATTGGTGTAATTGTTTATATGCTTTATATATTCTGAGGTAAGTTGACCTATAGTGTTACATCATATTCTACAAGGATGTTATGTGTTTGTATACTTTCTGCCCAGTTTGACCCATTTAGCAGAAGTCAGCCTGTTTAAGGTTCTGATATCTATTCTGTATGACTTAAAGCAGTTATGACATGGTCTGATTTTCTCACCCAAAAAAGGAATATTTCATATATCAGTCTACTCTTCATTCTATCAGAAACAGTTTTCACAGCTTGTACATTTTCTTTTTACACATATATGTAAGCATTGAGCCAAATTTTGTAATGCCAATATACTGAAGGAACAACATTTGTCTCTTATATATGATACACCTATATATGCACTGTCAAAGATACTTGTCTTTGAGTGAATATTTAAGGTGATAAGACATATAAATAACTGTAACTTGAATCTGTACTGAGGCTTAGTATTTGGCACAGAGTTCATGTTCACTGCTGTAATAGCTAATAATGATTAATATAATAACTATAATATTGGCCATATTATATTTACATTACCAAAGTGATATGACTTTAGTCTCATGAACAACATTAGCTAATTGTTATTTACTAACTAATCTTAAATGACTGTTCAGTACAGAAATGAAGCCCAAAAATCATGTTTTACTATCCTGTGGTCTCAGCCTCAGATACTTATCAAATCACACAAAGCTCTTGTAGAAACAAACAAACAAATGAACAAAATATTTTCTCCTTCATTTCTGTCAAATCAAGTTGTATGACACGTTTCCAGCGGTTAGTATCATGGTTGCTAGGCAACCTGGGAAGCGCGACGGAGACTAGACCGTCCCATACAGACAAACTTGCCGTTTATTTCGCAAATCGAGCTCAACACTGCCCCTAGCGTCCTGGAGCACTTACGTTGTGTTTTGGGGTTTGCATGTGTTTTGGATTTTGCAAGTGTTTTGGAGTTTGCAAGTGTTTTGGAGTTTGCGAGTGTTTTGGAGTTTGCGAGTGTTTTGGAGTTTGTACGTGCTTTGTCTCTAGGGGCCACCGTAGGTGAGACTGTAAACAAACACAAATATCCCGTGTGAGCTGACATAAGCAAACATTCTTAGAATTAGAAAATGCTATGACCTGTTACTATGCAAAGCAAAGCAGAACGAAACAAGCTAACAAGCTAACATTAGCGGTTAGCTAGCGCTAATTAGCATCTAGGCTAATGACTAATAAAGCACATCATTGAGTGAATTTACTTTCTTAAATATCACAAACAACACACGGCAGTTAGTGCTAAACATTCACTGGTAAAACACAATATTACTGCCAACTTACAGACTGTGCTGGCTTAAGAGGCAGCATAGGCAGGCACAGGAGTAGCAAACTGTCCTTCTCCCGTTAGACAGGAAGTAATGAGAAGTAGCACTTCCGGTAGAATGTCAAAATAAAAATGAACAGTGTGCCAGAAACGAATAAAGATTGCATGAACTTATATAACACTACATAACGTGAGGGGTGACTCTTAAGGAGCCAGAACAGTGTTGGTGTCAGTGACATCATCGATGCACTTGGTGATGTAGCTGATCACAATGATGTGTACTCCTCCAAGTTGGTGTGGTCGCCATTACAGTCTCCGCGAACATGTCCCAGTCAGTGTGCTCAAAACAGTCCTGAAGAGCAGACAGAGCTCCTGCAGGCCAAGTTCTCACCTGTCTCAGAACCGGTTTGCAGCGTCTGACGACCGGTCTGTATGCCGGAATTAGCATAACAGACAAGTGGTCTGAGTGTCCGAGTTGGGGGCAGGGCTTCGCTCTGTAAGCGCTGGGAATGTTTGTGTAAACAAGATCCAGTGCGATTCTCTGTGTTGATGGAATTTCAGAAGCACTGGCTTGAGATTTGCGTGGCTGAAATCTCCGGTGATAATAAACAGTCCGTCGAGGTGTGAGTTCTCGAGCTCGCTGATCTCCCCGTACAGCTCGCAGAGCGCCTCCTTAGTATTAGCGCTGGGTGGGATGTACACTGCTGTAATGAGCACAGCGGTGAATTCCCGAGGTACATAAAAAAGTCTGCATCTAACATTCATAAACTCTACAAGCGATGAGCAGTAATTAGAAACTAGCACTGAGTTCTTGCACCATTCCAAGCTGATGTAGACACACAAGGCCAAGCCACCACCTCAAGTCTTACCGCACAGAGCTGCATTTCTGTCTGCACAAAATGCGCTGAGCCCATGTAACTGAATGGCAGTGTCGTGGACTCTGTCGCTGAGCTATGTTTCTGTGAAAGCAAAGACGTGACAAATTATATACCAGTTTTTAAACTGTATTGATAGGCAACGTAAAACCAGAGTTATGATGAAAAATACACATGATGTTATTGTCTGAATAAAACAGTGGTGTTTATAGTGGGAAGAAACAGTAAAAACGGCGTTTTCTACTGACAGCAAAGAAAAGAAAAAACACCCCTTCCGTATTAGTGGAAAAATGTACTGTAACCCAGTTCCTAAAATCATCTCAAACAAAAAAAGAGAAGAAAAATTTAAACATTTAATGTTCATTGTCCTGTTCTTACTGTCCCTGTTAATGAAAGTGAAATGAGATCAAAATATTTATTTAAACATAGAAGGGACGCAGATTATATATGATATGCTCTGGTCAAACAAGGGTTAAGTTTTCTCAGAGGGTTGATGAGCTCTGATGAGAGCCTATTGTTTTACTCCACTCCTCGCATGTCAGCCAATCGGTGAAGCTCTAGGCAGCTCTTGTCCCTCCTTAGTACCAGCTCCCAAGTTTTCAGTCTCTTGCTTCTACAGCCGAACAGAGCAGACGGACTAAAACTTTTGTTATCGGTAAGCTGGAGAAATTAACCTCTAACGAGTTAAAAAAATACCATCTAAACTGATATTTTTCACAAATTATGTATTTTTGCACTTGTTGTTGTCAAGGGCAGAGCGAAACCGGAAGGTTTACTGAGCTGTGGCTCCACATAAATGCTGAGCATCCACTCGACGGCGGTAAGCTAAATGTGGCTAATCAGACACGTGATGTGCGGAGTGTGGGTACAGTTGTTCGATGTCTCTGAAACGCACTGTTGTTATGCTAGTTAGATCATTAACTAAGTCATTAACATGTGAAAAGCTGTAAATGGTTAAAGCAGCTAAAAATAACTTTATGAGAGATAATTGTAAGCAGACTTTATCCTGCTTCCTGTTTAAATTTTGATGTCAATCAGTTGTCTTACAATACTCAGTATTGAACACTTGGAGTTAATGTTTAGTGTATTTCCACTTGTACTAGTAGGCCTATGGTACAAGCAGGATTAAGCACGTCTATTTTAATACTCCTATTTGTGGACTCAGTCCTTGTGTTTACGTGTTATTGAAATTGATTATTTGCACTTTGTTCAATTTCTGATAAGCATTTGCATATTATTCCATTTCTTAAAAGGGGTAATATACTTATTTATTTGTGATAAGATATATATGTACAGTGAGTTTATTTTGATGGATGTAATTAATGTTTACAATGAAAGTGAATTATATGGTGGCTATAATTCCTGAATGTTTGCAACCTTGTAGATAATCTTTAATGTTACTGCAGGTTACAAATAAGTATTGAACCTTGATACTGTGAAATTTTGGATATTGATACTTTGACCTTTGAAACTTGATATTTTAATGTTGTACAACGTGACTGAACTGATGATGATTGAATTGATGATAGCTGATCTGAATAGTAGTTACTGCACTGTGACACTACTTTAGTTTAATTTGTGAGAGTTATCCTTAAAGGGCAGGTGACATATATTTGGCCATTGTTTATAGGTCAGGTTTTTATATGGGACGAATCCAAAGACCAGGTCAGCGATTCCAGAACCCAGAGTGTTCCAGTGTTCACTGGATGGCGAGCCAACCCAAGATCCTAGGAGACGATATACATATACACGCACACTCATTTGCACATTGATGGACTACAATCCTCTACTGTACAAGTAGTACGGTAGGACAGACAATCACACACACACTCCTTGTCGGACGAATTCTATTGGAATACACCTGTTTGTCATGGGCCCCACCGGTACCATTTGGACTTAAAAAAAGAGACTAATTCTTTTACTTGTGCACAATTTTTATTTAATTCTATTTTTTTGCTACTTTGGGGGAAATTTTTATACTTGACATTCTGTTAAAACCTGTTGTAATACTGTGTTGTTTACAAATTTCTTTTACAAGGCTTAACATCACTAAAGTACTTTTAAAGCCACATAACTGTGTTTGTCTGGTTTCTCTGCCATTCGTGTACCAGAGCTCTACGAGTCGTTCTCAGTCTTCTGATACTAGCCCAAATTACTTATTACTTTGGTAATTATCCATTGGTACTTTATGTAACTTCACGTAAGTGCTACAGTACCATGTCGACCAATCAAAAAAATGATATGGCAACATTTGACATTTGGTTGTTTAGGAAGAGGGGGAAGTTTTAGGAGTGACACCGCTGAGAGAGAGAGCGATAGAAAGAAAGAGAGAGTGAGTCAAAGGAGCTTGCAAAGAAAAGCGTCTGGACTTCTTTAAGTTACTTGAAGACGTTTCACCTCTCATCCGAGAAGCTTCTTCAGTTCTAAGGTCAAATGGTGGAGAGTCCCAGATATAAACCTAGTGGGAGTAACCCCCCACAGAGGGACAAAAGGACCCCCTGATGATCCTCTAATCCCCTGAGCCAAGGTGTGAAACTGGGTGTGGGTCCCAATCAGCCAGAGTTTCGGGTGAGTTCATTGTGAAACCTGGCCCCACCTTATCATGCAAATTCCTGAGATCAGATGGCCCAGGCTGTGAGTGGGCGTTAAGGCGTCTGGGAAGGGATCTCAAAACTGGATTATAGATGGCAGACAGTTGGTGTCGTAAACCACCGCCTCTGTTCAAAGATGGTCGCTCACAGTGGACATAGATGGCTTCTTTCACTCCTCTTTCAAGGGGAGATGCACCGTGGATAAGGGAAGGTGCACCGTGGTCCTAAACACTACAGATTACCACACAAAGATCACTACTCTCCTCAGTGACAACAATACCTACGAAGCCCTAAAGCGAGATCCCACAAGCAGCTACAAAAAGAAAGTTATAGCTTGCCTTCAAGACTTTGAAAAGGACAAAATTATTGACCGCCTTACATATCACCGCCTTTACCCAGGGGATGCCATACCCTGCATTTACGGACTTCCTAAAATCCACAAGGAAGCGGTCCAACGCAGACCTATAGTCAGTAGCATAAACTCAGCCACTTATAACATTGCTAAACACCTTGCTACCATCCTTGCTCCTCTCGTGGGGAACACCCCACACCACATCAAGAACTTCACCGACAAGGTCCAGAAACTTACCCTGGATCCAGATGAAACCATGGTGTCCTTTGATGTAGTCTCTCTCTTCACTTGCATACCCACCACGGAGGCCATGGAGGCTGTCAGAAAACGACTACAAGAAGACAGCTCCTTGGAGGACAGGACCAACTTCACACCCGATCGGATTTGCACACTGTTAGACCTCTGCCTCACCACTACATATTTCAAGTACAACGAAGGCTTTTACAGACAAAAACATGGCTGTGCCATGGGCTCCCCCGTGTCACTTATTGTAGCCAACCTTTACATGGAGGAAGTGGAAAGGAAGGCTCTTGGCTCTTTCAAAGGAAGAGTACCCAGCCACTGGTACAGATATGTAGACGACACCTGGGTCAAAATCAAGACAAAAGAAGTGGAATCCTTCACTGCGCACATTAACTCTGTGGATAAAAACATCAAGTTCACCAGGGAAGACACAAAGGACAACTGTTTGCCTTTCCTGGACTGCGCTGTGCACATTGAACAGAATGGCAACCTCAACATCGAAGTTTACCGGAAGCCCACACACACGGACCAGTACCTCCTGTTCGACTCCCATCACCCTCTGGAACACAAACTTGGAGTAATTAGGACCCTACACCACCGGGCAGAACATGTTCCCTCTAAGCCTGAAGGTAAAAAGAAGGAACACACGCATGTAAAGAAGCACTCAAAACGTGCGGCTATCCTAAATGGGCGTTCTTAAAGTCAGCAAAGAGGCACAGAAAAGAAGACCAGACACCAGTGAGGGAGGATAAGAAAGACAGACGCAACAACATTGTCATCCCCTATGTAGCCGGTGTATCAGAAAAACTCAGGAGAGTTGTCTCCAAGCACGACATCCCGGTGCATTTCAGACCCAGCAACACGCTCAGACAAAAACTGGTTCACCCGAAAGACAAAACGCCAAAACACAGACTTAACAATGTGGTGTATGCTGTACAGTGCAGCGAGGAATGCCCAGACCTCTACATTGGAGAGACCAAACAGCCACTTCACAAGCGCATGGCACAACACAGAAGAGCCACCTCCACAGGACAAGACTCAGCAGTCCATCTGCATCTTAAGGATAAAGGACACTCTTTCGAGGATGCCAATGTTCACATTTTGGACAGAGAGGACAGATGGTTTGAAAGAGGAGTGAAAGAAGCCATCTATGTCCACTGTGAGCGACCATCTTTGAACAGAGGCGGGGGTTTACGACACCAACTGTCTGCCATCTATAATCCAGTTTTGAGATCCCTTCCCAGACGCCTTAACGCCTACTCACAGCCTGGGCCATCTGATCTCAGGAATTCGAATGATAAGGTGGGGCCAGGTTTCACAATGAACTCACCCGAAACTCTGGCTGATTGGGACCCACACCCAGTTTCACACCTTGGCTCAGGGGATTAGAGGATCATCAGGGGGTCCTTTTGTCCCTCTGTGGGGGGTTACTCCCACTAGGTTTATATCTGGGACTCTCCACCATTTGACCTTAGAACTGAAGAAGCTTCTCGGATGAGAGGTGAAACGTCTTCAAGTAACTTAAAGAAGTCCAGACGCTTTTCTTTGCAAGCTCCTTTGACTACGATGACCTGGATGACTGAGAACCTTCACAGACAAAGAGAGAGTGAGTTTTGATACATGAGAGATTTGTGACGTTTAGCGTCTTTGGAGGTTTTAGTTAGTCTGTAGTGTAGTCGTTTTGTTTTGTGTGTCAGTTCTACTAATGAATGTCACAGTTGCTCCAAAAAAATTCCACCAAAAACAGATTGCAGTGTAAATGCTGTCTCCACGTGGAAAACTGGACTGATACACCTCCTGCTGTCAGACCTGCAGGGTTTAGGCCTGTGGTGTTCTCCTCTGTCTTTTAGTAGACACAAACTATTTTTTGGAGTGGCACAAATAATTTGTGTGCCTTCTTTTTTGATACAGAACACCTGATTGTTCTCTAAATAGTTTTAAATGGTTATATAAAAAACGCCTGAGGCCTTGGCTGCATTTTTAGGTAAATAGTAACGTATAACTTTGTTGTTTGCAAAACTTGCGCATAACTTTTAGAAATGTACAATTTCTATTTGCATTTCAAGTACTGAAAATGTTTTGTTAAACATGTTTGTGGGTTTTACAGTAAAAAACATAACTTTTTTTTCCACTCAAGTTTTTTGTCTGAATTTAGATCAATTGTGCTAATACAGTATGTCAAAATGAAAAAATAACTCAAATTTCAGACATTTGAGGTTGTGCTGAAAAGAATTATACCAAACAAGGCAAGATAAACAGTTTTTAAAGGTGAAATATAGAGGTCAAATCAAAAGTAGTCAAAAACAGCCAATTATACTCTGGAAGCATTATTTCAGCTCAGAGAAAACATATTAAAGAAATATGTAAGACTGCTTTCTTCCATTTGCGCAGTATCTCTAAAATTAGAAATATTCTGTCTCAGAGTGACGCTGAAAAACTAGTTCATGCATTTATTCTTTCTAGGCTGGACTACTGTAATTCATTATCATTAGGATGTCCTAAAACTCCCTGAAAAGCCTTCAGTTAATCCAAAATGCTGCAGCAAGAGTCCTGACAGGGACTAGACGTCTTCCATCAGCTTCTTGGCCAAAGTGAGGCGGGGTGACTGTTTATTGAAGGCGCATCTTCCTCTATGAGCCGTGAGTAAAATAAGCTGCAGTGCTCTTAATGTTATGAACAGACATGACAGTGGAAGTATTGCACCTGTTGACTCGCTGTCAGTAAACTTTGTAATTAAGCTGATGTATTTGCTGTGACAGACAAATTAGTGTGTTGTGTGAGCTGACAGACTCGTGTTTTGTTTGTGTTGACAGAGTACTGTCTGCGCAGCGCTGTGGCTCCCAGCATGCTCTCTGCTTCACACCGAAGCTGATTGTGGGCTGTCAGCTCGGCTCGCGTCTCTTTCCCTCCGTCTCTTTCTGCACATCTTCCTCTCTCGCTGAGCTGTCAGAGTCACTAATGTCTCTTTCTCTGACAGCACCGCCCCTCCTCCTCGGCTTCACTCTCTCGCTACTTGTCCCCGAATCACATTCACATTCAATAAAGCTCCTCTTCATCAGCCCAACGATCAATAACATCACTCGGTCCTGACAAATTCATTTGTGGGTAAATGGTGTGCATTCTCGGGCCTCCAGCTCTCCGGTGGACAGATGATCGCCGAGCTTTTCCGCAGAGCGGAAGGCGTCAGCGTGGACTCCTTGGTGACCAGGTCTCTCTGGAGTTTTTGACATTCAAACTTCAGCAGTGCAAATAAATCAGATAAATATTCAATGCTCTAAGAGCTGCTCATTATGAAACGCTGCTTCTGTGTCAGGGCAGCATATGATGATGGAACAGCCTCTCACTGATATGACGTGGTGATCAATCACCAAACAGGAAGCATGTAGAAAATAAGCATTAATGACATGTTGCTCATAAAGAATGAGGTCTGACAGTCCTTACTGTGTCCTCCAAACTACCCGGGGCATTTGGCACTCGTCCGGTGGTTTCAGGCTGCTGGTCATTTTGTGCATGTTGGACTGCATCTACATAATAATGTTAGAAGGAAGCACAGATGGCAGAATTAGGGCCTCCACATGCAAAGGGGCCCTTATGATGGTTTGAATTATTAGCTTCACAGGTGTCCCCTGACCTGGTGGTCTTCAGCAGGGAGAATGACTGGGATAAAAATTAGCACATCCTAATCTGAGGCTCAGTGGAAGAGGGTGGACTGTCCACTCTGGGTCAGGGAGACTTCAGGTTCCTGAAAGGGAGCTGAGCATAAGGGTGACACTGTCAGGTTACTCATGGATCTACATTCCTGCCCTCACCTTTGGCTGAGATGTAGAGAATGACTGAAATATTATAATCACTGACACACGCAGCAGTAATGAATGGCCTCTGAAGGGTGTCTGGACTCATGCTGAGAGTTCAGGTATTTAATAGGAGGTCTGCAGAGGAGGGTTGGCAGTAAAATCTCTAGGTGCAACAGATTGCTCATTAGTTTGTCATTTGAATGTCTTCCATTCTTCCATGTTGTGTTTGGTTTTGGTGAACATCACGGACAGGTTGTGGAGAAGTTTAAAAAATACTGACATGTCATGAGGGGCACAGATATAGATCCACTACAGCTATAAGGGATTTAAACCATCAGCTGATGGATCCTGTTCCCTTTTTCAGTCCGGACACTCGGTACCTTTGAAGTCGGGATTTCTTTGTTATCACACAGCCTGAGCCACAACAAGCAAGGATCATAATTCCAAAAGTGGCCCAGGTCTGAATGATAAACACAACCTGGCAAAACAAGAACGTCACGTTCTCCAGCAACACTCAAAGAAGACTCAGCACCCAGCAACACAGAGAATAAAACACAAGTAATATTAGTAAATGAGTCGTTTACTGACATACTCAGACAGCATGACTCATCACTAATATGTTTTCATCTCTTCTGTGAGCAGAACACGTCCACAACAACCCTGCAGTCAAATGTGTCACCACATCTGTGACTTCAGCTGTTGGAATATGTTGCTCAGAAAGCAGACGTTAGCCATGAAGCATGTAGTGTGTGTCTGATGGTCGCGATGGTCAGCAGACCGCAGCAGCGTGCAGATTAAACGATGATGGAGGCTTGATGTCGAGTTAGTAGAAGAAACTGCCTGCCGTGGATGGAGCACCTCCATCACATGCATCATATTCAGACCACTGTGTGTGAAAACGCTGCAGCTAGCTGAGCAGTTCCTCTCAGAAGCATCTGCCATCAGAAAAACAGATTTACATGCACAACCAAGCATTATCAGTCATCTCCTGCTACGTGACGTCAGATTTCAGCAGGTCCTCTAACAGCATTTCAAACACATCTGCAGTTCAAACCATCCCAGTGTCTCAGGTTTCTGACAGCACATGTTATATTCATTTTAATTTTGTCATCGTTTATCACATCATGCATGACGGCCAACATGCAATCTTTCACAATCTGTGAACGGCCTTTTCTTTATTACGATCCAGGAGCCATGAGGTCCTACAGATCCGGCTATGAGATGGAATTAAACTGCCGGTCTCTCCCAAGCTCCATCGGGAAAGTTTGTGTAGAAAATCTGATGTTTCTGAGTTTGGTGCCTCTACAAGTTTAAATCTTTAATCATCACAACACACTCACTGCTAATTAAACACAGGTTTGGACTTTAACATAAAGAACGACTTGTCTGTATTTTAAACATTTTTTATTGCTAATTTTACACTTTTGTGTTGAGAAAGATACGATATTGTTGTTGTCATATCAGTGAGTACTGCCCCCACTTGTGGAGACACTTTCACAACAGTGGACAGCATTGTTGGTAGAATATTGCTAGACTACAAGTAGTGCTATATTCACCGTCCACAGTAATGTGAAGCGAGATCATTACAACAAACTAAACATAATTTGCTGACGTACAGAATTCAATTTGAGGTATTTGGCCCGATAGCCCATCACAGGAGAACGAAATCCCAGCGGTGATGGGGATTAGGGCAGGATCCCCCGGAGTCTAGACGCTGGTGGTGGAGATGAAGGTGGAGGCTTGGATGGAGCCTGAGTGATGAGAGGCGGTGATGGGGAAGAGGTGGGTTGCACGAAGGCAACTGTAAGGGAGAAAGACAGCTGCACAATGAGATTTAAAGTACGATTTAAAGTTAAGGCTGATTGATCTGAAGAAGGCTGGCAGAAAGCTGATTGGACTAGACTCATGATGTTACAATCAGCTTGACAGCGTGGGAAAGAGGAAGTTTAGATTAGCCACTAACACTATGTGAGTGAAGTTGGCCCCCCCACCTTCTTCAAATCCAACAAAAGTGGTATCAAACGTTTGTGCTACGTTTGTGCTGGTTTGTGCTGCAAAAAGTTTCGTTTGTGCTACTATCATTTTAAAGATATTAATAAAAATTTCTAGAGATCATCAGAGGTCAACCAGCCCCCCCACATTAATTAAATCAAACTAAATGGGTGTCAATCAACTGTGCTACGTTTGTGCTGGTTTGTGCTGCAAAAATTTTCGTTTGTGCCGCTATTATTTTAAAGATATTAATAAAAATTTCTAGAGGTCATCAGAGGTCAACCAGCCCCCCCACATTAATTAAATCAAACTAAATGGGTGTCAATCAACTGTGCTACGTTTGTGCTGGTTTGTGCTGCTAAAATTTTCATTTGTGCTGCTTCTGTTTTAAAGATATTAATGAAAATGTAAAGGTCAAAAGGTCAACCAGCCCCCCCCCCCAAATCAAACAAAAGTGGTATCAAACGTTTGTGCTACGTTTGTGCTGGTTTGTGCTGCAAAAATTTTCGTTTGTGCTGCTATCATTTTAAAGATATTAATAAAAATTTCTAGAGGTCATCAGAGGTCAACCAGCCCCCCCCCACATTACCCAAATCCAACAAAAGTGGTATCAAACATTTGTGCTACGTTTGTGCTGGTTTGTGCTGCAAAAATTTTCGTTTGTGCTGCTATCATTTTAAAGATATTAATAGAAATTTCTAGAGGTCATCAGAGGTCAACCAGCCCCCCCACATTACCCAAATCAAACAAAATGGGTGTCAATCAACTGTGCTACGTTTGTGCTGCTAAAATTTTCGTTTGTGCTGCCTCTGTTTTAAAGATATTAATGAAAAGGTAAAGGTCAAAAGGTCAACCAGCCCCCCCACATTACCCAAATCCAACAAAACTGATGTTAAACGTTTGTGCTACGTTTGTGCTGGTTTGTGCTGCAGAAATTTTTGTTTGTGCCGCTATTATTTTAAAGATATTAGCAAAAATTTCTAGAGGTCAACCAGCCCCCCCATATTAATGGAATCAAACAAAATTGATGTCAAACGTTTGTTCTGGTTTGTGCTGGTTTGTGCTGCAAAAATTTTCGTTTGTGCTGCTATCATTTTAAAGATATTAATAGAAATTTCTAGAGGTCATCAGAGGTCAACCAGCCCCCCCACATTACCCAAATCAAACAAAATGGGTGTCAATCAACTGTGCTACGTTTGTGCTGCTAAAATTTTCGTTTGTGCTGCCTCTGTTTTAAAGATATTAATGAAAAGGTAAAGGTCAAAAGGTCAACCAGCCCCCCCACATTACCCAAATCCAACAAAACTGATGTTAAACGTTTGTGCTACGTTTGTGCTGGTTTGTGCTGCAGAAATTTTTGTTTGTGCCGCTATTATTTTAAAGATATTAGCAAAAATTTCTAGAGGTCAACCAGCCCCCCCATATTAATGGAATCAAACAAAATTGATGTCAAACGTTTGTTCTGGTTTGTGCTGGTTTGTGCTGCAAAAATGTTTGTTTGTGCTGCTAACATTTTAAATTTTTTAATAAAATAACGTCTTGATGCGTGCTTAATCATCCAAGTAAGTAAATCCCAAAAGGTTGATTCTGTTCATCTGGACATTTTCAGTTGGAGAAACGTTTCGTCACTCATCCAAGTGACTTCTTCAGTCTCAGCTGACTGCAGGTTTCCCCAACCTTATAAACAGTACATTTGCATAGTGAAGGAAACTAGCGCCACTGAATGAACAATGTGCTGGGGGGTTAGTTCCATGATTGTTATTATGCAAATTCTTATGACCATTGATCAATGACAACTAATCAAAGCCTACCGATCAATGGCCATGAGTACCATTCACAGAAAGTGGGGAATGGCTACAATCACAGCATTGTAAGGTGGCAAAAGATGTACTCTTGGGCCCCCCTTCTCGATTCAGAGATGGTCAGCATCCTGACAGCCCAATGGACGAAGCTGTCTCTCAGTCTGCTGGTTCTGGCCCGGAGGCTCTTCAGCAAACTGAAGACGCTGTTGAAGGGATGAGTGGAGTCACCTGTAATGGAGAGGACCTTCCAGATGAGGCAGGTGCAGTAGATCTCCTGGGGAGGGAGGCAAGAGAGGTCCCCACAATGCTCTTGGCTGCTTTCACTACCCGTTAGGGCTGGGCGATATGACCCAAAATTCATATCTCGATATTTTTTAGCTGGATGGCGATATAAGATATATATCTCGATATGTTTTTTTAAAGCCAGAAGGTAAGAACAAAAAGAGAGTTCTTAGTCAAAGCTGTGTCCCAGATGTCACACGGGCACTTTTATTAACATACAGCATAGATGTACATGAAAAAAACGACTCAAAAATAAATTATGAGCATTTATTAAATAATAATGTTCCATAAATAAAAGAAAACAATGTTGTTTTTGTGCATAACAAAGAGCTCACAATTGTGCAGCCAAAATGTAAACTAAAAGACGCTGAGCGTAATAACAAGGGCAGATTTCACAGCTGCTCTGTTCCCAAGTTCGTGACTGACAGCCTGGAGTTTGAAATCCGCTTCGTAACCATGTCTCTTAACAGGTGCCATTTATGGTCCTTATACACACACAATACGGTAATATTACGTTGAAGCACAGTACGTATCACTCCGCGAGGCTCCTCGGTAGCCGTAATGCTCCGACAATCCATCAAGCGCTGCAGCTCCGTAGCTTAGCAAAGTACTAAAATATTTTTTGACAGATTGCTGAGCGCCGTGTAGCACATAAAATCGGTTCGCGGTCATCAAGCACAACCAGATTCATACATAATGCGCGCTGTCGATTTTTGAGAAAATGAAAGGATTTCAGGCCGTGCATGGCGTTAGCGTGGTTAGCTCGTTAGCATGGTTAGCTCATTAACACGTTGACGCCGTCCAGCCCCACGCACGGGGCGATGCGCAGTAACTCGTTAACGGAGATTTGCCGTGTCCATCTTGTCGCTGCCTGCAGGTGAAGCAATGGGGGAGGAGGGGGAGCTGTGTTCAGTGAAGGAGAGGCGAGGCCGAGTAATGTTGCGTAAAGACAAAAGCGGATGAAAGAGAGGCAAACTTGTGGCTCCACAACTATAATTATAACGTAACATAGACTATATCGATATAAAAGATATTGTCACATCTTATATCTCGTATAAAAATATATCGATATTTTTAAAAAACTCGATATATCGCCCAGCCCTACTACCCATTTTCATTTTTTCCTGCAGAACCCAATGCAGGAGTCATACCACACAGTGATGCAGCTGGTGAGGACACTCTCAACTGTGCCTCTTTAAAAGGTGCTCATAATGGGGGTTGAATCTCTTGTGCTTCTCAGTTTGCAGAGGAAGTAGAGTCGCTGTTGGTCTTCTCCACATTCAGGGACAGGTTGTTGTTGCTGTACCACTCTGGCAGATGGTTAACTTCACCCCTGTAGTAGATCTCGTCGTGGGTCAGCAGAGTGAAGAGAAGGGAGCTCAACACACATCCTTGGGGAGCCCCCGTATTCCGTGTTCTTGGGCTGGAGGTGTTGCTGTCGACCCGTACTGTCTGCTGTCTTCCTGTCAAGAAATCTAGCAGCCCGTTATACAGCAAGGTGCTGATCCCCAGCAGATCCAGTTTGTGAATGAGTTGCTGGGGAATGATGGTGTTGAATGCTGAACTGAAGTCTATGAACAGCACTCTGACATATGAGTCTCTAGTGTTCAGATGTGTGAGGGCTGAGTGAGGGGCAGTTGAAATTCCATCATCGGTTGAGCGTTTTGACCGGTATGCGAACTGAAATGGATCCAGGTTGGGGGAAAGCGATAATTTGATTTGATGCATGACTAACCGTTCAAAGCACTTAACTTAATAATGATGGAGGTGAGTTTGACAGTGCTTGTCCAAGGATGTTATCAGGACCTGGAGCTTTGCGTGTACTGATTTTGGAAAGGGATCTCCACACACTGTCTGGGGATTGTGTCACCACGGTCTGCAGAGTGGGCTTGTAGTCTGTGATGGTTTGTATTCCTTGCCACTGCCTCAAGTACTGTATCTCTGCTGTCGCTGAAGCTTTGCTATAGCTGATGCCACGTGACAGGTTTGCCCTTGCTGTTCTTAGACTCACCCAATTCCCGGCTCTGAAGGCTTGCATTTTTCAACCTTAGGAGCATTTAAACCTGACCTGTGAGCCATGGTTTCTAATTGGCCCGGACAGTGATAGTCCTGGTCTCTGGGGGCTGGTTGACCTCTAGAAATTTTTGTCAATATCTTTAAAATAATAGCGGCACAAACAAAAATTTCTGCAGCACAAACCAGCACAAACGTAGCACAAACGTTTGACATCAATTTTGTTTGATTTGGGTAATGTGGGGGGGCTGGTTGACCTTTTGACCTTTACCTTTTCATTAATATCTTTAAAACAGAAGCAGCACAAACGAAAATTTTTGCAGCACAAACCAGCACAAACGTAGCACAAACGTTTGATACCACTTTTGTTGGATTTGGGTAATGTGGGGGGGCTGGTTGACCTCTGATGACCTCTAGAAATTTTTATTAATATCTTTAAAATGATAGCAGCACAAACGAAAATTTTTGCAGCACAAACGTTTGACATCAATTTTGTTTGATTTGGGTAATGTGGGGGGGCTGGTTGACCTTTTGACCTTTACATTTTCATTAATATCTTTAAAACAGAAGCAGCACAAACGACAATTTTTGCAGCACAAACCAGCACAAACGTAGCACAGTTGATTGACACCCATTTTTCTTGATTTAATTAATGTGGGGGGGCTGGTTGACCTCTGATGACCTCTAGAAATTTTTATTAATATCTTTAAAATGATAGTAGCACAAACGAAACTTTTTGCAGCACAAACCAGCACAAACGTAGCACAAACGTTTGATACCACTTTTGTTGGATTTGAAGAAGGTGGGGGGGCCAACTTCACTCACATACTAACACTTGGTAAGCAGGCATGTGAGTGACCTCACATGAGCTTCATTTTTTCAGTTTTGTGGAAGTACTGATCACACAGTGATGCCACTCCTGCTTGTTGGTTGGTCGTGCCCTTGAGCCTTGAGCCCGAAGATTTTCAACATAGATCTCTCTGATGTGTGGACAGACGACAGGATGGAAAGACTCTTACCTGATGATGACCTGATGGTGCCCCAATGTGTTCACAGCTACAGTTTGAACAATAAAAGGGGACACTGACTGCTCTGCAGAGCAGCAGGATCCATAGCTCACTGCTGGATTGTTCTGGGAGGTGGTTCAGGAGATCCTGGTTCCTTCCTGTGTTTATGGGACTGAAGGGGCTGCTCCTCAAACCATTTCACCACAGATGTCCTGCAGAAACAGGACAAAGCCACAGTTTCTCGGCTGAAGTCGTGGTCACTGGTTTTTATCTTTATTCTGTTTCATTCACCTATAGTGTAATCTCTCCCCTGTCTTCCAAGACATGTTGAAGATGAACAACAGAAATAACTAATGTACAATCCCAAATGAGAGAAAGTTAAGATCTCAGGAAAATATCATAAATAAATACATTTAATTTGAGTTTTGTATGAAGCCCATACCTATGATCACTTTTAATTTAGTTATTACAACATTTCCGGCCTGCAGTACTCTCAAAAAAACAAACAAACAGATTTTCAGATGTGATCAGAGTAAGCAGCATGGTTTCTGCATAACAAGCATGACTCTGTCACATATTAAGGAGCCCGAGCGACACAATGTCTTTAGAAATACCACGGTGCTGTCAGGTCTTATCTATACAGCACCTTGTACAGAGGTTTTTTAGATAAGAAGAATACATGATAAAGCAAAAACTAAGAAATACAAGATTAAATCAGAATTTAAAGAACTGGAAAATGTCAATAAGAGCTGATTAAAAGCAACTAAAAAGCAAACAGAATACATGAACTAAGCTGTCTGCAGACAACTTTCACCATAAAGGTGCACAGAAGTGACCCTCAGACATGTGTGAGGATAACATTAACTGACGCGTTCACCAAACTTTATGGCTAAACATGTTGCTTTATACCTGGACTCTCTGAGCTGCCACATGTCTCGGGATTAGCTTCTAAATCCCACAGAGATTAGATTGGATTAGATGAGAGCCGGGCGAAATAATGAATGCAATCAGGAGGAGCTCAAACTGTCGACCATGTTCATCTGATTCACACTGAGTGTATGCAAACCAGAGATCAGAGTTAATCCCATCAGCCCCCGTGTTATAGCGAGGGCTCATTAAAAGGGAACACTGGGAACCTTTTTAGATACAGACAGCACAGGAGGATGAAACAAGATTCTCCCACAAGTTCTTCAAACCCACAGACATTACTTTTCCATTTTAATCCCAGCTACAAAGACAGATATTCACAGAGGACCGTTTGTTCCACCAGCAGAAGCTGTAAGACATACAGAGCTACGGCGTGCACATGCTCTATGTCATGCACGACCTATGCATGCATGGGCGATATTACATCGATTAATGTTTATGAACAGACCATAAAGTCCGTGTCTGAGTGTCTTCATTAAGCCTGGTCCCATTAAAAAGTCACAAATTCAATCATTCTTTTGCTTTCATGAATTTCTCAGCGATGCATTTCAAAAGGCAGCATGAACCGAGAAAACACAGCTTTGAAAGACGTGACAGCAGGTATATTTGAACGCACATGTGACAATTTTCTGTCACAGATCTAAACCTGCGGTTTTTAATGCACAACCTTAACCAAGACATGTTTCTAAACGCTAGTAATGTATTAAATAAAAACAAATCACGAACATGAAACAGGAATGAGCTGATAATATCTCCCCCTCTCTCTCCAAGTCAGCCAACAGTCATAACAGTACCTGTCACAGCGAATAAGGCATGCTCGTTATTCATGCTACACTGTGCCTTTTAAACCCTGTTTCCATGATTAATTTAAAAGGATGAGATACTTCTGTGAATATAAACACGTAATGTGGTCAGTAGCAGAAATGGCCATCTACACGCCCTGATGCCCTCCCGTTAACAAGAAGCATCATATGCTCATTCTGGAAAACCAGAAGCACCGAACCACCTGACACCCAAAGCCATTCAGACGGCCTGTCAGCATTTATGAAGAAGTTAGCTGATGTAAAATAATCAGCATCAATGTTAGCTGCCGTCACATCTTTCATGTGGCTGTCAGAGCTAGTGAGTCAGCGGCAGGATTAATGTCAGCACTCCGCATTAAATTAAATCTTCCTCCAGATGTTCCCTGAAGAAACACTTCTGTGTTAAAGCTGTGAACATTTAGCGTCTCCTCTGAAGACGAAGAGGTTCCTGTGTTTGCCTGTCCGTCCCATTAAACGGCCTTCAGCTGACTCCTGTCATCGCTGGTGTTACTAAAACAAAGTCAAAATAATCTGAAGGTCACAATAAAAAGTCACTCAGTGTGTCAAGTATGCTAATGACAGATGGACTGCAGATAAACACTGAGGTGGACAGTGTTGGGAAGGTTACTTTTAAAATGTATTCCATTACAGATTACAGAATACATGCCACAAAACAAATTTTGTAACGTATTCCGTTACGTTACTCAATGAGAGTAACGTATTCTGAATACTTTGGATTACTTAATATATTATCATGCTGTTTACAACTACATGAATGTGATTTATTACTATTACTGAAGGTCCGCTGCTCCGAACCGTAGTAAAGGGACCTCTGGCTAATACGTCGGGTTCCGTGTCGGGCTCCGTGTCGGGCTCGTAGCCGAAAAATAGCTTTACTTTGTTGTCTGGGTCAACTTTGCTAGTGAGAGACAGAGAGAGGCGTTGAAAGGCTGCTCCAACGGAACTATTGTTTCGGAGGAAAACACGAACACGGTGTACAGTCGAGTCTTAATTAGTGATGGGATTTCCGGCTCTTTTTAGAGAACTGGCTCTTTCAGGTCGGCTCACTAAAAAGAACCGGCTCTTTCAGCTCCGAACCGGCTCTTCAGGTTGTTTTGTTGCTTTAATTAATTAATTATCAACAACAATATAAAATCATGCACAAAAGGAATTAATAATGTAAAAAAAACGTGGTTTTCTTTATGTGTGTTTACATAAATAAATATTTATGGGGACCCCTAGAGACAAAACACTTAGAAACTCCAAAGCACAATTCTAGCATGAACTGAACTTCCAAAACAGAGCTACCTAGATCACTTAAATTACACAATTGAATTCATATTTCTATTGTTTTTGTATTAATACACAAACACTCATATATATATATTCAAATAATAATTTAAAAAAAACTTCATTTACCTGTTACTACCACACACCCAATCCGATTGTTGGTACATCCTGGCTTGTGTAGCCACTAGGTAACAAAAGCTCAACACGGCCCCTAGCATCGTGGAGCACTTCTGTTGTGTTTTGGAGCTTTCTCGTGCTCCGGAGTTTGTACGTGTTTTGGAGTGTGTACGTGCTTTGTCTCTAGGGGCCACTGTAAATATACTTTTATTTATTCACTCCACATAAAAAAAAAAAAAAAAAATTATAAAGTACAAAAACCAACTATTTACATTTCATATATTTCAGCTTTTAACTACTTAAATATTCAGCTTTTTCCTTTTAAACAAATTTAAAGTGAAACAACACAAAACACTGCAAACCACAACACAATAAAATATAACTTAAAATATGGGGGAAAAAAGAACGCCCAGATCTTTAATTAAGGGAAAGTTTGGAAATACCTTTCTCTTAATTAAAATTTTTTTTAGAAATATTAATATCACACTCAACTGACTGCGTTTTATCTTCCCATTGCACTGATGGGTGGACAGTTCTTAGGTGCCTGTGCATGTTGTTTGTGGAGCCGGCTCTATATGATATCCTTTTCTTGTAGACTCTACACTCTGCCTTTGTTTTGTCAATAACATTGAAATGGTTACAGACTTTGCTACTTTTCTTGGTGTCACTCATTTTCTTTACTGTACCTTTCCAATGTGACGATGTTGTCTCTTGTTGTTGCTCCTGGCTCTCTTTCTTTCTAGTGATGGGTCGGTCGCGAACGAAATGGCTCTTAGAGCCGGGTCTTTGACGTGAACGACGGGAGCCGGCTCCTTATTGCGAGCTGTGGGTTTTGTTTTTGTTTTTGTTTCTCTCACCCTCTCTCTCTCACTTTTTTTCGCTTCACTCAGCATGCGAGCCTTGTGCTTTACGCTGGGAAGAGGGGGGAGGGGCGGTAGTTACACTCAGTAGCACAGGAACAGAGCGGGCAGTGTTGCCAACTTAACGACTTTGTCGCTATATTTAGCGAGTTTTCAGACCCCTTAGCGACTTTTTTTCTAAAAAAAAGTCGCTAAAAAAAGACGTGAAAGTGCGTATGGCTTTTACTCTCAACAAGCAGCGGGTGCTGTACCGCAGTCAGTTCTTCTTTTACTCTTTTTATGCTGTTTTGTGGATCACAAAGTTTAAAACTACTTATAAACACACACACACAAAGTAACTCCACCAGAGTGCCTATTTCGGGTCACTTTTGCCGGAGGGTTGGAGCAGGGTTGGAATTGTGACATTAAAAAAAAAGATAATTGCTAAAAGAAATTTAATTTGTAGTTCTAAATAAACTCTAAATGCATTTAGGACGTTTTTTACTCACTTTATGTCTCTTCCACGATGTTATTTCTCTCTCCAACAACATAGGTTACAATTAGATTAGTATGACCAATTATGCAAATTAGGCGATGACATCATTTAGCGACTTCTAGCGACTTTTAGGACAACCAATAGCGATTTTCCTTACTGAGGAGTTGGCAACACTGAGAGCGGGAGGAAGAGAGAGAGAAAGAGAGCCAGGGACAACAACGTCACATTAGAAAGGTATAGTAATTATCCACAACTATATTCGGTTGCAGATGATAAAGGATTCAGAAATTTTATTCATGCAGGTCCATATGACAGAGAATATGCATGTTCTTTTTGTTTTCATATTATAATTTATATTTGATTGTGTTGTGGTTTGCATTGTTTTGTGTTGTTTCACTTTAAATTTGTAAAAGGAAAAAGCTGAAAATTTAAATAGTTAAAAGTTGAAATGTGAATAGTTGATTTTTGTATTATATGACTTATTTATTACATTTTATGTGGAGTGAATAAATAAAAGTATATTTACGGTGGCCCCTACAGACACATACAAACTTCAAATCACCTACGAACCCTGAAGCACGTACAAACCCTGAAGCACGTACAAACTCCAAAACACCTAAAAACACGTACAAACGCCAAAACACGTAAAAACTCCAACACACGTAAAAAACACGTACAAACTCCGAAGCACGTACAAACTCCAAAACATGTACAAAAGACAACAGAAGTGCTCCAGGATGCTAGGGCGCAGTGTTGAACTTTTGTTACCTAGTGGCTACACAAGTCAGCAAGTACCAACGACCGGATTTGGTGTGTGGTAATAACAGGTAAATGAACATTTATTTATTTTTTTATTATTTGACTATATATGAATGCTTGTGTATAAATGCACAAACAATACACATATGCTTTTATGCTTTCAATTGTGTCATTTAAGTGATCTAGGTAGCTCTGTTTTGGAAGTTCAGTTCATGCTAGAAATGTGTTTTGGAGTTTGTACATACTTTTTGGAGTTTGTACGTGTTTTGTCTCTAGGGGCCACCGCATATATTTATATATTGTGGCGGACCACTAGAGGGCTCCACTCACACCCAGTGTATAGGAAGTGTGTTCCTGTGTTTTGTGGCGCGATATGCGCAGTTGATGTTGGAGACGAATAAAGAAGGAGTGAGAACTGAGAGCTCTGTGTCGTTGATGCTTACCTCCACATTGGTGACCCCTGACTCGAGCATGCAAAGGGCCGCAGATAACACAGACTCCGCTATGGATACATCAGCGGCCGCCGGACCTCCGCCTCCTGTTACAGGTACGTTCGCTGTGGCGCTGAAACTGCCGGACTTTTGGCTCCATGACCCCCCGTCATGGTTTGTACACGTGGAGGCTCAGTTCGCCCTTCGCGGCATCTCTGCTGACGACACGAAGTATCACCATGTGGTGGCCTCGCTTGACCCGCTGGCCACCCGTCGCGCGATGGCGCTCCTCCGGGACCCACCCGCCCAAGGGAAATACGCCGCCCTCAAAGAGCTGCTTCTTCGGCGCTATGCCCTCTCCGACGCTGAACGAGCCGAAAAGCTGCCCTACCTGTCAGGCTTGGGTGGGGGTACTGCGCTCGAGCTCATGGAGAACATGCTATCGTTGCTCGGGCCAGATGACGGTGGTTTCCTCTTCGCCCACCTCTTCCTCCGCCAACTACCAGCCGCCGTGAGAGCTGTCCTCGCGAACTCTCCGCTTCTGCCTGCGAAGGATTATCGCTCCCTGGCTGAAGAAGCGGATCGCATTCTCCTGGCTAGCCACACTTTCGACGTTCACGCCCTGGCTACGGACACGCCGGCGGCACCTTCCACGCCTCCATCTGCCTCCCCCGGAGCATCCGCCCCCTTGCTGACGGCAGGGATTGCTACACGCCGGCGCCGCGGAAAGGGCATCTGTTTCTACCATCAGCGTTTTGGCGACAGAGCGCGTCGCTGCCTGCCGCCTTGCGCTTTCACGGCCCAGGGAAACGGACCCGCCAGCGCGCTGTAGCAGCCGCGACTGCTGGCAATACAGAAAGGCTGTTCTTCATAGAGGACTCGCGCTCCGGGAGACGTTTTCTCGTGGACTCCGGCTCCCAGAAGAGCCTCCTTCCCCCTACCGCTGCCGACGGACTAGCAGCGAACTGTGGGCCGCAGCTCATTGCAGCTAATGGCTCTCCCATCAAAACGTTTGGGGAAAGGTTGGTGACTGTTTGTTTTCATGGCCGGGAACTTTGTTGTTGCCGCTAGCTCTGTACCTATTTTGGGTGCTGATTTCCTGTGTGCTCATGGACTGCTTGTCGATGTTGCTAACAGACGTTTAATCGATGCTGTTTCGTTTTCTTCGCTACCCTGTTTTACTCGGGCCGCCGAGCCCCTGATTCGGGCTAATGTAGTGACCTCCGGGGATGCTTTTCAGCGTTTGCTTTTACAGTTTCCATCGCTGTCTGTCCCTAATTTCTCTAGCACGGTAACGAAGCATGGGGTTGAGCATTATATTCCCACGGTCGGGCCCCCGGTGTTCGCGCGCGCGCCGCCTCGACCCCGTGAAACTGTCCGTCGCTCGGGAAGAGTTTGCAGCCATGGAGCGCCTTGGCATTGTACAGCGTTCGAACAGTGCATGGGCCTCTCCGCTTCACATGGTGCCCAAATCGGACGGTCGGTGGCGGCCATGCGGAGATTTCCGCCGTTTAAATAATGCCACGGAGAATGACCGTTACCCCATCCCCCACATTCAGGATTTTTCTGCCAATCTCGCCGGAACATCGATTTTTTCTAAAATTGACTTGGTGCGGGGGTATCACCAGGTTCCCGTGCGCGCCGAAGACGTTCCTAAAACCGCTGTCATTACCCCCTTCGGCTTGTTCGAGTTTTTGCGCATGCCATTTGGCCTGAAAGGTGCCGCCCAGACCTTTCAGCGGCTGATGGACTCCGTTTTGCGTGGGCTGCCGTTCGTTTTTGTTTATCTGGACGATATATTGGTGGCCAGCTGCTCAGCGAACCAGCACGAGTCCCATCTGCGCCAGGTTTTCCAGCGTTTGGCTGCGCACGGCCTGATCATCAACCCTTCCAAGTGCCAGTTTGGGTTGCCTGTTCTGGATTTCCTCGGGCACCGCATTTCCGCTGAAGGTGTGGTTCCGTTGCCTGACAGAGTCCAGGCCGTTTCGGTTTTTCCGCGTCCCACGTCGGTTAAAGCGTTGCAGGAGTTCTTGGGGATGATAAATTTTTACAACCGCTTTCTCCCCAGAGCTGCCCACCTGCTACAGCCACTCTATGCTGCCTTAAAGGGTAAAACAGCCAAAGATCCGGTTGACTGGCTGCCAGAACGCGTCCGTGCGTTTTCCGCAGCCAAGTCTGCGCTGGCTGACGCCGCCCTGCTGGCCCACCCGCTTCCGTCGGCGGAGATCGCGTTGACCACCGACGGCTCTGACGTGGCAGTGGGTGGGGTGTTGGAACAGCGGGTTTCAGGTCTCTGGCAACCGCTCGCCTTTTTCAGTCGTACGCTCCGGGATGCCGAACGCAAGTACAGTGTTTTTGACAGGGAGTTGCTGGCCCTGCACCTCGCGACACGACATTTTCGTTTTTTCCTCGAGGGTCGCAACTTTACTGCGTACATTGACCACAAACCTTTGACGTTTGCGATGTCCAAGGTCTCTGACCCATGGAGCGCACGCCAGCAGCGCCAGTTGGCGGCCATTTCAGAGTTTACCACAGACATTCAGCATGTGGCTGGTAAGTCCAATCACGTCGCTGACTGTCTCTCACGTGTGTTGGTTTTTCCGGTGTATGTTGGCATCGACTACGCTGACATGGCCGCCGAGCAACGTGCTGACCCGGACGTCCTTGCCCTTCAGTCAACAAAAACGGGCCTCGTGCTTGAGGACACCCCGGTGTGGGACGGCGGTCCACACCTTCTTTGCGACATTTCCACCGGCCGCCCTCGCCCGGTTGTTCCCCGTTCGTGGCGTCGTCGTGTTTTTGACTCGGTGCATGCCCTCTCTCATCCCGGTGTCCGGGCCTCGGTCAAGCTGGTCAGCGCCAGGTTTGTTTGGCCGGGCCTTCGCAAGACGGTGAAAGAATGGGCGGCGGTTTGTATCCCATGCCAACGCTCGAAAATCCACCGGCACACACAGGCACCCCTCGAACCTTTCCGTGTCCCGGGTAGGTGTTTCGATCACGTTCATGTGGATTTGGGTGGTCCCTTGCCGCAGTCCCAGGGTTTCACGCACCTTTTGACTGTGGTGGACCGCACAACCAGGTGGCCGGAGGCGGTACCCCTGGCGTCCACGACAGCGGCGACGGTGGCCAGGGCATTTTTGTCAACGTGGGTTTCATGTTTCGGCCCCCCTGCCGACATTACCTCGGACAGGGGCCCCCAGTTTGTTTCCGAGCTTTGGTCTGCTATGGCTGACGGCCTGGGAGTCAAGGTCCACCGCACCACAGCATACCACCCGCAAGCTAATGGGATGTGCGAACGGTTTCACCGGTCACTTAAGGCCACGCTCCGGGCTTCCTTAACAAGTGGCGACTGGGTCGACCGTCTTCCGTGGGTTTTGCTGGGATTGCGTAGCGCGGTTAAAGAAGACCTCGGGGTTTCCCCGGCTGAACTGGTCCTCGGCCAGCCTCTCCGGGTCCCTGGGGAATTCTTACCTGAGAGCCCTCCCCCATGTTTCGATACCTCTTTGTTGCCTTTTCGCCCCCCAAGAGACTCATTTCCTGTTCCTGGTCCTGTGCACCACTGCCTGCCTGACACTTTTGTTCCGAGTTCGTTGGACTCTGCTCGTTTCGTTTTCGTCAGGCACGATGCCCATAGGACTCCGCTGCGTCCACCATATGACGGGCCATACAGGGTTCTTAAACCAGGCAACAAACATTTGATTTTGGACTTTGGCGGTCGGCAGGAAGTTGTCTCTGTTGACAGACTTAAGCCTGCACATGTTATGAAAGAGGATCAGGTGGTCCCGGCCCAGGCCCCTCGCCGCGGCCGCCCACCTGCCGCCGGGCTGATGGATTCTGTTTTTTCCCCAGGAGCGACCCAAAATCAACGGAGTCAGAGTCGTCTGCAGCTTTTTCTGGCCGCCAGTGCCAGCCTCGCTCCCGGGCTGGGTTGCCCTCTGTCGTTTCCCCACCCCCCCAGTTCAGCCGTTTCGGCCGTTTGCTTAAGCCCCGGGTCCTGGACTAGTTCTGCTGGGTGTTCGGGGGGGGCATGTGTGGCGGACCACTGGAGGGCTCCACTCACACCCAGTGTATAGGAAGTGTGTTCCTGTGTTTTGTGGCGCGATATGCGCAGTTGATGTTGGAGACGAATAAAGTGAGAACTGAGAGCTCTGTGTCGTTGATGCTTACCTCCACAATATAAACATATATAAATAAAACCACTTTTTACGTTAGTAATTCCTTTTGTGCATAATTTTTTATTATTGTTAATAATAAATTAATTAAAGCAACAAAACAACCTGAAGAGCTGGTTCGGAGCCTTTTTAGTGAGCCAAAACGAAAGAGCCGGTTCTCTAAAAAGAGCCGGAAATCCCATCACTATTTCTTTCCCTTTCCCTCCTGCTAGAAAAAAGGTTAATGAGAGGGCAAGAAAAAGAAAAAAAAAACCCCACGGCTCCCAAGGAGCCGGCTCGCATCGTTCACTTCAAAGACCCGGCTCTAAGAGCCATTTCGTTCGCGACCAACCCATCACTAGTCTTAATAGCTTACTTACAACTGGGCTTGTCAGGCACTCTTCTTGGCTGCAGTGGTTATTATTATATTTACATGCTTCCAGCCAGGGCTGTTTAGAGAGGTTTAAAGGGGAGGGTGCTCAAAGTTAAAAAGGGGCACATTGAACCAGGCTGAATAACAATAACATGCATTCATCAAGAATCTAATATGGGCAACAAGGCAAAGCAAACGTAGCCGATGTTTCACCTGATGGGTACAATGTTGCTGTTGAGGGGTTGCTGTGGATAGTGCTGGAGGGCAGGGCTGTGTTGATCTGAGACTGTAAACATTAAAAAGTCCATAGGAGAGATGGTAGCTGATTAAACAAGTGTCATGAGATAATAACAAAATGCAAAGATTGGTGACAGCGCTTGGAACCATAAGGCAGCAAAAAACTGTGAGAAATAATTTAGGCTCTGCCTGTGATTCACTCTTTGCTTTCTCTTCTTCCTTCCATCCCATCATTTCATATATCACTCTCCACTTGCTGTCTATCTGAGAACAAGGCACAACTTGCTATTGCAATAAACTATAATCTAATTATCCACACCTAACAACTCTTACACTTAATCTATAATAAAATGATGACAGAAAAATGTTATAGCACTGCCTTTAGTAGCCTCACACAGCTCCTGCTGTTTCCTCCTCATGTCCTTACCAGCCATGTCTGGACAATGTTATATCATGAGTAATATTTTTTTTTTAAATTCATCTAAATAAAACACACACACATGCACGCACACACACTGACATTTTAGACCTTCTTCAGAATACTGTATATACTATGGGCATCATGGTGCTGATCCAGAATCTTTTTTTCTTTTTTTATTATTACTAGAGCTACAATAATAAAGCAATGAGGAGGGGGAAGTAATAAATATGAAATAATGTCATTATGATGATTCCATTTGTTTCACTATCCACTGTGTGCAGGGGCAAAGCTTATTACATTTTTAAACTGTAGATATACAATAATTTCACTGCTGTAAAATCCACATTTTGTCTTATTTAAAATATAAATCTAATATAATCTGCTTCTTAATGTATGTTCTTTAAAATACAGCGTGTTTTTAATGTATTATAATTATAATAATGCATAATTATGTGGACATGCATATTAGATCGTTTTTTAGTGAAATATAATCCCTCCAGAAAGGCAGGAAAAGCCCTGTAACTTGCTTTAAAACTAAATATGTTTCTAAATACTTTAAAACTAAATATGTTCCCTAAAACGGTGACAGAGCTACAGACCCATGACAGCCTTACACAGGTAGCCAGCAGCTATGACCAGCACTACTTGTGCAGTTAATAAAAGGACAGGTAATGTTTGTCACGCTGTTGCACAGCACGCTCATTTGTTTCAGTTTGTCAGTTGCAACAAGACAGCTTACCAACGTGTACGTAATAAGCTAATACTCCTGGGTGCTATACACTACAGTTTACGCTGTACACCTACTTACTGATTTTGTCGCATCAGTCTGTGTCTCTGAGTTAACTTGTGTTTCTCCTACAGCTCCGGACCGGAAAAAATGCGCGTGCTCTTTGTGAGCTCGTTCCCGGCTCGTAACCAGCGCGTTCTGCCGTCAAGGGCGATCATTGGTTAAATGTGATCATGTGACTGATGCAAGCCAGATCCTTTTATTTAGCAAAACTGTGATTAATAGTTAAATATTATTGTTGAGGGGCACAGACAGGACTCCGCACGCACACACACATTAAAAAAATAATAATAATTTTTTTTTTTAAAAAGTTGCCTCAACAAAAGGGCACCTTGGGCACCCATCAGGAAAGGAGCGGGTGCTCAAGCCCCTCTAGCCCCCCCCCCCTGCACGTGCCTGCTTCCAGCTCCCATTTCTGCTCGATGACAACTCATACTTTTCCACTCTCCTTTTTCTCCCTCCTCGCGCTCACAGACACATAACGGCAGACCATTCTCCCTGCAGCACAGACTACACTGCCCATGAGGCTACATTCTTTAGGGCTATGTCTGTAACATTCTGCCTATAAGCTTAGCACAACAACAACAAAAAGGCGCTCTCTCACCCAGGAAACACAGTCACAAAGAGAGCCGTGTCACCCTTTAACCATGGCAACCGTAACACTGCCGCCTGGAACAACAGAACATAGCTTTCAAACAAAACCCAAACAATCCTGACCAGCGACAATATGAAACAGGAAAATACTGCAGTTTAATCCATTTATTTCAACAAAGTAACTGTATTCTAAATACCACCTTTTTAAACGGTAACTGTAACGGAATACAGTTACTCATATCTTGTATTTTAAATACGTAACGGCGGTACATGTATTCCGTTACTCCCCAACACTGGAGGTGGACTTACTGACAATCAGCCTGTTTTACATGAGGTCACGGTGTACTAATAAAAGAATGAGTAAACCATCAGGAGGGCCTATGAGAATATGGCTTTTGATCCTTTGTACACCATCATAACATATGTGCATAAAATTTAAATAAGTCAGTCAGGAGTTCACAAAGGAATTGAACTGTAATGTGGTCAGTTACCTGAAGCTAACTGAGAGTGTCACTAAGCTAATATGCTCTCTCACAGAGCACTGAAAACACTATTTTAATTCAACATCCACCAAACTCATGTGACTTTGTCCTCGTTATGATAATCAAAGTTTCAGTCACAGGTTTGAAATTTTGACACAGTGGAGTAAGAGGTAAGAATGGACGGCAAGTGTTGGCAAGACAGTCAATGGAGTCATATTTAAATCTAGCTAAGCTCCTCACAGGTCATCCGTACAGGAGGAAACCAGCTGGGATGTACTGACAGAGATCCTGGAATGTCAACAAAGTTTAACAACCTATACTGTTAGCGACACAAACTGCGCTGGTCCTGGATTAAACTTTCCTCAACCCGAGGCAATCAATCGAAGTGACAGCCAATCAGAGTGAAGGACTTTTGTGGTCCTGCTGCCTTTAGCTTTACATTTCGCTACTTCTTATAGTATAAATAAAAAATCCATGACAAAGCACTGGTATCAGCCTGGAATACTGATGATAAACAGCTTTAACCCACTAACCATATATACTATAAAAATGATGATGTCACTCTTTCAGTACTAATCTCATTGGATGAAATAATGCAGGTCTTTTTGCTCTGAATGCAAACTTGAGGTCAAAATCTGTTTGTTCCAATCTGTATTTATTTGGAACGCTGGGATTTTATCCGTATGGATGGTGGTGGCAATGTTGCTGTTCCGACGCTGTGATGTGGTGCGGCGTTCTGTGTTCGGCTGCCGCAACAGTTGACATCAGCAGCTGGGCTCTAATCCAGCACCACACACACTTTTACTGCAGACACACAAAGACACACACTAACACCAACATACAGACTCACAAACTAACACACAGTGAGTGATGCAGTGTCAGTGTGGGGCTCACGCTGACTTGTGTATCCACAGATACAAACGTCACATCTCTCCTCGTTTCACCTTCCACGTCTGGAGCCGAGGATTCGTAAAGTAAAGAAGAAGAGACGGTGAGGCAGAGTGTACAGTTCTAACCTTCCACGCGCTGTGATGTTCACCAGCACAGCAAACACTGCACAGTACCAACGTAAGCTAGAAACGACTGCTGCCACTCAGCTATATGAGCATGACAGCCTCAACAGTCCGGTGCACATTAAAGGTCCTCTGTATTTGCCTTTCTGTCCGCATTTGCGTACTGTGTACTCCATGTACAGTCTTCACATGTACACGGATATTTCAGTAAATGTTGTTTTTTATAAGCTTTGGCTTTTCATCCACACAGAACATGTGATTTAGATCAGTGACACCGAGTGTTTGAAAAACTCTGTCCAGGTTGATCAAAAACTCTGTCTCTGCCTTTACATAACAACAAGAAAACAGACATTTTTCCAAAAGTTTAAAGTCTAAAACCTTTATCTCCTTTTTTGACACCAGACTGTGTGCTGTTATTGTTTGCAAGCTTCTGATTGGACAACAGTTCTATATGGTTAAGGTTATACCTGTTGCTGTCAGTGGCGTGTCTAGAAAATTTTTGTTGGGGGGGGCAGGTAGGGGCACAGATTTGGAGAAGGGTGGCAGATGTAATTGGCAGATAATGTTTAAAAAAAATTCTACCAACCGTTAACCATAATTCAATAACCCTATAAACCTAATAACCTAATGCGCTTTTAACTCTTATTAGAATGAGATTTTAACCACTACGGTGCAAAGTTTTTAGATACTGCGTTGATAAAGTACAAGAGATACAATCAGTCAGTGTTTACTCAGCATTCAAGGACAGCAATACTTGCATGGTATTTTTACTGACATATAGTGCACATATGTTTTGGGCAAAAACATTTTTGAATATTAAAATATGAAGATTTGTAACAAACAATTGATAAATTAGCCAGTTCCAATGTAAAAACTTTATCTGCCTATTTAAAAAAAGAAGATAATCTTCTCACAAACTGGTGTTTGATTTTGAAACAGGAAAAAAGTGGGGAAACAACTGAAAAGACTAACATTTGAATGAAACCTGAAAGCAAGTAAATACTTTCTATGCTGCCTTATGGTAAACTTTGGTAATATTGATAAAGAACAACACTGGCTGATGATGAAATACAGTCAGCTGGCATAGTGACACTGCCAGTATTAACCTGCAGGGCTGGACTGGGACGGAAAATCGGGCATTTTGACTACAGACCGGCCCACCAGGTATTAAAACCATAAAGACTTTGAATGAAAACAAATGCTGTTGTGACAGTCCCATATGGAAAAGAAATAGTAAAAACTGACTTAACTCATGAAAGTGGCCACTTTCTCATCACTTTCATATATTGTTTTAGTAAGTATCCAAAACATACAAGTTTCATTATATAATTTTTCAAGGGATCTTATATCTGTTTTTACTCTTGTATGCTTGTAATACAAGTTTCACACAAGACAGGTACAAACTTTATAAGATTTATATATATCTTTTCCATATGTACACTGTCTTGTTGGTATATGTATGATTTCTATACATTTTACGTCAGATAAACACTTTGGTTGTAAGATTTAGATAATTATTTAATAAAAGCTAGATATTTTAAATGAGAATAAGAAAGAAAAGTATTTCTTTGTGCCCCACCTTTCCCTGTTAATGCCCTACCTGCCCCCCTGGCAAAAATTTCCTAGATCCACCCCTGCACAGTTACCAGCTGTCAGCTACATAAAAAAGGATCCTGGTGTTATTTGTCTCTCAGAAACAGTTCATAACTTCCCTTCAACTCATTCATGTCACCTAAAAGGTAAACCTGTTTCTCCATCACCTGTTCAGCTCTGATGATTCAGTAAGGACATCTCCGGGTTTCATCTTCATGTGTCCTTCTCACCACATATCCAAACCGACATCATGACCAGCAGCTTTACAGCTGTGGCTCCAGCAAACATCAGCTGATACTAGAAATTAATATTAAATAAATTCTAACAACAGCTGATCAAGCTTAAACGTGCTGCTGTTGTTTACCGCGACATCCGCTGGTTTCCTCTTTCTGGCACAAAGTGGGCAATAAATAAACAAGAGAGAAAAGCCGATGATTGAAGTAGCAAAAGGAGAGGCAGGGGTAGAGAATGAGAGAAGAGGCAGCTGTGCAGCGTAACGACAGAATAAATCCAGCTTTGTGTCTTTTTCCATTCTAACTAAAGTCCGGGACAAACTGAGTCTCTTCTCAGCTCAATACGAAACGTGTAATATTTTCTCTGAATGAGGGACCATTCCATTTTTTAAGGAGCCCTTGGCAACTCTACTAACTAACCTTATGAATAAAATAAAGTTCACTATCAGTAACTTCATAGCACCCACCTGTATAAAAACTCCGTCAAGCTGGCTAGAACGCAGTATGAGTTATTGCAACTGAGGATAAAAAGTCAGCACAACGAAAATAAACTACACCTAAACTTGGTTTATATCTGACCCAGATGGACTGCAGGTCATAACTTCTTACCTGAAGTTCAGTTCACCTGACACTCGGACTGGTGGCTGCCTCGGGTCTCTCCTCCTGCCTCCCCTTCCCTCATCCACCTGCTGGCCTCTGTGGAAGCCCCGCCATAGCCACCACCAAACAACTGAGTTATTTTTACACATCGGCCTGCATCTGGCCAATCCACCACCTCTCATTGTTTATGCCGTTACAAAAAAAAATAAAAAATAAGTCACCGGGCATATGCCCGGTATGCCCGATGGCCAGTCCAGCTATGTTAACCTGCAACCAAATCTGCAGCTCCATACAGCAATGTTACGACTTAGATTATATCTTATAACTCATAACTCTTATGTTAGCTCCCCTCAGTAGCATACTGTCTGAAATATTTGACGGCTGCAATAATTCTTTAAGTGTTATTTTTTTCTTTGGTATTCTAATTTCACCGAAGTTTACTAAACTCAACAAACTTAATATTACTTACCGGGACATTTATTCTGTCCTGATTTTTTTTCACCGAAAAATTGTTCCCTGTAGTGCGTCTTTCGTGCTTGGCTCTCCTACCTTTGCTAACATGATGCACATAGCACAGAAGCCGATGCTGCATTAACTTACACTCGGATATCTGAACTTCACCGTGAAAACATAATCGGACATTTGATATTTGATTGAATTTTATTGTTTTGCCTTTGGGGTGGCACCTGGGGTGGCCAGTCTGGTTGGGGGGGTGGCCACCCCACTGGACACGCCACTGGTTGCTGTTGCTTTGACATACCTCTTGACATTTTTTTTGTGTTTTTATCCAGCCGTCAGTTTTTGGCCGTTTATCCGGGTTTGGGTTACAAGGACAGCAGTCTAAGAAGACCTTCATGGAACAGGTTTTCATGGCGAGCGGCCACATCCAAGCCTTACATCGCCAAAGCATCCGATGGAGTATAGCACACCACCACAGGACTCTCTGATGTGACAAATCACGTCTCCATCCGGCACTCTGATAGATAAGTCTGGGTTTGGCGGTTGCCAGGACAACTATACTTGTCTGACTGCACTGAGCCAAGTGTAAAGTTTGGTGGAGGAGGGATTATGATGTGGGGTGTTTTTCAGGAGTTCGTTCCGGTGAAAGGAACCCTTCATGCTTCAGCATACCGAGACATTTTAGACATTTTCATGTTCCCAACTTCGTGGGAACAGTTTGGGGATGGTTCCATCCTGTTCCCACATGGCTGCACACCAATACACAAAGAAGCTCCATAAAGACCTGGATGACTCAGTTTGATGCAGAAGAACTTGACACAGAGTGTACTATCCATGGCTGAATGACGGTCTCTTAAACTGATGATTCACAGAAACTTTATTAGAGATGTGGTTCATTGAGACTATTGATGAAAACACCAGCAGAGCTAGGAACAAAAAAACAAATCGCAAAAATATTACTTCCTTAAAATTAAAATATTAAGGTGACAAACATTTCTCCTGCACACACATAAACTATAACATGCACATCAAATGTACGCTTTTTATCATGTATCTATACAGAATATGTTTCATATCTCAACCCTACATAATAAATCAGGTGAGGCTGCAAAGTATTCACTGGAAAACTAAAACACCGTTATGACACTACTAAAGTTCACCCCATTCACTATATTACCTCACTAGCTTACAACGACACATAAACTCTGTTAAACAGCATTTTGATCGCACATAACTTATTACAGTAAAGGAAACATTAACAAACCTGTGCCACTGTCATCCAGGTACCACAGGAAACTACATTTCTCTCTGCTTAAGGCATACCTTTTACCGTATAGTAAAACCCACATTACTAACTAGCCTTTTTCCTATTTTGCGCTAGTTTCCTTTTTCAAAACAAAAGCATGCTATAGCTGCAATGGGGAGCTGATAATATGTTAATGAAATAAGAATGGATGTTGCTCAAGTGTGTGTGAAGGCAGACCAGCGAACCCTTTTGAACATATAATGTATGAATGTTTGTAAAATCACACCTGCAGTCACAATTAAAACTGTTTAAAAACAGCAGTTCAACCACCAGGAGAGCACAGTGCTGCTACCAGCTGCTCCCCAGGTGAGTCTGTTTCCCACATACCTGTGTCACCTGCAGGCAGAGTGAGAGGAGGATGGGCTACAGGTGTGCTTTATAACCGAGCACACTGAGTGACGGAGACACAAAATAATGTGGACTCACCTTTAGTACATGCGTTGTTGTGTGAAGTAATTTGTGTTGTTTCACCTTTTTGTGTTTTTCCCAAATTGATGTTTCCCACACTTGATTGGATTGATACACACACACACACACACACCACACACACACACAGGCCTCTCAAGCATCTTGGTATAGCTATAAGCTGAACTTCAGGAGGGGAGCCAAGTGTGGTTGTAGGCTGATGGGTAGAACACCTGTTAATAAGGATCTGTCTTACAATGAGAGAGGCTGAGGCTTCAATTCCTGCCTCTAACACAAACTCAGGTGTTCAGTGGGCTTCATGGCTTCCTCATAGGTGTTTTAGCTTTACTGTAGGATGATCTAAACATGATGACATATAACAGAGAGCAGCTCTGTGGCTCAGGTGGGAACACACCTGTCCAGGGTGTCTGAGACTCAAACCTCCATCCTGTGATGGAAAAACTACACATTCAGTTCTTTTTATTGCTGATCACCTCAGAAAGCAGGATCTGTCTGGTCCGGTCTATAAACTGAGCAGCAGGCACTCAGGGGGCTGTACAGATAGATTACCAGCTCAGTCTTCCAGTGTTAGAGGTTCAGAGTTGGAACCTCATAGTGGACACAACATAGTTGTTAATGTTTTGCCCAACTTGAAGGGCCTGTAACCTCAGTGAAATATTCACGCCTTCATCAAGTTTATTATTGTATTACCCTGAAAATATACTGATCCAAAGTATCCTTTACACATTTAAACAAATGAAGTAATATTATTCAGTGGCCAGTGTTGGGGAGTAACGGAATACATGTACCGGCGTTACGTATTTAAAATACAAAATATTAGTAACTGTATTCCATTACAGTTACCGTTTAAAAAGGTAATATTCAGAATACAGTTACTTTGTTGAAATAAATGGATTACACTCCGGGATTTTCCTGTTTCATATGTTAAGCTGTCCCCTTTCTATTTGTGGTAATTCCACTTGTCATGGTTCGGATTTTGAGGAAGAGACTACGACTGGGATATAGTTTGGGTCAGCACAGATCATTTTATTAAAACACACATTACAGTGTGGGAAGAGCCGGACTTCTTCTTCGTTTGCACAAAGACAGAAAGCTTTATAGTCATTATGACGTCACACAGTTAGACCTTACTGGCAATGATAACAGTTCCTCGCACTCAAAAAGTTCTCCTTATATGGACATCAACTGCTACTTTAGAGAAAAACAAGTGTGTAATACATTGTGCATTTTGTGATAGTGTAGCTCTCAGAGAGACTGTCCTAAGACAACCTTTCTGTTCTTATTAAGTGTGTATGTGAACGTGCGTGTTTTACATAACTCTGTATGTGCATGTTTGTGTAAGCCTGCAAGTGACTGCAGGAGGCCCAACTGGACCCTCTAGCTCGAGAGGTGCTTTCGCCACATGATAGAGTATTACATCTAGAATGGGTTTTATCCTACGTGCTCTGAAATAAACAATAAATGATACATGATAAACTGAAGATAAGTAATACAGACTAATGAAGTAATGATGAAATAATGACAGTGCCTGTAAATGATAACCAAGTAACAGTAAAATAACAGGTTTTCCTCGACACACTCCAGTGGAAACCCAAACAAAACACACATTAAGAGGCTCTAATGCCTGTTTCTCAATCTCACGCCCATGTCACCCCTACTTGCGGCTCGCATTATGACGTGAAGAAATATTGTTTAAAATTATTATTCAAAAAATTATTTAATATGAAGGCAATAGGCAGAGTGTTACAGGCATATAGCCCTATACCCGTTATGTGCACACACAAAAAAGGAGAGTTGAAAAGTACAAGTTGGAAATATAATGATAGCCACTGCAACCAAAAGGAGTGCCTGAAAGAGCCCAGTTGTAAGTAAGCTATTAAGACTCGACTGTACACCGTGTTCGTGTTTTCCTCCGAAACAATAAGTTCCATTGGAGCAGTCTTTCAACGCCTCTCTCTGTCTCTCGCTAGCAAAGTTGACACAGAAAACAAAGTAAAGCTAGTTTTCGGCTACGAGCTGGACACAGAACCCGACGTATTAGCCAGAGGTCCCTTTACTACGGTTCGGAGCCGCAGACCTGTTTTATATACGCGCCGAATAGTTTTCTATACGATATCGCTGCAAAAAGTGCAGCCTTACCTAATGTCCACCTACTATTACTCATTTATATTAAGATTTAAAAATCTAGTTGGTATTGGTATGGCGAGTAACCTTCTGTAATAGTAATAAATCACACAGCAATAGGACATTCATGTAGTTGTAAAAGCATGATAATATATTAAGTAATCCAAAGTATTCAGAATACGTTACTCTCATTGAGTAACGTAAATGAATACGTTACAAAATACATTTTGAGGCATGTAATCTGTAATCTGTAGTGGAATACATTTAAAAGTAACCTTCCCAACACTGTCAGTGGCAGACTCTCGGGTCTGAGGTTCTTCACGTTTTGAATGTTTTCTGGTTTTTCTAATGTGAGCCTGGGGCATCGTGACAGGCGGCTTGAGCCAGCTATAGTTGCTGTCTTTATCTAAATCAAAAGCATCCAAATATGTAACTTGCACATGGAAGTCTGTTATAATCAGTGACACCTAGGAAGGGACTAGGTGACAACCAAGAATAGTTTGGTTACTACTAGAGAGACAGCTGACAGTACGGAAAGACAGCACCCAGGGCAGGATGGGCTAGCACCCCAGCTTGCGTCTCTCGTAAGAGAGAGACCTAAACTAAGCTACAGAACAGTCCTCAGAAAGATACCCCCAGGAGGTCCCGAGGGGGGACGGGGGATGAGATCGCCACTTGGACAGACCAAGCGGTATGTACCCAGGCTAACGACATGACTATGAGATGTTTCTGCTGCAAGTTATGTAAGAACGTACATGGCCTTAAAGTCCATCAGGCCAGAATGAAATGCAGTGAGAAAGAGAAGGTGGTGCAGCCTGGCCAGGAGTCACCCCACAGAGCTCGTTCCTCCACGCACTGCAATCCCCAGATCCAAGCAGAATAGTTCAGCAACGACAACGGATCAAGTGTGTTGTGTTTTTATGTAACACTGGAGATGATGGCTCATTTTTAGGCACACTTTAATGTTAGTTAAACTGTTTACATCGCACACTTCCACTTCTTCTCTCTCCTCCTCATTTACCTGTTACGCAGCGGCACCTCTGGCCTGAAGAAGTAATAGCACCATAGAAGCACATAACATTCAGATTCAGTCTATATAAGCTTGTAAACACAACAAAGTTGGCCCCAGCCAGTAAGGGAGTCGAATGGTTACAGTTTGACAGAGACATGATAAACTTGATCCAAACTACAGCAAAAGGAGATTTTGACTGCCGAGAGATTTGGCCTTGTCATGAAAGGTAACACCAAGCCCAACTAGACTATGAACCAAAGAGCCGCTAAAATCCACCAGCTGAGACAAGAGCTCCGCACTCTCAAGAAAAAATACAAAGTTCTACTGAGGAGGACAGACAAGCCCTAGCTGAACTTCGTGACATTCTAAGGAATAGACTGGCAACTGGAGACAGGTCAAGAAAGTGTACTGCATTCATTGTTAACCCCTTTGGTTGTAGAAAACAACTGCTTGGCAATCAACGTAGTGGCGGCTCGACTGCTCAGCAGAGTAAGTTCACGCTTTCCTGCATGACTTATTAAGCAATCCATCGAGAGAACAGGAGCTCAAATCCAACAGAGCGCTCATTAACCCAGCTTCCCCAACATCAGTGTTTGATCTGCCAAACATTCTGAAGGAGGCTTAGAAGGTGGTTAAGGCAGCTCACTCAGCCTCTGCTCCAGGCCCCGGTGGTGTGCCATACATTATATACAAACGCTGTCCTCAGCTCCGGCGTCACCTCTGGAAAATCTTGAAGGTGATATGGCGAAGGGGGAGGATTGTTGATCAGTGGAGGTATGCAGATGGAGTGTGGATCCCTAAAGAGGAAAACTCAAGGCACATTAGTCAGTTTCGGTCCATCTCACCACTGAGTGGAATGAAAGGTGTTTTTTAGCATCGTTTCCTGGAGGCTCACTGAGTTTCTCTTCACATGTTTTGGATGTTTTCTGGTTTTTCTAATGTGACCTTGGGATGATCTGACAATGAATATGGTGGCCAATTCAGCTGAGGTGGAATGCAGTGGTCCTCTAACCAGGTCTGACGTGTTGCAGCCCCCCAGAAGAGCCCTTATGGATGTTACAACAACATCAGTCCCAGGAGGAAGGTGGATATTGCAAGGTCTCTAAAAACTTGTCACCTGGGCAAGGATGGGTTTCAAACCTTCCAAATCGAGATCTGTGGTGTTAAAAAGAGGGACAGTGGAGGACAATTCAGTTTTTCCTTGGCTGGAACGATCTAGAGATGGCACGATACCACTTTTTTATGTCCGATACCGATTCCGATATCATAAATTTGGATATCTGCCGATACCGATATGAATCCGATATAGTGTTTTTTAATCAACAAAACTGTTTTTTTAAATATCTTGCTGCATTTTGTATAAGTTCATACTCAAGTTTAAAACAACAACTACACTAAAGCTATTCTGTTATACCTGTATACAAAAAAAATATTTCATAGTTCAGCAATACTGATCAATCTAATAAACTTAAACCTGCACCATCCTCCCTATTCTGGTATTTTAAAGAGTACTTAGCGTAAATATTAAGCAACCTAACTAATAGGGTTCCAACTCCCAGCAACAACAAAAATAAATAAATAAAAAATAGGGAACCACCCCTCACGCTCCACCTCATGATGCTTAATCGACGTAATCAACCTTAATTTGATGCAGTGTGAAAAAAAAATGCACAGAAATCAATTATTTTTCAAGAAATATTAAATAGATTCAACATCTTTCTTCAACAAAATTGCAGACTGCACAGATAGTACCTTCCCAAAGGAAAAAGTACTATAGCTTACTAGGGTATATATATTAGACTTAATAGTCACTATATACAGTAATTGACTTCTATTCATTTTACATCAAATTAAAACTTTGGGTGTAAGATTCGGATAATTATTTATTAAAAGCTAGACATTTTAAATGAGAATAAGAAAGAAAAGTATGTCTTTGTGCCCCCTTTTCCCTGTTAATGCCCTATCGGCCCCCCTGGCTAAACTTTGCTAGATCCGCCCCTGCACAGTTACCAGCCGTCAGCTACGTAGAAAAAGATCCTCGAGTAGAAAGTAATATTAAATAAATTCTAACAACAGCTTATCAAGCTTAAACGTGCTGCTGTTGTTCAGCCACTGGTTTCCTCTTTCTGGTGCAAAGTGAGCCAAAAACAAACCAGAGAGACGTACTCGCGACAGAAAAGCCGATCAAATCAAATCACTTTTATTGTCACATCACATGTGCAGGTACATTGGTACAGCACATGTGAGTGAAATTCTTGTGTGCGAGCTTCACAAGCAACAGAGTTGTGCAAAATACAGTAACGTAAACAATACCATACCAGGTGGTGATGCATCCAGTGAGGATGCTCTCAATGGCACAGTGATAGAAGGTCCTGAGGATGCGAGGGCTCATGCCGAATCTTTTCAGTCTCCTGAGAAAGAAGAGGCGCTGCTGCGCCTTCTTCACTGTTTTGTTTGTGTGTACTGACCACGTAAGATCCTCAGCCAGGTGTACGCCAAGGAACCGGAAGCTGCTCACTCTCTCCACAGCAGCGCCGCTGATGGTGATGGGGGTGTGTACTTCTCTGCACCTCCGGAAGTCCACTATCAACTCCTTTGTCTTTGCGACGTTGAGGGTGAGATGGTTGTCTTGACACCAGTGGGTCAGGGCGCTGACCTCCTCCCTGTAAGCCGTCTCATCACCATTGGTGATAAGACCCACCACTGTAGTGTCATCCGCAAACTTCACAATGATGTTGGAGTTGTTAGTGGCTGTGCAGTCGTAGGTGTAGAGTGAGTACAGGAGAGGGCTCAGTACACACCCCTGTGGAGCACCAGTGTTCAGTGTGACGGGGGATGAGGTGATGCTGCCCAGTCTGACCACTTGGCGTCTGTCAGACAGGAAGCTAAGGATCCAGCTGCAGAGGGAGCTGCTCAGTCCTAGATCCTGCAGTTTCCTATCTAGCTTCGAGGGAACGATGGTATTGAATGCTGAGCTGTAATCTACAAACAGCATTCTCACATACGTGTCTCTCTTCTCCAGGTGTGACAGGGCAGTGTGTAGTGTCAGGGCTATGGCATCATCAGTGGACCTGTTGTGGCAGTATGCGAACTGTAGAGGGTCCAGTGAGTCGGGTAGTGCAGAGCAGATGATCAGCAGATCAGCTGATCATTAAGCAGTTTCATGATTGAAGTAGCAGCAAGAAGAGGCAAGGCAAGGCAAGGCAAATTTATTTGTATAGCACAATTCAACAACAAGGTGATTCAAAGTGCTTTACAGAGACATTAGAAACAAAAACAAATAAAAAGCATGATTTAAAATTGATTAAAACAAGCAAACAAACAAACTAACTAAACACACACATTTCACACCTGTTCGCGCGATCTGAACCCTTATCGTAAGGGGAGCTACCAGTCCTTCTGTGGACGAGCTACTTTCTATTTTAAATTCCCTGAATTTAAAATACTCTCTAGACCCAGTCTAGACCCAGCTGGGGAGCTACCCAGAGCTCTAAACCCACTTAACAAACAAACAAACAAACAAAACAGTATATAAAATCAAAACAGATAAAATCAGAACAATAGATAAAATCAGTAGTTAATGTAAGTTTTGAAATTTAAGCTTAACAAACAAACAAAACAGTATATAAAATCAAAACAGATAAAATCAGAAATAGATAAGATCAGTAGTTAGTGTAAGTTTTGAAATTTAAGCTTAAAAGTGTGGATTTGGTGCTTTATTCAAATGCAGCTGAGAATAGGTGAGTCTTCAACCTGGATTTAAATAAACTGAGTGTTTCAGCTGATCTGAGGCTTTCTGGGAGTTTGTTCCAGATATAAGGAGCATAAAAGCTGAATGCAGCTTCTCCGTGTCTGGTTCTGACTCTGGGAACTGATAAAAGACCGGATCCAGATGACCTGAGGGATCTGGAAGGTTCATACTGGGTCAGGAGGTCACTGATGTATTTTGGTCCTAAACCATTCAGAGCTTTATAGGCCAGCATCAGAACTTTAAAGTCTATCCTCTGACGGACAGGCAGCCAGTGTAAAGACCTCAGAGCTGGACTGATGTGGTCCACTTTTTTGGTCTTAGTGAGGACTCGAGCAGCAGAGTTCTGAATGAGCTGTAGTTGTCTGACTGATTTTTTAGGTAGAACTGTAAAGATGCTGTTACAGTAATCAAGCCTACTAAAAATGAATGCATGGACTAGTTTTTCCAGGTCCTGTTGAGACATCAGATCTTTTATCCTTGAAATATTCTTGAGGTGATAGTAAGCTGATTTTGTTATTGTCTTAATGTGTTTTTCTAAGTTTAGGTCTGCATCCATCACTACACCCAAATTTCTCGCCTGGTTTGTGGTTTTTAGATGTATAGATTGAAGTTCTTTGGTGACCTGTAATCGTTTTTCTTTGGCGCCAAAGACTATTACTTCAGTTTTGTTTTTGTTTAGTTGGAGAAAATTGTGGCACAACCAGTCATTAATTTCCTCTATGCATTTACCAAGAGCCTGTACAGGGCCTCGGTCTCCTGGCAGTCGCTTGTTAAGCTTAAGGCAGGAATGCTTTACAAACATTCAGAGATGAACTTACACACTTGCTTTACTTCTCTCGGGGATAACTTTGTCGGAGATGAAATGCCGGGTTGCTAGCAAAGCTCCACATGCTATCCAGACCACCGACAGGTCCCGCATGCCACAACCGCTCTATCACGTGATGCACACTGCTCCGACGTGCTAACGTTCTGAGGTGAGTTACGGCGTGTTGCAAGTTTTGTGAGGTGCTTTCGTGATATTTAATGGATCAGATTACATTTTTTATTTTTCTCCGATATCCGATCCAGTAATTTAGGTCAGTATCAGACCGATACCGATACGTAATATCGGATCGGTCCATCTCTAGAACGATCATCCCTTCCATCAGTGAGCAACCAGTGAAGAGTTTGGGGAAGCTTTTTTAAGCATCTCTGAAAGACTCCACCGCCTTCCACAAGTCCACCAAAGAGCTGGATAACTGGCCCCCTAAGGTTGACAAGTCAGGCCTGCCAGGTAGATTCAAGACCTGGATTTACCTGCACTCCATCCTACCGCATGTCCCGTGGCCTCTACTTTTTCTCAGTTCCAGTCTCAGCTATGAAGTCCCTCGAGAGGAGAATTACTAGCTTTCTGCGCAAATGGTTGGCCTTCCCCCGCTGCCTCAGCAGTGCAGCCCTTTATGGAACCAGTAACACCTTACAGCTCCCATTTAGTAGTCTCTCAGAAGAATTTAAGATGGCACACACTAGAGAAGTCCTTCAGTATAGTGAGTCAAGGGACCAGAAAGTGGTATTGAGGTGAGAACAGAGAGGAAGTGGAGAGCGGAGAGAGAAGTGGAGGTGGTAGAGTCACACCTCAGGCAGGAGCAGCTGGTGGGGACGTTGGCCACTGGGAGAGCTGGCTTGGGTCTTTGGGAGAAGTCTTTGGGAAAAGACCCAAGCCTTTTCCCAAAAACCCAAGTGGGGAAGGCCCAAGGGAAGGAGAGACACCAGCTAATTCAGGAAGAGGTCCGAGCAGGCGTGAAGGAAGAGCAAACGAGTAAGACTGTGGGGCTCAGGCAAAAGGAGGTATGGACAAAGTGGGAGAATATCTTACAGCGGAAAGTTACGTGGACAAAAATCATCAAGGCAGATTTCCATCATTTCCATTTCCTTGTTCAGGTTGTATATGATGCCTTGGTAAGGTGTGGGGCAAGAGCTGGAAAGGAGCCCTGTCAGCAGTGAAGATTACGGTCAGGTCTCCTCTATACACCTCGGACTAGCAGCTGTAAGCTGACCTAGGGAAGCAGTTGAAATTCCCTCAGCACATCGCTGAAACATCACTTCAGCCAGACATAATTATTGTCTTGGAGGCAGCAAAACAGCTTATTGTCCTCTAACTCACCGTGTCCTGGGAAGAGCATATGAAAGAAGCAAATGAAAGGAAACATGCCAAGTACAAGGAGTTAGTAGAGAAGTGCTGAGGAGGGGGCTGGAAGACGTACAGGGCTCTAGAGTGCGACCAATTTGGTCGCAAATGCGACCAAATTTTTCAGTGGTGCGACTTAAAAAAATTTTTTGGTTGCACCTGTGCGACCAACTGTTTGGGTAGCAAAAAAAAAAAAAAATCTGCAACCTTCCCTGTGGTCAACAACAGACACACATTATGCCCCTATCGTGGACTAGACCAATCAGAGATCATAAGGGGCGGGACCTCTCTGATTGGCCGTGGTCCAGTTGAAAGTGCAGGTGGAAGTGGGAGGTGAGTAGCTTGAATAAAGCGATATCAATTCATTAAATCCTGAATCGACTTTTAAATATAACTGTGTTTTGCCAGAAACGTCAGATTAAAGCTCACAAAACCATTTCAACAACAACCAAACAGCAGATGAGAGCAGGTACACGGATTGCACACAAAGACGTAAACACAGAACGGACCGACGCATCAGAATCAACTTTGTCTTTCTCGGCTTTCTCACCCTGCAGACGGACACGCTGTCGGAGCTTAGCGGTTCTGATGCGTCCGGTCCGCGCTGTGTTTACGTCTTTTTGCGCTGATTCTGAGCTGCAGGTTTTGTCTCTCCAACCAAAATTCACAGAGCCAGCAGCAAAAGAAGCAGCAAACTGCGCTTCACATTTGATCAATGTCGTCATGAATTTTGCTGTTTTGCTTCCACGACTATTAAAATCACACTTCATGCACAGCTAGCTCTCTCTCTATCTCTCTCTGTACTTCAAGAACAGTTTCCTGTCTCCAGTCTCTGTTTTCTGTATTATTCATTCACTTATTACCCACCAGTCTACCGTTGTTTACAGCGCTGTGGCTGCTGTCTTTTTCTTTTCTTTTTTTCACTTAAACGACCTCGGACAAGAAAGCCTATTTTTTCTGTTATTCAATACTGAAGAAATTTAAACTTTATATGCAGAACATTGTAGAATATTTTTAAGGTTATCTGCTATAAAAAGCCAGACCAGGAAAGTCTCCTTCATGTTTTTCTGTGTTTTATTCTCAGTTACTTTCACACAAAGGCATCTGCTGTGATGTTCACAATTCTGATGAAGTCAGTACTGATAAATGATCAGAATTATAATATTTCTGACTGTCTGAGGCTAAGTTGAATCGAATCGGGACTTTGAAAACCGGAATCGAATGGATTATAGAAATCAGTGATGATACCCAGCCCTAGTGAGCAGCCTAGGCACGACAGAAGTGGATGTAGCTGCAATAGGAAAAGAACTATTGCTAACTTTTCTGTTATGTTAAGGCCTGATCCTTCTGAAATTCATAGCCAGTGCTCTGACACGGTGTCATTAATCTTTGAATGCTGAAGAAGCACAGTGTATCCAGAAAAACACATTATATTACAGTGGGGCAAAAAAGTATTTAGTCAGCCACCGATTGTGCAAGTTCCCCCACCTAAAATGATGACAGAGGTCAGTCATTTGCACCAGAGGTACACTTCAACTGTGAGAGACAGAATGTGAAAAAAAAAATCCATGAATCCACATGGTAGGATTTGTAAAGAATTTATTCGTAAATCATGGTGGAAAATAAGTATTTGGTCAATAACAAAAATACAACTCAATACTTTGTAACATAACCTTTGTTGGCAATAACAGAGGTCAGACGTTTACTATAGGTCTTTACCAGGTTTGCACACACAGTAGCTGGTATTTTGGCCCATTCCTCCATGCAGATCTTCTCGAGAGCAGTGATGTTTTGGGGCTGTCGCCGAGCAACACGGACTTTCAACTCCCGCCACAGATTTTCTATGGGGTTGAGGTCTGGAGACTGGCTAGGCCACTCCAGGACTTTCAAATGCTTCTTACGGAGCCAATCCTTTGTTGCCCGGGCGGTGTGTTTTGGATCATTGTCATGTTGGAAGACCCAGCCTCGTTTCATCTTCAAAGTTCTCACTGATGGAAGGAGGTTTTGGCTCGAAATCTCACGATACATGGCCCCATTCATTCTGTCCTTAATACGGATCAGTCGTCCTGTCCCCTCGGCAGAAAAACAGCCCCATAGCATGATGTTTCCACCCCCATGCTTCACAGTAGGTATGGTGTTCTTGGGATGCAACTCAGTATTCTTCTTCCTCCAAACACGACGAGTTGAGTTTATACCAAAAAGTTCTACTTTGGTTTCATCTGACCACATGACATTCTCCCAATCCTCTGCTGTATCATCCATGTGCTCTCTGGCAAACTTCAGACGGGCCTGGACATGCACTGGCTTCAGCAGCGGAACACGTCTGGCACTGCGGGATTTGATTCCCTGCCGTTGTAGTGTGTTACTGATGGTGACCTTTGTTACTTTGGTCCCAGCTCTCTGCAGGTCATTCACCAGGTCCCCCCGTGTGGTTCTGGGATCTTTGCTCACCGTTCTCATGATCATTTTGACCCCACGGGATGAGATCTTGCGTGGAGCCCCAGATCGAGGGAGATTATCAGTGGTCTTGTATGTCTTCCATTTTCTGATGATTGCTCCCACAGTTGATTTTTTCACACCAAGCTGCTTGCCTATTGTAGATTCACTCTTCCCAGTCTGGTGCAGGTCTACAATACTTTTCCTGGTGTCCTTCGAAAGCTCTTTGGTCTTGGCCATGGCGGAGTTTGGAGTCTGACTGTTTGAGGCTGTGGACAGGTGTCTTTTATACAGATGATGAGTTCAAACAGGTGCCATTCATACAGGTAACGAGTGGGGGACAGAAAAGCTTCTTACAGAAGACGTTACAGGTCTGTGAGAGCCAGAGATTTTCCTTGTTTGAGGTGACCAAATGCTTATTTTCCACCCTAATTTACGAATAAATCTTTATAAATCCTACCATGTGGATTCATGGATTTTTTTTTTCACATTCTGTCTCTCACAGTTGAAGTGTACCTCTGGTGCAAATTACTGACCTCTGTCATCATTTTAAGTGGGGGAACTTGCACAATCGGTGGCTGACTAAATACTTTTTTGCCCCACTGTATATAAATTATTATAAAATTTGTGTGCGCCTAACTTTTGTGCCGGTACGCCTAACTTTTTAAAGTTAGGCGTACCGGTACGCCCATGGCAAAAAGCTAGTCTAGAGCCCTGACGTACTATGAGCCAATAGAGGTGGGCTGCAGAGGCTTTGCAGGACGCAAACCAAACCAACTGAGCCTAACAGGAGTGGCTAGGAAGAGGGCCATCTGGTCTGTATGTGAAGCCACAGAGAAGGCCACAAGGTGGCTGTGGATAAAGAGGGCTGATCCATGGGCAGCTGGTGCTTGGGTCTGATCAACCTTAGCTGGGTCGCCTGGACGATGTTGAAAGATCAGAAACACCCATTGACCCAAGGTTAGATCACTGATGATGCGTCCCAGCGCATCCAAAGATGTATCTTGCACACACACAAACAAAATGGAAGAACATGTGCACAGCGTTCACTTTATTCAGGTCTTTCAGTCAGAGAAGTCTGTCTGTGTAGTGCTGACATTATTATAATACATAATATTTACCCTCAGCGGCAAAGAAGCACGTGCACACTGTGAAAATGTTTCTACATACTGCTTGTGCTTCATCCTGCTGCTGTTTTCAGGTGATTTTATTAATGTTGCACATTTAAAAACATCAGGATTTGACCCAAAACGCTTCCCAGTCATAAAGTATACAAATACTGAAAAAAACACATGCATACAAGGTCCCTCAACGGGATTAATGCGTTATTGAGCTGTGTCAGACTTTTCTCTTTGTACCTGCTGAATCACCATGGTAACCGATGCTAAACAAGGAGAGGAGTGTCCAATCAGAAGGCTTCTTCATAGATTCACTGAGGATGGAGAGGTTCAGCCAGCATTTTAATGTGTCAGTTCAATCTGTCACAGTCTGACTGTGGCAGACTGTATGGAGTGACGAGGAACATGCAAATCAACAGGTGACCTGACGTCGAGTGACTGTAAACACACAGACTAAATGCATACAGGAGGTGTTCAGGGTAAGTGGAAACACATGGGGAAACAGCTGACACAAATGAACATAACAATGTCACAGAGGAAGAGTAAAACTAAACACATTGACCATAGAACACAAGACCTCTTCAAAATAAAACAGGAAACATAATGAGACGCAGACATGACAATATGAACTTGACAACATAAGACACACAGACATGAAACGCATGAAGGGCGAGGGAGACTTAAACATAGAGGAGAAGACACGGGAAATCTAAGAAACAATGAACTATAGCAACAACCTAGGCATGGCAGGAAAGAACTTAGATAACCTGAAGAACTTAAATATAAGCCATAAATATCAAAATATATTAACATTCAAAACGCTGGGCCAAATGGCCCAGGATCGTCACACAATCAGTTCAGAGTGTCCTCAGGTTTGTGCCCAGGAGCAGCACTTGAAAGGGCACGAGGTCACCTGACCTTTACGTCCAGAATTATCACTGCTGATGAGCGGTGGATGTGTGGCTGTGACCAGCAGTGACCGGACGAGCCCGTCAGCTCAGGAGTACAGCCATCGCTTCCAAATGAAACTACTCAGTGCGGTGAACAGGGGTAAAATCCTTCCACATGAAAGAAAATGGCCCTTAAATGCTCATTGTGTTCACAAAAGAGGCAGAGCGCTCCTGAGCAGCATCTGTATGAGACAAGCTGAGCACTCTCCATCAACAGTAACATGAAAACAAAAATACCAAAAACATTTCATAAATCTGGTATCAAAGCAGTGACGCAAACACAGCTTCCTTTTTATCCTCTGAGTCATTACATGAACCAACATTGAGTTCAAATAAGAAAAACACAGACTATGCTTCACCGAATGCAGACCTGCCAAACACGAGCGCTAACGTCAGGTTTCTGATTTCATGGGGTTTCTCTCGTGTTTACCTCCTCCTCAATCAATCAATCTTTATTTATAAAGCACTTTTCATACAAAAAATGTAGCACAAAGTGCTTTACATAGTTAAAATCAGCCCACCCCACCCTCCAACTCACTCCCCACACTCTCATTAACATAAATGATGTGAATGCACACATATCCCCCCCCCCCCCCCCCCACACACACACACACACACACACACGCGCGCACTTAAAGAGTAAAAATTGGGCTGGGTTCACATGAGCTAAGTGAGGAAACACTATAACAGGGAGCCGTCTGCACCGGGAGCTGGTCACAGACCGCAGCCTCCAGGCTGGGTACACAGCAGGAGGGAGGCAAAGAAGCCCCCCAGCCAGGCTGAGAGGACCCCCAGAGACCCAGCAGCCACGGTCGATCACAGCCCCGGTGCAGAGAGCCCCCTCCGAGGAAACACTGGAGATATGACACAATAGGCTATATACAGGGTAAAATGATAAAATAAATAAGAACGGGATACAATATAAATATAAATATAAATAGAGTAAGAAGATTAAAAAAATGGATAAGACTAAAATCAATAAATATTAGGTAAAGCCTAAATTAATAATAAAATAACAGGATAGAATAAATAAGCATAAAATAAATAAATGCTAAGTAAAAGCTAAATTAAAAAGGTGGGTCTTGAGCCTGTTCTTAAAAACATGTACGTTCTCTGCGGCCCTGAGCTCCTCCGGCAGGCTGTTCCACAGACGAGGACCATACCACTGAAAAGCTGCCTCTCCGTGAGTATGTGTCCTGACTTTAGGGACAATCAAAAGGCCAGTACCAGAGGACCTCAGGGTCCGCGAGGGTTCGTATGGTAAAAGCAGATCTGAGAGATAAGAAGGCCCAAGACCATTAAGACATTTAAAAACCAATAAAAGAACTTTAAAATCGATCCTGAAACACACGGGGAGCCAGTGCAGCGATTCTAAAACCAGTGTAATGTGGGCCCGCCCTCTGGTCTTCGTCAGCACACAAGCTGCCGAGTTTTGCAAAAGTTGTAAAGTTGAAATATTCTTCTTAGGAAGACCAGAGAGCAGGGCATTACAGTAATCAATGCGACTGGTAATAAAAGCATGCATCAGCATCTCCGTGTTGGCCCGAGAGAGAATTGGGCGGACTCTGACTATATTTTTTAGATGATAAAATCCAATTTTGGTTACATGTTTAACATGTGGGATAAAACCAAGCTCAGAGTCAAAAATAACACCCAGGTTTTTCACTTGTAGTGAAGGACATAGTGAAAATGCCTCTAATTTAGACAAGAGTTTCTCTCTCTGAGCCTCAGGACCGACGATTAAAACTTCAGTTTTGTCCTGGTTAAGCTGTAAAAAGTTTTCTGCCATCCAAGATCTTATATCTAAAATACAGTTAAAAAGGGCATCCATTGGTCTGGTGTCATCAGGAGACACGGAGATGTACAGCTGTGTGTCATCAGCGTAACTGTGAAAGTTCACTCCATGCCTCCTGATGACACCGCCGAGAGGGAGCATGTACAAATTAAAAAGTACAGGGCCTTGAGGCACACCACATGTCATTTTATGGATCTTAGAGGAGCATGTATCCATACTCACCATAAAAGTTCTGTCAGAGAGATAGGAAGTGAACCAGTTGTGTACAGCACCAGAGAGGCCCACCATGTGTTTCAGTCTGTTTAAAAGAATAGCGTGGTCTACTGTATCAAAGGCTGCGCTTAGATCCAGTAGCACCAGGACTGAGGGCTTTTGGGCGTCCCAGTTACATCTAAGATCATTTAAAACCTTTAGGAGAGCCGCCTCTGTGCTGTGGTTCACCCTAAATCCAGACTGGAATATCTCCAGGATCTGTCTATCATTGAGAAAATCAGTAATCTGAGTAAAAACAAGTTTTTCTAAGATTTTACTTAAAAATGGAAAGTTGGATACAGGTCTGTAGTTATTAAAATCATTACAATCCAAATTGCTCTTCTTCAGAAGGGGCCTCACCACCGCCGTTTTAAAGGCAGCAGGGAAGACACCCAACTGAAGAGAGCAATTCATCATGTATAAAAGCTCAGCCTCAAAAAATCCATAAAGTGTTTTAAAGAGTGAAGAAGGGATTGGATCTAAAAGACATGTGGTGGGTCTCACTGTGGAGAAAACTTTCTGAAGGTTCTCAGCATTAACCAGGACAAAGCTGTCCAGTGTCTCCTCAGGTACAATCGAGCCCTCAGATGTGTTTACAAACATATCGCAATTAGATCAAATGTGTGATGTGTGACTCTGTGTCACCATTCATTCAACTCTTCCTCCAACATCACGCTCAGTTCCCTGTTTGTGATGTTTTGATCCAGAGACGGCCGTCTTTAATTAAGAGATGTGACGAAAAATTCCTGCCGATCAGCAGCTGGAGCTCTGATTGGCCAGCTGCTGCAGCAGAAAGAATAAGGATATAAATCAGCTGAGTAGCAGTAGCAAATTTCATTTCTCATCTTTCATCTTTTAAAGAAAATGAATTCTGAAATTCAAAAATTTAAACCCACATTTAACTAATGATGTTATGAAGCTGTGTTTGGACACACAGGAACATAAAGATCACAGCGCCCCCTCTGCTCAGTTCTGATAACACACTTTCACAACTACAAGTAAAAGTCCGGAATGCGGCAGGTAAATAATCAAACTAACAGTGCATATTATGTTAGTCCGATCTGCCTTATTACAAAACCTGCCATTATTGTGCATTTAGGTGACCATGATGAGAGAGACAGACAGAGTCTGGCTCAGATGCTATCAGTTCTCACTGCAGTCTACCGGTAGCATCTCCTTTTAGTCCAGGATAGACGAATGTCACCGAGCAGTGACTCAGTTTGTGGTAAAAGGCTTGCACCCATTTGCCACAGCAGATGCCCCGATTTTTGGTAAGTGAATGTGTTTAATTGTAGGCAGGGACATTACTGGATATTCTTGTGTAATTGCTACAGAATAATTTATGTTATACTCTGTTATTGCTACTGAAGAATATTTATTTTATTATTTTACATTTACAATGTTTTTTTCCTGGGGACCCTGTGACACCCCATTGAAGAGCCATAGGCTGTGGATCTCTTAAGATCTCACTGTTGGGTTTGTAAGGCCATGTTACTCCTAAATTTCTATCTTGTTCAAAGAGAAACTATAACACAAAGTTCTAAGCTAATCTACCTTAGTGTTCTCCTTTTTTAAAAAGAATCGATAAGAGAATCGAATCGTTAAACAGAATCGAAAATGGAATCGGAATCGTGAAAATCTTATCAATACCCATCCCTAGTGGTGACCTGACAAAATGTCTCTCCTGCTTTGTACGCAGCGCTCTTCAACACACATGACACTGTCGCTGTGTCAGTGCCGCCCCTTCCTTGGATGGCTCTGATAGTTCCCTCCCCCTGCAGACTGAGAACGCCCACAGACCTACAGAACTGGAGATTTTCTGATCCAGTCGTGTGTTACATTCAGTTCAATTTTATTTATACAGCACCAAATTACAACAGCAGTCGTCTGAAGTTGCTTTATACTGTAAGGTAAAGACCCTACAATAATACAGAGAAAACAAAAACAACCATATGACCAGTTATGATCAAACGTTAGACCCAGTAATTTGAGTTTATTATGTTTTGGTTTACTTCTGCATCATGGATTATTCTTTATCTTTCTCTGGTACTTTGTGTTTCAGTTATCTTGGTGTTTTGGATTGTTTTCTCATTCTCTTGTTGTGATGATGATGATGTTTATTATTAGAGTTTCATGTTTCTGTTTATCCATGTTTTAGGAATTGTGGTTTCATGTATTGTTTGAGTTTCATGTATTATTTTCTGTCCGCCCCTCTGTGTCGAGTCCGTGTCTTTGAGTAGTGATTCATGTTTCCTGTTTTATTGTGAAAGTCTTTGTCTTATGTTAGTGTGTGCAGCTTTGTTCCCCCTGTCTCGTTAGCCCTGATCTCTCCCAGCTGTGTCTCCCTCCTGTTGCCCACTCCCTCATTACTACCCTGTGTCTATAAGCCCTGTGTTTTCCCGTGCTCGGTGTCGCGTCGTACCATCAGATCATGCCCGTGTGTTTTTGTGTCAGTTTATGTTCAGTACCATTGCTCAGTTTCATCTTTTGTTTTATGCCAGCAATAAAGCTGAGGTTTGAGTTACAGTTCAGTGTCTGAGTCCTGCATTTGGATTCTCCTCTCCGCCTGCCCGCACACAGAGCCCTGACAGCTTTGGCGACAGTGGGAAGGAAAAATTCTCTTTTAACAGGAAGAAACCTCCAGCAGAACCAGGAACAGAACTACAAGTTTTCAAAGTCACTGAAATCCTCATGCTCGCTCATTTTCCTGATTCTCACATCACCTCTGTGGACATGTTCACCTGCTCCCTGATAGATCCCGCCCCAAGTAACAGGTGCTATGATGTAGAGGTAATCAGTACTATTCACATCACCTGTCAGTGCTAACCCCCCCGTGTCCATCTAGTGCGTGATTGGTTCTTGCTCCCAAACAGACAATTCAAGCAGCTGGTAGGTGTGGTTCATGCATGGCCGGTCCCCTCTCTGTGACATCATACAGAGCAGGGAAATAAAACTGTGATAAAGGGTTACTGTACACACACTGAGCTCATTATTAGAAACTACAGACATGTTTAACATGAATGTCCCTGTGGCTCTGACTGTTTGACTGATGGGCTAAAGAAGCAGAAGGAGCAGAGCAGGCTGCAGACCGAGTGTCAGATATCAGCCGTCATGTTCCTGGTTTCTCCTGATAAGTGGCCCTTGTTATATTTTTATACACACATTTGCAAAAACCCAGAAACCCTTTTTTTTCTGAAAGTGAAAATACTGCTGTGATGGCATCATTAGCGTTTCAAATATATTAGTTCCCCATCTCACAGCCCACGTACTGTCATCCACAGTGTTTCCCGTAGGCTGGAGTGACACTGAGCACACATACAATAAATGTCAGTACTCAGACTGCCACATCAAAGCCTGAGAGTTACTTTCTGTCTCTTTTCATCCTTGTTTTATTAGATCTCACACAGTTTCTGCGTTTGTGCAGGGGTGGACAAAATGAGGATGTACCCAGCACACAAGGTTTAAGATAAAACTTTTAGGAAGCTCTGAGTCATTTCAAGCACAACAGAACAAAGTCAAACATGAGGAAGGAGCTGCTCTGGGCCTGGAATGAAGAAACGTCATGCTTATTTCCTCAGATTATACCAATCCACGTTCAACAACTATGCTAAAATCTAAGATCTGCTTCTCCTGTGGAGCTTAAACTGTGGAGCAGAGGAGTACAAAGGTGTGATGGTGGTACGACTGCAAAGAAGAACTGCTTTATTGCATTTGGGTTCAAGGAGAGTGACAGTTTAAATATCGTCTTGATAAAATGGAGCCTTAGATTGACCGACAGGGCGGTGCAACTTTACCAAATAATTTGGGTAAACAGGAAGGCAAAGGTTTTGATTCACGGGTCAGTAAATATGCCAAACTTCACTTACGGAGACAAGCTCCTCCGACTGAAAGAATGAGACTCCAGATACAAGAGGCTGAAATGAGTTCCTCCAAAAAGGGAGGCTAGACTGGCGCTTAGAATACAATGAGCAACTCAAATACTGAAGCATGTTATTACCTGTGTGCCCATGGCTCTGATGGAAAACAGATCTCTGGTCTTGGACTCAGGGTTTCAAGTTTTTGTATGAAAATGTTTTGAAAAGTAATTTAAGCTCATGTTTCCTGTTACTAGTGTTATTTTATATTTTATTGTTGTCCTTTGGCACCTGGCACTGGTTCTTTAGTTACCCGGACTTTTAGCTCTTAGTGTAGCTGTAGAGGACTTGTTTCTACAAAAATCAAATCAGGCATTACCGACTAACAGTACCACTCATTCGACCACTGATAGTCTGCTTTCTCTGTTCAACTCAGCTTGTCTGGAAATACTGGATTCCATTGCTCCTTGCACCACTAGGTATCTAAAACCTAAAACCCAACCGTGGTTAAATAATGACACCAGGGAACGTGTCACGGTCCGCTGTGACAGACCGTGTGGAGAGTGCGTGGAGGACTCAGGTGCAGACACGAGTGACACGGGAGTAAACTTTAAACAAAAGCGAGCCTTTTATTGTGGCTGGTAACGCAAGAGAAACAAACAAGAATAAGGGCAGCTCAAAAGCAATAACTAAACAGAAACCTAAACTGGGAATGAACTAAGGTAAGGCTATGAATACAACAGACCGGGCATGGAAACATGGAGGGTGGGAACACAGACGACGCGACGCAGACTACATGAAACACAGAGACTAAATACACATGAGGAATGATCAGGGGAAGTGGCCACACATGGGAACGCAGCTGACACACATGAACTTAACGACAGGACAGGAGGAGTGAAACTGAATACACTGACAGTGAATGCAGGCCTTCAAAGTAAAACAGGAAACATGAGACATGAACCGGGGAGACGTAGTACAGGGGGAGGTGACATAACTGACAGCATGAACTTGACAGTACAAGACACACAGACATAAACACACGAAGGGCAAGGGAGACGTAATGCAAGGGTGGTATATACAGATGGCTGGACTAACTTAATGAACCTAAACAATCAATAAACATCAAAATAGACTAAACACAAAACACTGGGTCGCACGACCCAGGACCATGACAGTACCCCCCCCACAAGGGCTGGCTCCCGACAGCCCAAACCCAGGAACCAAAACACAAGCAAAACAGAAAACACCCCACCCAGGGCGGGAGGCGGGGGACCAGGACGGAGGGAACAAAACGAACCAAAAACAAGGAGCACGAGAACAAAACTGAGTCCACAAATACACAAAAGAGTCCAGAACAGGAAGGCGAATGTCCAAAGAGGCCCAAAGGCCAACCCGAGAGGCGACAACACAAAAGTCCAGTCCAACCGTTCCGGAGGCCGGCCACGGGAAAGGTGGCCACGGTGACAGAACAGATCCGGAGGCCGGCCGCGCGGAAGGCAGCGGCGGCGGCGAAGGCGGAGCAGTTCAGGGGGCCGGCAGTGCGCAAGGCAGCGGCGGCGGCGAAGGCGGAGCAGTTCAGGGGGCCGGCAGTGCGCAAGGCAGCGGCGGCAGCGAAGGCGACGACGGAGCAGTTCAGGAGGCCGGCCGCGCGGAAGGCAGCGGCGGCTCTCCAGTGTCAGGCGTACTGGCCGAGGCCCGGTGGGCACAGGACCAGTCGAGGCGGGACCAGTCAAGGCGGGACCAGACGAAGCACAGGCTGAGGCGGGACCAGACGAAGCACAGGCTGAGGCTGGGCCAGGCGACGACTCTGAGGCTGGGCCAGGCGAAGACTCTGAGGCTGGGCCAGGCGAAGCACAGGCTGGAGCTGCAGCAGGCGAAGCACAGGCTGGAGCTGCAGCAGGCGAAGCAGAGGCGGAGGCTGGACCAGGCGTGGCAGAAGCAGGAGCTGGTGCTGAGGCTGGACCAGGCGTAGCAGAAGCAGAAGGTGGCTGGATGGGCGGCTCGGGCCCCCCAGCAGACGAGGCGTGAGGCTGGATGGGCGGCTTGGGCCCTCCAGCTGACGAGGCGTGAGGCTGGATGGGCGGCTCGGGCCCTCCAGCGGAGACAGGCGGCCGGACGGGCCCCTCGGACCCTCCAGTTGACGAGGCATGAAGCTGGTGCGGTTCTCCTGAACCCCCAGCTGACGTGGAAGGAAGCTGAATGGGCTCCTCGGGCCCTCCAGCTGACATGGAAGGAAGCTGAACGGGCTCCTCGGGCCCTCCAGCTGACGTGGAAGGAGGCTGGACGGGCTCCTCGGGCCCTCCAGCTGACGTGGAAGGAGGCCGGATGGGCTCCTCGGGCCCTCCGGCTGACGTGGCTTGAGGCCGGACAGGCTCCTCGGGCCCTCCAGCTGACGAGGCATGAGGCCGGACGGGCTCCTTGGGCCCTCCAGCTGATATGGCTTGAGGCTGGACGGGCTCCTCGGGCCCTCCAGCTGACGAGGCATGAGGCTGGACGGGCTCCTCGGGCCCTCCAGCAGGAAGAGACGGCTGAAGCAGAAGGCAGTCTGAGGCGGAGAGAAAGCTCACGCCATTCCTAGCAGGCTGAGAAGCAACCTGTACAGCAGACGTGGCATGAGGCTGAACGGGCTCCTCGGGCCCTCCAGCTGGAAGAGACGGCTGAAGCAGAAGGCAGTCTGAGGCGGAGAGAAAGCTCACGCCATTCCTAGCAGGCTGAGAAGCAACCTGTACAGCAGACGTGTGGTCCCCTTTCGCCGTCTCCTGAACCTGGGCTTCATGTGGCGCGACTGTGAGAGCAACGCTAGAAAAAATCCTGGATCCTACAGAGTCAGGAATATGGTTTGTGATTTCATTGTGCGCTTCATAAAAACTGTTACACACAATCCTTTCATTATCACAACCCGACTCTGACTGGCCCTTAGTCTTAACCAGAGGTAGGTCGGCCACAGCATGGATGTTTATGAAATCATGGTTAATGGTGGAGCGGTCTTTGGCACCAGTTTCTTCGTAGCTGGGCCCAAAAAAGGGTAACCCAGTACACTCCACTATGACAGGCTCATGAGATGAGAAAGCACAGTCACTCACCTCCGTCATAGGAGGAGTCTGGGACAGAACTAGGACGGGTGCGGACTGGACAGCTGCTGCCCCCTCCTCTCCAGAGACCTCAGCGCAGTACAGACAGTCCTTAGTCGCTCCCTGAGGAAAGCTAGGCAGTCTCTCTTCAGACCCGGTAACTTGTTCACACAACGTTTCAAACCTGGCATGAGGTGGCGTAGCATTTGTTAAATTGTCAGAGGTAACAGAAGTTACTTCTCGATCACCCACACAACTAGGGCTGCTCGCTGATGGTTTCAACACATTAATTCGAAAGTCACATGACACAGAATACTTCGAGTCTGAACCTTTACTCCCAGCATCCGACATTATTTCAGAGAAATCCACCGACTGCAGGTTCGCTGTGTGAGACTTAACGTCCTCATCACTAGTTAACTCAGTAAACCCCTCTGACGTGGTAGGAAGACATAACACAGAAGTACAATGGTTGGTGGCTGTAAACAATGGTGGGTTGGTTATTACAGCGTTGCACTTTACAGACGATCTGTCCTGTACTGCGCTAAAAACCTGTGTAGAGCTGGGTGCTAGGTTAGTGCCGGCGGGCACAGACACATCTTCATTAACGGCAACATTAGAACTGTTGCTCATAGTACCAGGGTTAAACAACTCAAGAACAAGACAGTTATTGTTTGCATCAGCACAACATTTAGGTTCAGAAGTCATGACGCTGAGGACACAGTCATCTTTATTGCTGTTAGGATTGTTAACTGGTTCATGGATGCTGTAACCTGCCGAATCAGCCGGGTCACAGTCAGACAAGAAGTCTTTATTCACAGCAGCCCCTGAAACACTCTCCTTTGACTTAAGGTCTTTGGCTATGGGGCTAGATACAATGTCAGAAACTGAGGCAGTGGTACTCACGACTGGATGGCTGATGGAAGTCAAAGCCTCAGATGGCAATAACCGAGGGACCTCCTTGGGCTGAGGCTCAGAGCGCCGGCGGCGAGAGTGCCGCTTCTTTCTATCCGTGGAAGCGGGCGGGGTGAGCGGTGGAAGTCCCTGGCAGCTCCGGGGACCCCCAAGAGCCAGTCGAGTTCCCCGGAAAGAGCGCTCGTCACGATCAGGAGCGAGCCACGGCTCCCTCCCGAACTCTTCCACTAGCTGTGCGCCTGCGGCGTGCTGCTGCCCCACTTGATCGACGTCCAGGACCCCCACAGCGTCCGCGGGATGCTTCGTGGAGGGCGAGACAGGACGTAGCAGTGCGCGACGGCGGCGAGAACGCCGCTTTCCCCTTGAAGCGGCTGTGGACAAAACCTGACTGTCCCTGGCGACCGGCTCCTCGTCCTCCAACCACATCCGTGCTAGAAAGACAGCAGGGGACGAGTAGTCCGATCGGGGCGGCGAGGGCGGGCGGCAGGTGCGAGGCGGGGCAGTTGGCGAGAACTCCTCCTCGGGGATGAGCCAGGGCTTCCAACGGAGCTCCTCCTCCCGATAAGCCCGCAACACCTGCTGACGCTCATCGTCACCAAAATCTATGGCCTCCATCGCCTCCGTGTGCTGGTCAGTGCAGCTTGACTGTGGCGGAAACGAGGAAGCCGATCCACGGTGAGGCGATGGCTGAGTGGAAGTGGACCTCAGCGTCCCACCTCTCACAGCCTCTGGCTCATGAGGCAGCGGCGATGACACCCGTTCACGGGACGGAGGTGTGGGTGCTGAGGCGGCATTCAGGACCCTCTGGGCCAGCGCACGGGCACGAAGCTCCTCCTTAAGGGGGCCCAGGGAGTCAAACGCCTCGACGAGGTGGGGGAGCTGTCGCAACCGTGGCTCCCGCAACAAAACGGCGTCCACGGCCGCCAATCCTGTGGAAACCACACTTGGATCCGCGCATCCGATGATGCGATCCATAATGCGGCAGAGCCGGTTCAGCTCCTCCCCTACCTCCTCTGAAATGTCCGCTGAGTCCGACATGGTCGCGTCGTACTGTCACGGTCCGCTGTGACAGACTGTGTGGAGAGTGCGTGGAGGACTCAGGTGCAGACACGAGTGACACGGGAGTAAACTTTAAACAAAAGCGAGCCTTTTATTGTGGCTGGTAACGCAAGAGAAACAAACAAGAATAAGGGCAGCTCAAAAGCAATAACTAAACAGAAACCTAAACTGGGAATGAACTAAGGTAAGGCTATGAATACAACAGACCGGGCATGGAAACATGGAGGGTGGGAACACAGACGACGCGACGCAGACTACATGAAACACAGAGACTAAATACACATGAGGAATGATCAGGGGAAGTGGCCACACATGGGAACGCAGCTGACACACATGAACTTAACGACAGGACAGGAGGAGTGAAACTGAATACACTGACAGTGAATGCAGGCCTTCAAAGTAAAACAGGAAACATGAGACATGAACCGGGGAGACGTAGTACAGGGGGAGGTGACATAACTGACAGCATGAACTTGACAGTACAAGACACACAGACATAAACACACGAAGGGCAAGGGAGACGTAATGCAAGGGTGGTATATACAGATGGCTGGACTAACTTAATGAACCTAAACAATCAATAAACATCAAAATAGACTAAACACAAAACACTGGGTCGCACGACCCAGGACCATGACAGAACGCAGACGGACATGTAGAAAAGCGGAAAGACAGTGGAAAAAGGACCGTCTCCAAGTGTCATTTGAGGCACTTAGAGAATCCCTGTCAAGTTACCAGAAAGCTGTAAGAGCAGCAAAACAAAATACTTTTCCAAGATCGTGTCCAACAACTGTCATAAACCTTTTATTTGGTATTATAAACTCAGTTTTTAATCCTCCCACTGCTGATCCTCATATAGCAGTGAACATGTGAGAATCTAATGAAATTCTTCATTAATAAAATTGTAGATACTAGATCCCACATTATTCCTCCCATTTCTGACCCAGGTTTTTATGCTCCAACCTTGGCTGTTTTTGATCTCTTCGAGCCAGTATCCCTTTCATTACTTAATGAAGTAGCCCTTCAAAATGTACCCTGGATATCATTCCACCTAGGTTACTGAAAGATGTTTTTGACACTGTTGGTACATGTCTGCTTTCTATTGTCAAAAGCAGTCTTCAGTCTGGGTCTGTTCCCTCTGATTTTAAACATGCTGTGGTGGAACCCATCCTTAAAAAGCAGAGTCTGGACTCAACAGTTCTATCAAATTACCGCCCAATCTCTAAATTGTCTTTTTTGTCAAAAGTTCTGGAGAAAATTGTCCTTCTGCAGCTCCAGACCTTTTTAGACCAACACGACATTGGTGAACTATTCCAATCTGGTTTTAAAACGCACCACAGCACTGAAACCGCTCTTTCAAAAGTTTCTAATTACCTTTTAACTTTTACCGACTCGGGAGACTCTGTTATTTTAATATTATTAGACCTCAGTGCTGCTTTTGGCACAGTAGATCACAGGATTCTTATCTCTCGACTAGAACAATGTGCCGGAGTTAAAGGGCTTGCTTTGGAATGGTTTAAATCCTACTTATCTAATCATACTTTCTCTGTTAGATTCAGGGATAAATTGTCTCCAAAGACGACCCTTTTTTGCGGAGTCCCCCAGGGCTCTATCCTTGGTCCAGTCTTTTTTTCAATGTATATGCTCCCATTGTGATCTATTTTTGAAAAATATGGAATTTTGTTTCACTTTTACGCAGATGATTCTCAGATTAACCTTCAACTAAAACGAAAATCTGTGAATCCTCTGAAGGGACTGTTTGATTGTCTAAAAGATGTCAAGGCATGGATGGCTCTAAATTTTCAAAATCTAAATGAACAGAAAACTGAGGTCATTCTCTTTGGTCCTTCTGACCATTATGACCTTGGCCCCTTAGGAAATTATAAAAAACCATTTGCAAGAAATTTAGGGGTGATTTTTGACAGCAATTTAACATTTGACAAATAGATAAATGTAGTCAAAACCAGTTTCTTTCATATTCGCCTAATTTCAAAAGTTAAGCCCTTTCTCTGTTTCAGAGATTTTGAGAAAGCGATCCATGCCTTCATCTCATCTCACCTCGACTTCTGTAATAGTCTCTACTCTGGTGTCACCTCTTCATCAATTGGCTGACTGCAGCTAGTTCAAAACGCTGCAGCACGGCTCCTAACTGCTCCTTGCTCCTCATAGTTAGAGGATGAGTTGCTCCCCTGACCAAATGCGGTTGGGAAACTTGGGGTCTTCTTCATGAAGGCTGGGACGGAGTGGGGAATGGAGAGGAGGGCAGTTGTGGGATTGATTGTGTTGTTGTTGTAACTGATTATCTCTTGTTGTTTATCATTGATGCATCACGTATGTTAATGAGCTCTGAGTCTGGATCTAAAGAGAAGGACTGTAGGCACATGTGGATGAACTGAGCCTTCGAGAGAAGGGCTGAGGAACTGCAGCGTCCTGGTGGAACTCCGAGATAGACTTGAGGGATTATATTTCTTATCTACACCCCTTCTTGTCAGGATTCCCAAGGAAGAAGATTGGGATGACAAGGCCTGGCAGAAGGATGTCTGTGATACTCTTGTTAGCCTGTTAACTGAAACCTGACTTTCTGAAAGAAAAAATATAGTCAGTGAATGATGAAGTCAGTGTAGTTACAATGATCTTTATATTTGTTGCATGTAGAGAAAAGGTCACTTGTAACTGAGTGTTTTTTGTTTGTTTGTTTGTTTGTTTGTTTGTTTTTTTCAGATTTGACTGATGATTCTGTTCGTGCAGTTTTCATGTCATGCTGAGCAATGCTTGGCTTTTTCTCCATTCATTCACACAGGAGCTTCAAAATAAAAGCCCAGAAGCTGCAGAGCAGTGAGACTTTCCTCTAGAAGGATTTATAGTTTGTAGACATGGAGTAGCAGTGTTTAAGGTTCAGCTCAGCATACAGGACACAACCAGACAATTGACTAAACAAACTGGACAAACCAATGATGTCCATTTCTGCCCCATGTACCTTTGTGGTTTAGAGTCTAAACAAGCAAGTAGAAAACTTAAGAAAACAATCACGCAAGACTCAGTGACACAAATCCCGCTCTTTGATGAGCCATCAAAGCAGAAATCCTCCGGTTGGTCTGAAAGGTTTGACTAAATTCATAGTGCCAACAAGACTGCACAGCATGGCAACGTTTTTAAATGAGTCTCTAAAGAAAGACCAACAAACAAATTCACCAAAAAAACAAAGTTCAAACCAACATTTAAACCAACGTCCAAACTGTGAGAGGCACTTGTGTCTCAGAGGTCAGTTTGATCGGCTGTCTGAGTAGAAAGCACTTCTTTGGGTTCTTTGGGTTAAGAGGGGTTTGAACACAACCCTTAGCCCCTGAGGAAGATGCTGCACTGTACCTCCCACATTCTGCCTGCCGATCAAACCTCGACCTGCCCGTCTCTTTCCTAACCTTGAGGCCAGCTCTGCCCTCTTGCTCTCAGGTTGTCACTGTTCGTTACACCGATATAGCTTGAAGTGCTCTTTTGTCTCGAGCAGCTTTCACATGTGTGAATGTGTCTGAAAACCAGGTCCTTCCTGAAAAAGAGAGCATTGCTCTCAGTAGCTGAGGCACTGGGGTGAGAAAGTTACTGCTGACCGTCATAGTCATCCCTTACCCAAACAGAACAAATGACGCTTCACAGACCCCCTTAGATCCATCATGAACATCCACCTCACTGAGGAAGAGACAGCCAGGCACACTGATAATTACCCAGAGGTCTCTCCCTCTGTGCTGAATGAAGAATTAGATTCCCTCTTTGTGCACGTTTGAAGGTGACTCAGCCATGCTGCCATGCAGGAAGCATGCTTTCAATTTGAAACCACCCGGGCTTATTTCATTGTTCCCTAAAAGTCAAAACACGAGTCGGCTTTGACAACGTGACAAAAGAAAATCCAAAGCAGAAGTGATCTTACAACACCAACGCAGAGTCCCCAGCAGACCTCAAATTTACCCTATTTTAAGGTTTCATCATCATTCATCAGTGAGCGTCACATCTATCAACATCTGTTCCCATCCATCAGCTGCATGACTGCAGAGCTGCACATGTAACCAAGCAACTGCAGGAGGGCTCTGTGCGTGACTGATCGTAAATGACAGAAGCCCAAACAAACATCAAAAAGCTGCCAGTCCACACAGAAGCTTGTCAGGCATCTTGAATGGAGCTGAGTTGAGCAGGGAGTGAAAACGCCACAGAGTGCAGTGTGGACCGGAATTGAGTTCTGGACCTGCTGCAGATGATCCGAAGGTCAAACTACAAATGTGAAAAGGACATCTGTCACTATGGGGACTTACCTGTACCCGTATGATCTCTACCTGCTGGAGGACAGTCTTAAAGCTCTGTGCTGTACTCTGTTCTGCACCTAAATGTAAAACTTACCTTTGAAATATCGATGTGCGATTGGGTCTAAGGGTGACGAATGATATTTGTACAGGTGAACAATGAGTCACCACTCCGGCTCTCCAAGCAGGTGCTCACAGGTAGCTGGATGACCTCAGGAGGTGTGTTTATCCCTGGAAGGATGTGCTGATATTTCTACGGCTGGGCGTAGACTCTGTAGTTCTGTTTCAGAGAAGAAGATGTCTTGCAAAGTTGCTCTCCTGTATTAATGGATCTGAGAGTTTTCACTGCCACCTCATGTCTGAGTTGCAGGGGAGAGTTGAATGCAGAGGTGCGTATGTACCCAAGCATCTGAAGGAGGGTTCGTCACACAGCAGATCTTAAACTACAAATACCTGCCGGTCCGCACAGAAACTGTCAGTAACTCAGAAGCAGAGATGCGATTAGACAAGAAGTCCAGAGACAGCAGTGCATTCTGGGAGCATCAGCAGTCATCAGATCAGACAATCTCAGGAATCTGAATCGGTCCAGAACCTGAAATTTCTTCTTCAGCTAGTCTGCTGATGATTTCCTCATGTGCTTGTGACATCAGCCACCCTCTCTGAGCTTCAGCTGCCAGATTTTCCTCCCAAAAACATTTTCATCCACGTCTGGATTCCTTTTCCCAGCAGTAACTGCTCAGAGCACAACCCCTCATTCTTTCTGTACTGTGGAGGAGGTGCGAAAACTTTTTGGTGTCATTGAACTAAACACACACACCCGCCCTCTCACATCATCTATAATTGACTGAGACAGGACTCTCTTCCAGACACTAAACCAAGGCACAATGTACATTTCAATTCCTTTAATTTTAAATATGTTTATATTGTCTATCCTGTAAAATAGTCAGATGTCTATTCATATTAATGTACAGAATTCACCTGCTTGCTGCTACTACTGCACATTCACCCAGTGTATATACTATATGTCTGTATATATATATATATAATGTTCTTCCTCTACACCCCCCCCCCCCCCCATTTTTGCACATGTCGAGGAGCGTGTCAGGCTACATTTCACTGTGTGTTATACTTGTATAACTATGCATGTGACAAATAAAGAACCTTGAACCTTGAACCTAATATGTGAGTTTTTCTCCTTTCTTCACACGTAATGTTGTTCAAGTGCACGATATCCAGCTGCTCTTTTTCAGTCTGTTTCATTGTTTCTTTTATAACAGTGTGTGTGTGTCTGTGTGTGTGTTTTACTAACTTGTTTGGAATAACTTTTTCCAGCTTTTGCATCCTTATAAACCTCCTGCTATAATCTTGTAAATTTATTATGAACCATGGCTCAAACCATCCAGAGTGACTGTTAAACTTGCGTGTATGCCATCATTATAAAAGTCAGGCCTTTTTGAAACACTGCAGTGATAAAAAATGTATGAGCTTCCTTTGAAAGATAAATTCTCATTTCTTTGGCTACAACAAACCCCAAATGTGATCCAAGACAGGTTTCTGCTGACCTGGTTTAAGTCAGGTGAGTGTGAGTCACATTAAGTGTACAGAAATATGAGTAACTCTAAAGGCTACTCTCACTGTATCAGCGAGCAGCAGTCAGTTCGATGTCTCAGGTGGGCGTCCGTCTGCACTGCCAGGGTTAACGGGCTCTGTGTGCTTTAGTCACGATCTGAAACCCCTTCCATCATCCAAACTTCCCTCTGGATGCCAATGAGTGCAAAACCACAAATTCCATCATTTGTTTATTACTCCTGATCTTTCTAACATGGTCATCTGCCACACAAGGAGCTCTCCTTGTGTGACAGACTGCTGCATCCTCGATGCATAAAAGAGCGTTTCCACAGGTCCTTCCTGCCTGCAGCTGTCAGACTGTACAATCAAAACTGCTCCCAACAAACATAGATGTTTACATCAGCGCTGTAACTTGCACTATTTTATCAACCAATTCACACTATAACCAGGGTTTGCATCTTATCTGTATTTAATTTTATTTAACTTATTAACGGTACAGTACTCTGTTTTTGGCAACCATTGTCCTTGATGTCAATATGTAAAAATTGTGCATGTTTCTGTTCTGTCTTGTGTACTGTTTGTATATGTGTCTTTCTTGCTGCTGTTACACACGAATTTCCCCTTGTGGGACAATTAAAGGCTTCTTCTTCTTCTACTTCTTCTGAAACAATTTACAGGTCAGAGGGTTTTCCAGTTATCCCAAAGTAAAAAACAGTACCACTTTTTTTTATCACTCCTTTGTGTTATCAGCATGTACTCCCACTCTCTGAGTGGTTATTCAAGGGAAAGACTAGCATCTGCATTTACAAGAAGAAATAGCAAAATCAGCAGGCTGAGAGCCGAGGCAGCAAACAGGCACACGAGAAACCCACAAACAGACACACTAGGGTAACTGGCCTTATCCTGCTCATCAGTGTGAAGTAGAAGATGAGGTCAAAGGAGCGACAGACACACCGAACGGAGAGAGGACAGTGAAAGGATGTTTGAAAAAATTAAAGGTGAGGGAGGAAAGAAGAGGTTGATGGAGGGGGAGGAGAGGAAGGTGGAAATGGGAGTAGGTCCATATTAGTCATTCTGTCCATGTTAATTGGACTGCAATTATATGGCTTTTGGCCTTCTTAGTGCTTCTAAAGATAGAGCGGGGGGCCATCCATCACACTGTCTGTCTGGGCCTGCAGACGGCTGCTGTGATTGGCTGTGCAAAGAGAGTCTGAATAAACAGGCAAACATCAGCTCACTGGCACGTCCACAACTTCACAGAGACACAGAAACCTCCAACAACACCAACACCAAGGACTTAAAGGTTGAACCTGGACCTCGTGTAATTCTGACTGCATGACGGTTAAACAGAGGATGCTCCAGGGTCTGTTTGAGACCCCGGAGGGGGGACCAGCGTGGCTGGGGAGGGTTAAACAGACCATAACAGAATACTGTTAACTTTATTTTATTCAGGCTTAAAATAACAGAAAAATACTGTTATTATTTTGATTTATTATGAGAGTTTATGTCACGGCCGAGGCCGCCTCAAAAGAGAAAGGACTCAAATGCTGGAAGCCGAACAGCACGTAAGTAGTTTTAGAGACAACGTTTATTTTGTCAATAAGTGTTCATAAACAGGAAACTGGAATGTGCGTTTAACAAGTGCAAAATGCCACAACTAAACCAAAGGGGTTTTAAGCAGCCTGGGCTAAGTAAGCAATCTGGTGTTGGTCAGTGGAAACAGGAGTTCCGGGGGTTGGGCTGGAGGGAGAGTCAAACTGGGTCCGGGGTTAGGGTCAGAGTCACTGTAAATAGAGTACAGACGTTCAGGTATGGTTCAGGAGGAATATGGGCAAACTGTTCGTTCTGAATTTTCCTTAGCACTGCGTACTTGCCGCGGGTGGTCTGTAGTGGCGTGGAGGGGTGGGTGGTCTGGGTGAGTGGTCCGAAATTCCTGCCGTTGAAGCAGGGAGGCAGGCAGGTGAGTCGGGTGAACAGCCAGTGGGACTGTCAGGTGGTCCAGCGTCCGGATTGGAGCTCTTCGGCGGAGATTTGTGTCTGGCAACTTGGTGCGTGGCTGTGAGAGAAACACACAATGAGACAAGGCAGTTTACAAAGCGTGTGTGACCTCATAGTGGTGGCCTGCACTAACCAGGGTTAGCTGAGAATCTGGCGAAGAGAGGTTGAGTGCGCTGGCCTTATGAGTCCTCGGCTTAATTACCCACAGGTGTGAGCAATCAGCAGAACACTGATGCCCCTCCCAGGGGTGGAGATGCCAACTCGGAGGGAGACAGGACACACCCGGACCATGACAGTTGTGATATTATTCTGTTATTATATGTTACCTTATATATGTAATCAAAGTAGTTGAATTAGAATACTGCTGTAGATCACATTATACCCTTTAATATAGAGTGTGTGATCTGTATGTAGTTTAGTTCTCATTATACTTTTGAGTTAACAGAACATATTCACATATTAGTTCATTAGATAAATGTGCATCACTCTGTATCCTTGATCTGCTGGGAATGTGTTACACTGTTTTCTTGACATGCTTAATTGTTGAATCATGAAGAGAAGGTTGTAAGCAGGAGACTCTGTGTCTAAAGACAGGGGAGATAGACAGACCACATTCCACACCCCCACCTTACAGAAAGCAGAGAAACAACTGCCGAGGTCATAACTTAGGCGCTGTAACAGAGAAAAAATGTGATGTTTTGGCTTTTACGACTAGCTGGGGGCCACTAGAGACTATAAAAAGCTGAGCAACCCGTCACCATTTTGAGACATGTGCCTGACCCTCTGGTAGCATCTCTCCCGTCCGGACGTTGTAATGCTCTAACTGTTGAATTGTATGGAAATAAATGATTGTTGATTGAGCATTGATACACCGAGTATTGTCCTTCCTTCAGCCCAAAGATTCAAAGAATTGGGAGATTTCAACAACTTGGTGCCGTGTGACCCGGATCTGTGGTGTGCTGAGGAGGTGTAGATTTGACCTTTGGTGAGATCGTGAGGCGAGGTGAACAGAGGACCGGTCCAAAAATAAAAAGGTAAGCACAGCCTGTTGTATTATAAATACCAAATGTGCATATTGGGCTTTCCAAATTAATCTGTTCGCTGAGTCACATGTATTTTCACAGTAAATTTGTCGGTGTCTGGTTTTTGGCGCAAGATACTAACAACATAAGTTGAGGCTGAATTCCAGTGTGTTAAATAAACTGCTTCTACCGAGATACTAATAACATACTACGTTGGACTAGTTGCAGTAATCTGCTTCTACCGAGATACTAATAACATACTACGTTGGACTAGTTGCAGCCACTTTACCTTCCACATTTAATTTTGTCTAATACTGGCTTCTGTAGCAATAATACATTAGAATTTATTCTGAAGACGCGGCCATTAGTCCAGTACATTGAAGTCGAGGTTTGAAGTTTGTTTATGGTGTCGGTTACGTCCTGGCTCTTGCCGGCCATGAAATAGAAGTTGATTTAAGGAAAAGCAGATGCTGGCTTCACGTTGCGGTTGAACGCTGGCAACGCGAGAGCGAAACACGTCCGTAGGTTTGGTTTATGATATGGCCGTGTTCCGGTGGTGCGGCCGTGAAGTGCAGTAGTGGTTGGTGCTAATTTTAGTACATTGAACAGAGGCTTGACGGTGGTTTGTGGCGTCAGTCGAGTTTTTTTTTTAAGGGCTGCGGTCATAAAACAAAGTAAAATTTTACTTGCCAAGAAGTACATAGAGCAAAACCTGGTTTATGATGTCGGGTATAACTTCGGGGATGCAAGCATCACTTTTATGATGCGACTTTGCCCCGTTGTGGCGGTCATAAGCGCAGAGAAAGGGGTATTTTGGTCTATGGTGCAGTGTGCTTTAAGAAGATCTAATAGTTGAGCTCAGAGGTTTCTGTGTAAAATTCCCGCTGAGGAAAAGTGTTGTGTGTGAGTGTGAAAGCGCGCTCTGGGTGAGAGAGTGTGTGTGAAGCTGCGAGGCGCGCTCTGGGTGCTGTCTTGTGGGTAAAGCGCGCACTGAGTGAGAGTGTGAGTGAGGCGCGCTCTGAGTGTGTTTTTTGTGTGGAGTGTGAAGCGTGAACACAGTGACAGTGACGGTTGATGTGTTTGATTAGGAGGACATTAGAGCAAATACACATTTTAGGATCAAAGGTTGATGCCTAGTGTACCTGTGGAACATTTGCCCTAGGAGTGGCGACCCTCCTGTCCGTGGACGCGTGGCCAGGACCGGCGTCGTCCGGGTGCTGAGGTGGTGACTTGGGGAGGTGAGGGCCCCCGCATAGCTACGGAAATAACACTGGAACGGCCGTGTAATCACGGGTTCACATTTATTCCGGACTAGAACAAGACACATTTTGCGAACAAACGTTGAGTCTAGATTAGTAAAGAAATATAAAAAGGTTGAATTCCTCGTTTCAGTGGTTGAAATTGTTGTGTGCCTGTCCCCTGACGAGTGTGAAATTAAAATAAAGAGGGAATTTGGAGCCACATAGAGACAGATGGGCATAATTGGGTGTATTACTCTGTGGTGTAATAAAAATAAAAAGGAGAGATAGTAAGAGGTGTGCAGTGGAGAATTATGGAGGAGTAGAGAGAGGAATGTGTTGGGAGACTGGCGTACAGTTTACGCTGTCAAGGTAGGCGTGTTGCCTGCTTATCTGTTTAACAGTGATGAAAATGAAATTAAATAAATCTCTTAGTGTGTTAATACAGGAAGCTGCGGACCTGGACCAACTGCCCCCACAAGCACAGCGGCCGAAGCAAAATTATAGGTAATGGGAACCACACCCAGCACGAATCAGCAGCTGTGAAAAAGACAGCAGCGAGGAGAGAATTAGAGGAGAAATTAAGAGAAGTTTTAACACATAAAATTGGGGCCAACGGACTTGTGGAGGTTGGGAAGGCGTCCGGAGCATCACAACAAAAAGGTGAAACAAAAACACACACAAGCAGAGAAATCTGAGAGAAAGGCTCCTTTTAAGGTAACGCCTAGTTTGAGAAAAGATAAAATTAACCTGCTTTTATACAAATGCACATACACGCAATGAAGAAACAGCTTACACTCATGAACACGTGAAGATTTTCCAGCAAGGTTAAAGAAAAATTAACATACTTAAATGATGAAGTCTATACATTACTGACAAAGAAACCCTCTGGGTTGCAGGACAACAATTTAACTAAAAAAAAAAAAAAAAGGAACACTGGTCTAACCAACCAGGCAAGACACAACAAATTTAGTGGTTAAAAGATTCAAATTGTGACATGTTTTCTGTTGATTGATTAATAAAAGTGATTACTGAATGAAAGAAAGTTCCTTTTTTGGGCTTTTAAACATGATCTTAAGAATTTTAACATATACCGGTGTTGTCCTGTCAACTTGGTGGGTTAGGAGTTGATTATATCGGGAGAGAAAAAAAAAAAAAAAAAGGGGGAGAGAAGGCTGACACAGGGCCTGGCCCCATTGTCTCCCCTCTGAATAACACAGCCAACACAACAACATTTTCCTGTTCGTTTGTTTTTGTTTTTAGTTTGTTTTTGTTTTGTTTTGTTTTTGTTTTTTCTATACATATTTAATTACAGGCTGCTTTGCCGGCCCTGAAAGCCGAGGCTGACTGGACTCCTGCTCTCCCCCATACGTGACACTGACCAAATGCTGCAACAGCTGGACCCACAACAACGACCTGAGAATGTCAACAGACCTGCAGGAATGTGATCTCAGGCAGCCGAGACGGAGAGCACTAAACCTAAGGCCCGTTTCACTACACGGGGGAAAATTCCCAGACTGCGTCAGCTGACAGAGCTGTGACGAGACGCCCGCCAAGCCCGAATGAAAAGTAAGGCCGAGCGAAAGAATGCTGACCTTGATAACTTTGCATTCACACTGTGCAGGACAGTGATGGACCAACACGGATGATCGGGTGGCGAAAAAGGGCGTGACCGAGACAAGAGGAGTAACTGAGGACAGAAGGCACCTCAGAATGGACAAAAACACAGAAGAAGATGCAGGTTTCACCTGCGGTGAACATCGACACTGGAGAAAGGACTGCCCCAATTGGGGTCAGAACCAGGATGGACTGAATTTTGAGCAGCAGCAGCAGCAATGGTCGCAAACAAACTGAAAAGGAGGGGGGGGGGCAGGACCCCAGGGCACGCTTCAGGCCGTGGTTTACCCAGAACACCAGAACAGGAAAGTGATGAACACACACACACACACACACACACACACACACACACACACACACACACACACACACACGTCTCCAAACACACAGATTCAGAATGAAGTGAAATACACACATGAACACGCGCACTCGTTGAGTGAGTGAGAAATGACACACACACACACATACACACACACACACACACACATACACACACACACACATTGGAATGCTGATTCACTGAGAAGTGATCCACATACACACACACACACACACGCTGATGCAATGAAGAATGCTTTGCTTATGCTGATATGCAAAATGCTGCACACAAACATCCCAATGCATAATTTTTATGAGGAGCCATTGATTACTTAAAATGTGTTATATGTCACCCAGAGGGCATTTATGTAGATTTTAGGAATAAGGTCTAAAAAGTTTGGTTATGAAAACAATGTCTGTGCGTGATGTCTGTTTATGGCTCAAGGCCTTGACTGAATTCTTTGCTGTGCTTCACACAGCCCTGATGAGGAACAGTGGCACAGAGTGAAATTGATGAATTAATAGTGTAAGGTTAGGTTGGAGTACGGCATTTTCTGTGATTGAGTTTTAATTCAAGGAGGAACAAAAGGTGTTACGGCACCTGAGGTTCTCATTCCCACACAATATTGTCCCGGCAGGAAGCAAAATGTTCCTGTGAATTTCTGGTTGATTGTTTGGTTTTAGCTTAGCGCTAGCTTGATGTTATCAGTGAGCTTTGGCTTGTGTTCTTTCTCGTAAGCGAGAGAGGGATAGTTTTATGCTTGGACATGTCTGCAACGGGCCCTAGTTTGTGTTATTTTAGTAGTATTTTGTTGGTTATGTCTGTTTTCGTTTTTGTTACAGTGCACTGGAGAAAAAACATCTGAGAGGTGTGATCCACCAGTGGTGATATGTTGACATTTTGTGAGTTCATGATTTAACAATCAGCTCTTTAAACCAGGCCTGAAAGATTGAAATTTAAAGCGCTATAAAATATTATTACTGTAAACAGTTGCAAAGTGTGCTTCTCCATGATTGTAATTGGCTTGGGAGAAATTCACTTATAGGGAACACTGATCTAAAAGGATTGCACCGAGTCAATCCGGCCCAAAAAACAACAAGGAATTGTTTTCCTTTAAAATGATGACGTCATCTTGCTGGTGATGGAGGCTCGAATAGGTTGCGCGGGAGACTCCATTATCAGCAACATCTGGTATGAATGTGTATGGAGGTATGCATGTGAATGGACTGTGATGGACTGACGACTAAAAGTTTTGACTGACTTGATACTGAGACAATGACTGCACCAACTTTAGGATTAGTAAATGCCAATAAACAATTCATAAACAATTCACCCAGCCGACAAGAGAAGGGTGGATGCTTCGCTTTGTTTTGTTTTGTTTTTTCAGGAGCAGGAGGATAAGAGAGACTGGAGGAGGAGACTCTAGCTTCACATAAGTATGAACTGCAGACTTAACACTTTGGTTGCTGATTTTGAGTTACCGATGTTTGCATTAAGAAAACTGTGCTATATTAGCTGTGTTTTGAGTAAGGTATCATGTTATATTATTGGGAATGCCAAATGCTACAGTGGAGAAGACTTTTGATGCCACTCATGACTGGAACATGTTATTATTAACCATAGCAGGCCACTGTAAAAAGTCAATTAAATTTTATAGAGGAAAATCGCCAAAATTGAACAATACCTATGAATGACTGGCCACATTCAGAATAGAGATATGCAATAATAAACATTGGTCCACATGATTTAGGTTCTCACTTGAAATAGTAAGTTATTAAATGTAGAATATAATCGACAGGGACATTTGATAGGATGTGGTACTGAAAAAGAACAAGAGCAAAGTAAATAAAGAAAATATTGTGTTTAGTTTGGATAAATTCAAATTAAAATGTACCATTACACTCAGAGGATCAATATGGAATAAAACATATGCAAAACTTGTAGGAAGTACATGACTGATAACTGTTCTGTCCTGAGCGTTTGTTTCCAGAGCACCCACTTGACCACACCAACAGTTTCTCGCCACCGAGGAGGGGTACTTGCAAAAAGAATAAAATAAAAATCTGAGTTTAACAAAACATTTTAAATGTAAATATCAAGCTTACCTTTCTTTTTCCATGAAATGTGCTTGTGGGCACGCCAGCCATTTTGAAAAGGTGGGCAAAACAATTGGCAAGGCCACACCCCCACACGTGTGATATAATTTTAAAGGTACTGTTGCCCTCTCTAAGAAACATCAGGACTTAGAGGAGTGGCAAGTAGAGTATGCGAGCTACAAGCAAAAACTAAAATGTGTACTACAGTGTGCAAAAATGAAATACTGGGTCATCAGGGGGTCATGAGGGACATTTATAAAATTAAAAGTCCCACTAACCTTAAAGTGCACTTGAAAAGCCCACACAAGAAGGTTAACCTAGCTTACCTAGAAGACCTCATCAGGGGGAGCACACTCCCCCTCCTTGAAGAGCTCACCCACTCAACCCGCATCCCCAGAAAACAGCTAACCCCAGATAAGGCAGCGTGATGTATCCCGAGATAACAGGACTGGGACATCTAAATAAAGGTGTGAAACAATCGCCTTCAAAAGGTTATCAATTCACTCGAACCAAAATTAGGACCACTCAGTGCGGCAAGAGTTAATAGTTATTAGTCTCAACACCCAAGGATAACCAGAAGAGCATGACTGATATGATGGAACTGGGATTTTGTTACACTTAATTTTTGCAAAACACAAATAAAACTAAATTGAAACTAAGGATTTTCAGAAAATAAAAACTAAACTAAACTAGCAAACAATTGGTAAAAACTGATTAAAACTGATGAAAATTGCAAAACTATTACAACCCTGGTCCAGACTAAGATGGTGTTGGACATCTTCAGGGCAGAAAGGGGTTGGTGTGACCAAGGTGTGGTTTGGCTTGTTGTATGTACATTTCAAAATGTTACAGCTCTGGATGGACCAGTTACCAGGGCATGGAAGGATGACGGACTTTATTACATGAGGAGAAGGGACATTTTCGGGATCGAAGATCCTCAGGGATGACAAGGCTGGAGCAACGGTACTCGAGAGAAGAATTTCTGATACTTTCTGAGATATGATGTCACTGACCTTCTCTTTTAATTGTCTAGCTCCAATGAATTGACACATGGGAGTGTGTCAAAAAGGGGGAGTTGAGTCCGAACATCAAACAATGGTTTTATGAACATCTTATGACGTTATTTCTGTGTTTAATAATTTAGCTATGGTAAAACTTAAGCTTATAATGTGTTAGACTTAGAAAGGGTTCACTAATTTTTGATTTCTTTTACACACACATAGATTATGATTAGAATAAGTCCTGAACATAATATTTTAAACCAAATTTGAATCATTAGAACAACAATGGATAACAATATTAGATTATCAAGGCTAGGGAGAGAGGTGTTTTGGTTTTCTGTCTCTTGCAGAGAAAGGAACAGACACCAGACGGGGACACGGAGATGTGAGGACCCTTCACAGCAGAGACAGATGTAGGGACAGCCGAGACAGCAACTGGGGTCAAGTGTCATGACGTTTGGGCTCCTGGAGAAGATGGATCCCACAGACACAGCAATAACCATGAAGGGGTTGGCGAAAACCAGGAACACCAGACCAACGAGGTTCGAGAGGCGCTTGGCAAAAAGGGGGACACGCCAGTGAACCCAAAACACACAGATCTTTGTTTGAAATCGGGGCAGAATAATCCCCAGAACTGTGCAATGACTAAAGGGTGGTCTAACCCCGGAGGTCGAAGAAAGAAGCTGAGAATCACCCAAACTGGAAGACACTGGTAGCTGCAGCAATAAAAATAAAGGTTAAAAGCTCCTTAGACAGAGGTTCTAGTCTAAGTACATTTGAAAGGTATAAGGGGGCATTAGAATGGGGGTGGAAAACTGGAGCACCAAAATAAAGCTGTGGGAAAATGGGGAGTGATGGGAGTGTCATCTGTAACTGCTGTTATGGTTGTAAATCTAACTTTGCTTGCATCTGAACTGCGTGAACACAGAGGTCATCCCCCATATGGTCCACCCGTTAAAGGGGGACAGAGGGCCTCAGGATCAAGAAAAACCTGGACCTTGCAACGCTGAAGTGCTTGTTATTAGTGATCTCTTTAATGAGAGATCAAAAGAGGGTATTGTGATATTATTCTGTTATTATATGTTACCTTATATATGTAATCAAAGTAGTTGAATTAGAATACTGCTGTAGATCACATTATACCCTTTAATATAGAGTGTGTGAGCTGTATGTAGTGTAGTTCTCATTATACTTTTGAGTTAACAGAACATATTCACATATTAGTTCATTAGATAAATGTGCATCACTCTGTATCCTTGATCTGCTGGGAATGTGTTACACTGTTTTCTTGACATGCTTAATTGTTGAATCATGAAGAGAAGGTTGTAAGCAGGAGACTCTGTGTCTAAAGACAGGGGAGATAGACAGACCACATTCCACACCCCCACCTTACAGAAAGCAGAGAAACAACTGCCGAGGTCATAACTTAGGCGCTGTAACAGAGAAAGAATGTGATGTTTTGGCTTTTACGACTAGCTGGGGGCCACTAGAGACTATAAAAAGCTGAGCAACCCGTCACCATTTTGAGACATGTGCCTGACCCTCTGGTAGCATCTCTCCCGTCCGGACGTTGTAATGCTCTAACTGTTGAATTGTATGGAAATAAATGATTGTTGATTGAGCATTGATACACCGAGTATTGTCCTTCCTTCAGCCCAAAGATTCAAAGAATTGGGAGATTTCAACACAGTTTATGTGAAACATGTTGCACATTTAATCTATAGTTCATGTCATAAAATGATATACCACCCATAAAAGGTCAAATACTGCAGTAAAAGCAGTACACAGGTATATAACTACACACATCTACTGTTCTACTGATGACATCAGCTGTACAGAAAACCATCAGATATTTAATAAATCTTTACTTTTAAAATGGTTTTCTAACTTAAGGAAGCTTTTTTTAAACAGCCAGAAGATGTTTTTGTAATTATTTCATACTGCTAATTACAGATCTCGTCGAGTATCAGATATGACTCCACATAAAATCACGTGTAATGATGTGACTGACTGAATACTGAATACTAGCTGTTGTGTGCCGGCAGCTTAAAAGGTGAAACATCTGTTCTTATAGATTTAGATCCAGTGTATTATATGTGGAAGCTGATGATCTTTAGTTTTCCTCCCACTGATTTTCCTATTTGATAAAAGTCATCACCTCCTCATCCAAAGAAAACTCCATGCACTCCCTCTGCTAACTCAGAGAGGCCACCCCGCACCACCACCCCAACACCACCGCATCACCACCACCCGCATTTCCATTTTTCTGAGTTTCTGCAGAACGGTTCCTGATTTAACTCCTACTGATATTTCTATATTAGAAAAAACTGAATAATGAAACAAAATATTTCTGAATGTCACTCTTATAAACTTTATTTTAAAACAGGTTTTTGTGAAATTATATTTAATGATATTCACTGAATTTTAATGATGCAAGCATTTAATTTTACAGGCATTTAACATTTATTGTTCAAAGTCATTAAATCTGTGAATATGTAAATAATAACTATTCATTTCTATTATTATCTTTCATTTAACCAGTTTTGGTCAATAATCCTACAAGTTACACAACCACTGTAAAATTACATCTTTGACATAATTTCAGATGTTATGTACTTACACAGGTATTAAAAAACTTCCATAGTTACACAACATATGTGTTAATTAACACACAGATCAGTGTGAATTTCACAATCCTTTTGCTATTTGTCACTTTCACTCAATGCATCAGATTTTAGAAATGCATTTTATTCCCTGTTACAGGTTTTTTATGTTCATTCACATTAGACGTGTTCATTTACATTTTCGATGTACGGTTATGCTAACAGTAATCAGTGTACCTAATATTTCTAACACCACTGCACATGTGATTGAAGCTGCGCCTCAGCTGACCCCGCTCTGTGGTTTTACTGCTTCATGGCCAAGTTGCTGTCATTCCCACTCACTTCCACTCTGTTTTAATTCCACTAACAGCTGACTGTAGAATATTTAGTAGAGGAAATTTCACAGCCGAACTTGTTGCACGGGTAACATCCTATCACAGTATCAATGCTGGAACTCACTGAGCTCCTGAGAGGGAGCCATGTTGGTAGAAGCAGTCTACCTGTGGCTGTGGAAGTGATTGGAACACCTGAGTTCAGCGAGTTGGATGAATGAGTGAATGCTTGTGGTAATGTATGGTGAGAAGTGTGAGGGTTGGCCGAGACCAAGTGGAGACGAGACCAAGACCGAGACCAAGTCAAGAGGAGACCAAGACCGAGACAAAAAAGTCTTTAAACTGCAGCCAGGTGCTGCTTCGTTTATGGGTGTCAGGCATATTTATGTGTTTTTGCGATGCACTCGCACAGCCCTCCTCACCGCTGTCTCACTCACTTACTGAGAGGACAGACACACGCTCCACTTGACTGTTGTGTCTCTCACCCTCTCTGTTTTCCACATAATGATATTATCCTATATCCTCGCATGTGATTGGCCACAATATGGAGGGATTGGAGCATGGTTGAGCCACTGTGTGAGAGCTGAGCAGCGAAAGGAAATTAAGTGAGGAGCCGGCTCTCGCTCAATGGGAGTCGACTCTTCTGATTCACTACAAAGCACTCTCTAAGCACGGCTCTTAGAGCTGATGCTTTTGAAATGACTGAAAGATTTATTAGGCTGTGTTTTGAGTTTTGTTCATAAAAGAATGACTTCATATAGGAAAAAATATATATATGACATATGCAGGACACTTTAAACTATTTTTTTTAATTAAGCAGCAAGGCAGAACAAAGTTGGGCTGTATCAAGACACGAGGACTAAACTCCAATTCAACCAGACCCAGAACTGATCCGGAATTAAAACAGGACTACAGCAGTTCAAAATCAGGACTACTGAGGATTTAACCAAGACAGAACCAGAATCAGAACTAGATGATAGTAGCACTAAAAATCATCATATACCTGCACTACACTTATTGTTTAATTCTACCAAAGTCCACTATTTAGATTCAGAAAAGTTTACATAATTATTTAGCCTTGTTGTGCAAACAAGCCTGCAAAACTTAATAAATGTAGAATTTGAAAAATAACAAATGGTATCTAAAAAGAATCAGAATCAGAATCAGAATACTTTATTGATCCCTGGGGGAAATTATTTTTTGTTACAGTGCTCCATTTTAAACCAACATTAAGACAAGACAGACAATACACTAACTAAGAATAGTACAATATATACATATATATACATACATACATACATAAGTCACTCATAAATAAATAGTTGGAAAAGAAACATGCGTAGTTGTAGCAGCAAACAGTGTGTTAAGTGGATGCGTTGTACAGGGAGATGGCCACAGGCAGGAATGATTTCCTGTGTCGTTCAGTGGTGCTTTTCGGTAATCTCAGTCTCTCACTGAACGTGCTCCTGTGACTGACCAGCATGTCATGGAGTGGGTGGGAGGTGTTATCCAACATTGTCTTTATCTTGGACAGCATCCGCCTCTCCGACACCACCTTGAGGGAGTCCAGCTCCATCCCCACAACATTGCTGGCCTTACGGATTAGTTTATTAAGTCTGTTGGCATCTGCGACCCTCAGCCTGCTCCCCCAGCATGCAACAGCATAGAGGAACACTAGGTACTGGATTCATGTTCTCATGAGTTTTGACTAACATGTGTGTCTCACCTGCTCTTGTTCCCTCTCTCTCCCTCTTTGTGCTGACAATCATCAAATATACAGTTGAAACCAGATATTTACTCTTCAGATAAAAACACTTTTTTAATTGTAACATCAAATCAGACTAAATGTTTAATTTTGTTTTAGATTGATAAATATAAAAAACATATTTGTTAACTGTAAGAGTAAAGAGAGAAACTGTCTGTATTTCTTAATTGCAAATGGCACCAAATTGTATTCAAAAGTGAGCCACACTTATGGAGCTCCACAATTCTTTTCCTGGTGTTTTGGTTGACATCTCTTGATTTTCCCATGTCACAGAAACAGGCTCTGTATTTTGCCTTATATGCATCCACAGGTGTGCCACCAGTTTACTCACATGGACTCTACTAACCTATCAGAAGCTTCTTCAGCTCAGAATGGAATCGTCTGGAGTTTCTTATTAATTAACAATAAACTTAGTGTATATGTACTCCTAAATTTGATGAAAGTGATAAAAAATAGAAGCTCTGTCTCTCTTTATTCTGACATTTAACTAATTCAAAAGATATTTCAATATTTATTTATCTAAAACCAAACAAGTTTACTCTAAATTGATGTTGTACAGTAGAAAAATGTATTTTTCCATAAAGTGTGTGTAAATATCTGGTTTAAACTGTGAATGCTGTGTATTGAAATTCCTCTTGTTTTGCATAGAAATATACTGAACAACATACAAAGCACAATATATAAAATACTACCAGAGTTTTTTCTTTGAGAGAAGCCCCTTATGTCCATTCCTGTATATCAGTGCATTAATGAAACCGATTTATTTAGCCGTGGAGGGAAACAACTGAAAATATGAAATAAACACACATGTAAGCTAAGACTCTAAAAAACAGCATTGTTGTTGTTCAGCTTTTCATTTCGCCATTTGTTGATTCACTCGAAGAACAAGTAATGTAATATGGGTCAAGTGATCAGTTTGACATCAATCTTTCGTGATACACCGTCATATTTACATTATTTGTACAGTACGAATGACTTGCTTTGGTAACTGGTCAAACTTCAGTTCTCCTCTGTCTGCCTGGCTGTGCTTCTCCTACAGTAAACTCACAGGCAGCAGCTTCTCCCCCCTCGTTCACATGTGTAAGTGCTGAGCTCAGTCACCTAGTGTCTGAGCTCGGATCATACTGATGGTTCCAACACCATCATTAAGTTTGCAGATGACACCACGGTGATTGGCCTCATCAGTGACAACGATGAGGCCGCCTACAGGGAGGAGGTGGATCGTCTGGCTGAGTGGTGCGACACAAACAACCTGCTGCTTAACACCGAGAAGACCAAGGAGCTCATCGTGGACTACAGGAGGAATGCTGACCCACATCCACCCATCCACATTAAGGGGACGGCTGTGGAGCGTGTGAGCAGCTTCAAGTTCCTGGGAGTCCACATCTCCGAGGATCTCACCTGGACGACCAACTGCTCCAAGCTGGTCAAGAAGGCTCACCAGCGCCTCTTCTTCTTGAGGACCCTGAGGAAGAACCACCTGTCCTCAGACATCCTGGTGAACTTCTATCGTTGCACCATCGAGAGCATCCTGACCAACTGTATAACAGTCTGGTACGGGAACTGCTCTGCCTCGGACCGGAAGGCGTTGCAGAGGGTCGTGAAAACTGCCCAGCGCATCGCCGGAGCACCACTTCCTGCCATAAAAGACATCTACAGGAAGCAGTGTCTGAAAAGGGCTGGGAAAATCATCAAAGACCCCAGTCACCCATCACATGGACTCTTCACCCTCCTGCCCTCTGGGAGGCGCCACAGGAGCCTCCGGACTAAGACCACCAGGTACCGGAACAGCTTCTTCCCCACAGCTGTCAGACTCCTGAACTCTGCCTCCTGACATCTGACCCACGTTAACACATGGACTGAACATACACACACACAATGGACAACTGTACCCTCAAACACACAATAATAACATGGAGTGAACCACCACTCACAACCACTAGCACTTTATATAGCCTCTGTAGAAACTATCTACACCCTCACTTATCTTAACTGCACTACTGTATAGCTCTGTGTATAAATAATCATTCTGTACATTCGATAATCTTTAATCCTACAACTGTTTACAACTTGCATAGTTCCCATTTCTGTATAGCTGTATATCTCAGATTTCCTGTAAAGTTATTTATTTCATATTCTGTATAGTTTTTCATATTTATATCCTGTTCATAGCCTGTACATAGCTTGTACTCACTACAGCCTGTACATACTTATAGTTATAGAATATTCACAACATACTTCATACCGTGTACATTATAACATACCATAATAGACCCATTTCTGTAGTATACTTACATATCTATACTATTGCTAATATATATTGTAATATATCTATATCACTAAAGCACTTCTGGATGGATGCAAACTGCATTTCGTTGCCCTGTACCTGTGCATGTGCAATGACAATAAAGTTGAATTCTATTCTATTCTATTCTATACCAAATTGAGGGGGAATTTACGACTGTGCGCTATGTGCTTTGAATAATATGTGTAGTTTTTGTTTTATACAGTTGTCAGTCAGGCATCTAACTATGAAACACTCCAAAAGACCCCATGCTTCTGAAAAAACGACGCGGGCTTAAGCCCAGTAAGCCACCCCCCCACCCCGCTCCGCCGATGTTTGACTCCAAATCTCCCAACCACTATGTCGATCTGAGAAAGCAAGACCGAGACAGCGAGACCAAGACGTGACCAAGACAAGACCAAAGTCCGTCGAGACCAAGATCACGTAAAAGTGGTCTCGAGACATCCAACTGTACTAACCAGCCACACATGCTCGCCATGGCAGCCCAGAAGGACCGACGGTCTGAGCCCAGCGTCTTCGTCTGTGCTGGTTAAACGCACAGCTAACAGAACAGCTGCTCTATAGACATGAACAAGGACCTGCTAACTCAGGTAAATTCATCTGTTTCATCTGTTCTCCTAACGGTCATCCATTCAGGGTCCAGGTGTCCCCCACCTCTCATCAGTGGACAGATCGCCAGAGGTGGGTTATCTATGGCTCGCCCCTGGTGCTGCACACAAACACATCCATCAAGCACATGTCCAATCACAGCAAAATGTCCACAGCAGGTCGCTCTGTCATGAGTGGATCATTTAAACAGACAAACTCATGCTTATGACTCTTTAAACTCTCACAGCTGATCACTGATCACTAACACCTGGATCCGCTTACTGTCTTTAATAATAGGGGACCTCCTGTCTCACACAGAGCCATCTGTACGACCTGAACACTGCAGCAGGATGCCCTCTCCACTGCTGCCACGTCACTAAGGTGGTCCAAGCAGGGCTTTGTGGGGTTTTCTTAAATATTACAGCGTGTGCAACACGTCAATCAGCAACACCTTCCTACTCCACTCAAGCACTCAAAGCACTCCATACAGCATGTTTCAGGAAGTCATGACCAGAGATGGGCAGTAACGCGTTAAAACGTGTTACTGTAATCCGATTACTTTTTTCAAGTAACGAGTAAAGTAAGGGATTACTATTGCAAAAACGGTAATTAGATTACCGTTACTTTCCCGTAGGAACGCTGCGTTACTGCGTTACTAAAACCGTCATTTTTTTGCGAGAATGTCTCATGACAGTGACGTAAACGAGTGCGACGTTCGTGGCAACAGCTGTGTGCAGATCAACAATGGATCATATATCGAGTGCGGGAGAGAGTATGACCCTGCAGCGTTTAAAGCGTGGAAGTACTGACCTTACTTTGAGTTTGATTCCATAAAAAGTGACAAAAACATTAGTGTCCGTTGTGCGTGGGAAGGAAACTTATTTTTACAGCGAAAAGAAAAAACCCTAAACTTCCAAGCAAGCACCGAGTGCGCTACGACGTAATGGGAAATTCACAGAGAAACTCGCGGATTCTTCAACTGACCGCTGCGGCACACCTGCACCAGGGTAAACCTCCGCCTACCCCACTCCTGCTTTACAGGTGAAAATAGAGCAACAGGACCGCTAGTCTTTGATTTTATTTATGTTCTGCTGTGTTTTACTTGCATCTATTTGAAAGAGAGAGTGTAAACACAAAAAATATTTTATGTGCTGGAATGTGCAGAAAATAGGTTTAAATGTTAAACAAATTTCTTCCAGTCAGAGAATGTTGCATATAATTAAATTTTTGCTTGATGCATAAAGTTAAAAGATTAAAACTAATAAAACAAGTTTTAAAAGGGGACCTTTCCATTTGATTACATTTTGTATGATGGATTATGTAGAAAAAGTAGAATTGGGCTGAAAGATCTATCGCTTTATCACCTCTTCAGGTTGTAAATCGTGTTTTTAAAAAGTAACTAAGTAACTAAGTAATTAAGTAATTAATTGCTTTTGAAAATAAGTAATCAGTAAAGTAACGGGATTACTTTTTGGGGGAAGTAATCTGTAATTAGTTACTGATTACTTTTTTCAAGTAACTTGACCAACACTGGTCATGACTCCCTCACAGGAGGAAGTAACCTCACTGAAGCTCACCTGCTGATCCCGAAAAGCACAAAATCTTCATTGCGCTTTTACATTCTTGTGTTTTTAAATAGTCCCAAACTCTAACATACAGAATATTTCCTGGTTTTAAGAACTCGTGTGTGTGTGTGTGTGTGTGTGTGTGTGTGTGTGTGTGTGTGTGTGTGTGTGTGTGTGTCCAATGCATCCATCAGAGTATGAATGTGTGAATAGAAACAGCATAGAAAAAAGTGCTGGTGTGAATGAGGTGCTTTGAGTGTTCAGAGTAGAATAGTGTTAGAACCAGTCCATTTACTACTTACAGGCCCACACAGGCATGCACTGATTCATCCAAACATGTTGCACTCTCTGGAAGCTGCTGTTTGCTGCAACTGACACAAACGCTCGCAGCGTGCAGACACACGCCGGCGTAGAGGTTCGTCTGAGTGCGCGCACACCTTCACTCTTACGCCTGTTAGCCCTCTCAGAGTGAGCCGTGACCGGCTTTGACAGTGAGTGTTCTCCATTTATGTTTTATTCACAGTTTGGTCACCTGGAAAGCGACAGCCAGGAACAAACAAACACTTTAGGAGAGCTTTGCAGTAACCACAGGCTTCACGCCGTGCCGACTGACGTGTCATGCCGACCAAACATTCATCAGGGAAGTGCATCTATACACAACTGCTGCCACCATGCAGCATCAGTGACATGTGACAAAATGTGGCAACAATTAGGGCAACGGCTGTCTTATTAAAGGCAGAAACACAAAAGAGTTCAGGTCTTTAGTCTCAGGGGTTCGCCATCATTTATAAAGCGCCAAATCACAACAACAGTCAGTTTTATACTGTAAGATAAAGACCCTACAGTTATACAACAAAGAAAACCCCAACAATCACATGACCCCCTATGAGCAAGTGCTTTGGCAACTGTAGGAAGAAAAAACTGCCTTTTAAGAGGAAGAAACCATCTGCTGCAAACCATTTCACAAAAACAGAGGGAGCATGTTACAGCATTACATCATGTTACACACCTGGACTCACCTGAAACTTTCATCAGCCAGTCACATGATGACTGGTTGACTGGTGATGTCACAAAGCCCCTGTTTTATGTACAGCCCATGACCTAAACATGTCCTCCTCTCCCCACATGTTAATTGGCATTTCTTTATTTCCTTGGTTCCTTTACTTGTCTGCACTCTATTTGTTTCCTCTCCTCGTGTCCTTTTCTAGCTTCCTTATCTCTTCTTTTTTTCTCCCTCTGGTTTCCTTTTCTCGTTTGCTCTCTTTGTTTGCTCTGCTCCTTCCATGTAAAGGAGACATGCAGACAAATAAGTGACATGACAGAGGCTCTTTCCATCTTTTATATACAGTGTGTGTCTTCCTGAGGACATGATCATAAATGAATGGATAAATTAATTAATGAAATGTCAGAGCAGTTTTTACTGATGATTTTTCCTTCAACCTGAAACGCATGCTTTTAGTTTCTGTTTTCAATGAGCTGTGAAACTGCAGGCTGACCCCACAGTGCCCCCTGCTGGCACCGTGGGTGGGGTCTCTTCAGGCAGCATGAAGCCCGTGTGAGGTGATAGTGACTGGACGTGGTTATGGCAGCAGTGATGCAAGCGTGCGACTCCTCAGAGTGAGCTCTGATGGTTGGCGAGCGTTCGTGCAGCATGTGAGGCTCACAGACTGAGAAGTGGAGAAGTAACAGGGAGCTCGGCGCCTCCATCATCTCCACTCCCCTCTGGCGGTCCTCCTGTGAGCCTCCAGTAGAAAAGGGCTGTTTGTTGTGACAGCCTCTGAAATTCGTTTGTACTTCCTGTCACACTCTGCTGCCGCCTTCACCTCATCAATTTCTTGAAGCATCTGCACGTGACAGGAAGTCCAAGTGCACAAACAGCGGACCAGGTCCTTGGGGACGAGCTGTAAAAGAGACCTCGTTAGCAGAACAAACCTACAGGATGGAGGCGAGCGAGGAGCAGAGGGAGGCCGGCATCGCGTCCAGGACCCCTTGATGAATGACCCTCGCCTCATTTCTTCCTTTCCTATTCTTGCTTCCTATCCTCTCTAAACTTTCTCTCATCTCCTTCATTTACCTCTACTTTTCTTTCCTTTCCTTGTCTTCTTTCCTCTTCTAGTTTCTTTTTCTTTCCTTTACGTGTTTAACTCTTTACTCTTTTGTTCCTCTCCTCCTTTCCTATCTGTCACGGCTGCCGGCGTGAGCCGTGTGGTGTAGGAGGAAAAGGACCCAAAATGCAGGCAGTTGACTGGTGATGAGAATGAAGTTTTATTTGCAGAAGTGGAGCGACTGAACAGGTAGTGAGACAAGACGAATGACTGAAAAAACCTAGACTGGGAAAACTAAATAACAAACCTAAGCATGAAACGGGGAGCGGAGAATGCAGAGAGACGTAGTTACACCGAGAAACACAGACGATCCGACGATGAACAGAAGCCAACACACACTATAAATACACACTAGGTAATGAGGAGATGACATGCAGGGGTGGACACAGCTGACACTAATGGACATGATGAGAGGCAGACCTACAAAGTAAAACCGGAAACACCCAGACTGTTTTGCAACAAAAACACAGGGACCTGAACGGAGCACAGAGGGGAGACACAGGTAGGGATAATAAACACGACAACCAACCCAAAGAATTAATACAGAATCAGAATAAACACCAAACACAAGATGAACCCAAAAAGAAACACAAAACGCTGGGTCAACGACCCAGGATCACGACACTATCCTTGTATCTTTCTTCTCCTTATGTCCTAGCCTGGTTTCCTTTGCTTAAATCATTCCCACCTGTGGACATCTCTGTACACCTCCTCCATCTAAAGCACAGTGCAACAGTTACACCATTTACACACCCACTGTGGAGAAAATAACAAAGTTTACTGAAATATATTTAATCTCTGAAATATTCTGTATATTTGTAATTGAGCTGTTTCTATATATTAGAATTGTTTCTTATATTTTGTAAACTTTGATATAATATTTTTTTTTTTCAGTTCAGTCTGTTACTGTTCTTATTGTCGAAGCGACTCCAACCACATAATTAATATAGTATTCTGATTCTGATGTTTTCCCCATCCTTGCGTCCTGTTCGCTCAGTTCCTCTCCTCCATTCCCCTCCTTGTTCCCTTGCCTCATCTCCTTTTGTTGATTTCTTTCTTCTCCTTGTCTGTGAAGGTTCTCAGTCAACCAGGTCATCGTAGTCAAAGGAGCTTGCAAAGAAAAGCGTCTGGACTTCTTTAAGTTACTTGAAAAAAAGTCCAGACGCTTTTCTTTGCAAGCTCCTTTGACTTTCTTCTCCTTGTTTCCCATCTTCAGATTCAGAGGAATGCTCAGTTATCAGCTGTGTACACGGCAGAAAGACTTTCACTTTCAATTTTGTTTAAAATCACATCGCTGCATACTGTCCACCTAACAATCAAAGAGGCCCCGCCTCTAAGGTCTCAAACTTTAGTCCAGTTTAAACAGGTGACTTATAAAAACATTGTCCCCCTAAAGGTGTTATAAAGGAGGACATCTACAAATTATCCATAAAGACCAAACAGTTTTTGTATCAGGCTGGAAACATTTTTATTTCTGATTTTAACATGGGAGTCTATGGGGACTGACTCATTGCTGCCTCTGCTGGACGTCAGAGGAACTGCCTCGTTGAAGGACACCCACCATCTCTGGCTGGGGATTTAGGTTTTTTTTTAAAGCCAGTTGATAATGGACATGTATAAATTGCTTCACAGCAGACCCTCTGGTATAATCTCAGTTTCTCTTTCTCTTCTTGTCCCCTCTTTCTTCCTCTGATAGTTTGCTTCCATTTCCTGTTTCCTGTCCTTGTTTTCTGTCCTTGCTCCCGGCCCTCAGCGGGTCTCCTTTATATTCCACACATCACCTGCTCACAGAGCTCTTTGACAGCTTCTGACAATCCTGCTCATAGAAATGCTGCACTTGGTCCCTTGTGGTTCACGCTAAGGCCAAGCATCACCCACATTCCCCTGCTGGATTTCTCTCTCACAGACACACAGGAAATGCAAAAATCCTACAGACCTGTGGGGAAAGACAGTGAGATCACTCCGTGAATAGAGAATAAGGAAATTTGAGCAGGATGGAGAATTTAGGCTTCATTTCGACCTTCCCACTGTTATTACAGACAGTGAAATATCTACAGACCCACAGCTCTACTTTTTCTGCCTCACTGATATTCTTTTAAACAGCTGAGCAGATGCACTGGCATATCTCAGGGTCCTTTCAAAAAACCCTTAATGTAAGCTTAGTAAATGCAGTGTTGCAGGTTAGTAAATGCAGTGAGTGTGTATGTTTTTCTGTTGCTGCATGCAGATAGGTGACAAATGACCAAACCATACAGAGTAACAGAGGAAGGAGAAAGTAAACTGGCACTGATGCACAAGCACCTGCGGTTCCTCTTACAACCACCAGGGGCTCCAGCATTGAGTCGGTCCCCGATAGAGTCACATGTTAAATGTCCAACTTTACAGCAGAAATAAACATAAAAAAAATTTTAAAAAACCTTTAGAATTTTGTTCAGTTCCCTTAGTGCCTTCAGCATCTTCTATCCATTAGTTTTCATAAATGATGTTTTCACAGCATGCAGACGACATAAATTATTACTGTGTCTGTCACAGGACTTCAGAAATAATTCAGCTTCTGAGACCAGCAGTGGGAACAGTGGAGTGATACTGATGATAGCTGTCAGTTTGGATGTATGTGCAGCTGTAATCTATCAGTGAGGAAAAACAGAAACGCCTCACAGTGTGCCAGAACATCATCAGGACTGATTCAGGTGTCTCTGAAAGGATAGGCTGGCTGTGCTCTTTGCTTCATATTAAGGTTGAATCTGGAGGTTGGACCTGACACATATCAAAGGTCAGTGCTTCCTATATATGAAGACAACATGGCAGTACCAAACAAATGCAGTTTCATCCTCAGTTTTCCTCTGTGACCCGGAGCTGAATACTTATTAGAATAGACCCATGCTAGCCCAGCGAACATCTGGATGGGCTGGTGTTTTTTTGTCAACGTGTAGCCATCTCCAGAAATCAACACACTCGGCTAACAAGTGAAATCTTCCAGGTTTGATCCTGGGAGGAGACACACACGACTTAGGTTGGTTGCCCCTGTGACCACATTTTTGACACCAGGAACATGAAAAACACATTGTTGTACAGAACAAGTATTTTCATAGGAGTTACGGTCTTGGATTTAGTCAGCAGTTTTTAAACAGGTGCACTGAGGCAAATTGGCGCATTTGTCAAATCTGAGCAATTGGAGTCAGTTGATGACTTTTAGAATCATCTTTTGTGACAGGATGATTAGAACTGAAACTTTACATGTCTAGTGGATTCTCCCACATTTCAACTCATCTAGCCTAATTTCATGTCCCTATTTTTAATCTGTATAGTTTATCTCCCCACTATCACACAGTTAGTCTCAAAATAAAACTCAAAAAAAAAATCAAACAGTTAAAGATTAAAAACTATTTTACCTGCTCATTTGATGCCAGTTCCCCTCTTTCTCTTTATGCCACTTACTCACTGATACTGTAGCACACACACAAACACTCACACACACAGCAAATATTCAGATTTTTCATTTGAGATTCTTGAGTTTAGATATTTAAAATACTTAATTCCACTCTTCAAGTGATATAAAGAATATGAGCTTTCAATATCCATTCAGATTTTTTTGCTGATTCTAAATTTTCTTTTGTCATTAGTCAATTTTTTCTAATGTATATTTAAAGATGTTCAGCTACTATCCAACTTTGAAATTTCTTCTGCTGTGTGAACTTTAACTTTCAACAGTTCTTCACTTTGTCTTTCAGGTGAATGATTCGGCGTATTTAATATACACACCAGTGTACAAAATTAAACAATTATAAAAATTCAACTCAAACCATTCAGCTGTTAGCATTCACATTACATTTTCTTCAGGAAATGTATTCTCTAGTTTCATACAGGGAGTGCAGAATTATTAGGCAAGTTGTATTTTTGAGGAATAATTTTATTACTGAACAACAACCATGTTCTCAATGAACCCAAAAAACTCATTAATATCAAAGCTGAATGTTTTTGGAAGTAGTTTTTAGTTTGTTTTTAGTTTTAGCTATTTTAGGGGGATATCTGTGTGTGCAGGTGACTATTACTGTGCATAATTATTAGGCAACTTAACAAAAAAACAAATATATACCCATTTAAATTATTTATTTTTACCAGTGAAACCAATATAACATCTCCACATTCACAAATATACATTTCTGACATTCAAAAACAAAACAAAAACAAATCAGCGACCAATATAGCCACCTTTCTTTGCAAGGACACTCAAAAGCCTGCCATCCATGGATTCTGTCAGTGTTTTGATCTGTTCACCATCAACATTGCGTGCAGCAGCAACCACAGCCTCCCAGACACTGTTCAGAGAGGTGTACTGTTTTCCCTCCTTGTAAATCTCACATTTGATGATGGACCACAGGTTCTCAATGGGGTTCAGATCAGGTGAACAAGGTGGCCATGTCATTAGTTTTTCTTCTTTTATACCCTTTCTTGCCAGCCACGCTGTGGAGTACTTGGACGCGTGTGATGGAGCATTGTCCTGCATGGAAATCATGTTTTTTCTTGAAGGATGCAGACTTCTTCCTGTACCACTGCTTGAAGAAGGTGTCTTCCAGAAACTGGCAGTAGGACTGGGAGTTGAGCTTGACTCCATCCTCGACCTGAAAAGGCCCCACAAGCTCATCTTTGATGATACCAGCCCAAACCAGTACTACACCTCCACCTTGCTGGCGTCTGAGTCGGACTGGAGCTCTCTGCCCTTTACCAATCCAGCCACGGGCCCATCCATCTGGCCCATCAAGACTCACTCTCATTTCATCAGTCCATAAAACCTTAGAAAAACCAGTCTTGAGATATTTCTTGGCCCAGTCTTGACGTTTCAGCTTGTGTGTCTTGTTCAGTGGTGGTCGTCTTTCAGCCTTTCTTACCTTGGCCATGTCTCTGAGTATTGCACACCTTGTGCTTTTGGGCACTCCAGTGATGTTGCAGCTCTGAAATATGGCCAAACTGGTGGCAAGTGGCATCTTGGCAGCTGCACGCTTGACTTTTCTCAGTTCATGGGCAGTTATTTGGCGCCTTGGTTTTTCCACACGCTTCTTGCGACCCTGTTGACTATTTTGAATGAAACGCTTGATTGTTCGATGATCACGCTTCAGAAGCTTTGCAATTTTGAGACTGCTGCATCCCTCTGCAAGATATCTCACTATTTTTGACTTTTCTGAGCCTGTCAAGTCCTTCTTTTGACCCATTTTGCCAAAGGAAAGGACGTTGCCTAATAATTATGCACACCTGATATAGGGTGTTGATGTCATTAGACCACACCCCTTCTCATTACAGAGATGCACATCACCTAATATGCTTAATTGGTAGTAGGCTTTCGAGCCTATACAGCTTGGAGTAGGACAACATGCATGAAGAGGATGATGTGGACAAAATACTCATTTGCCTAATAATTCTGCACTCCCTGTAGTGTAATCTTCACATGCTTTATCCAAAGCACATTATCTGTTGATTCCCTCGCTAATTATATTCACAGTATTCCCTCTGCGTCTTTAGGGATTCGCTAGCTTAGGTTAGCTTAGCTCATAGTTAACTCACTAGCAGCATGGCCTCTTCACCTGTCCCTCTTGCACTTTCCTGCTCATTGTGACAGGTGTTAAGTTAACCCTCTGCCTCCTTTAGCAGCAATGGTGCTTGTAATAAATTTAGCCTATTTGCAGCTCTGGAGGCTGGGATAACTGAATTGGAGAGTCTGCTTCACACCCTCGAAAAACCCGTAGCTAGCCATACCCCTGTACATCCCAGTACATTACCAACCCATTCATCTGTCTCCAAGTGTTTTTCACCACTTTCACCACATCCGCAGGGTATCAAACTCCATAGTCAATTGTCTTCCAGGAGCCAGAGCAGGCAAAATTGAGGGAAATTTAAAACTTTGGAAAATTGTAAAAATTGATCAACAAACAAATGTGCTCTGCCTTATTGAAACAAGGTTACAGCAGCAACACGATACTGATTCGTTTAAACTACTGTCAGAATCCTCAAAGCACAGGCAGAGGAGCGGGTGTGGCAGCAATCTTCCACTCCAGTTTATTAATCAACCAGAGACCAAGACAGACTTTTAATTCATTTGAAAGCCTGATGCTTAGCCTTGTCCACCCTAGCTGGAAATTTAAAAAAACAGTCTTATTTGTTATCATCTATCAGTCAGCTGGGCCTTACACAGAGTTTCTGTCTGATTTCTCAGACCTTTTATATGATTTAGTGCTCAACTCTGATGAAATAATTATTATGGGTGATTTTAACATCCATGTAGATGCTAAAAATGACAGCCTCAACACGGCATTTAATCTGTTATTAGACTCAATTGGCTTCTCTCAAAATGTAAAGAACCCACCCACCACTTTAATCTAGATCTTGCTTTAACATATGACATAGAAACTGAACATGTAACAGCGTTTCCTGAAAACTCTCTCTTGTCTGATTATTTCCTAATAACATTTAAATTTACAATAATGGATTCCGCAGCAGTGGGGAGTAGATTTCATCACAGTAGATGTCTTCCTGAAAGTGCTGCTCGTTATTGTTTGTTACAGGCCCGTGTCCTCGGGTACCAAATGCAAACGAGAGTTCGTTAGCTGAACAAACTGACAGGAAAGAGGCGAGTGAGGAGCAGAGGGAGGCGGGTCGAGCAGTGTAATATCAAAGATCCCTCAATGAATCAGGACAAGCTCTCTCTTCTCCTGTCCTGATTTTATTCCTATCTTCTTTCTCCTTCACCTTATTTCCTTTTCTTTTCTCCTTTCCTATATTTGACTTCTTTCCCCTCCTCATTTGTTACCCTGATTTCTTTTGCTTATTCCTTTTCTATCCTGGCTTCCTTTGTACTACTACCACCATTTCTTTTTTCTTTCCAGTACTTCTTTCTATTCTCATGTTTTTCCTCTGTTCCTCGCCTTGTTTCTTTTCCTTATTTCTTGAAGGCTACTTGTTTGCTTTCCTAGGCTCCAGTGCTCCATTCCTATCCTTGTTCACTCATCTCATGTACTCATTTCATTTTTTGTTCTTTCCTCTCTTTGTTTCCTGTCTTCTTATTCATATTCTCATTTATTAGCTGTATGTCAGCACAGATAGATTTATAGTCCCAAATCACCTGAATGCACTTTATACTGTAAGAAGCTGTCATGTAGCTGTTTGCAACCATGCTCTAACCCAGGGGTAGGCAACTCCAGGCCTCGAGTGCCGGTGTCCTGGAGGTTTTAGATGTGTCCAAACAAATCAGCTCTGTAGTTAAGGGATCTTTTTATCATTTACGGATTTTAGCCAAAGTCAAGTCTTACCTTTGCAGGAACGATCTAGAAAGAGTGGTCCATGCTTTTATTACTTCACGGCTGGACTACTGTAATTCCCTCTATGCTGGCCTAGATCGTTCCTGTCTACATCGCCTTCAACTGGTGCAGAACGCTGCCGCTTGCCTGTTGACCGGTTCAAAAAAAAGAGACCACATCACTCCGGTTCTCTGCTCTCTCCACTGGCTCCCAGTTGCTTTTAGGATTGATTTTAAAATCTTACTGCTGGCTTTTAAGGTTTTAAATGGCACTGCACCTTCTTACCTGTCAGAACTCCTTAGTACTTATCGCCCCAGGAGATCTTTGAGGTCAGCCGATCTGATGCTTTTAGATGTTCCCAGGTATAAATTAAAGACAAAGGGAGAGAGGGCGTTTGCTGTGGCTGCACCCAGACTGTGGAACAGTTTACCTCCTCACGTCAGATTCTCCAAAAGCCTAGAAACTTTTAAAACTGCTCTTAAAACTCACCTCTTTTCATTGGCTTTTAGAAAGGTTTAATTTATTTGTTTATTTATTTTTTATTTGATCAGCGAGGTGTTTTACGAAATTGTGTTCTATTGTATTTTTATCTGTATTTACTGTACAGCACTTTGGTCAGCCTTGGTTGTTTTTAAATGTGCTCTATAAATAAACTTGACTTGACTTGACTTGACTTGATCCATCACAGCTGATTTAAAGGGCTAAATGACTCCTCAGCATTTCTTGAAGTTCTCCAGCAGAGGCCTGGTAATGAACTAATCATTTGATTCAGGTGTGTTAACCCAGGGTGCGATCTAAAACCTGCAGGACACCGGCACTCGAGGCCTGGAGTTGCCTACCCCTACTCTAACCACATTAGAAAGAAACACGTATGTAATTCATCCATTAAATAATAAATACCTGATTGATATTTCTCGCACTGTAAGAGACAGTCTAACTGGACCTGGATTCTACATGAAAACATCAACATCTACACTTCGACCAGATATGAAAGAATCGTAACTGTGCAACAGACGTCAGTTTGTTCATGTAAAAGTTCCACTGGGGTCAGTGCTAGGACCAATTCTGCTTCTCTTTGGCAGTTCATTAGAAGACATAGCATACACTTTCACTGCTATGCAGATGACACACAAATTTCTCTATCTATGAGGCCAGATAGCACACACCAATCAGTTAAAGTGCAGGAATTTCTCAAAGGCATAAAGACCTGGATGGCCTCTAATTTTCTGCTTCTAAATTCAGATAAAACTGAGGTTATTGTACTCGGCCCTGGAAATCTTAGAAATATGGTATCTAACCAGATTCTTACTCTGGATGGCATTACCAGTAACAATGTAAGGAATCTTGGAGTCATTTCTGTCCTTCAATGAACATATTAAAAAAATATAGGACTGCATTCTTCCATTTGACACTGAATCCTCCTTAAGCTAAGATGCAATAAGCTAAGGTCGCTCCTAAACTCTAAATTATTGACAGCTGTGGGAAAAGCCAAATTTCCTGATCGATTTTCACCCTCACCTCCTTTTTATCCTATGAAAAGGACAAAAGAACAGAAATAAAGAAGTGACTGTCAAGCTTTTAACCAACATCATAACAAGCCACAGAAGATTAAAGTTTGGGAACAGCTGCTCCTGATATGAAGCTGCCAGTAAACACTAAAAGTACTTCTTATTCTAAATGAGCCATTCCAGTCGCATTAATCTCAGTTAAGATAGTCTGTAGCAGCACATCATGATGAGTTATTTAAACTCATCAAATATGCCGTAAACCATAAATGCTCTGCAGCATTTTCCTCTGAAATCAAGTGATGGAGCAGAAAAGTAGTCTGGAATGTTTTTTTTGTTCTGTTCTGTAATCTCAGACCGATATCTGATGTGAAGTGCTGTTTTTAAAATCCCGACACTTCACCGTGAGGGGGGATTCCTCTGAAGTGCCTGGCCTTGAGTGCAGGTTAATAACTTACACACACTCCCACTTCAGATCATCAGCCTAATGCATAGTGAAGAAAAACACGGCATTCTGGTTAAACGTATGGACTCTGACAGGAGGTGCGGTAGGATTTGTTCCCATGGAAACGCTCTGAAAGCTTCGTGACAACTACTGACGTCATCTGAGCTGTTTCTACTCTTTGAGGTGTCCCTTTTTTTATTCTTTAATCTTCATTGGGTTCAAATCCCATTTATCCAAGCTGAACAGCAACAGGGTTGCAGCAGAGTGGAAGCAGTGGAGCACTGCAGCAACCTGCAGGTCTGAAAACAGTTTGCATTATTAAGGGTGTGGCCTCTCAGACTGATAGGTGGATGATGACACAGATGGTTGCAGCTGCTAGTTTCACCTGAACTGGGCATCTGGACCATGTTTGTCCTGTTGGAGCCTTTTGGAGCATTTTTAATGACTTCATGTGACCAATAACATGGCTGCTACGAGGTTACTGTACTAACAGACTGTTGAAAATGCTAATGCTGAAGCTTCAGACTGCGACATCAGTGAAACTCATGGTGGCAGGTCTGTGATTATCATACTTTTCATGTTTCAAGTCTGGCAGAAATTCTGCAGCGGTCGAGGTGAAAGAACTCGGCCGAGTTCTTCAGGCTCTTTATTCTCTGCAGTGAGCACTTTTCACATTTCACAGATGTGGCGAGCTTTTAACTTGTGAAACAATTACCAACTCTTATAAGATTGTTGGAATAATAAAAAATACCTGCTCTTTCCTGTTACATCCTTAAACTGACAGAGGAGTGAAGGAGTGACAGACAGATGCCATACACTGATTGGACCACATTATGCTGCTATTACTGCAGCTCAACAATCATGAGCAGAAGATCAGCCAGTAAACTCTGTTTAATACTCTCTGTGTGTGTGTGTGTGTGTGTGTGTGTGTGTGTGTGTGTGTGTGTGTGTGTGTGTGTGTGTGAGAGAGAGAGAGAGAGAGCATGCACAGGTATTTTCATTTCACATCGTTATTTCAATTATACGTGTGTGTGTGTGGTGGGGAATACACAGTGACAGCTCATGAATAATTCCCCCCCGTGCAGGAAGCGTGTGTTTATCTACCCTTTAGACTGCTTATTGACACAAACACACACACACACACAGAAATACATCACAATAAACACGCTGAGGCGGCCGGGTGGGAGTGCTGCAGACATTTATCAGACGGGCTAACAAAGAGAAGTCAGAGTGATGCTCCTGAAGATTAACAGGGTGGTTTCACTGCAGTCAGTGTCAGTTTACTGCCTGATGCATTCACTGACATCCTGTTCACAATGAAGTTTGAATCCACTTTCCTCTTTGAGGCTGCGTTTCTGTTCAGAAAAAAAAATTCTTTGTTTGTGCATCTGCGACAAGCTCAGATTGAACAACAGAGGCCTCGCAGGTGACGGGGGTCAAGTACGCGTACATGATGATGTCACAGGTCCGGAGTTTTTACTTCCGTCCCCTCTTAATTTAACTGTGAGTAATATGTTATGAAGCTTAACTTTAATCACAGGCAAACCGATTTACTCAGGAACAAATAAAACACTGAAATAAACCAAACATTAACATTTAGAAGTGATCTAAGTTACTTATATATCATGTTTAACCTCAGTAGTGAAATCTTTATTAATAAAAATAGTGTACATGTACATACATGTACATACCTTAATAAAAACAAGCAGGTGAGATGTTAGAACGCTTTTTATTTTTATTTTAGTACAATAGACAGCTGCTGGGGTTTGGGGTTTGTTTAACCTGAGTAGCGAAAAGACCGCGGGGGGGTTGAAAACGATGTGCCGAGAGTCCGCTGTTCTCGCCGGCTCTAATGATCCTCGACCTCGCTGTTTGCTATGGAGCTGGCGGGTCACAGACGTCTCCAAAAACGTCGGAGCGCGTTTGGAAATATATGATATCTTGATAAATCGAGCAAATATTTGAAGTTTACACAGCTACATTCTCGCTTGAAAATAACTTAAAAGTTTATTTTGTGACCCAGAAAGAGTAATATTTAAAAGTTTTTAGCCGCGCTCCTCCATCATTGCCGCGTTTGGGTTTTGGACGAAATGCATTCTGGGATATTTAGCTGTACCAAGTCCACACAAGTTACCACTGATGCATGCTCGATAAAACGGGCGGAGCGAGAACACATCCGGGACTTTTTCGCGTTCTCGGCTTGATGCGTACTTTGAATTGGAACAGTACTTGGTCTCCGACTGATGACGTATCACGAGTACACAAGAACGCAAGTACGCACAAGTACGCATATTGAGAAAGGCCCCGCCTCTCCAGTCCCACCGTCCCACTGTGACATCACCATGTGAATACTCTGTTCACCCCTCCCCCCTTACACATGCTGTGTGGCCCAAACAGGGTTTAGTTACATGAAAGTAGCAAAGTGTGCTTTAACAGCCAGCCTTACCCAGCACTCACATCTCCAAAACACTGATGTCCAGAAACCGGTGGGTGGGTGATTGAGCGGATCATGCTTTGGATATAAAGCCTATAAAACAGAGAAGAAACTGTCTTTCCTATTAGTGATTTTTATTTAGTGATTTTGTTGACATCAATAATCATCATGGATTCATTTTTAAATCAGTCATTGGTTTATTTCTGTTATTACTGTTGTTGTGTAAAGTGCCAGAGATTCCTGTTTGATCCCAGGAGGAGACAATGATCTCAAGTGGTGTAAATCGAATACACACCCCTGCCGTGGGGATCTCTAGTGAATAACAGAGCGGCCGAAAGCAGCTTTTTGTCTCGCGGCTGAAGAAGTGTCATGAAAAGTCATTTGTATCTGATCTGCAAACATCCTTTGTTGTGTTTTTTGTGTTAAAGTTTCCATAAACTGCTGCGGTCAGTAAAACACTCAGCCGAGGGCACCACGAAGCACAGAGATGCTCTGAGGAGACGCCCGACCCTCCAACACCGCCGCCACACACACACTGACACACACACGTACAGACACACATACACACACACACAGTGACAGGGTGGCAGGGTTACCAGTCACTGTGAGCAATCAGAGCAGTGTGCAGAGACAGAGATGCCACATACCTGCCACCATCCATCAACATCACAGCCTCACACTTGTCCATTTAAATTCATGTCAACAGCAGAAGAGAAGAGAAGAGAAGAGAAGAGAAGAGAAGAGAAGAGAAGAGGAGAGTCAAACTGAAACCATGAAGCACTTTAATAAAAATGTGGTAATTTAAACAGGAACTCTTGTAGCAAAATCTGATATTGTAGTGGAAAAATAATAAACCCAGTTTTGTTAAAAGCACCAGGATTACAAGCAGGCCTCATTCTGTGCTGGAAATCACTGCAGGTGCTCAGAAATGCTTTTGAAAACCATCGCAGCTCATTACTGCATCCACACAGGAAGTTCAAACCCCACCATGCAAAGAACAAACAGACCCCCAGAAACGCTGCCCCCTTTCTCTGAGGTCATGTCAGATGAGGCTGAGTGGAGACCGTCCCACACTCTTCAGGCTAAATAGAGAAGAAACTATCCTGCCTGGTGTAAGCACACAGGTCAAAACGCTCTGTTAGTACAGTAACCTCACAGCAGCCATAGTGCTGGTCACATGACGTCATTTAAAAGATGCTCCAAAACGCTCCAGAGGTCCAGTTCAGGTGAAGCTAGCAGACAGCTAGCAGCAACAGCTGCCTGTGTCAGCATCCACCTGTCAGTCACAGAAGGCACGCCCCTAATGATGCAACCTCTAAGCATTAATGCAATTTAAACAGGTGAGTTATAAAAACATCCTCCCTCCATAGCACTGTTATGAAGGAGGAAACATTAGTTTGACAAAGAAGAATATAATTCATAAGTAAATAACAAGGAGAGGATTTCCCGTCTGTCTGCGGCACTGGGAGGTGTCAGCTTAGTCCCACGGGGAGCTGCATGTAAATAAGCCTGAGTCTTTGGGCTGACATTTTAACAGGCCGGCTTCCTCGTCCCTGAGGTCAGTCGAGTCTTCGCTTTGACAAAGAGACATGCAAATAACTGCAGGCAGAGACACAAAATATCATCTCTGTCAGCGCTGCATTTATCTCTCTGTGAAAATACAGAGCACACGTTAAACGGCAGGGAGTCAGTGCCCATAGACTACATTTTAAATCTTTACAGCAGAAATAAACATGTTTACAGCCTGATAAACAAACTGTTTGGTCTCTGTGGATAATTTAAACCTTCATAACACCTGTAGGAGGATATAACTTTTTTTATGACTTACTTGTTAAAAGTGCATTGAAGTATAAGTACTTTAACTGTGGTAAAATATCTGGATATTTGATATGGTTCAGAGTCAGATAAAAATACTAAAGACACTTTTGAGTTTCACACAGAGAAACAAAAGTGTTGTGGATCAGTGAGCCCCAGACCTGCTGTATGTATTAGTGGATGATCCGATATCATCGTGTTGGTGTTGTTCCCAGATCATCATGAAAATGTTGTTCCAGGTTCAACATTGCAAGTGACCAATCACATTGTTCTGACGTTATTCTTTTGCGCGCCAAGCCATTTGTGCATTTATGAAATTCCAATGTTGCAAGGACAATATCAGTTCGTTTATTAAAGGGTTACGGTTAGGGTTAGGGTCAGGGTCCGTTGATCGGCGGACAGAAGCGGTTTCTCGCAGCTTAAGTACAGTTTTTTGTTTTAAGGCGGTTTTTCCCGGAGTCGCAAAAGTATGACGTCACAACATTCTGATTGGTCACTTGTTGATCCTGGAACAACATCTAGTATGATGATCTGGGAACAACATCAACACGAGGATATCAGATCGTGCAGTTTCTCCAGCCTCTGCCCTCCCACCCCCCGCCTGGACTTCCTCCTCCTCTAGCCCTCAGTTTGATTATTCTGTTAAATCAAAGCATGTGAAGTAACAGAAGATAACAGCGAGTTCCTTTCATCAGAACAAAGCTGGTTTGTGCCTGGAGGATGGGAAACTGAAGATATGCAGCGGTCATGCAAAGGCACGTGTGAGTCTGCATAAAGAAAAAACCCTACCCTCTAACCCTCTGCTCAGGCTGTCCTCCTGGACATCTGCAGACCTGCAGGGCCACAAACACGCCTACAAACACACAAGCTGATTTTAAATTCCCAAACTTCTAAAGACATGATTATTTCTCACTGATTTGGTGGTAAACATATAAAACAAGGAGATGGAGCAGAGCAGCAGGAAACTTCAGGTGAAAAAAAAAAAGACAAAGATGTTTTTATAAAAGCCTTAAAGCCACTCACAGGAACTAACGCAGGAACAATGGTTGCCATCATGTTGATGTTAATGACTGTTTGTCCTGTGAGAGCTGAGAGAGCGCACAGGTGTGGGAGGAAAACACAAACCACTCTTTGTCTGGCTGCAGGAGGATGGAGAAAGATGGAGACCGAGGACAAGAAGGATGATTGACTTAGATTTAAATATACTAAAGGGGCAGGGCCAAGAGATGGCCACTATAGACTGTATATGAAAGATATGTATATGTAGGTAGCTTCCAGGTGCCTGAAATGTTTTCTAATGACCATCAGGGGGCGCCTCCTCTGAAGTCTGACGTTGTTGAGGTCTGTTAACCATCATATCCAGCTTCCTAACCCCAACACACAGCAGTTAAAGTGCTAACTGATTGGTGATGTCACAGTGCCGTCTTTTATATACAGTCTGTGTATATTACTTTCTCTCCATGCTGAACGTGGAAAATACAGTCACTGCTCTCTCTCGCCTGCATATTTCCCCATTCGGACAAATGTCAGCATGTGTGCTGTAATGTGCTGTGATTGGTCAGTTAGGACGCCTGTTTCTTCACCACAGGAAGTGCAGTGTGGTCAAAAGCAGCAGCAGCTTGTGGTGGTTTAAGGTGATGCTCTCAGAGGGATGCAGGCAGTGATACTGGAGGATCACGTACAGGCCAACAGCACCTCCCTGTGGACCCCTGAAGAACTGCAGGGACTGAGTGGAGCACCAGCAGTTGATTCGTGTCTGTCACTGTTTTTAACGTGGGTGTTTGCTGCCGTGACGTCATCGACCTCTCCTGTAGCTGGTCGGCGTCCACGGGGACTCGGTGTGGATTTTTTTAGGCTTTAACTGGAATCTTCTGCTCTGACTCTTTTACAATTTTGCAGCACTTTTGTTCCTGCACTTCAAGCTGTGTGTTTGTCGTGCGCGTGCTCACAGAGCTCTGCATGAAGCTCCAGCTGTTCCCCACACAGTCCTCCACGGCAGCTTCAAGCAGTGCAAAGCATAAAGTTCCTGTTCAGGCTGTGCTGAGACTGAGGTTTAAGTTCAACAAACCATCTGGGCGCTTTGATAAAATCCTAAATTATAATGAAATAAGCAACACAGCAGGTGATTCTCATTCATTAAGAGAGATAAATTAACTTTTATGGATTCATAACTTTCCCAGACACTTCCAATAACAGGTTCAAGCATCTGTTGGACTCCTTTAATTAAAGGAGTTCACCTGTCGCTCCCTAGGTAACTTATTGTGACTTATTGTGAGCTCACTGATGGATATTTATTAGTGAATAAGTGATGTAATGAGTCTCAGGAGCTTCAGTTCATCAGTAAGATGTAAAAACAGTTTGATGGATGTTGATGGAGCTCTGTTTTGGTGGAGGTCTGGGCTCTGAGCTGCTGCTATGCCCTTTGTGTTTTCATGCACTTTACAGATTTCTGTGAATCTGCAGCATTAATAATGTGCAGCTGTGTGGACCCATGAGTGACGCATCCACAGGAAAGGTGACTCAGGTGTCTCAGCAGACTGAACTATAATTCACTTAGTGTACTGGGTTATAAAGCACACCTGTAGCCCATCCTGCTCTCACTCTGGCTGCAGCTGACGCAGGTATGTGGGAAACAGACTCACCTGGGGAGCAGCTGGTAGCAGCACTGGGCTGTCCTCGTGTAAACTTCCTCCCAGCTACCTGTGCTCACCCGGTGGTTGAGCTGAGCTGCGTTTGTGTGGATACACACACATATGTAGTGAGAGGAGTTTTCTGGAAGAAGATTCATGAGTTTAAGGATGTTTTTAAGAGGGTGTAGGTGTTTCCATGTCACACCATCCCGTGCTCCAGCCGTCCATCCACCACGACCTCCTTGCTGCTCAGACTCCTTCATGTTAACCCACAGCTGTGTTCATACACGGCATTAAACACACGACCGCTCAGGAATGATGACACAGCAGCTTTTATTTCAGACTGCACTTCAGGCACCAACAGGAAACATTCAGCGGCGATGCATGCAGTTTGTACATCCACCAATGAGCACGCAGTGCCTACAAAGAACACACACATTCATCGTCACATCAAGCTTTTGGCATGAGAAAAAAAAAAAAAAAGAGTACACTGAATCTAAAGGAACCACAAGAACCGCACAGAACCTCACACCTGATTTAAAGACACAATAAAAATGGAATTTACACTTTTCTTTGGATGTGTTTGAATTATTATTTTGACCTTGATCAGAAGACATCAGCATTTCTAATGCGGCATGAAATGAGCACGACAGAACATCTGGATTCAACATCTGTCTCTGCTGAAGTTCTGCAGGTCCTCATAAAATAACCTCTGACGTTAAACTGACCACAGAGTGCAAATCATCATCATCATGAACACGCTGATGTGCAGGCTCCTCCTCCTCGTCTCCTTCCTCTCTGAGTGGAAGCAGGACATGAAGGTCATGAGTGTGAGAACGTCACAGCATCACATCACTACACTGTACGAACACAGCGAGGGCAGGAAGCAGTGTGTGTGTGTCTGTGTGTGTGTCTAGTTAGTGTTTGGCCTCTCGGGGGTAGAACTCGGCCAGTGTGCTCTGGGGGATCCTCTTAAGCATCTCTTTGGGGAAGATCCTCATGAGCTGCCAGCCAATGTCCAGAGTCTCAAACACGCTGCGATTCTCATAGGCACCTAAACACAAACACAGGGACAGGTGAACACCAGTGTCTGACATCACAGCAGTTTGATGTGGGTATCGGGTGGACAAAGAGTCACATGACCCGTGAAATGCTCCTCCTAATGTGAGGGCACTCAGAGCCTGAAGCAGATAACCCGGGTTAACAGAGAAAGCTGATAACCATCATCATCGTACCTGTCATCTCTGACTGGGAGTTAGGATTTATTAAAGTTTATTTAAGTATCAAAAGTCTGTTAAAGCTGCCAAATCTGCCTTTTTGTCTAGCATTATTATGACTAATAGCCACAACCCCCGAGCACTTTTTAATACTTTTAATTCTGTGATAAACCCTCGCACTACCACTTATAGGGATGCTTCCCCTGCTCTTTGTGATAAATTCTTAAAGTATTTCTCTGATAAAATCTCAGCTCTAAGGGCTTCTCATCCATCTCATCCATCATCAGTTTTAGACCCAGTTCCAGCTTCTGAATGCTTGACTGTCTTTCAACAGTTTGAGCCAGTGTCTTATTCTGCTTTAAAAGATATAATTGATCATCTCAAAATCTCTGGTTCCCCGCATGATATTCTTCCTTCTCGTTTCTTTAAGGAAGCTTTACATGTTATTGGTCCTTGTATCTTATCTCTGCTGAATGCATCATTGTCATCAGGTTGTGTACCGTCTGTCTTTAAGCATGCTGTTGTGCAACCTATTATGAAAAAGCAAAATCTTGACCCTAATGGTCTCACTAACTACAGCAACACTCCTCGGCTTCTGCCCCTATTTATTGTGGTGTGCCTCAAGGGTCCGTGCTTGGTCCTGCTCTTTTCTCTTTGTACATGTTGCCCTTGGGATTAATTTTTAGTAAATACAACATCTCCTTTCACTGTTATGCCGATGATATCCAGATTTATTCACCTTTGAAATCCGATGTGTCTGCTTCTTTGCAACCTCTGTTCAACTGTTTGCATGAAGTTAAAATTTGTTTATCACATAATTTTCTTACATTGAACGAAGACCAAAATCACTAGACCAGTTAGCTGATGCCCTAGGCCCTCTCGCTAGCCATCTTTCGTCCACTGTAAGAAACCTCGGAGTGTTCCTGGATGGCTCTTTTAAACTCGAGAAACAGGTCTCCACTGTGGTAAAAAACAGCTTTTACCAGTTGCGTCAGATTTCCAAAGCAAAGCCGTTCTTTCCTTTAAAGGACCTTGAAAAGCTTATCCACGCATTTATCACATCCAGATTGGACTACTGTAACTCCCTCTACTCAGGCCTCCAACACTCTTCTCTTTGCCGGCTCCAGTTAATTCAAAATGCAGCTGCGCATCTTTTAACAGGTACGAGAATTCATGAACACATAACTCCTATTTTAGCCAAATTACATTGGCTCCCTGTTAAATATCTCATAGATTTTAAAATTCTTTTGTTCACTTTTAATATTTTGAATAATTTTGCGCCCAGTTATCTTTCTGATTTACTCCATTCATACAATCCCAACAGAGCACTTAGATCATCCAATCACAGGCTCCTAGCACAACCTAGGTCTCGAATGAAGTCGAGAGGCGACCGGGCCTTGGCAACCGTGGCACCCAGACTTTGGAATAACCTCCCTGTTCATATTCGTACTGCCGAGTCTATCCAGTCTTTTAAATCACATCTTAAAACGTATCGTTTTACTTTGGCTTTTGATTCTAACTAGTTGGCTGTTTTAGCTTGTTGTGTTGTTACCTATTGTTTGTTGTCCTCTTTTATTGTTTGTTTTAACTGTCTCATGTTTTTATTGACTGTGAAGCACTATGGTCAACACTGTTGTTTTAATATGTGCTATATAAATAAATTTTGATTTGATTTGATTTGATTTTGATTAAAGCAATTAATAAATCCTAACCAGCTTTCCAAAGAAAGCTGGATCTGTTCAACGTAGTTACATAAAGGTGAACAAACAAGCAAACAAAGAGTCCAATGGCACCTTGAGAGATGAAGTTTTTCTCAAACTTGGTGAGGAACTCCAGGTACAGCAGATCATCGGCCGTCAGAGCCTCCTCTCCCACCACTGCCTTCATGGCCTGGACATCCTTCCCTATAGCATAACAGGCATACTGCACACACACAGACACACACACACTTAGATTAAGCAGGAAGACAGGAGCGTGCAGCCTGGAGCAGGTGTATACGTACGAGCTGGTTGGAGACGTCAGAGTGGTCTCTGCGGGTCATTCCCTCCCCGATGGCGGACTTCATGAGACGGGAGAGAGACGGAAGCACATTGATGGGAGGATAGATCTGAGTGGAGGAAGACGGGGAGGACAGGTCAGGGTCACCTGATGGCTCTGACGTATGCCAGGTTGACTGACAGAGCCTGGCATTCCTCTACCTGAGGCCGGCTACAGAGCTCAGAGCTCCACAGGTGACGTCTGAAGGCGGAGCTTTGTTACCTGTCTGTTGTGAAGCTGTCTGTCCACGTAGATCTGTCCCTCAGTGATGTACCCGGTCAGGTCAGGGATGGGATGGGTGATGTCTGCGAGAGATGAGAACTTGCTGTGAAATCCACAAAATTCCAATCCTTTGTATGTGAGATGAGCACGTGTGTGTCTGAGTATGTGTGTGTACCGTCGTTGGGCATGGTGAGGATGGGGATCTGGGTGATGGAGCCGCTGCGTCCCTCAACCCTGCCGGCTCTCTCATAGATGGTTGCCAGGTCGGTGTACATGTATCCGGGGAAACCTCGGCGTCCTGGCACTTCCTCTCTGGCTGCGGACACCTGGCGGCGGAGAGCAATCACATGATCATTTCCAGTTTCCTGCAGCGATTTGGGGTTACGGTAAGTGAGAGTGAAAGAGCAGCTGACCTCTCTGAGCGCCTCTGCGTACGAGCTCATATCGGTGAGGATGACAAGCACGTGCTTCTCACACTGATAGGCCAAGTACTCGGCCGCCGTCAGTGCCAAGCGGGGGGTGATGATCCGCTCGATTCTGCAACACAATGGCCCGATAATCTGTGAATGTGGGCCGACCCCCGGTGCAGGTTAGCCTCAGCCATCACTAACTCTTAGAAGAACACAGCTCGACCTGCAGAGCACACCTGTGTGTTCCTGCAACGTTACAAAACTGCTGTTTGAGCGCCTGAAGGTGAACCCCCAAACACTTGACCCGCTCCCACGGCCCATACAGCAAATCTGACATCATCTATGAAACACCTGGAAATCTGCCTTCAGCTCTGTCTGTTTGTCTGTGTGTGTATGCAAATGTGTGTGTGTGTGTGTGTGTGTGTGTGTGTGTGTGTGTGTGTGTGTGTGTGTGTGTGTGTGTGTGTGTGTGTGTGTGTGTGTGTGTGTGAGCTTTGTTCTTAATGTTTTGTCCTACGTCGGGTCATTGGCCAGGTTGAGGAACAAGCAGACATTGTCCATGGAGCCGTTCTCCTCGAAGTCCGACTTGAAGAACCTGGCTGTCTCCATGTTCACCTGAGGGCGGAGAGTAGATCACTGAGCTCTGTGAGTGGGAGTTTGCAGGTGCTGAGTGTGTGGGGCAGCTTTAAGACATCAATAAACTTGCTCTCATATTCAGAGGCTTCTGATGAGGAAGCATCTGAAGAACTCACCCCCATGGCGGCAAAAACAATGGCAAAGTTGTCCTCGCTGTAGTCCATCACGTCCTTTGACTTCTTCACCAAACCGGCCTGCCGGCAGATCTGAGCTGCAATCTGAGACAGAAGAAGAGGGATCTGATTTCCTTTTCAGTCATTACATCACAATAATGAAGAGGAGGTGATGTGTTTACCGACCCTGCCCCCTCTCGGAGTAGGGTGCGAGTACCTCGTTGTGCGGCAGCCCGGCAGCAGAGAAAATGGGGATTTTCTGCCCTCTGGCGATGCTGTTCATGCCATCGATGGCAGAGATGCCAGTCTGGATCATCTCCTCAGGGTAAATGCGGCACTGAGGGTTTATGGGCTGTCCTGAGGAGAACGTGGTTACAAACACATGTATGAAGGAACTGAACACGTGATCCACTGCAGCAGATAATAACAACTCCAAGAAGTCAGAGACAAGTACACGGAGATTCACAGGTGCAGTTTATGAGGACTCGAGGAAGTCAACATGAAAGCTGAAAACTGAATGTATTTTTCTATTTCAAAACTACAATTATAATGGATTGGATTTATATAGCGCTTTTCAAGGCACCCAAAGCGCTTTACAATACCACTATTCATTCACTCTCACATTCATACACTGGTGGAGGCAAGCTACAGTTGTAGCCACAGCTGCCCTGGGGCAGACTGACAGAAGCGAGGCTGCCATATCGCGCCATCGGCCCCTCTGGCCAACACCAGTAGGCAAGTAGGGTAAAGTGTCTTGCCCAGGGACACAACGACCAGGACAGAGAGCCCAGGGATCGAACCGGCGACCTTCCGGTTACAGATGCGATTCCCAACCCCCTGAGCCACGGTTTAGCGAAATAAAGCTCCTAAAAATAAACTCATCATGACCCACAGCACAAGAGACTGCCCACAACTCTACATCCTAAAACACATCCTTTAAATTTATTCTAATCACATTTTACTTAAAAACTCATAGAAAGCTGTTTTTATCGTTTCCCTCCTTCTGAAATCTGACTTTTCTCCGATTAAACCTCCAAACTTTTGATTCTGTGGGTCGTTCTTTGACCTGAACCGCATGTGAGTCCACGCGATCAAGCCCAGCTCGAACCCTGAGTGACGTCAGTGTGTAACCACATGTTCCACACTGAGGTGAGGTATTAATGAGAAGGTGGGCGTTACTGTGACTGCGAGTCAAACATACAGACAGAGCCTGATTTTGACCACGTGTGTCTCTATAAAACATTAAAACTGAGATCAGGTTAAATCTGCTGTGTTTTCTCTCATTTCTGACATTTTTCCTCCGAACAAGTCGAAGAAACTTTACTGCCTGTTTCAGATGTTTGCATCAGACTGCTGCACCAATCAGATCATGGCAAGTCTCCTCGAAGCAGAGACATACCCATGATGTCCAGGAAGTCTTCGGCCAGGACAGCGGGTCCTCGGTCGATGGGTTTACCCGACCCGTTAAACACACGACCTGCAAACACAAAAACACGCCTCAGCACACATCTGAGGACCTCATCACACATTCAACAGCGGACGGGGATTCATGAGGACCTTTGTGAACCTCATTCTGTCACGTGACGTACCCAGCATGTCCTCTGAGACCGGCGTCCGTAATATGTCACCTGTGAACTCGCAGCTGGTCTTCTTGGCATCGATGCCTGCAGTCCCCTCAAACACCTGCAGAAGGCAGAGCGGAGGAGGAAACAGTTCATCGGGGTCCTTCTGGAAGTGCCCACATTGTGTCAGACTGATGTGAATACCTGCACCACAGCTTTGGAGCCGGTGACTTCCAGCACCTGGCCGCTCCTCCTGGTTCCATCCGGCAGCGTGAGGTGGACGATCTCGGCGTACCTTGGGAACTGTCGGTGTGAAGGGAGACCACGAGAGTTACCAACCTCCACTATACACGTGTCAGAAAACATAGCACAGTTCACCATTTATTTGAGGGAAACTACATAAACGGATTTAAACGTGGTGTGAGGACGCTCCGACTGCAGGATCTGCTGGTTTTATTGAGAGACGCTTAGTAAAGAGGACGCTGAGACAAACAGCTGAGGAGGTTTTCCTCTTACCTTAACCTGGTCCAGGATCACCAGCGGCCCGTTGACTCCAGACACTGTTTTGTAGGCTGAGGAGACAAAAACAGCACAAGTCAGTACAGCGTGGGTGGAGCACAGGTGGAGCACAGGTGGAGCGCTGCACAGCTGCAGATCTCCACATGACAGCACCGTTTCTCCAACATGTGAAATCTTCTTTTATAAGCTCAAAGTCTCCACCTGCTGGAAGTCACATGAACCACAGTCTGACGGGAGATACGAGCCTTAGAGACTCTGCAGTGTGCAGAACCTAAATATGAATAAAAAAGTTTCTGTTCAACACGAGCCTCTGAAGAGCGTTTCCCTCTCACTTTAAATCACATCACACTGAAAGAACGGGTGTAATGAGCTCGCACATGTTCACCTGTGCAGGTGAGCCTCATCGCTAACACTTTAATCCTGCTCTAAACACTCCGTTTATCGCGTCTGTGCTCCTCTCAGGTCTATGTGATGTGACAGAGAGGAGGCCCAGGATCAGACACAGGAGCATTATTCTGAACTGTGACTGTGAACTGCTGTGAAAGAGTGCAGAAACAGATATATAGGTGAGCTGTCAGGAACATTTTTAATGCTCAGCATGTAATTTACAAGCCGACAAAAGTAAGAGATTACAACGCCAGCACCTGAGAGTTTTTTTCAGCCTCCATCATCGCCTGGTTTATTCCATTAACCCTCATCCTCCTCCTCCTGCTGCGGACCTCAGTCTGCCTGATAATGATGATGATGATAATGATGGTGGTGGTGGTGGGACTCACTGAGGCGCGGCTGGGAGATGTAATCCCGTTTGACGGCCATCACATGTTCCCGGGAGGCAGCGGTGGCGGAGGTAGGAGCGGCGGCCGGGGCTCTGCTCCCGCTGACGGCCGAGGACAGCTCGCTCATCGCCCCGTTCACCATCCCTCTGAGCGCCTTCATCGCCATGTTTCCCCGCAGCGGCGTCCGAGTCGTGACAGCAGCGGCGCATGCGCACGAAACTTCAGCTGCATCAGAAAGGACGCCGAGGAATGTGTCTATGGAACCTCAGTGATGCTAAAACAACATTATTATTATTATTATTATTATTATTATTATTATTATTATTATTATTATTATTATTATTATTATTATTATATAACAATGTGAATGAATAAAAGAAAAGCTGATGTTTGAAAATATTACATTTAACTGAGCTTTTTGTCAATAAATTATTTTTGTAATAATATTGCGCTTTTTATCTAAACTTCTCATTAGAATAAAAACAATAATGTTATAATTAGAATACATATAAATGTATGAATTTATAAGACACGATGATAAGCGGTATATTTGGAGGAGTAAAGGTGAGGCTTCCAAACCGAAGAGCACTGAAGCATGGTGTTGGTAGCATCATGCTCTGGGCTGTTTCGCAGTCAGTGGCTTGAATAATGAAGGAGGAGGACTGCCTTCAAATTCATCAACTTCACCTCAAATCAACAGCTAGATGTTTGAAACTTGGACACTAAGGGTGTCCAAATTCATAGGCTGCATCCTCCTGAGACTACATTTGTAGGCCGATTATGTTACAGCGATGTGACGAAGGCTGTCCAAATTCATAGACTCCTCCAAATGCGGCCAACAAATGCGTCCTCCTTTTCCCCAGATTTGAAGGATGGGTCGGGTGTATCCTTGCTGGCCCACCATATCCCAGAATTCACAGCACAGCCCAGCCAATTCCAGTTTCCAACAATGGTGGCAGTTACTTAGTTTTAATTTTGCTCTTATTACTTTTTCTGGGTTACAAAATAAACTTTTAAGGCGAGAATGTAGGTGTGTAAATTTCAAATATCTGCTTGGTTTATCAAGCCATCACATATTTGCAAAAGTCCTCCGACTTTTTCTGAGACATCTGTTACCCACCTGCTCAATAGCTAGCCGGGGTGAGAACAGTGAACTATTGTTTTCAGCCACCATCCCCGCGGTCTTTCGCTACTCAGGTTAAACATGATACATAAGTCACTTAGATAATTTGAAAATGTTTTTGTTTGGCTTTTTTCTGTTTTATTTGTTCGTGAGTAAATCAGTTTGGCTGAGATTATAGTTATAGTTTTCACACAGCTGAATAAATGTCAAACAGAAAACTGATTAAACAGAAGTGTGACATGATCGAGAATTTACGCCAGTGTCCTGTTATATTTTACATAGCAAGGAGCAGGCAGCTGAGTTTTTATTAAACTCTACCAAGACACAAAAACTGAAGGCTAGACTATGAATTTGGGGCGATCGTGGCTCAAGAGTTGGGCGTTCGTCTTGTAATTGGAAGGTTGCCGGTTCGAGCTCCGACAGTCTCGGTCGTTGTGTCCCCTTGGCCAAGACACTTCACCCGTTGCCTACTGGTGGTGGTCGGAGGGCCCGGTGGCGCCAGTGTCCGGCAGCCTCGCCTCTGTCAGTGGGGCCGAGGGCGTCTGTGGCTACACTGTAGCTTGCCATCACCAGTGTGTGAATGGGTGGATGACTGTGTATAGTGTAAAGCGCTTTGGGGTCCTTAGGACCAAGTAAAGCGCTATACAAATACAGAGCATTTACCATTTGGACACCCCCACTGTGTTCCAGCAGAACAATGATCCCAAACGCACATCCGAACTGGTTTTGGATAAAGCAGGATAACATTAAGCTTCTGGAAAGTTCTTCTCAAAGCTCCGACCTCAACCCTGTGGAAAGTTTGTGGACTCTGGTTAAAAGCTAGCTCTGTGCCATGAAACTAAACAATTATCTTTGTCCTGTCTTCCTCCCCTCACTCCCAACCAGTCGGAGCTGAGCCTAATTCCCTTCCTGTTGAAAAGGGTGTTCTTTCCCACTGTCACCAAAGCGCTTGCTCATATAAAGTGCCTTCAGGTGACTGCTGCTGTGATTTCATGCTAAATATATCGATAAAACTGAATTGTGAACTTTATTTTGAAAATCCCAAATAAAGTCAAACTTGTTCTTTAAAGTCAGTAAAGATGTTGGACAATCATTCCAACCTGGAAACATAGCCACTCAAAGAAATCATTAAAAGCCCAAAATGACCCTGATGTTGATGAGTGGATGGAAACTTTGCCCTCAGAACAGCTTCAGACTGTCTCACCCTGCTTTAAAAGTTAGCCTAAACTACGTTTTGTCCAGTTTTACAGTCTTCACTCAGAATTTTAACATGATCACACAGACAGACATTTCTCCATCAGACAGATGGATTATTACGCAACAAATTATTAAATGAGTTTATTCAAAGTGGGACACAATAAATGTTTCGCACACGCTGACAGCTTTCTTCTTCACAGACAGATGCAGAGATTTCTTCTACCTGTTCAGGTGCTACAGCCACAGATGTCATGGAACTGACTGTTTATGCACATGTTTGGCCACCAGGGGGAGCTGGAGCATCAGTGATGTAACCTGATGTCTTGCCCTGTTGCTGTGGGAATCAAACCATCAACTTCAACATTTCCTGCGCTGTGTCTGCGTCTCTGAGCTCAGAACCCAGCGTATCCTCTGAACGCCTGAAACATGTCTGATGTCACTTCCTGAAAAACTGCTCTGTGGTGAACAGACCAGACGCGCAGCTGCCGTGGACTATTTTAGGTGGCGGGTGTATATGGGTCTCCTGGGGCAGGCGGTCAGAGTATGTAAGAGTGTTTCCTGTGTGTGACAGCACAGTGGTGCTGACATCGTGGGGCAGAGTCTGACTGCAAGGTGAATAATCCCAGCTAACTTCAGCCTGCTGTGTCTGAGTCTGGCTCGCACAGCCCGCTCACAGCGTGTGCTTAGGGATGAAAAACGACGCGCTTAAACGTTTTTCAGTCTGACTGAAGGAAACATGAAATTGACTCGAGTCCAAATTTGAACCTTTTTAATGTTCAAATTTTGTAAAACATTAAATTTAATCGAATTAGATGAGTACTAAATGTTCAGTTTAATGTGAGCACATTTTTCTTAATGATTGATTATTTGGACAAATTCAGTTCAATTTCAATTCAATTCAATTTTATTTATTTAGCACCAAATCACAACAACAGACGCCTCAAGGCACTTTATATTGTAAGGTAGGCCCTACAATAATACATACAGACAAAAACACAACAATCATATGACCCCCTTAGAGCAAGTACTCTGGTGACGGTGGATAGAAAAAACTCCCTTTTAACAGGAAGAAACCTCCGGCAGAACCAGGCTCAGGGAGGGGCGGGGCCATCTGCTGCGACCCGTTGGGGTGAAAGAAGGAAGACAGGATAAAACACATGCTGTGTAAGAGAGACAGAGGTTAATAACAGATATGATTCAATGCAGAGAGGTCTGTTAATACATAGTGAGTGAGAAAGGTGACTGAAAAAGAAATACCCAGTGCATCATGGGAATCCCCCAGCAGCCTACAACTATTGCAGCATAACTAAGGGAGGATTCAGGGTCACCTGGTCCAGCCCTGACTATATGATTTAACAAAAAGTAATCTTAAAAGTAGAGATAGTGTCTGTCTCCTGAATCCAAACTGGAAGCTGGTTCCACAGAAGAGGGGCCTGAAAACTGAAGGCTCTGCCTCCCATTCTACTTTTAAATACTCTAGGAACAACAAGTAAGCCTGCAGAGCGAGAGCGAAGTGCTCTAATAGGGTGATATGGTACTACAAGGTCATTAAGATAAGATGGGGCCTGATTATTTAAGACCTTGTATGTGAGGAGCAGGATTTTGAATTCAATTCTGGATTTAACAGGAAGCCAATGAAGGGAAGCCAAAACAGGAGAAATATGCTCTCTCTTTCTAGTCCCTGTCAGGACTCTTGCCGCAGCATTTTGGATTAACTGAAGGCTTTTCAGCGAGTTTTTGGACATCCTGATAATAATGAATTACAGTCGTCCAGCCTGGAAGTAATAAATGCATGAACTAGTTTTTCAGCGTCACTCTGAGACAGGATATTTCTAACCTTAGAGATGTTGCGCAAATGGAAGAACGCAGTCTTACATATTTGTTTAATATGTGCGTTGAAGGACATATCCTGGTCAAAAATGACTCCAAGGTTCCTCACAGTGTTACTGGAGGCCAAGGTAATGCCATCCAGAGTAAGAATCTGGTTAGATACCATATTTCTAAGATTTTCAGGGCCGAGTACAATAACCTCAGTTTTATCTCAATTTAGAAGCAGAAAATTAGAGGTCATCCAGGTCTTTAAAACTTTCCTGCAGTTTAACTAATTGGTGTGTGTTATCTGGCTTCATGGATAGATAAAGTTGGGTGTCATAAGCATAGCAGTGAAATGTGTGCTAGACCTTCTGATAATACTGCCTAAGGGAAGCATGTATAATGTAAACAGAATTGGTCCTAGCACCTACAGCATGCTCTAATCATTCTAATAGAATATTATGGTCAACAGTATCGAACGCTGCACTGAGGTCTAGCGGGACAAGCACAGAGATGAGTCCACTGTCAGAGGCCATAAGAAGATCAGTTTTAACCTTTAACCTTAACCTAAAGCTGTTTCTGTGCTGTGATGAGCTCTGAAACCTGACTGACACTCTTCAAATGAGAAAGTCTGCGGGTCTCCGTGTAATCGGTTTACTGTTCCAATACTTTTAGCCCTCACTGTACTTCCATCTGTGACTTCACCAACATGTAAGAATAACCCGGAAGTGTGAGTACGCCATCTGTAATAGTGTGGTGAGCACATGAGCAGAGATTTCCTCCTCTTTGTGTGTCCTTGAATTGCATCTGCAGATGATCTGTTAGCTGTTTGACAGCTACTCTTTCAAGAATTTTTGATATGAAAGGAAGGTGAGAGAATGGCCTGTAATTAGCTACAGATGGCTTTTTAAGTAACTACAGCCAGCTTGAAGGCCTGTAGTACGTAGCCGATTATTAGAGAGAGGTTGATCATATTTAAGATTGAAGCATTAATTAATGGCAGCACTTCTTTGAGTCAAGTAATTACTGAAGTTAACTCAGAGAGATCAATTGGAGAAAAAGACTAGAGCCTCATAAATAAACATTTCATTTTACATATTTCAGTTTAGTTTCTCTCAGATTTACTGCTTCATGTTTTTCAGTGTCCTCATGTGTGAAAAATGAGTATTCTTAGAATAAACCACTGGTTCAGTTTCTTTGTGGTCATCTCCTTCGTGGTCACTAAATCCCGCAGAGCCATAAACTGTCCCTGATGCTCACGGAGGATTTATGCTTCAGCATGAAAACTGTAATCTGATCTTTTACCTCCTGGGAATGCCGTGACACGTCAGGCCAAAGGAGCTGCAGCTGCTGTGATTGGTCTGTTCAGCATGGTGAATTCCTGTTTTTGAATGTATCAATGAAAATAACATCATCATGTGAGTATGCGGAACAATAATCACAGCATGAACAGAAGGACTCCCAGACTCTTGAAGTCACTGAAACCATGCTGAGAACACGTTTGTCCTCCTGTTTCATTAAAGCGGATCCAGATGTGATTATCATGTGTTAAATGTTTCAGTGCTGTGACAGCGCCTGGAGTGATTCATGTGTAGATGGAGCTCTGCAGGAAGTGCAGCAGGAGAATCTGTCCTGTCAGACTCTGCAGCGATACTGCAGGGTCAGAGGTCAAATGATGGACAACTTTATGCTCATTAGCTGGATTGACCGGCAGCTGGACAGGCTCTCATCAGAGGAGTTAGAAGGACAAGGACACGTCAGATGATGCATGACCTCACAGAGGCGTCATGTGACATCTCTGAAGCACAAGGTCAATAACACGCTCAGCTGCATGCAGCACTGTGTTCCTCCTCGTCTTCATTACAAAGCTGCTGAGTCCACACAAATAGGTTGTTGTGGTTTGTTCCTCTTCCTGTGCTCTGATTGGACACTAAGAGCGTTAAAACTATCTCAGGTCACAAATCTGTGAACTATGTTCAGAAATAAACACCGGCTCGCAGCTTTCACTTTCAGCAAGCATCTCTCACACTCACAGATACCTGCTAATTAGTGACATCCAATCAAAACTCTCAGGTTTCACTCAGCAAATCTGAAGCTTTGCCTTATTGGACGGTGTGTTAATCCAGTAACCTCACAGCAGCCATTTTTATTGGTCATATGATGTAATTAAAAATGCTCCAAAAGGCTCCGAGAGCACAAACACGGTCCACAGGTCCAGTTCAGGTGAAGCTAGCAGACAGCTAGCAGCTGCAGCCACCTAGGTAATCATCCACCTGTCAGTCACAGAGGCCACGCCCCTAATAATGGAAACAGGTGAGTTATAGAAACCTCCTTCCCCCATAAAGGTGTTATGAAGGTTTAAATTAACCACAGGGACCAATCAGTTTGTGTATCAGGCTGTAAACATGTTTATTTCTGCTGTAAAGTTGTAGCATGGGGCTAACTCGCTGCTGCCTCTGCTGGATGTCACAGGAACTGCAGGTTCTTCACTGTCCCAAAGACAGCTGAGAACATTAGCTTTATGTTACAAATATCAGACCTGTCTCTTCATATCTGCTGCTGAGGAACATCCTGAGACTCAATCCAAACTTGCCCCCTTTAATCCTTTATATCAGATTTAAACCTAGCTTTAAGCCTGATATAATATTAAACCCTGCTTTAAACCTGATGTGATATTAAAACCAGCTTTAAGCCTGGCTCATTCATTGTTTAGCACAGCACTCAGATTAGAGCTGCTGCACTTGTCAAAGTTTGAGAAGAGGAGCTGAACTTTGAGACAAGCACTCTTTTTAACTCCTTCACGAGGTCCTAAAGTATGGACTCCCGTGTTGGACGAGGGTCTCGTCTTTACTTCGAGCTCCTCAAAACTCTTCCCTGGTTGCTTTTTATCAGCTTTTTATCAGCTTTTTATCAGCTTTGCTTAGGATCAAGAGTTCTTCCAGATGATGGATCGTGATACCTGAAGAGCAGAGGTGTGAGGAAGGCTGCTGAGTGTATGTCTGACTCCAGAGAGGAGCAGAAGAGGCAGGCGGGGATAGGACAGGATGCAGTGATGGGGGTGGCAGCTCATTGCCCCAGGGGCAGGTTGGTCTTCAGTCCATCAATCATTCATTCATTCCTCAGAGGAGCGCCTGCTGGGCCGTCACATTGCCGGGATCAGTGTGTTCATGTTAGATCACATGATGGCCTCAGCGCTCACTTCCTCTGTGCCCAGTTTAAACTTTGTGGATCATTTAGGATAGCATGTTAGTGCGGTGGGTTGGCCTGTGAAAACGGAGCTGTTATCACCTGTTGAAGCTGCGGTGAGGCATTACTAAACTGTTCATGAGCCCCAGCTGGGAACCAGTGAGCCGTCCTGGGTTTCTGTGGGAGTCCCAGGACCTGAAGCCCTGTCTCATGGGAAATGTCCTCTAAGAGAGCCAAATGAAACCTTGCTGTACTCACAGCTGATTGATTCTTTTCTTTTTTTTATATCATATTTGTATATATTTTTTCCTTTATACAAAATAGAAAAAAAACAACTACCACAACAACAACAAAAAGAGAAAAAAAAACACAATAAGCAGTCTGAGACATGTAAACAGAAAACTAATACAGTATAGATAATTCGGTCTACCACGCATTACACATTTGTCCTGACAGACTCAACCCGCCATTGGAGTGGGGCTGCCCCTCTCACTATGGTTTTCTTCAGATCATCCGGTAAGTAATCCAATAGCAGGCGCCATATATCCAAAAAAATATCATCATTGCCACTTAATTTTGCACTCAGTCTTTCCATTGGTAAAACTCAAAAGATTTCTTTATACCACTGAGTTATTGTTGGTGGTTTTTCATTAATCCAATTGAAAACAATACATTTTCTTGCCAAAACAATCCATCCATCCATCTTCATCCGCTTTATCCGAGGCCGGGTCGTGGGGGCAGCAGCCTAAGCAAAGAGGCCCAGACCTCCCTCTCCCCAGCCACCTCCCAGCCAAAAACAATAATTTACATAATAGTTTATATTTGTTTTTATCTGGAAATTTGTTCAGAATTGGCAGCCCCAATAAATACTGAGCTGGATCTTTTTGTATTCTGCTTCTAAATATACCTTTTAATTCTTTTGTTACACAGAGACAGAATTTTTAAATTTTTGAGCAAGTCCAAAGACAGTGCAAGTAGGACCCTGCCACAGATTTACATTTAGTACATTGTGCTGACCTGCTCGGATCAATTTTATCCAGAAAAATAGGCGTTCTATACTGTCTATGTAAAATTTTATATTGTGTTTCTTTAAATCTGTTACTAAGAAATAAAGAATGCACAGATTGTATGCACTCACTCCAGGCAAGATCATCACAATGACACTGGAGGTCACCCTCCCAACTCCTAATAAGTTTTCCAATATTATGTTTGTTATAACCTTGTAGTGTATTGTGAAACTGTCTTATAGTTCTATTATCTGCATTTAAGTTAAAAAGAAATTTTCCATGGGTCCTAGTTGCATTGTATTGTGCAAAGTATCAAAATTTGAAGTAATTAGGTGACGAGCCTGCAAAAATGCAAAAAAAAAATTAATTTGATGTATTCCATATTTTTTTTGGACCTGCTCAAAAGACATACAAACATTCCCATTAAACAGATCACCCACCACCAATGTTCCCTCTAAGCTGCGCACTGCTGGCACGGTCTCTGCACACAGAAAATCTCTGTTGCGCACAAAAAAATCTAACCTGAATTGAAATTAAAATTAATACTTTTTAATACAAAACAATTCTGTTTTGCAGTGTTAGTCAGTGAGTGACTGGCTGCTCCCGTATGGGATTAGAACGATGCCACCTTATCCCATAGTTCAGCCAATCACGCGATTAACATTCGTATATACGCAGCTAATCAACGTCGTTGACAGGCTATGACAGCGTCCTTATGTGCCGACGCCGGTGTTTTAGCTAGCAAAGCGGCTGATGAGGAGTGAAGCCACATTAATGACAACGTGTACAACCATTGGAGATGTGAGCAGGACAGACGGAACAATTGACGGAAAAGGTGTGGACTTTATACCAGTTTTTAAATTGTGTTGATAGGCCACGTAAAACCAGAGTTATGATAAAAAATATCTGCAATGTTTGGTTTTCTTCCTGAATACTGTCGTTGTTTATATTTACTGCGGGGAGAAACGGTAAAAACTGCGTTTTATAAGAAAAAAAAGCTCGAAAGCCTGTGAGCAAAAACAAACTCCACCCCCTCTCCCTTTCCTATTCGTCCAAAAAAGTACCATGTCGACCAATCAAAAAATGATATGGCAACGTGGCATCTAGTTGTTAAGAAACGGGGGGAAGCTTTGAGATGTGAGAGATTTGAGACGTTTAGCGCAAATCTTGTGTAGTTAGTGTGTAGTGTAGTTTTGTTGTGTGTGTCAGAACAATGAGGCGACTGCTGAATGTTACAGGTGTTACAGGAGTGATACATCTCCTGTTGCCAGGCCTGCAGGTATCAGGCTGTTGTTCTCCTTTATCTCATAGTGGACAGAAATGATTTTTTGGAGTGGCACAAATAATTTGTGTGGCATCAAATTTGATGCAGAACAGCTGATTGTTCTGTAAATAGTTTGAAATGTTTATTTAAAAACGCCTTGGCTGCATTTAAAAAAAATAGCTGCAAAAAAACTTTGTTGTTTGCCAAACTGAGTCACTTTTTTTTTGAAGTAACTATATAATTAATTGCCCAGCTTTGGTGATTATATACTATATTTTGCAGACAGAGAGCTACAGGACTCTCTCCCAGACCACAGACTCATAATACCAGTCAGAGCTTTTTTTTTAAAAAGAAAGTTATGTTTTCAAAATTGGAGTTCAAGTTATTTTTACTTCCAATAGTGTTAACATCCTACACAGGTCAATGAATAGATTTTTTTCCTACATTTTCATTGTAAGTGGGCTAAGGCAGTTAATTAAAAGTAGTCTAACATAAGTGTAAAGGCTGTAATTTGATTATTTTAATAAACCATGTAACTTGGATGGATTAGATGCCGGCGTGACCACAGTGCACATGTCTGCTGTTGCTCACAGTGGTCCAGGAGACCGCTCAGGGAGTTTGTGTGTTCGCTCAGACACATGAAAAATTAGAGGGAACATTGCCCACCACATGTATTCCTGCACCAAACCATCTCTGAAATACTGCACTTTTCATTCCCGGTGTAAAGTGCCGATTATTTATAAAAGGTGTTAAATAACTCAGTATAGGATTACTTTCAATGTATTTGTTCATATCACGCCATGTTTTTAAGTAAGTATCAATCATTACTTTGTTATGTTTTTTAATATATTTACTCACTAGTTCGCTTAGGAGATTAAATGGCGAACATGTCCAGGCTTCTAGGGGGTTCTCTGTCTCTTTTAGATATGCGTGGATCCATTCATGTATAACTCTACTATGACATGACCAGTTATACAGCAAAATGTTAGGAAAGGCAAGACCCCCTTTATCTTTGGGCAGCTGTAACGTTTTCCCCTCCAAATAAACCTTGACAGATCTTTTTCAATTTCTTTTACAATTTTTTTGGTAAGAGTTATCGGGAGCATTTGTAAAGGATATAAAAGCCGTGGCAACACATTCATTTTAATTTAATTTATTCTCCCCATCCAGGAGACCAGGAGATCCATCCATCTAGAAAAATCTTGTTTGACACTGTTTCAATACACTTTTTATATTAGGTGAAATGTGTATCCCCAAGTACTTAAATCAAGAACCCGACCAGGTAAATGGGATGTTGCATGTCATAGGCAAATTTCCCAGTGGCATAGCAATAGTTTTGGTCATATTAACCTTATACCCGGACAAATATCCAAAAGTTTCTGTAATAGATAATACAGAGGGTATAGAATCCTGGGGATTGGTGACAAACAGCAGAACATCGTCTGCGTATAGTAACATTTTAAATTCAAATCCTTGAATTAGGTATCCAGATATACTTTGATTATTTCTAATGGCCTCAGCCAGTGGTTCAATTACTAAAGCGAAAATTAATGGGGAAATCGGGTCCCCCTGTCTTGTTGATCTCTGTAAACAGAATTCTGATGATTTAATACCATTGACTACAAGACATGCTCTTGGGGTGAGATATAACAATCTGATCATGTCTATAAACCCCTTGCCCAAGCCATATTTCTCCATTAAAGCAAACATATAAGTCCACTCAACGCGGTCAAAAGCTTTTTCCGCATCAAGTGATACAACAAGTCCTTGTGTTTTGGTTACATTGGAGTGTTCTATAATATTCAGTAATTTTCTCATGTTTGTAATTGATTCTCTATTCTTGATAAAGCCCGTCTGATCTGCCTTAATAAGCTTAGGTATATAATTCTCTAGTCTGCTGGACAATATTTTAGACAAAAGTTTGCTGTCAACATTTATTAAACTAGCTGACTGATTCTGATTCTTGGACCTCACTGGAGAAGCTTTACATGATTTAGAGTCGAGAATAATCGTTCTTTATGATCCTCTGTCTAAAACAAGCTCCTGAGTAGGAGTCAGCTTTCTTTTCATGCTGACAGGCTTTTTTTTTAAATGCTCTTTTTTTCTAGAGTGAATATTGGCCTTGAAAACAATGAACACCTGACAGCAAACCTTCAAACATTAACGGCCTGGAGGCCAACACAGTCACCTGACGATATGGCTGCTGTCCTGTTAACTGCACTATCAGAGCCTCCAAGCTGGCTTAGCTCCAGCTTTGGTGTGCTGTTAAATTTGAGGACTGTGATCGGATGTGATTGATCAGCAGGTCTGTGGGTGCAGATTCTCATGTGAACACCTCCACAAACAAGAATGAGCTTGTTTCTGGGCAGAACGCTAACACCAAGGCTCAAAGATACTTCCAAAACCAGTGAGTGGAGTCAGGAGAGAAGTCACTGAGAGTTGAGCTCACTGCATCTGTCATTTAAAAGTTATGTGCTTCAACCCTGAACTCTGACCTTCAGCATGGCTGCAGTCACTGGGGAGCCTGATCTGGGGTCCAGCAGAACGGAGGAAAGAAAGAGCTCCAGCTGCAGACTCAACTGGCAGCTGTTTCCTCCTCTGCGCCCCGCTGTCGATGACATCATTTCTCAGACACTTCATACACGCGCGCGCACACACACAAATGCTGCTCAGCGTGGTGTCTGAGGCTTCCATGCAGCCACTTAGAGAAACCCTCAGAGAGGAAGTTTCTGACTTTCACAGTAAATTAGTCCAGGGGGTGATGAAACGGCTGGAGTTCGGCTGTTACGATTCCTCTGTTTCTGGGCTGTGACGAGCTCAGAGCAGCACAAACACTCACAGATGAGCTGATAAACTCACCTGAGCTCTGCCAGACATCCTCAATCTGCTGCAGTTTAATCTGCAGACGGCTGACAGAGGGAACGGGAGCCCACTTACCCCCTGAGTCCGAGGGAGGAGGAGTAGATGTTTAGACTTAAACTTTGGAAAAATGTCAAAGCCCACAGCTGTGAATTTAAAGAGCTGTGTAATAAATAGGATGAAGCTAAATCTCCACGTGTTGATGTTCCCTAGCTGTTTTTAATCTGCTCCCTGCGAGGCAGACACTCAGGGTTCAGGTGTTTTTTTCAACTCTTGGCTCAGTATGATGTCACACAAACAGGATATCCCTATATAAAGTGAGGTTTCCCCTCACCTGCTACACCTGCTTTATGCCAGCGGCCTCACAAACACCAGAAGTGACATCACAGCTGAAGATAGAGCTCTGCGGTTGTGTCTGTCTTGGCCACCATCTCGGCAGTATGTGAGGAGCTCAGAGGTTACAGAGGTTCTGCCCTGCTGGAAACCTTCTGCAGAAAACTTCCATAGAAACTTTCTCTCTCGTTTTCTTCTCCTGGATCAATGCTGCTTCACTTATTGTGACATGCTCACGGCCATGAAGCCCCACCTGCAGTCCAACCCTCTGTTTGTGAGGGGGAGCCAGTCAAAAGATAGGGGGAGGAGCTAAAACAGCTAGTGTAAGACAGGCTGCACTGAGGCCCAGGATCACATAAAAAAGAATTATTTTGAGCTGTGATCATGCAAAGCTGCCCTAAGGAGCCTGAGAGCAAACATGCATTCTGCTGTCAGTGATGAACGCTGTGGCTGCTTGAGGTTTAGGAAAACATATTTGCAATACCAAATTCAATGGCTTTGACCTTTTTCAGTTTCACTTCTGTATTTTCACCCACATGCACACTCAGACTTCCCAAATTTAACATTTGTCCTCAGAGCACCATCAGGATGAGCTCATCTCTGTGTGAGAAACCTTTAGCTTTATTTGTGGGTTTGTATCATGACACTCCACGCTGTTCTTTTTCTGGCTTTCAGTAAAAGTCAAAATGTGCTGCTTCCACATTTGACCTCAAATGTCTGGAAAGTTTTATTCTTTTATTTAAAGTGACTGTCAGATTAAAGTGCACAGCTCCAGACTCTCTCACAGAGCACCTGTGAATCATGCACACCTCAAATCTCTCATTCTGGCTCTTGGTGTAGCTCTGGTTTAAAACAAGCTGTTTAGACTCCACCCTCTTAAACTCAACTTTCTTTTGATTGGCCGCCACTCACAAACGGAAACCATGAGCTGCATGTGCGCAGAGCCTCTCCCTCTCCTAACAGCTGTGCCTTCCAGCTGTGGGCTGCTCTCTGAAGCTGCTGGTTTGTCTTGTGGTTGAGTTAAACTTCAGCTCTGTTTGTCAGAGTAATCTGTAATCTGGAGTTTTTGGGCTCTCTGCTGAAAGCTGCAGCTGGTAAAACAATGAGTTTGAGTGAGAAACCTCAGCAGATGTTTTCAGCCTGTTAGGATCCATCATCTGTGGATCTGATCGAGAGCTTTAGTTTGAAATAGCAGCAGACACTTCCTTCACTGCATGTCCTCACTAAGCTCCAACACTTTCAGAGTCTTCTTTCTCTGAGGAAGAAGTCAGAGAGCATGAGCACATCTGAAGGGGGGAGGATACACCGGGGTGTCTGCTTTCATCAGCAGGAAGCGGGGTTACGGACCTGAAGCCCTGTAAGGGTTCAGGTCTGATTCCTGGGCCTGTTTGGCTGTAGCAGCTGAAACTCGAGCAGCTGTGCATCAGCAGGAGGATCACAGCGAGGCTCCCCAGGGCTCTCCAGGCCCGCATACCGCCGCTCAGTCGTAACCACAGAGGCTGCCTCCCACTGCAGCCCGCGTCGTGAACCCGGTGACCCCGAGGACCCCGAGGACCGGGACCAGACACATATGTCTAACTCTACACGGTCGTGGGTGTGTGCTGAGCTTCCAGAGCGTCTCGGTGAGGAGGAAATCCCTCTTTTGTTTCCAAGGAAGTGGAGTGTGTGCTGTGTGTGAAGGAGGGTGAAGTGTGGCCGAGAGACGCTCAATAACGAGCTGCGCTCTGAGAAAGCAGCCACTTCCTCTGGCACAAGCAGGCTCACTCAGTGAGGACGAGAGGCTTAATCTGAGTTATGTTAGATGATGAACACATGTTCACTACTGTGTTAGCATATCCTCACAAGCACAGCTTTAACACACACACACAAGGACTCTTAAATATTTATCGATTATTTATTGAACATTCGATGAATCGGTGTGATTCTGTCAACAGGCTCAGGACCAGCTGTGTGTGTGTGTGTGTGTGTGTGTGTGTGTGTGTGTGTGTGTGTGTGTGTGTGTGTGTGTGTGTGTGTGTGTGTGTGTGAGTGGCTGCCTGCGTGTGCGTGTGTGTGTGTGTGTGTGTGTGTGTGTGTGTGTGTGTGTGAGTGAGTGAGTGTCTGCTTGTGTGTGTTCTAAGTGATAAAATTATTATTATAATAATCCAGTGATTAAGAAAAGGATGAAATCAAAAACAACAGGAGCTGCTCAGCTTTGCATGATTCACAGTTCAAAATAATTCTTCTTTGCATTATTCTGCACCTTCAAACAAGAAGCAAAAATTCTGAGTGAAATGCAAAGTCATAGATTATTAATTTATGCATGCATGCTTCATATAAACTGAATGTATACAAGCCAACATTAAATGTATGGTTTCACTACTACAGGTAATTTTACATGCTGAGCATCTCTGTGATAAGCTGAGTGTTTGGATCACTGCAGCCTCACTGGGACTCCTGAACACACACTGAACTCAGTATTCAACACTCTGCTCGTGGTTAACATCACACAGTATTAACGTGTCCAGTCAAAGTCGGGAATTTTGAGCGATTCGCCTGTAGTCAGAAGGATGCAGACGGAGGGATATGTGTGGTTCAGAGTCCTGTTTGGGAGTTTAAACTATTTAAAGAAGAGAAGAATCCCAGCATGCGTTGTTAAGTCTCCTCAGAGTGTGTGTGTGTGTGTGTGTGTGTGTGTGTGTGTGTGTGTGTGTGTGTGTGTGTGTGTGTGTGTGTGTGTGTGTGTGTGTGTCCAGACTCAGGGATGTGTTTATGATGGAAACAGGCTCTTTGTCTTTAATGAGAGCTGATTTAACAGAGGCAGCCTGTCATTAACGTGAAGGTAGTCTCTGTGAGGCCTCTGTATCACTCACATACTCAGTGTGTCTCTGCTTGGTCCTCAGACTTCCTCTGCAGAGAGCTGCTGTAATCTCAACATGCATGACCGTAATCTGCATGGTGCGAGGAGGGGGGACAAAGAGAGCCTAGAAAATGAGGAAAAAACAAACAAAAAGACAGAGGGGGAGGGGAAGGGGTGGGGGCAGTGGGGCCACCATGCTGCTCTCCACAGGGAGCACAGCAGAACTGTGAGTGGGCAGTAATGAGTGTGTTCAGTTTTTTGGGATGGGATAGTACATGCCTCCTGCTCTGCTTCATCAGCACAGACAGACAGGCTGGAAACAATAATCAGCTCCTCAGCCCGGCTCTGCTGATGATAGCTTATTTTCTTTTTCCCATCAAACCCGAAGCTCCAAACCGGCCCTAAACGCATCCCAACGTTTCACAAACACACGCGCAGCGCTCGGGCCAAAACGGTTCTGCCTTCTAGAACCACAACCCATCACTGTGCTCATGTGCAGCAGAAACTGATACCGGACAGACGGTATCGGTGTGCCAGCTGTTTTTACCTCGTTTCCTCCAATCCAGAGCCAGATCCACACGATCCCACTGAAACAGAGACCTGTGAGCTGCAGCTCCTCTTCCGTCCAGCAGAGACAGCAGTGAGTCCGTCCCAATAGACTCCTAATTTTAAAGCATTTATACAACTTGTGCCATTCACCAATTTATTATTCCTACACTCACCTGTTTAAATTGGATTAAGGCTTAAAGTTTGCATTACTACAGCCGTGGCCCCTTTGGCAGGTTGATGGTGACACAGGTGGCTCTAGCTGCTAGCTGTCTGCTAACTGGACCTCTGGACCATGTTTGTGGCTCTCGGAGCCTTTTGGAGCATTTTTAATGACATCATGAGGCCAATAAAATGGCTGCTGTGAAGTTACTGTACTAACAGACCATCCAAGAGCTCCCGCTGGGCTCATAACACTTTTATATATGTGGGGGCGACATTTGGACAGGTACAGCTCTAATTAACAGACTTTCACTCATCCAACCCGGATTTCAGACTCTCTGGAAAGTCTGCTCCCAATATTGTTTATACAGATACCTGCTGAGATGAAGACAGCAGACAGCTAGCAGCCACAGCCGCCTGTGTCTGTAGTATTAAATGTTTGTAGTTTTTGTCCGCAAATAATCACTACCTTTTGATTAGCCTTGTCTCATGCTTTCGTGCTTTGTGGTAGATCTTTGTTCTGTCTTCACTGAGATATTTGAATGCTAATCAATAAAAATCAAATCAAAATCAAAATCAAACTACTACCTGAGCGGGACATAAAGTGGATATGGAGACTTCAACATAAAAGTTTTGCCTTATGAAAGATGTTAACTGCAACCCTGACTTTTACTTTGAAGGTGAACTTTCTCTATTTCCAGTTTACATCCCATTTTTTACAGTTTTGCTACTACTTAGGTAGTAGTTAGTGAATATTGGCAGACAAACAAGAAAAATATATTTTTGAGACTCAAAATGTGGTCTTAGTATTGGGGTTATGATATGAAAACAAGTGTGTGTGTATATGTATGTTTGCTGTAAACGCGTTTATTTCTGCTGTAAATGTCGGACACGTTAACACGGGAGTGTATTGGGGCTGACCCGCCGCTGGCGCCCCTGCTGGCCGCTGGAGGAGCTGCAGAGTGCGGAATTTGAGGCCCGGGGTCTGTGCTCGGCATCTGCGGTGGAAGTGTGTCCCGTTTCAGTCCGTGAGGGCACAAAGTGTCGAACTGCTCCTTTAAACTCTGAAAGTCTCCTTTTCTCCGTGTGAACTCCTCCTCCTCTGCGCGCAGATAGGATCAACCTGTTGTGCCTGATCCGGGATCAGCTCAGCCCGCGGCCCCGTGCACCCGGCTCCGGTGAACTGATCCGGGGCCAGTGCAGGTCCCCTGCTCCTCCAGCCTCCACCCCCGCAGTCTTTTCCTTCCACTCCACTTGAGTGCAGCCCGTCTCCGTTCCCACGCCTCCAGTGATCGTCTTGAATCAGCAAACTGCGCGATATGCGGAAACGAGCAGAGTAAAACCGCAGCGGTGTGCGGAATTATGCACGTTTCAGAGCGGACTAACGATGCAGGGATCACCGTGGGCAGGCCTTCCACTTTCTCCGCTGGAGCAGTAACTGCACACAGGGGGACATGAACTTTTCGGGCTTGCTTATTAAGATGTCGACGGTCCGTCCGTGAAGGATTTAAAATTCTAGTTTCATGTTTGGTGGGACGGGGTGTTTTAAAATCATTGAAGCATCTGTGGCTGAGACTTTGCTTTTGTAAGGAGGTTTTTCTTGGAGGAGCTCGGCTGAAGGAGGACCGCGCTCCTCAGGAATTCGACGCCTGAAGCTGAAGTGTCCGTGAACGCCGCACGGAGCTAGCTAGCATGTAAGCTAGCTGTTGGGGGAGTTTTCTGTTTATTTAACGGTTTAAACGGATAGAAAAAGCCGTTAAGTTGGCGTTAACGCTGACTTTGAGGAGGTCCCGCACAGTTGACCTTAGCTAACTACTTTCCTGGGAGAGGGCTTCGGTGTTCCGGGACTTTTGTGTACTAACTGCGAGTTAGCCCTTAAGTCGCTTCTAGTGTTAGCCGTCGTTAGCGTCCAGCCATGCCGCAGCTGAGCCGGGAGGACGGCGACGACCTGGGAGCCAGCGACGAGCTCATCGCCTTCAAAGACGAAGGTGAGCAGGAGGAGAAGCGCAACGTGTCCGCCGAGCGAGATCTGGACGACGTCAAGTCCTCCCTGGTCAACGAGTCAGAGACCAACAGCAGCTCGGACTCAGAGGTGAGTCAAAGCGGGGCCACAGCGGGGCAGCCGGGACCCCAGCGGGCTATCGGCGCTGTGTTTACCCTCCCCGTGTGCTCCTCTGTGCAGGCAGACCGGCGCCCCGAGCCCCGTCCAGGTGTGGTGAGCAGGGGCAGGCAGAGCCAGCTGAGCGAGGAAGGTAAGAGCCACAGTGCTGCTTTATGAAGTTTATGAGCCCGCTGGGAGGGAGATGGTCTCCAGCAGCAGAACACCTGGACACGGAGCTCTGTGTACCTGAGACCAGGTGAAACCTCCAAGAGACACACCTGTAAGAGTCCAGGTGTTTCTGGGTACTTTATTGACATAATCCTCTATTGTCATTTAGATTTGTTTTATTTCTAGCCCTATTTTACACCCATGTTTCTGTATTTGTAAACATGTCTGACCTTTCTTATTAATATTTTAAGCACATTTTTTCTGCATTTAAAGGATAATGCCACATTTATGTTTACATTATTTATATAAATATTTCTGGGTGTCTCAGAGAGCTATTAGCAGTTATATTTACAAACACTTATTATGTTTATTTGCTATATATTTTAGTTCATTGCAAATATTTTGACTGTTTTAATTGTTTTAGAAAATTTTATTGGGTTAATGTAATTTCTTGGACAACTTGACTTGTCTTCATGTATTTGCTCCTGACTTTGTTGGAATCTTATTTTAATTATATTGAGTGTGTTTCATGTCTTTTAGACATTTAAGTACATTTGGAATGTAACATTTTATATTAAATGTAATGTAATATATACAAAATAATAAATATTAATATTAATTAAAATTATTGTTTTATATTTAAATATTAATATTATTTCTCATGCATATTTCTGTCATATAATGTTTGTTTATTTTTTTTAAATATTAATCATTTTGGGGGGGTTTAAATTTTTGCTACAAATATTCAGTATTTTATATCTCTCTCATTGGCTCTTTTAGAACACTTTATTTATTTTAATTAGATATTTTAGTAATGATAAATTACTTAAAAGAAATTTTTCATTAGCTTGATTTAAATTTTGTTTTTGGCATTGATTTATTTTAGCCGACATTTTTGTGCTTACACGTGTAAGCTTCCTGCTTCCAGCAGTGCGGTGAAGTCAGAGGGTGTTTGGCGTCGTAAATTCCTGATCTTAATCAGAATGAGGGTTTCACTGGAGATGCAGCTGATTAATAATCTGATTCAGGTCTTGGGCTGTAAAAGCTGAACTGAATGTGAGCCTGAACTTGAACTGGTCTCAGGTCAGCGTGCACTGTTGATCCTTTTTATCTATTTCTCAGCTCTGAGGAAGCAGCAGCGTGATGGAGGCGTCCTCCAGCCCTCGCCCTACGTCGGGTACCCGTTCTTCATGTTCCCTGACCTCGGGAACCTCTGCAGCCCGTACCTCGCCAATGGAGCCCTGACGGCAGGTGCCCGAACGGTAAGACGCAGACACAGAGATGCTGAAAGTGTTTTTTCATTTGGCTTTCATTTTTCATTTTCATTCAGATTTTAATTACATTTTTTTTTTTTTTTGATTTTTGTCAATGCTATCTGAAAAACATAAAATGTTATCTATAGAATTTTAAATTTTATTATTGAATTTTTTAAATAGATTTTCTGTTTTTCAAATATTTTATCAATTTGAGGATTTTTATTTTTGTTTATTTATTTATTTACTTTTTTAGGTGATTTATTTTTAGATGTGTACTTACAGTTGGTACAGCTCAGTCACGCTCATGCACATGAAGCCATTCACGTGACACACTTTAACACGACAGAAGGCCGCAGCAGAGACGAAAATCACGCTGACTCACCTGAAGGCTGCGTGCACGAGCGTGTGTGTGCGCGCGCGTGTGTGGTTGGGCAGGTCGAGCTCAGTGACGAGCTGCAGATTAGCTGCTGTAGCTTGGGGTTGGCGAGCTGGGATTAGAGGTTAATGCAGTGTGACGGTGAGGGGCTCTGATCTGAAGGCTGCTCTTGGGTAGAGGCGGGGCTTAAAGCAAACCGTGGTTACAGAGCAAAGTGGATGATGACGAGAAGGTGGTTTTACGGTTGTTCAGCCTGATCTGGAAGTTTGTGATGCGGTTTAAAAAGAGTCGATATGACAGACTGGAGGAAAGATGGATGCTGTTTTAGGGACCACTGTGTTGGGAGGGCAGAGTTGTCCAGTTGTTATCCTGGCACCAGAGGTGGAGGATGATTGGTGCCACTCCCTGAGGTTGTCACAAATAAATCATTTTCCCCCTGAGGCCACATTTCATGTCAGTTTTACAGCCGAGTATTCCCAGGAACCCAGGTCTGGGGTTTCTTTCCTTCTCCTGTGTGTTTAAAGTCTGAAAGCTCTCAGGTGGGTTTGTTATTGTTATCATTACCCGAGAGCTGGTTAGCTAAGTCGCAGTTCGGCCTCCGGCTACTGAAACGTCTTTTGACAGAAACACTGAGAAAAGAGCATCAGGATAAAACTGACTCCGCAGTGGATTTCAGGTTCAGAAAAATTTCATTTTTGTAATTTCTCTTCAAATTATTTTACATGTGTGATAACCAAAAGTGGGTTATGTTCATTGTTGAGATTACACAAGACAGCAAAGGAAGCCTTTATGCAGCTGCTGAAAGACCAGAGCCGGGTCCAGGTGTCGGGTACGAGCCACACCTGCAGTCTGGTGATGCTGCTCAGGTGTGAAAGAGCACAGGTATCTCTGCTCTGCTCACAGTTCAGACCTCCTGCACCCCTCTCAGGCTACGTCCACACTAGCACAGATAGATTTGAAAACAGCGTTTTCGTCTGAAAACGCTCCGCGTCTACACTTGCGTTTTCAGTCGTTTTCACAGAGTTGTGCGTCCACATTGAAACGGCCCAAAACGCTTATGTTCCAGTCCTGCGCATTCGCAAAAGTGAGTGAGAATTAAAGAATTTGAAGAAAAGCTACCTGGAGCATGTACAAACTGATATTAATCTTTTTTTAGGGCTGTCAAAATTGAGAGCAATCAAAGCAACTGCTGTATAATGCCCTCCGCTATCTTTGTTTAGTTGGTCACATGACTAAAATGCGTCATCGTTTTAGAAAGTCTGCGTTTTCCAGTGTCCACACTGCGACTGGACAGCTCCGTTTTGAAATGTATGCGTTTTCGAGAGCGTTTTCAAAACGCTGCATTTTTCCTTGAGGAAAACGCCGTCTCAGTGTGGACAGGAGGCCGAAACGGAGAGAAAACGATGCGTTTTCAAACAAAAACGCATTAGTGTGGACATAGCCTCAGTGTTTTGGAGGAGCAGGAGGAGGAGGTGTGCCTGGCAGTCTGAGGGCGGGTCAGAGGCTGTCATTAATCGGGCACTGCAAACATGCGCATGTGCACACACACACACACACACACACACACACACACACACACTGCATACATAGACACTGCAAATACACTAGCTTCAAGGATCTGAAAGAAGGTGTGTGTGTGTGTGCGTGTGTGTGTGTGTGTGTGTGTGTGTGTGTGTGTGTGTGTGTGTGTGGGGCGTAATTTGAGCGTGTCAGTCCTGTTTTTTGGTAACACGTGCATGTTGATACATGCGAATATCTCCATTTAAAGCTGCCCACACACTCAGGCCCTTTGCAGGTTAGTGCATAGACTGTATACAAAAGATTGATGGGGCACTGTGACATCATCATTGGTGTTTAAACTGGTGATTTATAAACACCACCTGGCAGACACAGGACACGCTGGAGAGATTATATCTCTCAGCTGGCCTGGGAACGCCTTGGTGTTCTCCCGGACAAGCTGGAGGAGGTGGCTGGGGAGAGGGAGGTCTGGGCTTTCTCTGCTTGTGCTGTTGTGCTGCTGCCCACGCAACTGGTCCCGGATAAGCAGAAGAGGATGGATGGATTTATAAACACGTGACAGGAGAGCAGGTTTGGAAGCATGTTCATGTCTGCTGTACTGTCTTGATGATGTTCAGTCAGCCAGTCCCAAAAAAGTGAATGTGTTCATCTACACATGAATTTTCAGTCACTCATCCAAGTGACCAATCATTTCTCCCAAAGTTGGACATTTCAGTGTGGGCCTCGCCTGCTGGCCGTCAGAGGAACTGCAGCTTTCCGACTTTAATCTTTTAGCCTGAGGTTACAGCTGGTTCTCCACCTGCTCTGTGGGGTGGTGTCTGAATGTCTGCATAGAAGCCTCTGCAGAACAGAAAACAACACGATGATTATATTTTTATTATATCTATATTTTTGTGTGAGCTTTGGATTTAATCCCAACTTGAACCAGTTTAACCAGTCTGATGTGCTGTTTTCAGTGTCTCTGTTTTGAGTTGAATCTCAGACCTGTGGGGACACGCTGGTGAAGTGTTGGTGATTCTTATTTTACACACAGAGCTTCTCGTCTGTTTGCAGTGCTGTAATCAGCATCTGACTGATTGGCTGAGATGGCTTGCAGTCAGTCACACCTGAGCTGTAGTGAATGGAAGCAGGAGGACCGAGGGGGCTGGGCTTTAAAAGGTTGTTGATAAAGCCGGCCGTGTGTGTGTGTGTGTGTGTGTGTGTGTGTGTGTTTAGTTAAAGTTGGTCCCTCTCAGCAGGCCAGACAGTCCCACAGCTCCTTTGTTTTCCTTCATATTGTCTGCAGAGTCTTAAAATACCAGGAGGACAACCTGTTTAAACACCCTCACACACAGAGGGACACACACACTAACACACAGTCACACACACACAGTTCTGCTTTCTTCACTGTGTTCCTGTACACAGAACAGAAACAGTTTATTCCCAAACGTGGAGGAAACAGGAAGTTCTTGCTGCTCGCTGCAGATCTGGGTCAGACTGATGGTTCATGACACACGCTCTGACATCATCAAACTGAAGGCGTCTCCTTCATCTGATCCCGAGGCAGAACCCGGACCATCAGGACCAGAACAGGAAGACAAGGCAGCAGCTTGATAGGTGTCTTCACCTCCCAGACTCAGATCAGCAGTCAGGGTGGACTGCTCCTCCCAACCTCGCCCTCCAGGAAACGAAGGCCATTACATCCATAAGAAAAGACCACAGCACCATGGTTCTGCTTCAGCCAATCATCGCTCCAGAATAACCTCCAACAGCTGGACAGCGAAAACCACCTCGACCACAATCACTGCCTCCTCCATCCCACAGCACGGTGTAGGTGGACCCCCAGAGACCTACAGAAAGGAGCTCCATTCAGGCTGGAATTGCAGGTTGAGGTGGAGCATCTTCAGGACCCTAAAAGCAGCTGGATGACTAAGCAACTGACGCAGCTGAGCTGTGGACGTAAGTCAGGCCAAACATGTCTGCTGTGCGCCGTGAGCCAACGCTTCTGAATCCACCCAGGGCATCCTGCCACCATCAGCACGCCTCTTTTTCACTCAGGGTTACGCAGCACTACTTCCCTGAGAGGGGGAGGGGTCTGCTTTGTTTATTTTGGAGTGCCTCGGTAACCCTGAGGTTGGACTCTGGAAGGAAGCTGCCGTCATTCTTCTACCCGGAGATCGCAGCAAGTCATGGAGATGTTCAGACTCTACTGCTCTGGCTAGTCTGCAACAGAAAGTCCTACTCAGTAACTTCCTGTTATGTTATGACACTGCCTACCACTAGGTGTTGCACCGCTCTGTGTAAACAAGCGAGGCGGAAAGTGAGACGATGCAAAGGAAGTCATCTCACTGCAGTGTGTGTGTGTGTGTTTACATGCTTGTTACAGAGCGTGGGAGCAGATAAGAGCTGTGTTCTTATTGGTGGTTCATGGTGTTTTGTGGACTTTGAGCACGTACTGCTCACCTGCTCAGGTGCTTGGTGGTGATGTCACTGCAGTCCAGAAGGCACATCAGTCACAGTGGTCCTGTGGTTAAGGGTCAGGGATCACAGCTGATTGGAGGACTGAGCACCTGGGGTCTGTTTACATTTGATAAAGTGAGGGGGATGGGGGTGTGAGTTTGTGGAAGGGGTGGGGTCAGAACAACTTTGGTTTAGATCTAATCTGTCCCTCTTCTTCCTCCTGTGTAAGCCAGGTCATTGCACATTATCAGCATTCACCTGAACATCCAGGTGGGTCAGAGTGTTTCAGTGCAGCTGTTAAAGTAAAGATGCACCGTGTGTGTTCAGAGCCCGGACACACACACACTTTGGTGCCGCTGCAGCAGTGAGTTTGTTCATCCTGATGTGAGGAAACGAGGTGTCCAGATGGTGTAATATGACTTCCTGTGAGCTGTTCTCCTGCAGACATGAACCTGATCTGTGAACGTGTTCTTGGACACACGTGTTGAAGCTTCACTTGGATGAAAACAGAAGTGGGAGTGTCGGGTTCTCCCTGTGTGGCGTTGCTCAGACGAGGCTTAGGTGAAACGTGTCTGAGCAGCTTTCGTTCCAGCATTGATGGAGTTTGGTCAGTTATGACAGAGCTGCTGGAACACGCGGTGCTCAGCCAGCTTAGCTAAAGTCTGCAAAAGTCTGACCTTTCAGTTCCTCCACCAATAAGTTTGCTTCGTTTTCATAAGATGGGAGACCTCGGTGATGAGTTTACATTTCACGGTGAGTTTGAGGCCGGAGGCTGCTCCTGTGGGCGTTCTGTGGATTAGTCCGACCTGCTGGGAGTAAACTCAGACGTGGCCTTCAGCAAAGACTTTATTAGGCTGAGGAAGATGATTTCCTTCGGGCTTTAATCCCTTCATCCAGATTTGTGTCAGTGCTGGGATTACTGGTAAATATTGCAGAGAAATCATGACCAACGTGTGTGTGTGTGTGTGTGTGTGTGTGTGTGTGTGTGTGTGTGTGTGTGTGTGTGTGTGTGTGTGTGTGTGTGTGTGTGTGTGTGTGTGTGTGTGTGTGTGTGTGTGTGTGTGTGTGTGTGTGTGTCCACAGTACCTGCCCTTTCAGTGGCCGCTGCTCGACGTCCCAGGAAGAGCATCCGTCAGAGACACAGCAACTCCCTCACACCTGGTAAGAGCTTAGAGATGAAACTAACATCAGCTCCGTCCTGATTGGTTCTCAGGCAGGTGGAGGATGATGTTTCTCCAGTTTATCATGTTGTCATGGAGATAGTCACTGATTCAACATGTGAGGTTAAAACAAGCCGGACTGTGCTCCTTCTCATCCTCACCATCACCACGCTGTAAATCAGGGCGATGTGCACAGCCTCTTATGGAGAGTGCACTTATTTATTTACTGCCCCGATCAGCTGCTCGGCCTTTGTAGTTGTAGTGCGCCCTCTGGTGGACAAACACAGCCATTTCATCCATCTCTTCTTCACTTCTTTGAGTTTCATTCTTCTGATGTTGCAGTTTTAATGATATCCTGGTGGATCTGCATACAGAAGAGCCGTCAGAAAGCTTTAATCCGATCATTCTGTTCTTCCAGCTCTGCGCTAATCCCGCTAACTGCTTCCCTGTTACTGAGTCACCCTCACATAGCAGTATTACAGTAATGTCACAGGTAGAGTCAGACCAAGGCCTGGGTCGGGGAGTCGCCCTGAAGCATCAGTAACACGAAGAGCTGTTTATAAGAAAATAATCTGTCCTTCCTCTGATACAATAATCCAGAACCCTGAGATTATAATCTCATATTCATCTTTGCCTCTTAGCTGCTGTCTCTGTCCATTTGCAGTCCAGCAGTGTGCCGATAGTGCAGCATCCCCACGTGTCCCACCTCCACCCACTGCTGTCCTATAGCCCCGAGGCCTTCTCCCCACCGAGGACCTCACCTGGCTTCTCTCCTGAAGCAGGTAAGCGGCATCCCTGCCTCCATCTTTAATCCTGTGGGCATGATGGTGAAGCTGAAGCATGAAGCTGAGTTGTCTCTGCAGCAGGGGTGTCCCGGTCTCCTCACGCCTCCTGCTACCCGGTCTCCCCCGGAGCCATGCCTCAGATCCCACACCCTCTGGGATGGCTGTGAGTACCACACACACACACACAAACACACACATACACACACACACGGTTCAGGGTTTCCATGGTAATCTCACAATTACATCACAGCCCTCAGAGGAAACAATGATGCTGTTTCTGAGGGCAGAGAAAAAAACTCAGTCACATGGAAGCACAGAGGAAATGTACTGAAGTACCACTGCTGACATGGATCACTGATGCTCTGCAGTGACCCTTTCAGCCAATCAGAGCTGAGCTCTTCTGGCACAGTTATGAATGAGGAAGCGACAGAGCGAGTGCGAGGAGCTGAACTTTCTGTTTGTTGATCCAGTTCAACCTGAAGGCTCCCACCGACCAGGAAGTCATAAAAACACGGCATCACGACGATTCATGTGAAACCTGCCGTACCTGTACAATCAGCTGCTGAATAACACAGGCTCGTGTTTACCTAAAACTGGGTAAAAGCTGGAGAATCAGAGCAATGCTTCCAGGAAAAGCCCCGGCCTTAAACACTGAGGGGACACGCCCACCTCCTCGGCCGTCCTCATCGGCAGATCCAGTCGTGGGGCTGGCGAGAGGTTTCTGCACACGTTACACGGTTGTCAGCTAACAAGAAGTCCTCACATCTGCTCGTGTTTCTGTCTGCAGGCAGGGCCAGCATATGTACCCCATGGCCGGGGGCTTCTCGCCGGCAGCACTCGCCATGAACGCCTCCATGTCGAGGTAAGTGACCGAGACTAAACACGCCGTTTTGATGCTCATGTGTATTTTGAATCAGCTCCACCTGCTCACTGCGGCTGAAGTGAAGCGTGATCCTCGCACCTTATCGCCTCATGTCAGAGTTCCTCGTATTACTCCTCAGGCTTCAGGACACCTTGAGGGATCACGATGTTGTGTTAGCAAAGTAAAAGCTTTACATTTCGAGTCAGTTTGGATTATTGTGGGTTTATTTTGTTAAAATGACAAATAAACAAAATAAAACAAAACCTAAAGAAAAAAAATCCAGATTCATATTTTAAAAACAGGTGAGCCAGGCCAGTTTTCTCACATTGTTGAAAGTGTTATAGCTCAAGCTGATTTAATTAACATATATTATCCTGGACTCTTCAGGGCAAAGTAGGTGTTAAAATAAACATGTCCATATTTAATGCAGTTTCTTGTTTTTTGTGGTATTCAAAATATGTGGTTCATATTTCCTCAGTTCAGCATGAAAGTTAATGGAAAATAGCATTTTCTTTGTTGTCGTCTCATTTTCTATTCTGCGTGCTTTATTTCACTGTTGGAATTCAACAATATACCAACTGTATACCATTCATAAACCATTCTGTCTGTGTGACGCTTTTATTAGTACATGCTCAGATATGGGACGTAGCAGCACTCCTTGAATTGTTGCTTTGTTAATGATCCAGTAGTATTTAACCTTTCCCTGTTCTGTTCAGTCTGGTGTCGAGCAGCTTCTCTCCTCGCTTGGTGCCCACCCCTCAGTTGTCCGTCCCCCACCCCGCCATCGTCCGCACCAGAGTCAAGCAGGAGCCTGAAAGTGATAGCTGCGACGAAGGCGGGGCCAGCAGCGTTCAGCCAAGGTAAAAATAAATGGCCTCACAGTTTAATTCCAGCAGCTGCTCCTCCCACCCATTTTGTCACCAAGGTTACGCTCACCCGTCTCACGCCTGTGTCCCCACAGGAAGGCGACGCCTGAAACAAAGCGCGAGGGCGACGAGGACAAAAAGCTGCACATAAAGAAGCCGCTGAACGCCTTTATGCTGTACATGAGGGAGGAGCGGCCCAAAGTGGTCGCCATGTGCAAAGTGAAGGAGAGCTCGTCCATCAACCAGATCCTCGGACAGAGGGTACTGCACCAGGGGGCGGAGCTTAATTTTTAGTCTAATGTCTTTACGCATTTTAACGTTCCAGACACATTTTATTCACATATTCATGTTCAAATATTCATGTTTTCATATTTACATTTATTTCACATTTAAAATGTAAAATGATTGACAGCTGTGATGTTTTCAGAATAAATCAAGTTTTTATTCTTGATTCATAAATCAAGACAATTATGAATAAAATAAATTTTAATAATTAAGTTGTCATTTGGACAGAAAGTTGGAGGTCAGAGGTCACTCTTAGTGACATTATGGAGAAAGTGATGTCAGGTGTAGCGTCATAAAGCCGTCGGGATGAATTGAAGAAACTGAAGTTCAGAAAGGATCAAATCAGTTTCATGTTTGAGATTTAAACTTTATCAAAATTACATAAAGGAAAGTTGTAAGATTCTCTGAATCATCAAACATTCAAAGTTATGATGAAATCATTTCATCACAGCTAAAATAATGGTAAAGTCATGTGATGAGGTAGATTGTCCCTTCTTGATCCTACTTCCTGTTAAAAGAGGGTTCTTCCTCCTCACTGTGGCCGAGTCCTGCAGGGCTGTAAATAAATATAAGTATATATAAATAAGTTTAGATTGAATCTGATTGGTGGGTTGTTTGTTTGTTTGTTTGTTTTCCGTGTTCGTGGATTCGTCATTTTTCACGTGTGTGCTGTGTTTTTTCCGTCCTCAGTGGCACTCACTGACGAAGGACGAGCAGGCCAAATACTACGAGCTGGCACGCCAAGAGAGGCTCCTGCACTCCAAGCTTTACCCCGGCTGGTCGGCCAGAGACAACTATGTGAGTATAAAAGTCGCGTGATCATGTGTCACATGTTCGTGTCAGCTGACGTGCTCACGGCTCGTTTCCTGCAGGGGAAGAAGAGGAAGAGGGCGAGGATGGAGATGAAGCTCGAAGGTGAGGCAATGTTTGCTGTTTTCTTTGTGACGATGTAGAAAATGTCACAATGATGTCACTTTTGTGCGTCTGCTCCTCAGTTGCCGCGGCGGCACCGTCAGACAACTTCCCCCCGCAGCTGAAGAGGCCTCGTGTCTCCGTGGGAGCCGAGGACCCACCGCCGCCTCCACCGCACACACAGACTGCACACGCGCGCCATCACCTGACGCAGCCGCACACCGTCTCTCACCTGACACACACCCACCTGTCACAGGCGAGCCCCGCCTCCTCCTTGGACTCTCCCGCGACTCCCACCACGTCGCTGGCCTCGCCCGCTGCCCCGGCGCCGACGCACACGGAGCACACACACTCGTCGTCCTTCAGTGGGCACACGTCACCGTACCCCGAGCAGCTGCAGCCGCTCTCCCTTACCACCAAGCCCCAGCGGCCACCACTGTCCCTGAACCGCGCCACCATCACCACGGGCCCCTCCACGCCCTCCTCCAACACCGCCTCGTCCCCTCCACAACGGCCCCCTCCTCTACGCTCTCAGCCTTTCCTGGCCCCGCCTCCTACCTCTTCGAGCTCTCACGGTGCCTTAACTCAGCAGCTCCGAAGAACCAATCAGCCGTGACGAACGGCGTGAGAAAAATATAAATTCTGACCTCGTTTTTACCGCCACTGTTTTTTATGCTCTTTTCTATCCGTGTCATGTTTGTACGAGAATAAAAGGACGTGTAATTGGTCAATATTTGACTGCACCTCGGACTCCAAGGAACTATTTTTACACTTTTTCAGGAAGTAACGTGAGGGGGCGGGGCTTAGTTTGTTTAACATGCTTTTTTTACCTGGTAGTTTTGAGTGTAAACAGATTTCCTGTTTCCTCCTCTTTGTCAATAAACCTTCACTCAGCTCTCACCTGAAGTTTCAGAGCTCTCTGTGTGCAGCGTCCGACAGGCTCTGACTCTGGGGTCAAAGATCATCATCGAAACATCACGCCCCATTGTTTTTATCTCGTTTACTGTTTGCAGCAGATTATCCGAGTCCCTATGGAATCAGAGTCAGGAATATTTTGAAAGAATCAAGCCTAGATAATGTCCGACATTGACGTCATGAATTATAAAGAAAACGAGCTTCATCTCTGAGACTAAACAAGAAAAATAAAGGTGCACACATACACGGTACTTTACTACACGCAGGCTTTTTCTTTGTTGCTTCCAGAGTTTCAGTGTTTTATGTGTAGACGAAGGAAAAAGAAAACTTGGCCTCTGTGCTGTGTTTTTGGATCAAGCTGAATTATTTGTTGGATATGGTTATGTCACCACCTACTGCTCTGTCCAGCTCCACAGACCTTGAGGTTATTTTTTTGTTTTGGTTTTATGAGGACAAAAACATTTTCCAAAACTAATTTGGGAAAAATAATAAACTCGTGTACATGTGGTCATAGCCTTGATTCCACTGACGTTAATGTCTTGGAAAGATTTAGGAAAAAGGTTTTGAGAAACACTCAGCAAAAGAAAATATACTTGGAAAATCCAACATTTAAATACAGAAATTTATCACAAAAAAGGGCGACTCTCTCAGGAAGTAACGGTGAGGGGGCCCCAATAATCTGTGCCACATTTTAACAGTGGCTGTTAAAGTGTGGCAGGTAACAAAAAAGGTAGATTAAAGTCATCAAAAGTTAAAACCTTGGATAATGTGTAGAGATGATCCAAGTTTTCCTTGTAAAATTATAATCTGTACAGAAACTCAAATTTAAAGAGCTCTGCTGTGTTCTGAGATTAAAGTCATTAAAACATTAACATATCTGTAACTGCGTTCACAGGAAGGTAAAAAAGGTCCTGAATGTTCTTTAGAAGTGTGGCTCCTCTCCGTGAGGTTGTAAGGAAAAACATGGACCCTTCCTGAAGGTAAGATTCCTGAAAATCCGTGTTTGGTTAGAGGTGGGCAGCATATCGATACCAACACTGGTGCCAGTATCGGATCCATGCTTTGTTTCTCAAAGTCCAGTATGTATCCCACCGCCCACCCATACCTACATTGTCTTCTGCAGGTCATGGTCATGGGGGTGGGGCGTGAACCAATCACTTACATTCACACCTACATGCATTTAGAATCACCAATTAACCCAACCACACTGTATCCCACTGAGCTGTGTTAAATTAATGTTTTAATCTTTTTATGAAAGAATAAACGTCAGTCGTTTACAGTCTTTAGCACATTTAAACAACAGACGCTGGCCTTTAAAAACGGGCACATTTACACCCCAGCTCTACAAAACACAGCATCAATATGTAAGAAAACTGTTAACTAATCATCATAAGTAGTAAAAATCACAATGCTGTCGTTGTTTAGTGTTAATTAAAATGTGTTCAGAATTTGGCAAATGTAAAAGAAAAAAAAAGCTCATAAATAATGACACACTGCTCTCCCCTACATCAGCTGGTTAAAAGTATTAGAACCAGAAATACTGCTCTTAGTTTGCTTGGTATTGGATCAATACCAATGTTTGCAGTGTTGCACAGCACTTCCAGATTCAAAAGCTCAACCAGGAGTCCAGTCATGAATACCTGAACCTGCTGGACTGAAACCAACCATGATAAACTTGTTCATTACATTTCCTCCAAACTCAGAGCCGCTGCTGGACCATTACATGAACATCACTCACCAAATATTTGAGGTTTGAGTTTCTGCCGTTTTAGGTGCAGTTGTGCTCTGGAAGGTGCCCAGTGCTCTCTGAGCAGGTAAGAGTTTCCTGTGTCACCCTGTTCCGACAAAGACCCGGCAGAGGAGCTCGAAGGAAAGACCTTGACTCTAATCTGGGCCTGAACACTGAACACAATTCACACAGCTGAAGGTACATCAGCCGCATCATGCTGCTTCATGCTGCTTCATGCTGCTTCATGCTGCTTCATGCTGCTTCATGCTGCTTCATGCTGCTTCATGCTGCTTCATGCTGCTTCATGCTGCTTCATGCTGTCAGGTAAAAACCCTGTGATCATGGACAGGAAACCCCATATTAGCTACACTTGACAACAACGGGGAGGAAGAGGTTGATTTAAACAGCAAGAGGCCTCCACCCGAAGCACAATCATGGAGAGTTGAGGGGGTAAGGTCTTGAGGCCTTAATGTAAGTTAATGAAGCTCTTCCATCACCTGACCTCTGGAGGGCGCCGTAGATCATGGAGAACAAAGATGTGCAGACGTCCTGGTGAGAGATCAAAGACGTCCTGATAGCAGTAAACCTGATTCTGCTAGACTGAAACTGACTTTCACTTTTTCTTTCAAGGAAAAGACCATCTCTGAACCGAGAAGGGGGCCTAAGGGTTCATTTTTCTTACAATGCTGTGATTGCAGCCAACTCTGTGAATGTACTCATGACCAATGATCAATGGTGTGAGTACAAAAAAAATCATTATTACAATATAATGTTTTAAATTTGCTTAGATCAGAGGAATAGGGAAGGATTTGTCTGTGTTTCAGTTTGGCTTAGCTTTAGGCCTGAGAGTGTGTGTAATTGTTTAGAGGGAAATAAATTTATTAACACTGGAGGTCTGCTGTCATAAAAGGAGACAGGAAGCTACAGTTGGGGGTTGCTGATGCTGATGCTTGTACCTTTAATAAAAACTCATAATTGTTATAACTTAGAAGTAGGTTTGCAGGAGACTCTCCACATGATCTGTAAATGTAAGACAACAAGAGGCCACTGGCCCAGTGGATGCAGAGTGGGGGTCTCAGTGTTTGAAATATGTTAACTCTGTTTTCTATGTTGTGTAGAGGAATTTGGTGTAGCTTGGGTGAGATTACTTTTATGACCGGCAGGATGTCATGTACACAGAGACACACACACACAGTGCTTAAACTGTTACACTCACACATACACACAGGTACGCGCACACATTCACTTACGTGCACTTACATAGACATACGGATACGTGCACACACAGGCACTCACGTGCTCATGCATACGCACACAAACACAGAGTTTGCAACACACCATGGGGTCGCTTCTATAAAGCTGACTGTAACAAACAAAGGAGTGGAAGATCTGCAGAGGGACACCAGCCTTGCACGTCTCCCCTTCTAGAAGATGCTTAAATGAAGATGAATGAAGATGAATAAAGGTTTTGTGAAAATGACTACTGAGTCCGGTGCTGTCTCTGGATGCCTCGAGGAATAAAAAAGAATTGATTTTGTAACAATGGTCATGACAATTTGCATATGAATGATCATAAATTGACCTCATATTGTTAGTGTGCTAGTTTCAGTCATTATGCAGATGTCCTGTTTATAAGGTTGGAAATCTGCAGTTAGCTGAGACTGAAGAAGTCACCTGGATAATGATGAAACATTTCTCCCACTGATATGGCATGTAGATTCAAGATTTAAGGTCTTTATTGTCAGTACAACAATATACACAATATACAGCATACCAAAATGCCGTTTCACCCCAAGCCCCCTCGTTCATTATAATTATATAAGAAGTATATCTCGAAGAGATATAAAACCAGAAATTACAAATAAAAATAATTTTATTTTGAGGTAAAATTAGGAGCTAAAAAGGTACTATTACGAACTATATCTATGAACAATACACAAAGACTGGACAGAGACAATACAAAGTTATGTTCAGGATATTGTAGACAAAACAGGACGAAGACACGTGCAAGATGCAAAAAGTGCAAAAAAGCATGTTGTTCCCAGTTCCAGTTTGTAGTAGATTTGTGGAAGTTTGTGTTGTTTTTGAGTCTTTTGTTGAGTATTGTATCAAGAAATAACCCCAGATACTTTCTAAGATTAAAGATTTCATAAAAACATTTTTTTAAGTAAATAAAAGTAAAAATCACTTAAAAAACCTGACTGTGTCCCAGTGATTTATGGCAGTTTATGCACATTTCCAAAAAGAATAAACTGTCAGTTCAGTGTAAGAATACAGAAAAATTGCTGTTTTTTAATTTTTTGTCTTAGATGATAAAACTGTTAAAAATTAAACCATTGTTTATCAGTCAGTGATTAAAAAAAAACCCTTAAAATTTGGATTAAAGTTTATATTAAAGTTTAATTTAAAGTTTATAATATCATAAATCTCTGGGGAGAGATGATAAATTGTACTGAGATTTTCATTTCTGCTAATCTCAGATTACAGTGAAACACATCTAATCTGCTATTCTCATCTCACACATCAAAGGCACTCAGCTCACGCCTTTCATGTGTGAGCTGAGCTACTCACAGGCCGAAGGACACATCTTGACCTTTGACCTGCAGTTGTTGCTGATTCCTAGCAGTGTGCTGGGCCACGTCACTGCTGTCAAACTGCTGGATTTATGGTCTGCAGGTGAGTGTTGACTCATTGTGAAACTCAAACAGCTGAGGGCATCGTGACCAGTGTTACCTGCAGGAAAGGAAAAAACATAGTTGTGCAACACCTGTCCAGGGCAGTCCACCACACTGTCAGGTGTGCCAGAAGGCGGGGTTGAACCTTCACATCTGCTGCAGGTGGAGAGCTAACAGATGCGTGATGGATGCCAGAGCAGGGAGTAACCGGGCTGTGGTAGTGTCCGTGGCCCAGTTTGACCCCGGTGTGAGTCTGGGGGACAGGGCCGGAGCCCAGAAAGACGCCAAGAGGCTTCACGGCACCCTCAGCAGGCGAGGCTTCGAGGTGGAGCTGCACAGCGACCTGAGCGGTGACGAAATCTACGAGCTGTTTGTGCAAGGTAACATTTCCATGGAAGCATCATGTGTGGTTTGAAGGATAAATCACCTTCAGCGGGCATGGGCTCATGTGCAGGTGGGCGTGAACATGTCCAGCCTCACTCATCTCACAGGTAACCAGGTGCTGCTGATCAGCAGGTGAGACCGCCTGTGTAAATGCAGAGCTCTGAGCAGGTCTGCAGCTTGCACACGTACAAACTTCCCAGCAAAGTCATCTCAGTCAGATGCTTATTGTCCCTGCATGCCATCAGGTCAAAGGTTAAAGTTCACGGCAGCAGCGGTCTAAAGGAAAAAGCCTCTTTTCTCTGTGACAGCGCAGCTTAGGTGTGCAAACCTGCATCTGACTCTGGAACAGCGAGCTCTGGACATTTATGTATTGCTCTATGGATTTATGGATTTATTGACTTTCAGCTCTGAGCACCATGAGACGAGTGCCGATTAGCTCTAATACATTAAAGAAAGAAGAAGAATATACTGATGGATGCTTCCATGTTGTATATTATTTCTATTATTACATATTAAAGACCCAAACAGCTGCAGGCCGGAGGGCAAATTGAATCATAGCGTGATGAGGTGAATGATCAGCTGACTGTAGAGTGTCTGTGAGCAGCTCACTGTGCCATTCAGCAGCTCCAGGCTAGAACCTGCTTCTCACAGGACAGGCGAGGTGCGTCATTTATTCGCTCCAACATCAAAACAAAAGTTCATCGTAAGTTTATCTTATCTGAACGATCACATGACTGACTACTGGTCACGTAGCCCAGGTGTGTTGGCTCATTTAACAATTTCCCATGTGGGATCAATAAAGTATCTAATCACTGATCTTATAGTAGCACCAGCTCTGTATTTGGTGCTGTATTTTTATAATCTTCAGAGCTCTTTCACCACTGATAATGTTTGCTTTGCGCAGAGTCACATCATGCATGCCTTAACCAGTAACCACCATCGTGATGCCGGTCAACTCAGACTGGATTTAATCCAGCTAAAACAGAGAAAGCCTGGCTATGCTGGGCTGCTTTTGCACTTCAGTTAGCTGAGGTGAAGCTAGCAGATAGCTAGCAGCAACAGCCACCTGTGTCACCATCCACCTGTTTGTCAAAGAGGCCACGGCCCTAATAATGCACACTTTAAGCCTTAATCCAGTTTAAACAGGTATGGGTTAAGAAATTATGGAGAGAGACCAAACAGTTTGTGTATCAGACTGTAAAGATGTTTACTAGTTTTAACATGGAAGAACATGGGGACAGACTCCCTGCTGCCTCTGCTGGATGTCAGAGGAACTGCAGTGTAACACCTATTTAATTACTAACAACTTATTAGATGGTAATAAAAAATAAAGACAGGCTGGCTTTTGCTTCAGTGTTCCTGTTTCTCATGAGTAACCACTCTGCAGACGAGGCGCATGTGCATTGAGCACGTGCATACCTGCTGCCATGTACAGTGGGGCAAAAAAGTATTTAGTCAGCCACCGATTGTGCAAGTTCCCCCACCTAAAATGATGACAGAGGTCAGTAATTTGCACCAGAGGTACACTTCAACTGTGAGAGACAGAATGTGAAAAAAAAATCCATGAATCCACATGGTAGGATTTGTAAAGAATTTATTCGTAAATCAGGGTGGAAAATAAGTATTTGGTCACCTCAAACAAGGAAAATCTCTGGCTCTCACAGACCTGTAACGTCTTCTGTAAGAAGCTTTTCTGTCCCCCACTCGTTACCTGTATGAATGGCACCTGTTTGAACTCATCATCTGTATAAAAGACACCTGTCCACAGCCTCAAACAGTCAGACTCCAAACTCCGCCACGGCCAAGACCAAACAGCTTTCGAAGGACACCAGGAAAAGTATTGTAGACCTGCACCAGACTGGGAAGAGTGAATCTACAATAGGCAAGCAGCTTGGTGTGAAAAAATCAACTGTGGGAGCAATCATCAGAAAATGGAAGACATACAAGACCACTGATAATCTCCCTCGATCTGGGGCTCCACGCGAGATCTCATCCCGTGGGGTCAAAATGATCATGAGAACGGTGAGCAAAGATCCCAGAACCACACGGGGGGACCTGGTGAATGACCTGCAGAGAGCTGGGACCAAAGTAACAAAGGTCACCATCAGTAACACACTACAACGGCAGGGAATCAAATCCCGCAGTGCCAGACGTGTTCCGCTGCTGAAGCCAGTGCATGTCCAGGCCCGTCTGAAGTTTGCCAGAGAGCACATGGATGATACAGCAGAGGATTGGGAGAATGTCATGTGGTCAGATGAAACCAAAGTAGAACTTTTTGGTATAAACTCAACTCGTCGTGTTTGGAGGAAGAAGAATACTGAGTTGCATCCCAAGAACACCATACCTACTGTGAAGCATGGGGGTGGAAACATCATGCTATGGGGCTGTTTTTCTGCCAAGGGGACAGGACGACTGATCCGTGTTAAGGACAGAATGCATGGGGCCATGTATCGTGAGATTTTGAGCCAAAACCTCCTTCCATCAGTGAGAACTTTGAAGATGAAACGAGGCTGGGTCTTCCAACATGACAATGATCCAAAACACACCGCCCGGGCAACAAAGGAGTGGCTCCGTAAGAAGCATTTGAAAGTCCTGGAGTGGCCTAGCCAGTCTCCAGACCTCAACCCCATAGAAAATCTGTGGTGGGAGTTGAAAGTCCGTGTTGCTCGGCGACAGCCCCAAAACATCACTGCTCTCGAGAAGATCTGCATGGAGGAATGGGCCAAAATACCAGCTACTGTGTGTGCAAACCTGGTAAAGACCTATAGTAAACGTTTGACCTCTGTTATTGCCAACAAAGGTTATGTTACAAAGTATTGAGTTGTATTTTTGTTATTGACCAAATACTTATTTTCCACCCTGATTTACGAATAAATTCTTTACAAATCCTACCATGTGGATTCATGGATTTTTTTTTTCACATTCTGTCTCTCACAGTTGAAGTGTACCTCTGGTGCAAATTACTGACCTCTGTCATCATTTTAGGTGGGGGAACTTGCACAATCGGTGGCTGACTAAATACTTTTTGCCCCACTGTATCCAGTGTTATGGCTGCTGTGAGAATGCTGACTGAGGGTCACTGACGGCCAAAGTTGGTCAAGTTACTTGAAAAAAGTAATCAGTAACTAATTACTGGTTACTTCCCGAAAAAAGTAATCCAGTTACTTTACTGATTACTTATTTTCAAAAGTAATTAGTTACTTAGTTACTTTTTAAAACATGATTTATCCCCTAAATAGGTGATAAAGCGATAGATCTTTCAGCCCATTTCTACTTTTTCTGCATAATCCATCATACAAAATGTAATCAAATGAAAAAGTCTCTTTTTAATACTTGTTTTATCAGTTTTAATCTTTTAACTTTATGCATCAAGCAAACATTAAATTATATGCAACATTCTCTGACTGGAAGAAATTAGTTTAACATTTAAACCTATTGTCTGCACATTCCAGCACATAAAATAAAATAAAATATTTTTTGTGTTTACACTCTCTCTTTCAAATAGATGCAAGTAAAACACAGAAGAAAATAAATAAAATCAAAGTCTCAGCGGTCCTGTTGCTCTATTTTAACCTATATAGCAGAAGTGGGGCAGGCGGAGGTTTGCCCTGGTGCAGGTGTGCCGCAGCCATCATGTCAGTGGAAGGATCTGGGAGTTTCTCTGTGAATTTCAGATTCCAGCAGCAGCGTATTTGGTGCTTGCTCGGACATTTAGGGGTTTTTTCGCTGTAAAAAGAACTTTTCTTCCCACACACAACGGACGCTAATGTTTTTGTCACTTATTACGGAATCAAACTCAAAGTAAGGTCAGTACTTCCACGCTTTAAACGCTGCACGCTCATACTCTCTCCTGCACTCGTTATATTATCCATTGTTGATCTGCACACAGCTGTTGCCACGAACGTCGCACTTACGTCATTGTCATGAGACACTCTCGCAAATAAATCACGGTTTTATTAACGCAGTAATGCAGCGTACTTATGGGAAAGTAACAGTAATCTAATTATCTTTTTTGCAATAGTAATCCCTTACTTTACTCGTTACTCGAAAAAGTAATCGGATTACAGTAACGAGTTACTGCCCATCTCTGCTGACGGCACAACTGTTTGTGTCTGTTCTGCAGAGAGCAGGCGGCCCGTGAAGGACTGCTTCCTGGCTGTCTTGTCGTCTCACGGGGAGGAGGACTGCGTGTTCGGAGCCGACGGCAAACCCGTCCGGCTGTCTCGGATCTTCGCATATTTTGACAACGAGTGCATGGAGAATAAGGCCAAAGTGTTCCTCATACAGGTAGGTGGCAGAAGGGCGAGGACAACATGAGTTTAGGTCGTGTCGAGGGAATCAAATGATCTGTTTTCTTCTGTGATGCTGAGGTCATCCTTTTGATGCTGTCTCTGCAGGCGTGTCGCGGAGACGCTCTGGATGATGGAGTGGAGGTGGACTCGGCCGGTGACGCCACCGACTGCAGCTTCTCCCTCCACCTCTCAGTTCCTGTAGATACAGCTGTGATGTATGCCACGCCCCCAGGTAAACACCAAGCCTTCAACAGACCACCACCACTACCCTCTAAACCTCCTCAGCGGCCACTCAGACCTCCTAAACTACCCTTCAAACCTCCTGACAGGCAGCATAACCATTTTATCCATCCCTAGAACCTCCACAGTTACCGTGAAACATAGAACTTAAACCATCTTTATGACAACTGCAACACTTGCAATATGATCACATCTCTTTAGGGACTTTTAAGACCTACCAAAGGACTTCTAAACCTCCTTAGTAACCAGAGAAATCTTCTATACTACCCATCAGGGGCGATTTTTGCCCCCCAAAGATTTTAGATGTCACAAATCAAAGCACCCCCAAAGATTTCTTACTTTTTTGACAATATTTGCTGTTTGTGTGACACACTGCTAAAAATATAAAAAGCATACAGTACGTAATTGAGATGGAACATTTTAACAACAAAAGTATGTATAAACCCCCCCCCCCCCCCTCCCAAAATGGTTTGTTCCAGCTCTCCCCTGTTCTGGCTCTAGCGCCGTTGCTGCCAGAGCGATGGTGGCTGAGACGCAGCGGAGCAGAGGTGTGAGTGCCTGGCTTAAAACAGGACATATTAGCTGCATTTAACCTTCAGTTACTCTTTATATAGTTGGTAGGAGTCAGACCATGTTTCTTTTTACTGAAAAACATTACACCAGGTAACCAGGGTGTAAAAAAACTTGTTTTCCAGCGATGTTTGCTACCCTACAATTTGTCCTACACTGCAGTAAAATCAGTGACATTTGAAAACCTAAAACTTAAAATTGTCCGTAGCCTGCTGTTGTTACCACTGTCCTGTTTTAAATCGATACTAACTAGCTAACTGACCGAATGCCCATTAACCTTAGAACTCCTGGTGTGTGTGTGTGTGTGTGTGTGTGTGTGTGTGTGTGTGCGTGTGTGCGCGTGCGTGCGTGCGTGTGTGTTTTGGGACCACCCTGGGGCGCACACATGTCAGTGCGCCCCAGGGTGGCTGTGGCTACAATGTAGCTTGCCAGCACCAGTGTGTGAATGTGTGGATGACTGGATGCGTAAAGCGCTTTGGGGTCCTTAGGGACTAGTAAAGCGCTATACAAATACAGGCCATTTACCATTTTTTTTTGTACAGAGAGACAGCCAGGTTCATAATGGATATAAGGAAGTTGTTTTTGTTTTTTGTTTTGTTTTTTTTAAAAAGGAGCCACATTCAGGTAAAAGTGTAAAATCAAACGATCCGTCAATCAAGAATAATGTTGGATCAGTGTTTCAATATTTATATCTTTTATTAGATATTCATGTGGTTTGGTTATTTTCCTTTTGGTTGAAAGTAGACTGAGAGAGGACTTTGTGTTAGCGATTTTAATAGTATTTTTTCATATTAATGTAATTTATCATCTAATTGAATACAATCTATTTGTGTATGATTGTCAGTCCAAAGAGGGAGAGAGGAAAGAGGAGAACGTGAGGAGAAAGTACAAGGTCAGGAAGAACCAGGTAAGAAAACAGACAGGGAACAGTGACAGGCACAACAGAAACTGTTAAACTGACAAAGAGAAAAAACCAGATTTTACTCAAACAATCTGGAAGTTGTGTCCTCCCTATATTAAAGCTGCTGTACAGAATCTGCAAAACAAACTGGGTTGAAACATTTGACCCTCTTTAACAACATTCCAATATAACATTATCATTGATTGGGGAGATTAAAATTAATAATATATTTTTATGTGGTTCAACCACAACTCTACTAAAACCTCAGCCAGTAATAGGTAGGCCAACTTTTGGACTGTCCAGTTGTCTGTATGACTGCTGCAGTACGTGCGCCACATTTGCGCACTATCAGAAAGAGCCAAACGGCCCTGGTGGAGTGAGGAGCTGTAAAGAGAAGTGCTCTGTTTCTAAAAATGTTAAACTTTTTACAGTGTGTACCACCTGAAAGTACCACTATGAAAGCACGAAACCCATAAATCTTACAACACAAAATTTGTATTATTAAATTAGATTTTTATTTGTAATAATTTATTCTGTTTTGGGAGTGTTTTCTTTATGTATATGTATTATATTATACATACACCTTAAAAGTGAATCTCTGTCCAAACAATGCACTTAGTTTACTTTTTACTCACTATGAGCATCACTCATTATTCTCCCCCAGTAATTAAGGTTAGGATATGTTTTCTTTTTTATTCCAATCCATTCTTCAGTTGCAGCATTTAAATAACCTTGATCAGATTTGATGGTTTTGTTACAGACTTTTCAGAAAAGTGTTTTGCTTTTCTTTCACAAATATGGGGATTAAATTGTGTTAAAATGTATAAAACAGTGATGTCATGTTTTGAGACGAGGACCCAGGGACAGAGAGACTTGATGAATTTAAGAATCTTATGATTTATCTTGCCTGGCTGGGCAGCTCTCTGGGTGCTCAGCACCTCCAAAGCTCTAATCCTAGAATCGCCCCTGCTACCCATTAACCTCCTCTATGACTACTGAAATCATTTTAACTGTTCATGGAATCTCCTCACCTGCCACAAAAGTGCCCAACTACCTGTAGACTCTCCCCAATTACTGCAGACCTCTATCTTCTAAAGAATCTGTTGAACCTTTTTTGTGATCATAAAACTTCCCCAGTGACTGCTACAGCATCCTAAAGACCCCTCAAACATTTTATTGACAACTGAAACCTCGTGAACTACGCTTAGAGGCTCCACAATGACTACAAAGCCCTTGAACCTCTATAATGACCACTGCACATTCCTAACTGAATCTAGGTGACCTTCTTCATCCTAAATATTAAGTTCACTTTTCAAACAGCTGTTTAAATCTCTCTGGCCATAACCAGCCTACCAGAGAACCTTGAACCTTCTCACTGACCAGTCTAATCTCCTCAAGGCTCCCTTTCTCCAGGATCCCTTAAACTTAAAATACCAGTGCAACTTCCTCAGTGAGTCCTACAACTTTGTGAGGACCTCTAGAACCTTTTCCTGACAACTCAAGTAGTGTTTTAGTAGTGTTGTCCAAATCCTACAGAACCCTCTCTGAAAACTCTAACACCTTTGAAGAGACCACAGAACCTCTTCATTTTTGACACCTGGTGGTGACATTTGTCTGAATCAATAATCTGCAGATTTTTCACCACGGTCCAGAGACCAGTATCTCTGTTTACCTCCTCCTCTCTCCATCAGGTTACGGAGCCTTCATGAGCCCGCTTGGATCCGTCTTCCTTCAGACGTTCTGCACTTTGTTGGAGGACGAGGCCCATCAGAACCTGGAGCTGACTCGCCTGATGACCCGCCTCTCCCACAGGGTGGCCTACACCTTCCAGGCCAAAGGTCGTGAGCTGGGCGGGAAGAAAGAGATGCCGTGCTTCCTGACACGACTGACCAGAGAGGTGTTCCTGTCCTCAGAGTCAGAGAGAGAAGATCTCTGATCCTGGGAAAGGTTTTCCTAAAGTTCTTGAAGATGTTGTGTCACCATTTTTTGAGAAGTTTCACAAACTTCAGCTGTTCATTGATCCACTTTAATGCGACTGCAATAAACTGGAGCTTATTTTCTCATTTATGAAGGTTATTTCTTCACTTATTCACTCATTATCCACGTAGTCACACATTTTTATATCCTCATTTATTTTTCCTTTGATAAATACATCTGAATATGAACAAATAACTGAGTATCAGAAATTAACAGCAGGTAGTTTTTAATAATAAAAAACAGTAATTTGGAGTAGGTGCAGAAATCTTTTATAGTGCTTAAAAATTTCTACTCCTGTATTGAGACATTACAAATAAATCTTGAATTGTTGGTTGAAGAAAAAGATTATTCCTAAACTAAAGTGTCAGTCTGAAGAACACCGTCACATGTTTAACAATAAAATGTAAGATTTACTGCATATGTGAGTCTAACAGGTCGGTATAAACAGTAATTTAAAAGTTTTAACCTCTTCATCAGCAGTGTGAAGGTACAGCTGTGGATGAGTCACATGTTTAAGCATTTAAACCAGAAACCAGGTGAGGGTTTGAACTTTACATCTGTTAACAGGTGACCAATCAACCTGCAGGGTCAGGCTGAATTTACATTTCACATATTTTGTCCTCTTACAGGAGTTGTGAGAATCTTAGGTGGAGATGTTTCTGAGTCATCTCCTTGAGTCAGCAGGTGTGTGTTCATACAGAGACACGTGTGGGATCACATAAAGTCAGTCTGTCTGGGTTTGAGTACTTCCTGTCTGGACGTGAACCAGAACTTACAGAGTCCACACCTGTTATCACTGAATATGTAATAAAGCAGATCATGTGACGTGGAATGAGCAGTCAGCAGGTCGGGAAGTTTACGCTCACAGAGGTGTGGGAGCGGTTTTGTCCTGAGGCCTTCCTTCATCTACTTTCAGTTTAGTACCTGCAACACATTTATGATTCATGTCTGACACACAGCACGACATTTCCCAGAACTCAGCTGTTTCACTTCCCCACAACTGCTCCATCACATCACTACACCCTCTTCATTCACAGCTTAGACACGTTACATGGATATTCAGTGGTGCTCTAGAAGCAAAATAGTTCCAGTGTTACATTCACAAAGGTAAAAAAAAGAAGCTCCTGTCACAAACTGAGTTTATTCTGACCACATGATTAAAATCTGAAGGCGTGAAACAAACATCATCATCCTCGTTCTCTAACGTCACAAGCTTGGAAAGACAGAGCAAGTTCACAGACCTCTCCACAAAATCATCCGCAGGTCAGTGCAGAGCTACAGACGGCAGATCAAACTCTCATGCTTTTCAGCTCTCCTGACCTGTTTCTGCTTCACAGAGTCCAGATGTTTTCAGATGTCAGAAAGAGCTTCCCTGACCTGCAGATATATTCAGCATTAATGAGCCTCGCAGAAGTTACCCCTGCATCTCACCAACCGCTCGGTAAAAAAGAACGTGCAGGGTTTCCAGCTCAGGCTCCAGTGTGTTTACGATGTCTGCATCGTCCTATAAACACGTTTACCTGGTCAGGCATGATGATTTACGCCTGTTACTGACAGATGTTCAGGAAATAGACCAAGCAGACCCGTGACTGTATCAAACATTGTGTATTTGCAGATAAATAATAAAGTGCATACATACATATGTACAGGACATGCTAAACATTTTCTTCACACAGTTTTAGAACGACACCACACAAAAACAAGATCATTTCCATTCCTCCATGTGCTCTGCCGTGATTTGGTCTAACTGATGGAAGGTGTCCGTGTTCTGGTGCTCTCAGTACCAACCAGTAATGTGGCTGAGATTCCCTCTGCTTTTCCGGCTCTCTCTGACTCTGAGGACAGGAACACCTCTCTGGTCAGTCGTGTCAGGAAGCACGGCATCTCTTTCTTCCCGCCCAGCTCACGACCTTTGGCCTGGAAGGTGTAGGCCACCCTGTGGGAGAGGCGGGTCATCAGGCGAGTCAGCTCCAGGTTCTGATGGGCCTCGTCCTCCAACAAAGTGCAGAACGTCTGAAGGAAGACGGATCCAAGCGGGCTCATGAAGGCTCCGTAACCTGATGGAGAGAGGAGGAGGTAAACAGAGAAATCTGACATGGTTAAACACGTACAACCTCTGAAGAATTCTGAGAGCTCCTGAGGACATAACTGAGAAAGAAAATCACGATTTATTAGTATCCGGAGTCGGACTTGTGTTGTTGTATCAACCATCATATAAAGGTTTCTGCCAACCAAAAAAGCTCTGAGGTTTTTTTTTTAATGTGTTTGTGCGTCATGAAGGAGGTTCTCCAGGATCAGCTGGAAAGGTATGCGGGCCTCAGAGGAAGTTAGAGGTCTGCAGTAATTGGGGAGAGTCTACAGGTAGTTGGGCACTTTTGTGGCAGGTGAGGAGATTCCATGAACAGTTAAAATGATTTCAGTAGTCATAGAGGAGGTTAATGGGTAGTATAGAAGATTTCTCTGGTTACTAAGGAGGTTTAGAAGTCCTTTGGTAGGTCTTAAAAGTCCCTGAAGAGATGTGATCATATTGCAAGTGTTGCAGTTGTCATAAAGATGGTTTAATTTCTATGTTTCATGGTAACTGTGGAGGTTCTAGGGATGGATAAAATGGTTATGCTGCCTGTCAGGAGGTTTGAAGGGTAGTTTAGGAGGTCTGAGTGGCCGCTGAGGAGGTTTAGAGGGTAGTGGTGGTGGTCTGTTGAAGGCTTGGTGTTTACCTGGGGGCGTGGCATACATCACAGCTGTATCTACAGGAACTGAGAGGTGGAGGGAGAAGCTGCAGTCGGTGGCGTCACCGGCCGAGTCCACCTCCACTCCATCATCCAGAGCGTCTCCGCGACACGCCTGCAGAGACAGCATCAAGAGGATGACCTCAGCATCACAGAAGAAAACAGATCATTTGATTCCCTCGACACGACCTAAACTCATGTTGTCCTCGCCCTTCTGCCACCTACCTGTATGAGGAACACTTTGGCCTTATTCTCCATGCACTCGTTGTCAAAATATGCGAAGATCCGAGACAGCCGGACGGGTTTGCCGTCGGCTCCGAACACGCAGTCCTCCTCCCCGTGAGACGACAAGACAGCCAGGAAGCAGTCCTTCACGGGCCGCCTGCTCTCTGCAGAACAGACACAAACAGACAGTAGTGCTGTCAGTGACCCTCAGTCAGCATTCTCACAGCAGCCATACCACTGGATACATGGCAGCAGGTATGCAGCCTGTGTTTACGTTCACATGCAGAAGATTCAAACTAATGAAACTTTATGACCTATGTTTGATCTATGAGTGGAAATCAGTTGTAACAGTGTTTAATCACCATCACTGTAAAACACACTCATATAATCACATCCTCACATGTTATATAATTACAAATGTATCAGTCAGCGCTGGCATGTCACCAATGAGTGTCAGGGCAGTGTAAGCCTCACCTTTACCTGTAAATAGAACAGAGGTGTGTCTGTGTGTGTGGACACACACACAGAGACTGTAATGTTAAAGCTGCGTGTCTGTCAGGGAGATGGAGCTGCAAATGTTTCCTTATCTGGGCTCACAGACGCAGGCCCTGCTGTGGGCACTGATGCCCCGCCCCCTCTGAGTTTCTGTGACATCAGCTGTTTTTTTAAATGAATGAGTTCTTGGCTGAAAGCTCTCTCAATTTAAATATTTTGTCTCTGTGCTGTGTTTAAATAAAGTTAGAATGTTTTGCGTCCTGTTTTTATTGTTGGAAGTGGGCTTTTCGGGGTGATGCGATTGGTTACCTTTCTCAAACAGCTCGTAGATTTCGGCGCCGCTCAGGTCGCTGTGCAACTCCACCTTAAAGCCCCGCCTGCTGAGGGTACTGTGGAGCCTCTTGGCATCCCTCTTGGCTCCGGCCCTGTTCCCCATCTTCACCCCGGGGTAAAACTCGGCCACGGACACCACCACTGCCCGGTTCACCTCAGCCTTCCCACCCACTGGTCGTCTCTGCTGGGACATGGTGATGTAGCTGAGGTCCGCTGAGCTCTGTCTCTGTGAGTGTCTGTCAGATTTAAGCTCCTGGCTCTGCACTGAAAGTATTTTAAGAGACCCTGAGCTGTAAAGGTGTGACCACACCTCTTTACCTTACCTGGAACTTCCTCTGCTGCCTTATCAGCCTTATGTGCTCAAGTCTTACACAACTTCATGTTTTTTCTCGCTGTGCCAGATATCCAGGTGTGTTCCACTCACGGATGACATGTCATCATTTCACGGCACACAAACATTTTCCTGCAGTAACAGAAAACAATCGAGGAGTTTTTAAAGCCTTTTATGATTTTTGATTTTAATAAAAACACTTTACTAAAAATGTGAAGTTTGTGTTTGTCATCTTTACAAATAAAGTTTGTTTCACTCCAAGCAAGACTTTTGCCACCCCTGTGTGTAAAAACCTAAATAAAAGTGAGTGTTTCCACTTTATTCTGCCTTATTCTACTTCACTGGCTGTGGGGTTTGTTTGGTCGTCTGAATCTTTCAGTGATCCTGAAAACTCCAGACAGATGGTTTAAAATCAGGTCCCTGTAGTGGCTATATTAAGTTCTCTCTTTCTCTTATATTTAAAATAACCACACTACGCAACTGTTTTTACGCGTTGTCGTTAGCAACAATGATGGTAAACCCACTGTGTGGCTCCGCCTTCCATTTGTTTGTTTTCCACATAAACCTTTCACAATGAAGCTGAAGATCCTGTTGAGATTTACAAAAAATAATAAACTGAAATTATGACAAGCAGAAGGACCATTCAAAACAAATCGAGGACCTTATTTCTAAACGAGGGGCTCCCTCTGTAGCATTGACATGGTTTGGTTATGAAAAGTCTGACACGGACCAGAAAACTGTACTATGCAAATTATGCATGAAACTGGTCCCCACCTCAGACTCAAACACGGCAAACCTCTTCTACCACCTATGTGTCACGGCGAGTGAGATGAGCTGTGTGGGGAAAAATAAAGGAGGATCCAATTGCAGGCACTCGTGAAGATGTGAAGGCGGTTTATTGAAACACAAAGCACAGGGGAAAAAATGGCAAACAGAGATTAAACTAAACTATACTGGAAAGAACTAATCTACTGAACATGAACACAAACATGAAGGAGGATTGGTAGAGGTAAATGACGATGGACAGCAGGGAGAACACACAGATGAAACATGGTGGATGGACAGACGGACCAGCAACTATTACAACAGAATACACAACTTAAATACACTCAGAGAAACACAGGGCGATTACACACAGGTGGGGGACACAGCTGGAAGTAATTAACGAGACGAGACAAGGGAGGTAAAACTGAATACACTCACATGAGACGCAGACCTTCACAATAAAACAGGAAACACGAAATCACTACACAAAGACACAGACTCAACACTGAGAGGCAGACAGAAAATAACACATGGAACTCAAACTATACATGAGACAACAAATCCTTGAAAACGAATAAACAGAAAGATAGAATTCTAATAATAATCAACAAAGCACAAGAGTAACAAAACGATCATTCAAAAATAAACCAAAACATGATAAACTCAAAATGCTGGGTCGAACCGACCGAGAACCCTGACACTACGCAAGAATCATGTGAAAGAGTATGGAGAGTTTATGGATGAGAAGCAAAACACAGCCGTCTGGTGCTGAAAATAAACCTTAGACTCAAACGTTACAACAGGCTTTTCCCCGTGCAATAAATAATCACAAAGAAAATTGGAGCCGTTACAACCTATGTCTAAAAATGCATTGTTTCACGCATCGGTCGATACACTCAACTCCGGGTGCATGATGCCCACCTGAAAACACTTCACACAAGTTGAATTGCCCGGGATTCACAGAATTTAAAGAAAATTTAACATTTTTGTCATATCGTTAGCTTCATAGCATAATTGCCTAAGTCATTTGACTAAGTCAATGACTTAGGCACTTATGCTATGAAGCTAACGATATATATCATTGTTGGGATGATAAATGTTTTATATCAGGATATGAGATTTTGGTCATAGCCCTAGCGGACATATTATTGGTCAGATGAAGTCATTAAAAATGCTCCAGCAGCACAAACACGGTCAAGAAGTGTCTATGGGTGTCTGACGGGACTGACTGACTGCTGACTATCTGAGCTTCATGTTTCAGGCAGCAGATGAACTGAGGGGAAGTTAAAGTGTCCCTACGAGATAACAAGGGGTTTTTGGTTTTATGTTCTGCGTCTTTGTCCTGTCTTCCTCCCCTCACCCCCAGTTACAGCAGAGTCCTCTCTGAGTCTGGTTCTCCCAGAGGTTTATTCCACTTTAAAGGGATTTTTTTCCTTCCCACTGTCACCAAAGTCTTGCTCACAGGGGGTTGTGTGATTGATAGGTTTTCTCTGTATTGTTGTAGGGTCTCTAGCTTACAGTGTAAAGCACCTTGATGTGACTGTTGTTGTAATTTTGCACTATATTAAAACAATGATTTAATTTTTTAAGCTTGTTGAGTTTGCATGTAATGAGACACACTCTATAAATAAAGAACAGACTGACTCATGCAGATGTAATGTGGTGGAGTCTGGACAAGGTTGACTGCTGCAGAGATTGAAGTGAGTGAGGAACGTAGCTGTTTGCGCTGTGCTGTCTGCTGTAGTCACACTCATGAATTAATCTGTCAGCTGCTCGTAAACTTTGATCACAGGTCACACGCCTGACCTATCAGCATCTCATGCCTCAGAGGAAACCTGCTTTTCCTGCCGCACACGGGAACAAGGTGTCCATAAAAAATAACACGTAAACAAATCAAAGCATTCCAGGAATCCTTGAACACGCTCACATATGTGCACGAACACCCGTCTTTATTTCATTTTAATTCATCAGACTTCATCCCAAAGGAAATTCTCGATGAGGTCGGCTGCTCCCACACACAACAGAAAAAAACATTAATTCAGTAGAAAAAACAAGAAGTTGATCATTTATAAATACAAAATGTAGTCCTTACAAATAATTAAAAAAATAGACATTTGCATATCCCTCCAAAATATTTAAGTAAAAAATTATTTATTGTTTAATTTCTGTAGATATTCACTCTATGTCTTCTTCTTCCTTCTTTCTCTCTGTATGTCTTTCTTTTAATTCCCGCCTTGATTTCCAAACTGATCCTCTGTGGGAATCTCATCCTCCAACATCCACACATCTAATTTGATTGACCCCTCCATCATGGCCTCTATCTATTTATCTATTCCTCACTATTTAATTAGATCACTCATTCCTAAAGTCAAGAATGCTGCTGTCCCACACATTTATGACCCAATCAAAGATCTTAATTCTGTCACAGTGATTACACATTTTTTATTTAAAATGACATAAAAATCACACGCTGCTGGCGATAAATGATTAATACTACAATGACCTTCAGTTATTACTGCAGCCCACCTGCAGCACCTTTGGTCCACACTCTGGGAATCCTTAGATATTTAAATGTATCAATTTAACCATCTATTTGTTATTCTAATTTTATTTAAATATTTGTTTCAGGCAAAATAAATCAAACAGAAAGGATTGATGGAGGCAGATGATCCACTGTGGCACCACCTAAAGGAAGCACTTGGAAGAAGAAGAAAAAGATTCATATCTTGATTTGCTTTATTTACATATTTGCAATTATTTGTATTACATTTATAACGTTTTATCATTCATTTATTCAAGTATTTATTTATTTTATAATATTTCTTTATTTACTCATTTATTCAGGTAGTTTTATTGTTTCCATTTTTTATTGATCCTTGAATTCCTTTATTATTTGTTATGCATGTGTTATTATGTTTCACTGCTTTGATGATGTAATTTCTTAATCTGGGATAATCTGGGATTAATCCACTCATTAATTTCATTTAACAGTCTTCAATTATACAAACAAATAATGAACAAAAAAACATAAATAAATATATTAAATTAAATTTTTCTTTTCCAGTCGCTTAACCAGGGGCGATTCTAGGATTAGAGCTTTTCACCCAGAGAGCTGCCCAGCCAGGCAAGATAAATCATAAGATTCTTAAATTCATCAAGTCTCTCTGTGCCTGGGTCCTCGTCTCAAAACATGACATCACTGTTTTGTACATTTTAACACAATTTAATCCCCATATTTGTGAAAGAAAAGCAAAAAACTTTTCTGAAAAGTCTGTAACAAAACCATCAAATCTGATCAAGGTTATTTAAATGCTACAAAAGAAGAATGGATTGGAATAAAAAAGAAAACATATCCTAACCTTAATTAAAACACTCCCAAAACAGAATAAATTATTACAAATAAAAATCTAATTTAATAATACAAATTTTGTGTTGTAAGATTTATGGGTTTCGTGCTTTCATAGTGGTACTTTCAGGTGGTACACACTGTAAAAAGTTTAACATTTTTAGAAACAGAGCACTTCTCTTTACAGCTCCTCACTCCACCAGGGCCGTTTGGCTCTTTCTGATAGTGCGCAAATGTGGCGCACGTACTGCAGCAGTCATACAGACAACTGGACAGTCCAAAAGTTGGCCTACCTATTACTGGCTCAGGTTTTAGTAGAGTTGTGGTTGAACCACATAAAAATATATTATTAATTTTAATCTCCCCAATCAATGATAATGTTATATTGGAATGTTGTTAAAGAGGGTCAAATGTTTCAACCCAGTTTGTTTTGCAGATTCTGTACAGCAGCTTTAATATAGGGAGGACACAACTTCCAGATTGTTTGAGTAAAATCTGGTTTTTTCTCTTTGTCAGTTTAACAGTTTCTGTTTTGCCTGTCACTGTTCCCTGTCTGTTTTCTTACCTGGTTCTTCCTGACCTTGTACTTTCTCCTCACGTTCTCCTCTTTCCTCTCTCCCTCTTTGGACTGACAATCATACACAAATAGATTGTATTCAGTTAGATGATAAATTACATTAATATGAAAAAATACTATTAAAATCGCTAACACAAAGTCCTCTCTCAGTCTACTTTCAACCAAAAGGAAAATAACCAAACCACATGAATATCTAATAAAAGATATAAATATTGAAACACTGATCCAACATTATTCTTGATTGACGGATCGTTTGATTTTACACTTTTACCTGAATGTGGCTCCTTTTTAAAAAAAACAAAACAAAAAACAAAAACAACTTCCTTATATCCATTATGAACCTGGCTGTCTCTCTGTACAAAAAAAATGGTAAATGGCCTGTATTTGTATAGCGCTTTACTAGTCCCTAAGGACCCCAAAGCGCTTTACGCATCCAGTCATCCACACATTCACACACTGGTGCTGGCAAGCTACATTGTAGCCACAGCCACCCTGGGGCGCACTGACATGTGTGCGCCCCAGGGTGGTCCCAAAACACACACGCACGCACACGCACACACACACACACACACACACACACACAACAGGAGTTCTAAGGTTAATGGGCATTCGGTCAGTTAGCTAGTTAGTATCGATTTAAAACAGGACAGTGGTAACAACAGCAGGCTACGGACAATTTTAAGTTTTAGGTTTTCAAATGTCACTGATTTTACTGCAGTGTAGGACAAATTGTAGGGTAGCAAACATCGCTGGAAAACAAGTTTTTTTACACCCTGGTTACCTGGTGTAATGTTTTTCAGTAAAAAGAAACATGGTCTGACTCCTACCAACTATATAAAGAGTAACTGAAGGTTAAATGCAGCTAATATGTCCTGTTTTAAGCCAGGCACTCACACCTCTGCTCCGCTGCGTCTCAGCCACCATCGCTCTGGCAGCAACGGCGCTAGAGCCAGAACAGGGGAGAGCTGGAACAAACCATTTTGGGAGGGGGGGGGGGGGGGGGGTTATACATACTTTTGTTGTTAAAATGTTCCATCTCAATTACGTACTGTATGCTTTTTATATTTTTAGCAGTGTGTCACACAAACAGCAAATATTGTCAAAAAAAGTAAGAAATCTTTGGGGGTGCTTTGATTCATTTTTGGAGATGCTGAAGCAACCCCAAAAATGGGCTAAAATCGCCCCTGGTGTGGATAGTTTTGCCGGAAAAAAAACGGCGGAAGAGGGGCAGCCGAAGAGTAAACTTTTAAAAGTAAGTAATGAATATTATGTCACTTATTTATGTGTGAATGTTTAATAACGAAGAACATTAAAACATTACTGTTAGCCACATGTCGGCAAAGTTATGTGACATTAGCGATGTTTGTACTAATTTGGTTCAATAGTTGACGTTAATCTTACAGAGAATGTGATGATTTTATGGATATTTAAAGTAAGCACTGAGACAAATTTAGTAATGCCAACATATTAAAAGAACAATATTTGTCTCTCATATATATAACACAGTTATATATATACAGTGTCAAAGAAACCTGTCTTTGAGTGAAGATTTAAGGTGACAGAAAATATAAATAATATAAACAAATGCAGCTTGAATCTTTACTGAAGCTCAGTATTTGACACAGAGTTCATTTACTGCTGTAATAACTAATAATGATTGAAATTATAACTTTAATATTGGCCATATTATATTTACATTACCAAAGTGAGATGACTTTAGTCTCATGAACAACATCAGCTAATTGTTATTTACTAGCTAATCTTAAATGACTGTTCAGTACAGAAGTGAAGCCCAATAATCATGATTTCACAGTCCCGTGGTCTCAGCCTCTGATACTTATCAAATCAAAGCTCATGTAGAAACAAACAAACACACGAACAAAAGATTTTCTCCTTCATTTCTGTCAAATAAAGCTGTATGAAACGTTTCCAGTTGTTAGTGTTATGGTTGCTAGGCAACCTGGGCAGCGCAACGGAGGCTAGACCGTCCCATTTCACAAGCCGTCTGGGTGCTCAGCACCCCCAAAGCTCTGATCCTACAATAGCCCCTGGTGTGTACCACAGTGACACTTTGATAGATGCACATGATCATCAGAAACTTTTAGGAGTCAAAATGACGCCTCAGCCAAAATTTTAAGACACCAGATTTTAGGAAAGACTAATCCGGGAAACTAAACCATAACTGCTGCTTATTTTCTATAAATGCCTGAAACTGTTTCAACACTGTCTTTACTTCAAAACCACAAAGATCACATCAGAACTCCTGTTTCTACTATTTGCTTTTGTTTTTTTGTTTTTGTTTTTTTTTCCTGGATGAGATGTTTATTAATGTAAAAATATAATATAATATAATGTTCCAAAAAGTATAATGAATTTGCTATAATTTTTAATAATGTTGTCTGATGAAGTGTGTCAAAATTTATTCTGAGATTACAATATTTCCGTCTTTGTTAACAAAGGACAAGCACTAGAAATATTCCTCTGAAAACAGCTGTTCCACATTTCTTTTTTAAAAGAGTAAATCTTATTGTTTTCATCCGGAATAACCTGGATTGATCTGAGATCATTTATTTTTCGTATCCTCTGTCTGTGATTAGTCTCTCAGGTGCGACGTCTGGCGGCAGGTAGGCGCCAGAGCGGCTGTCATTGCGTCATCCGTGTGCGCCGGCAGTATTGGTGCTGCGACACTGCTCCAACTTTCCGTGACACCGCACACCGTCCAGAGCACAGCATAACCTAATCCGCCTTTTTACCCCCGAGCGGAGCGACACAGCGGCGGAGGAGCTGTGGTCCGGCTCCGAGTCGCCGTGGCAGAGACACGTGGTCAGAGACGGACTTCCGCTGGGTTCAAGCTTTTACTCTTTTATTTCTAACGTCTAGCAGTGGAGACATGTCCAGATCCGCGAAGAAGAACGGCATACCTGACAGGTGCGTGTCAGCCTACAGCTCCGCGCATGCACAGGTATAACTAAGAGTCCGGGGTTTATTACAAAGACGGTTATTAATAACAGCTTCATGAACCTGAGAGCCTCCAGTCTGCTGCTGTGTGACCTCATGACCAGCGCACGGTCTTACGAGTAACCGCGATTACATCATCACACACGTAAACAAATAATGACCCGCAGGTAAATATAAAAAATAAACATCTAGCGCATGATCATAATGACGTCACCGATGTAGGGTTGCCAACTCCCTGAAAAATAAATAAGGGACACCTCGTGGCCAGGGCCGGGCGACCCAATTGTCTTCACCCTTCCCAGTGTGGTGAATTTTCTAGCTCTTTTTTTGTGTGTGAAATTATTTTTTTAACCATTTGACTTGAATTTGATTTAAGCAGATGCATATTCTTTGTGATATGAACACATGTGAAACAAATGATCATTTAGCCATTTATTTTTAGCTCAAAATGACAACATTAACACGATAAAACAGGTCTCCTTCTTAAACAGAAGCCTGTCATGCTTAACTTTTGAGAATATAAGTAAATCTTTCTTTAAAAGAACTCTGTCCTGCTTAACTTAAAATAATAGAAAACAATAGAAAGAAAAACATTCTTGTAACAGTGCACATTTAGTGCATTTAGTACAATTGGCTTCAGTTGAGGTATTATTTCAGCTTTTCTAATGCTAATCAGCTGCTCCTGTTTGTAAACCCGCTTGTTCCCATGATTACGCATCTTAACTCATCATCATTATTCATCTATGTATTACTTTTATGTATTAGTCATCTATTTGTTGTAATCATTTATCCTTGCAGTTGTTTATTACACAAAATAAATTATATTATCACACTTCTGGCCACATAGCGCTGATATTCACTGCACATGCCCATATTAACTTTTTCCAGCCAGGTGTTTTCCTTTTCCCATTCTTCCCTTTCTCTGAGGGGAACAAACATTGCTGCTCTAATGCTGGGCTCACACTGTGCGGTTTTAGGCCCATTTTGAGCCGATTTTTTGAGTGATCGGACCGATTTTGGCCTTCATCGTGCATCGTGTAGTATACGTGGGGTAACGAGAAGTGATTAACACCTCACGACCAGCTCCCGATCATCAATCGCTCGTGAGGGTCTCACCACAGCCGCTCACACTGCTCGCGCGCAAACACGTAAACGTTGGTGTAAAAGATGGAGCAGCACGGCTGTGCAGCGTGTGATCTGGACACAAGCGATGGAGGCACAACTTGTAGAACTTTGGAAAGCTCATCCGAGCCTTTTCGATGTGGCATCACAAAATTATCACGACCACAACAACCGTGAAAATAGTTGGATTTACATTGCTGCTCAGTCACAGCTGCCCGATCAATGTTTTTCATTAGCAATTTAGCAAAGTTGATGGTGGTGGTGTGTGTGTCTGTGTGAGTGTAAGACGGAGAGAGAGAGCGCGACAGATTTTCTGTTATAACCTTCATTTTATGGAGGCACAGTGTGAGCACTCAGGTCGCATCAGAGCATCGGGCGGTATAGTGTGAGACCTGCATCGTGACCTACCAACTGCGAGTCAATCGTGCAGTTTGAGCAGGAGCTGAATAACGTGACTGAAAAAAATTGCACAGTGTCTGCCCAGCTTTAGGTTTACTGTCATCCGAGACTTGCACCGCAGTGTCTGCGTTTGTTTCCCTGTTGGCCATGCTTCTTGTTGTGGTCATTTGTTGTCTTCTGGTATTTTCTCCGTAAGCGACCTTTCCTCGACCAATGAGATGAGTGGTAATCTGAATTGTCATACTCGTAAGTGTGCTGTCAGCTCATTGGTCACAAAGCAGGAGAGGGGCTGGGAATTATGTTTTCAAACAAAGCGTTAATTCCATTAAAAGTTATAGACTACTTTTGATTCTCACTGTATTACGGGACAAAGTGCGTCCCTTATTAGCTCAATACGGGACGTGTACTTTTGTTTCGAAATACGGGACGATTCCGTATTTTAAGGGACGGTTGGCAACCCTACACCGATGTGACGTTTAAAGGGTTTTACACTGAGCGTTCATGTGTAATCTGTGATCATCAAGCAGCCACGCCTGCAAAGGAAACACGAGTGGATTATTTCTAAAGATTATTTTAAAAAATTCAGCTGTGTGTGAAATAAGTAAATAAAGAGTTATTTAAAAGAGCTACAGGAAAGCTACATGGAAGTTCACTGTTATTTTGGGAACGTCTTTGAACATCTATAACCGTATCTTTAAACTGAGATGTTAATGTGAAAGTTCTCTCTCAGGTGAGAGTAACGGCAGTAGAAGTAAGAATCGGGCATCTTCAGGTTTCCATGACAATGCTGACTGACTGTTCGTGTCCTGCAGGTGGCTCGATTACTCGCCGGTTGGAAAACGCCTCCGCGGGACTCGATTCATCGCCTTCAAAGTTCCTCTGAAGCAGGTCAGTGTGTCATCTGAGCTTCCTCCCCACAAATGCCTCGCTCAGCGTCACTCATGATCATGATCATCATCTTCTTCTTCTTCTGTGCAGTCTCTGAACCGCCAGCTGCCGCACTCTGATGTGTTTGGCCCCTGGGAGCTGCTAGATGCTGTCAGCAGCGAGGAGGAGGAGCTTGGGCTGATCATCGACCTCACTTTCACCACACGTTACTACAGGCTCGAGGTGAGCACAAGATCTTGCATTTATAGACAAATCGATCAAGTCTGTGTTTACTGATCAGTGTTATTGATTATGCTGCTATTATTCCACCTGACCACAGACACACACGAACACACAGACAGACGCACTGCTTATCCCACAGAATGTATATAAAAGATGGATTTTCTCCAGGCGTTCATTCTCTTTCAGAGCCTTATCTGGACATTAGAGGAACTGCAGCTTTCTGATGATGATAAAGTAAACTGTGTGTGTGTGTGTGTGTGTGTGTGTGTGTGTGTGTGTGTGTGTGTGTGTGTGTGTGTGTAGGACATTCCCAGGTCCCTGCTGTGTGTGAAGATCTTCACGCGAGGTCACGAGGTTCCCAGTGATGACACCATCCTGAGCTTCAAACGCGCCGTCTGCAGCTTCCTGCGGGAGAATAAGGAGAACGGTGAGAGCAAGCTACTGTGAACCTCCCTCGCTGACACAGGTTTAAGTCTGATCTCCTCCTTCACCTCCTGCTGCTCTGCTGCTCCTGCATGACTGCCATGTTTTGCAGATTTGAGGCTGCTCAGATTTTAGATTTGGGGACTTTTGGGAAGAAAATCAGCTCTGAGCATTTTAATCAGCTGCTGTCTCACAGGAGCTCTCCTCCTCTTCCGATGAGGAGGAGGAGGAAGTCTGCTGGGACTTCAGGCTCGCAGGCAGCTGATTGGTCAGATTTCAAGCAGTCACATGACGAGGAGCTGCTGGTTTCCTACTTCAATCAAACCCGTCATGCTGGCTGTGGTCACATGACTTTTAGGCTTTGCATGAATGAGATCGTGTGCGATTGGCATTGTGTCCTTTAATAGGAAACCACAGTAGAAGAAGTGCGATCTGAGCTCTAACTGTGGCTTGTGTCTCCTGCAGATAAGCTGATCGGCGTGCACTGCACCCACGGCCTGAACCGTACCGGGTACCTGATCTGCAGGTATGTACAAACTTAAGCCTGCTGGTTGGCTGGACTCAAGGGTGTGGGCGGGATCTAACTGCCACGTGTCACCTGCAGGTATCTGATTGACGTGGATGGGATGGACCCCAGGGAGGCGGTGCAGCGTGAGTCGGCTTCTTGTGTCCATATTTCATATTCAGTGTTGGGGAGTAATGGAATACATGTATCGGCGTTACGTATTTAAAATACAACATATGAGTACATGAGTACATTAAGAGGCTCAAATGCGTGTTTCTCAATCTCACGGCCCATGTCACCACTACTTGCAGCCGCATAATGACGTGAAGAAATATTTTTTAAAATTATTATTCAACAAATGACCCACCAGAAACGAGAGCTGGAAGCATGTAAATAGAATAATAACCACCGCAGCCAAGAAGAGTGCCTGACGAGCCCAGTTGTAAGTAAGCTGTTAAGACTCAAATCAAATCAAATCAAATCACTTTTATTGTCACATCACATGTGCAGGCACACTGGCACAGCACATGCGAGTGAAATTCTTGTGTGCGAGCCCCACAAGCAACAGAGATGTGCAAACACAACAACACAAACGAGCAAAATACAAGAATGGCCAACCTGAAACTAATAAATATATGTACAATATATAATAGTGTATGCATTTCTGGATGTGTATACTAAATATTTTCCTACGTGTGTGTGTGTGTGTGTGTGTGTGTGTGTGTGTGTGTGTGTGTGTGTGTGTGTGTGTGTGTATACACATTTTTACAAATTAAATAGTAAAAAAAAAAAAATAATAATAATAATAATAAAATATATAAAATATACAGAGTTGAATATGTGCAAAACAAGTGGCATTTATATACAGTATGGAGTGCATAATGTTGAAGTTCCAGTAGTGAAGCTGAGGTGTCTATGACGTGTTCAGCAGTCTGATGGCCTGGTGGAAGAAGCTGTCTCTCAGTCTGCTGGTACAGGACCGGATGCTGCAGAACCTCCTTCCTGATGGAAGTAGTCTGAACAGTTTATGGCTGGGGTGACTGGAGTCCTTGATGATCCTCCCCGCTTTCCTCAGGCACCGCTTCCTGTAGATGTCTTGGAGGGAGGGAAGCTCACCTCCAATTATCCGTTCAGAGCACCGCACTACTCGCTGGAGAGCTTTGCGGTTGTAGGCGGTGCTGTTGCCATACCAGGTGGTGATGCATCCAGTGAGGATGCTCTCAATGGCACAGTGATAGAAGGTCCTGAGGATGCGGGGGCTCATGCCGAATCTTTTCAGTCTCCTGAGAAAGAAGAGGCGCTGCTGCGCCTTCTTCACTGTTTTGTTTGTGTGTACTGACCACGTAAGATCCTCAGCCAGATGTACACCAAGGAACCGGAAGCTGCTCACTCTCTCCACAGCAGCGCCGCTGATGGTGATGGGGGTGTGTACTTCTCTGCACCTCCGGAAGTCCACTATCAACTCCTTTGTCTTTGCGACGTTGAGGGTGAGATGGTTGTCTTGACACCAGTGGGTCAGGGCGCTGACCTCCTCCCTGTAAGCCGTCTCATCACCGTTGGTGATAAGACCCACCACTGTAGTGTCGTCCGCAAACTTCACAATGATGTTGGAGCTGTTAGTGGCTGTGCAGTCGTAGGTGTAGAGTGAGTACAGGAGAGGGCTCAGTACACACCCCTGTGGAGCACCAGTGTTCAGTGTGATGGGGGATGAGGTGATGCTGCCCAGTCTGACCACTTGGCGTCTGTCAGACAGGAAGCTAAGGATCCAGCTGCAGAGGGAGCTGCTCAGTCCTAGATCCTGCAGTTTCCTGTCCAGCTTCGAGGGAACGATGGTATTGAATGCTGAGCTGTAATCTACAAACAGCATCCTCACATACGTGTCTCTCTTCTCCAGGTGTGACAGGGCAGTGTGTAGTGTCAGGGCTATGGCATCATCAGTGGACCTGTTGTGGCGGTATGCGAACTGTAGAGGGTCCAGTGAGTCGGGTAGTGCAGAGCAGATGAAGTCCCTGACCAGCTTCTCGAAGCATTTGCTTACGATGTGGGTCAGGGCTACAGGTCGCCAGTCGTTCAATGAGGAGATGGTGGAGGATTTGGGTACAGGGACGACGGTGGCCATTTTGAAGCAGGCTGGGACTACAGACAGAGAGAGGGAAAGGTTGAAGATGTGTGTGAACACTCCAGCCAGCTGAGCCGCGCATGACTTGAGGACGCGGCCGGGAATCCCGTCCGGACCAGTAGCTTTGCGTGCGTTCACCTTCCTGAAGCACTTCCGCACATCCTCCTCAGACACAGTGTGCGCACTGACGTCATCCGCGGTGCGCACACTGTCCGGTCTCATGGTGTTCGCTGTGTCGAATCTAGCGTAGAATACGTTTAGATCCTCACACAGAGAGGCCGTGGACTCGACTCGACTGTACGCTGTGCTCGTGTTTTCCTCCGAAACAATAAGTTCCGTTGGAGCAGCCTTTCAACGCCTCTCTCTGTCTCTCGCTAGCAAAGTTGACCCAGACAACAAAGTACCGTTATTGTCGGGCTATAAGCCGCTACTTTTTGCACAAGCTTTGAACCCTGCGGCTTTTAGTCAGGTGCAGCTTTTCTATGGATTGTCCATGATTGTTGTCATATCGTAAGACGATTTGTTTTGTTTGTTCCGCTGTTGTACGCCACTACGTTGCCTGGCGGAAGGATCGGGGTTCAAGAGTGGTATGTTGGTCACGTGTCCATCCGCCAGGCAACATAGTGCCATACAAGTAACGCGAAAAACATACTTCAAATTAACGCTACGCGTTCAGCGGGAGTCGTGGATGACGAGCGGCGATAAACTTGCGAAAAGCAAGTTATGCTCAACTCCACCGGTGGATTCTGACAGCGTGGAAAAGTGTGAAAACATCCACGATCACCAACGGATTTCGAAGGGCTGGACTGCTGCATGATGGAGAGGAGGACACCGCCACGGCCCTTCAGAGGGTGTTCGACTCCGACACTGACAACGAGGATTTCTTTGGTTTTGAAAGTGACAACGAAGGAAAGAAGCTGAGAGTGGATGACGAAGCCATCCTGAGCCTGTTTGTATCCGACACTGGAGAAGAGGACTTTGGTGGTTTTAGTGCGCAGGAAGATGGTGAATGACTGACTTTTCTTCTTGTTAAAGCCATGTCACTGCACCTGAGTCTATTTTTCTGGTGTGCTGTAGGTTATTGTTATGTACTACATTTGTTACTCATTTATGAAGCACAGTACATGTTTCGTACTTGTAATTACCGCTACTTGTACATATACCTAAAAAGTTATGCAAATATGTACCCATAACTTGTTTTTCAAAATATTAATAAAAGGGGTGTGTCTCCAAACAGCCATCTCTTTCCTGACAATTCCCTTTGTGCATATTCTCTTACATATGATAAGTCAACATTGAAACACCTGCGGCTTTTAGTCAGGTGCGGCTAATGTATGTACAAAACAGGATTTTCCCCTGATTTTAGCTTGTGCGGCTAATATTCAGGTGTGCTTTGTAGTCCGGGAAATACGGTAAAGCTATTTTTCGGCTACGAGCCCGACACGAACCCGACGTATTAGCCAGAGGTCCCTTTACTACGGTTCGGAGCCACGGACCTGTTTTATATACGCGTGGAATAGTTTTACGAGATCGCTGCAAAAAGTGCAGCCTTACCTAATGTCCACCTACTGTTACTCATTTTGTATTAAGATTTAAAAATCTAGTCGGTATTGGTATGGCGACTAACCTTCAGTAATAGTAATAAATCACACAGCAATAGTACATTCATGTAGTTGTAAAAAGCATAATAATATATTAAGTAATCTAAAGTATTCAGAATACGTTACTCTCATTGAGTAACGTAACTGAATACGTTACAAAATACATTTTGGGCCATGTATCCTGTAATCTGTAGTGAAATACATTTGAAGAGTAACCTTCCCAACACTGTTCATATTTCACGTGTGAAGCATGTGTAAGCATCATCTCTCTCTGCAGTGTTTAACTTGTCCCGCGGTCACGCCATCGAGAGGCAGAACTACCTGCATGACCTGCAGCACGGGCGCAGGAGGAGGTGAGGCTCCCCCCCACTCACTGCACCCACACGAATTATTCAAAATCAACAGATAGACTCTTTAGAAATATCCTAAAGACAAAAATATTTCAACTTTAATTTTTTTGTAGCAAACAAAAAAATCAAATAACAGCCAAAAAAAAAAGAATATTAAACAGTCTCAAATATTTTACAGCAGCAGTCCCCAGCCCCGGGGCTGGTCCATGAGGCGTTTGGTACCAGGCCGCGAGAGTTGAGGCTCGGGTGTGAAATGTATGTTTTTTTGGGATTTTTGGGGGTCTTTATCGTTATTTTTTAAGTTGTTTTTATCGTTAACTCGGTTTCTCTGGGTCTTTTCCCGTCTGTTACGAATAAATCTTTCTTTTTTTTTAATACCAGTACTAGTTTCATTTTGTTGTATTTGTCTGCGACACCTTAAAGGCCAATCCGTGAAAATATTGTCGGACATAAACTGGTACAGGGCGCAAAAAAAGTTGGACTTGGACTGTTTTACAGTATAAATTATGAATATAAGGGTTAAAGGAAGTTTAAAATGTTGTAAAATATCAACATAAATTCCCTTCATGTGTTTTCATAATCAGAATGAATTCAAAATATTTAAATGGTGCAGAAGTTTTCATAGAATATTTTAAAATATTTGTGTTTAACTGCTATGCGTTTGCATGGGTTCCCTCCGGGTACTCCGGCTTCTTCCCACAGTCCAAAGACATGCAGTTAGTGGGGATAGGTTAATTGAAAAATCTAAATTGCCCATAGGAGTGAATGTGGGAGTGAGTGTGAGCGTGAATGGTTGTCTGTCCCTGTGTGTTGGCCCTGTGACAGAGTGGCGACCTGTCCAGGGTGTACCCCGCCTCTGTCCCTATGACAGCTGGGATAGGCTCCAGCGCCCCCCGCGACCCTGAAAAGGATAAGCGGAAGTGAATGGATGGATGGATGCTATGAAATAATAAAAATATTAAAAATGAAGAGAAAAAATACTAAAACACGACAAAAACATTTAAAAATGTAAATATCTCAAATTATTCATCAAAGAACAATCAACACATTTCCATACTCAAAATGTTTGTGAAAGTTTCTTTTGAGGAAAAACGAATGTTCTTCAATTTTATTTGGTTATTTATTACAGTACAAATAAAATATTAGAAATACATATCTGATATATTTTTAACCACAGTCTAAGCTCGCCTTTAGAAATTGTATTTACAGTTGTCATTTTCGTCTTGCTCTGAGTCGTCATGCCGACTAACTGCTGCGCTCTGATTGGTTCCTGACTCTTTCTGGTCCATTGTCACAGTAACGAAGGGATGGAGGAGGTGGAGCAGGAGCCAATGAGAGGTCAAGCTGTTCATCGCCCGCTTTCCAGCTTGCCAAGCGATGACTGCGATCAGAAGAGGCGCGAACACGCTCAAAAGTCCCGGCACCACAGGTAGGACGACACACCTGAATATGTTCATCAGTCATAGAAGGAAGGAACCAAGTTTAATAAACGTCAGAGAATCATCATTACATCCTGCTGCTTTCAAATTCACTCATTACAGAAGTGAATAAAGTTTTTTAACCCTTTAAAGCCGGTCGAAGCGGGCATCCTCTGTTTTGCGTAACTATTTTTAAATCCTTGTAGCACTGCAACCACGTGAGCTAGCGCAGTAAATGTTTTTTGCATATGAAACCGGAGGAGTTGTACTTACATCTAGGTCACAGTTTCCTTCCACGTATAGGTTTGCAAAGACTGCATAAAAAGCACTTGCAGCAACAAAAACATAATATTCCAGAAACACGCTTTGCCGATCCGATCAGCTGTTCATAACACTACCTACGTCCATCAGCGCGAACTATCGCATGTCCGCCATGACCTGCCCGAAACCGGACGTGACGTCATTTTGCGGAAATGTAGTTTTTTTACCATCAGGGCCTCATGAGCCTATACTGGTGTTTTTAAAAGTTGTGTTTGACTTTATGACTTTCTGTATCGTTTCTGGGATGCTTAGGACTCATATTACACTGCTGGAAATAGTTTATTTTGATGCATATGGTGTTTTGTTTTTTTTGCAAATTTACACTATAATATTTATTTTCGTTTTTCCTGCAGTATATAAAAATTGGTGTATTTCAAAAATAAAACTATGAAGACACTCAAAATAAATTTCCTGTGGTAGGAAACTATTTTGTGCAACTTTTTTGTATTTACAGTTTTGAGGGATAAGCCTCTTAAATTTCTCTAACTAGAAATATATGTTAAAAAAACAAAAACGATTTTAATTTTTTTGTAGTTTATTGCACTTTTCTGCAATTTATGTAATTACTATGCACTTAATGCATACATATTATTGAAATTTGGGCTATAATGGTTGTATTGATGTATATCAACTTGAAATGTTCCCAAAAATGGCTCCACAGCATGTAAAAATATAATATTAGCTCTGGCGGACTTGGTTCTATGGTAGGTCTTAAAGGGTTAAATGATTGAAATATAATCTTGTGTGTGTGTGTGTGTGTGTGTGTGTGTGTGTGTGTGTGTGTGTGTGTATATTCTTAAATAAAACAAAAAAATTATCAATTTTCCATATATTTAAAAATATGAATAAAAATATTTTCTTTTTTTTTTCAAATGAAAAAAGACCTCCACGACAAGGGAACGTCCACCTTCATCACCGCCCTCCTCAGGGTGACTTTCTCCCCCCTCCTCCACCATCGCTCAACCCGTATCGATGGACACGTCCTCAGGCGGATAATCAGTGGAGGAGACCGCCACACTTGGAGGATAGCCGTGTGGGGAACCCTCAGTGGAGGCCAGGCGCCACAACGCTGGACACGTGGAGAACTCCTCCTCCTCCGATCCTCCCTCGCTACTCACCACGCTGGACTGCTGAAGGCTATGGAGTGCCTGAGGAAGAGTGGGCGGGGCCACAGATGAGACACAGCGACAGCAGACACATACGGGGAGGCAGAGCAAGCGGATACGACCACTAGATTTTATTTGATAGAAGAAGAATGGACTGAGGTGATGTGGCCTTTTAAGGATGTTAGTGTTTGAATGAGAATATTTAAACAGGAATTAAAATTAACGCTGCTGAAGTCCACTTCAGCCAATCACAGCGCAGTTCAAATGTCGTCATTATTACTTTGATAACCTCGCTCTAGCTTCCAAGACTGACATTTGATGTGCGTGTGTGTGTGCCACATGTCTGAAGGTCAGAGTTCAAGGTGAAGAGTGGAGAGTGATTTAAAGTTTCATGTTTTCATGAGTGAATAAGAAGAAAATGAAACATGTTGTTTGTGTGCTTGTTTTATTAAATGAAAGCTGAAAATGTTGTGTGTCAGTAAATTATAAACTGGTATGAAGTGGTGTGACTTGAGCGCTCTGTCGGGCGTCTGTGAGCTCACTGAACTGTGGACAGTCGTCCACGTTTCTGTCTTCAGTCTCCTGTTTGTGAGATAAATGCCACCCGATTCAAACGAGGAGCTGCTCGGTGTTTACCTGTTGCCATGGTGAATACTGGTGTCAGAGCTCCATTGATCGTGGCTTTCATAGTCTCGTTAACCTGCTGTCTGCCTCTGAGGTGGGAGGGGTCGTACGGGTGAGGCTATAGAAACAGAAAGACGGAGCAGTGGGTTTGTTTGGGTTTTTTTGAAGAACATTTATCACGTTCCTTCTGGTTTCACTTGTTTTTGTGCTTTTTGAAGGTTTTCAAGTTTTTTTCCTTTCTGTAAAAAAACAAAACAGAAACTCAGGTGAGCAGGTATGGCAAGCTCCGCCCCTAATAAGCCAACAATAACACAGATCACACCCTGTTCACTGTAACACACACACACACACACTCCCTGCTGCAGAGGGTCACATGATACACTCACCTGTGTCCTGTTGCTGCTGAGCACAGGTGTGTAGGTGGGAGGAGTCACCTGGGGAGAATGCGGTCAGTCAGGTTTGGGTCCTTCGACCCGCCCGGTTAGTCTCCTCAGACCTGAGCTGAGTTGGTGCCTGTGGGAGGTTTGCCACAGTACTGCTGGGTCGTTGCTGCCGTGCTGTGGAGGAACATGTCTGTTAATCTGAGCAAGAATGGAGCCGCGCTGATGGCCGCCTACGAGGAGGTGGTGAGCGGCAAGTCTAACACAGACTGGTGAGATAAAGTTCACCTGTGTGTCTGTCCACACCTACATCTGCTGCACACCCACACCTGTCTGTCTGTTTCAGGGCACTGTTCACCTACGAAGGAAACACCAACAACCTCCGAGTGGCACAGAAAGGAGGTAAGTACTTGGATCCAAACTTTTGATCCCTCCGAATTTATTTCCTGTGGATTTCCCCTCACTTCCTGTTTTATTTTGAAGGTCAGGTCCTGTGTTCTTTGCTGTCCTTCCTCTCTGACTCTTCTCTCTGCTGGTTTCCTGCTGTTTTTGGACCTGAGGAGATGTTTGAGGTGTTCTTGCACTCCACCCTGTTTCTTGACCTCAGTTTGACTTTTTTCAGCAGTGCTGCAGTCTGTCCCTCTGTGCACATGTAAACCCTAAGACTTCCTAATGTAAGACAACCAAGTTCAGCTTTTTCCACGTGATGATCATCATGACTGTAAGAAATACACTCATCCAGACTGTCCGAAAGTATAAAACAAAGTTGTGTTCATCACAGAAAATGTCCTTTTGTTTGGACCAACTGTAAAAACAGACATTTCTAGCGTCAGCAGCAAAAAACATTTATCTCCTCCTGGGGGCCGGAATGAAGGCTTTACTGGGCTGATTCTGGCCCCCAGGCCTTATGTTTGACTCCTCTGGTCTGCTCCCAGAGTGTTTTCTGTTTCTGAGGGTTTCATGTTAAAATCCAGGAGCATACCGACCACATGCAGAGTGGTGTTTGCCCTAATACACTTAAAACTTATTATTAAATATGAAGCAAACATTAACAGCGTGGTTATTACAAGCATTCAGCTTCCACAGCTGAGCCACGGCTACATCTTGTGATGTACCAATAAGTTTCAGCAGAATGGAGCAGAGGCTGCAAGTGAAAGCAAAGAAAACCACTGGGCTCAGGTCTGTGAACGCTGGTACAGCTGGTGTGTTGAAGCACACAGATAAGAATGTGCTGCTCTCAGGTGGGAAAGAAAGAAAAAGTTGCTCAGCGCTCCAAACTGGTTTGTGCAGCTGAGAAATGATGCAATGACATCACCGGCATTAAGACTGTCAGAGGAACGTCTCAAACAAGCTGTGGAGGGTTTTTCGTGCAGCACTTGACCTCTTTATGTGTTACACAGGACGTGCGCGCAGGAACACCAGCGTAAGCCACCCTCATAACCTTCTGATCTCCAGTCTGGCCTTCAGGTGTCTGCGGTCTGATCTAAATGAGATCATGTTCTCCTTTGTGTTTTGTGTAGATGGAGGGTTGGAGGAGATGGTGGAGGAGCTGAACAGCGGGAAGGTGATGTACGCTTTCTGTCGAGTCAGGGACCCGAACTCTGGACTGCCCAAATACATCCTCATAAACTGGGTAAGACCAACTTTAACTCAAAGCTTTTTTTCCTGAAGTTTTTCTTTTTTCTGAAAACCACAAATATCTGAAGATTTCAGTGTGGATGTGAAGCTCAGGACTTTTTCACAGTGAGTAATCCAGACCATTAATAAGTGATCTCATGCTGTGGACGGATCATCTCAGACCTCTGGAGTGAAGTTTGGCTGGTTTCAGCATCTTCCAGTCACATGACAGGAAGCCCCTCAACATGTACTTTTTTTTAACCCCCATCCTCCATCTTCAGCCTGCTGATGTGTTCATATTAGCCTAGCCACCGAGTAGGTCATCGTTATATGCCCACTTCACTCCATCTTCGATCCTACAGTCAGAACATGGCATGTCATCGTTAGATGGAAACTAGCCCTCTGACTTCCTCCTAAAGTCTGGCAGAGTCTGCGAGGCTAAACAGTCCATATCCAGTTCTGAGATCCTGTAGAGAGCTCTGCAGACTTTACTTTCTATGAGTGTCGAGTGATAGAAGGATGCCATATTCACAGGATTGAATGGATGATTTTTGTTTTCTAAGACAGGTGAAGGTGTGAAGGACTCTCGGAAAGGACAGTGTGCCAATCACGTGAGCACCATAGCAGGTTTCCTGAAGGTGAGTCTGGCCTCTTTTTCCTGTTAATGTGTGTGAAGAGCTGCATCATTAACATGTGTGACATCACAGGGAGCCCATGTGACTGTAAACGCCCGTGCGGAGGACGACGTGGACCCAGAGACCATCTTGGCCAAAGTGGCCAAAGCGTCCGGCGCTAACTTTAACTTCCACAAGCAAACGCAGGAGTACAGAGACGTTCCCAGAGGACCCGTGGTGAGATCACGCCGCCTGAATCGGCAGCACAGCCTCGTTTTACCATCCAATAAGCCAATATTTCATCTCACAGTGCACTCCTACCCCTGCATGAACATTAATGTAGATCTTCTTCAGCTCAAACACTTCTGTCTACAGAGAGAGAATGCTGAAATAAAGAATAAATAATCAGGGTTGCGCACAAAGAAGAAAAACAGGACATTTCTGTTATAATCCCTGAGCTTTTTCTCTCGTCAGGGTTCTGTGTACCGCAAAGTCAATGCTGTCGAGGAAATCCAACAAATCAACAAGGACGACTTCTGGGTCAAAGCTCAGGTTCGGTTTCAACTCCGAGTCCTCCAAGATTGTACCACAGGTTTCAGTCAGCAAAGTCACACGACTCTCTATTTCTTCTTCTTCTCCTTCAGCGGGATGAAGAAATGCGTCAAAAGGAGGAAAGCATTCGAGTGGAACAGGAGAGGCAGGAGGCGGAGAGGGAGAGGAGGGACATGGAGGAGAGACAGTCGAAGGAGAGGGAGAGGATAGCGAGAGAGAGAGCTCAGCAGATCGAACAGGAGAAGTGAGTCAGACACACAAAACACAAAATCACAGAAACTCATGAAGAAGACACTTCAAGTATTTTGTGTTTCAGGCTCCGGCAGAAGCAGCGGGAGGACGAGGAGCGAGAGCAGGAACAGCAGCGTCGGGTGAGCTCAGCTTCAGCTCACTGATCCTGATTCGGTTGAGTTTATGAGCCCAGCCAGCATCACATTACTGCTCCTGATAGATTAAAAATAAATCTAATTTGGAAAACAACAGTTTATTTGATCACAAACAATATAAAAAACAATATTCAACATTACTATTTAACCCCTTTTAAAAAAAGTTATAAACATAAATAAACAGAAATATAAAGGGGCAAAAATCCTGAAGTACACATGAATAAATTCAAACATAAAAGCAAACATAAAAGAAGTTATTAAACTGAAAACTATTTCAGATAATGAAAAGTAAATAAACAGGAAATAATGGAAAGGGTAACATGTTTTAAATTACCCAATAATAATGACATAGATATTAGTTAATTAATTGATTTTGAGGGTAAGAGAAAGATGTTTTTAACTTTTAAAGGATGAGCTAACTTGTGTATTTAATTCATAAATAAATAAAAAAAACATATTAAGAAAGTAAAAAATACTGGATTATGAGTCATTTCTTTATTGAAACTTTATTTTAAATCCTTTTGGCAAATCACTGAGGCAGGGAAGTCTGTGTTGTGTGATGTTAAAATTATATTTAACGTCATGTATGAATAATTTCTGTGTTTCAGAATGAGCAGCTGGAGAACATGAAGATGACGGGAATTTCCGCTGCTGCCTCGGTGCAGAAAGCTAACGTGAGCGCAATTTTGACCATAAATTCTTGTAACGTAATATCTGCTCCTGTTTCTCCCTCTAAATGTTCATTATTTATTTTCACACAGCATCAGAAACATAAAAAAAATGATCACACAGGTTTAACTTTTTTGTTATTCCAGTTTCATTTTTGATCAGCTGGGTGGATGGCTCTGAGCAGATGTTAAAACTAGAGAAATGAGGATTTTCTCGGTGATTTGTTCACATTTGTTTGGCTCTGTGATTGGATGTTGCCCACCAAGACGTATCATGGGAACTGTAGTCTGCTTCACATGTTTAGTTCTACAGCCTGGAAGCCTTTACATTTTTTTACTGTAAGCCAAATTGAAATGAACAGGAAGAGCTGAATTACAAAGGCTGAAGAGTTGCATTGAGAGAAGTGTAGGATCCTGCCTCTTTACTTTAATGTCACCCAGTTTTATTCACAGGAGGCGAAATCTCTGATTTCTCAGAGAGCGTTTAATCCCAGAGACATCTTCAAGCAGAAGGAGCAGAGCTTTGATGCTGGCGACACACCTGCTGCCTCCAGACCCGGTAAGAAACACGATGATGATAATGATGAGGATGATGATGATGATGGTGGTTCACCTTAAAGTTTCCCCCTGCAGGGAGGCTGCAGAGTCCGTTTCTATCGCAGAAATCGTTTGAGCGAGACGTCCCGGTTCAGCCTCGGTTTCCACCATCCTCTCCTCCAGCAGTGACCCCCCTGTCTCTGATTACATCTGCTTCACCTGTGCTGCCTGTCTCACATGCTGCACCTGCCTCCACTACAGCACCAGAGAGGTCACACTCACCTGTGCAGCCTGCAGGTGAGACATATTGAGGCAGCTTTTCAACTGCAGGAGGTTCCCAGAAGGAACCACAGTTCTTTGGTGTAGAACAGAAATAAAAAATAAAGTAAGTTTTGTGGAGTAACTGTTGTTCTCACAGTTCTCACAAAACTGCTGGCCTTCAGCAGGCGTCCAGAAGTTAGCCAGTCAGAACCAAGGTGGCTTTTTATTTTTAAATATTAAGCTTTGTTAAAAATACTTTCAAATTTAGGAGTGGATTTGTGTGATGAGTAGAAAACTTGTGTTCACATAACACTGATATTTTCTTTGGATATGCTGAATCAGCTGAAAAAGTTGAGTCTGGAAACCTTTTTTTATGTATTAATTTAACTGATTAGTGACCTGAACTGTGAAATACCCGCGTGTTGTGTGTATGACATGAAGTAAGACGTCCCTCCTGCAAACACAGACGCTGGTTATGGTGACGAAGACGAGTGGTCAGATGATTTTGATGAAGATGAAGCTGCACAAGGTGTGAACTTTAACGTCATTTCATTTAAACTTTTGTTTTGTGCAATTTTGATCATTTATCAATAATCAGAGTCGTTTGAATTAGGTTTTTTTTTAATCTTTTTCTTCCTATAAGACCATATTTTATATGATGATCAGTTTGTCACTAACATCAACACCCACAAAAATCACTCCGAGTACATTTACACAATACTTTATACTTCTAGTATGCTACATTTCAGAGTTTTCTTAGTCTTATAACTGCAGCTGAGATTTAAACACATGAATTACAAATAGCTGCAGAACAACACCATATCAATTTAATTCAATTAATTAGTCAATGAATCTAATGTTCAGTAAATTTAAAAATAACAGACATCTCAATAATAATAAAGCAAACAAAATAAACCTAAAACAATCTGAAACCACATTAGAAAACATTAGAGTTGAAAATGTCACTTTTATCCATTTTAAATTAAATCTATAACACTGTGAAGTGAATACTAATGAATTTTTCCTCAGTGGTGCTTTTACATTTGAAACATTAAAGACAAAAAAACAAAAGTAATTAAATATGTTAAATACTGGAAACTTAGCAGTTTAAAGTTTAAACTTTGCTATATTTTCAAATTTTTTGGTTAATAAAATTAATTAATTTGAACTATTTTACATATTGAGTAAGAGTCACTGTCAGAGTTGGCGAGTCAGTGAATTTTTGAGTTTGCAGCAGCAAATGATGGACGTTAGCTGAAATAATTTGTGGTTATTCTGTGTTTGCTCCATCATGTTTACAGCTCACAGCTTGGTTTTTGTTTCGTTGGCCTTCATGTTTGTAAAGCTGTTACACCACGATTGTAGCACAGCGCTGGTTAGATAGATAGATTTGTTCACTGGCTATATCAGAATCTCAGACTATGTAACATAATTCATAGTAACATTTCTGTAACTTCTGTTTTTTGAGGGTTGTAGTGTGGTGATACTTAGTACTTTTCCTGGAATTGGAGTATTAATACTTTATCCTGTTGGTACTTTTGTGTCTTTTCTCGCTGTCCTGGAAAACAAAGAACACTTTTTCATCTCTGGTATTTAAAACTTGTGATTTTTATAATGTGCAGAGGGAAGTCCAGCTCAAGATGATCCATACATGGCACCGCATTCAGCCTGGAGTAACGAGGACCTGTATCAAAACGTTTCCCAGCATGCACCAGCAGTAAGTCCTCTTCATCATAAGTACATTTACATGTACAACACTCCCAGTAAATATTTTCCTTAGAAATTAACAACGTATTTTGATTCTGATTCCTCCCTTAACGTCTTACTAACAGTTTGAGAAATGTATCTGACTCAAAAACTGACCAATAGACCTGAGACTTAGTGGGTGTATCTCTGTGGTCTCGAGTAAGTGCAGTGCTGAGTTTGAGGTTGTTTGGATGACTAGATCTCAGACTTTGGCTAAAATTTGTTCTCTGTTAGAATAAACTGATACAGGGGGAGGCGTGTTTGTTCTGATCATTTTCTGAAGATGTTATACCCAAGTTTAATCATAGCAAAACACTAACCTAAACCACAGCATCTAATTCTATGTTTAACCCTGACACCAAGATTGAACCTTCAGTCATTCCTTTTAATGTGTCCCACCTCAACCAAAGAAATCATAAACAGGATTGTGTTTTGTAAAATAATGCAAAATCCCTAAAATTTGCTTACTATGACTGAAAGTGCTCTGCACAAGAATTCCAGTGTGCCTTGACTGCTAGTTTTATGCACAAATGGCAAAAAAAGAACCTTGAAATGGGAAACATACTGTGACCATGCCTCAATCAGAAAATGTTTCATTTAGCATAAGAAATAATTCTGAATTTCCAGTGAAGCACTGTTTAAATAAATACTCTTCCAGCTGTTTCTGTTTACTTTTCCAGACGTTTGTTTTCTCATTCCAACTTTTTTCAGATATATTGGTACCATTAGATTCAGAATGAGCTCATATTTGTCATGAAATAAAATACACATACAGTGGCTTGCAAAAGTATTTGGCCCCCTTGAACTTTTCCACATTTTGTCACATTACAGCCACAAACCTGAATCAATTTTATTGGAATTCCACGTGAAAGACCAATACAAAGTGGTGTACACGTGAGAAGTGGAATGAAAATTATACATGATTCTAGAGATGGACCGATCCGATATTACGTATCGGTATCGGTCCGATACTGACCTAAATGACTGGATCGGATATCGGAGAAAAATAAAAAATGTAATCCGATCCATTAAATATCACGAAAGCACCTCACAAAACTTGCAACACGCCGTAACTCACCTCAGAACGTTAGCATGTCGGAGCAGTATGCATCACGTGATAGAGCGGCTGTGGCATGCGGGACCTGTCGGTGGTCTGGATAGCATTTGGAGCTTCGCTAGCAACCTGGCATTTCATCTCCGACAAAGTTATCCCCGAGAGAAGTAAAGCAAGTGTGTAAGTCCATCTCTGAATGTTTGTAAAGCATTCCTGCGTTAAGCTTAACGAGCGACTGCCTCTCGCTCTCCGGCTGCTACTTCAATCGTGAAACTGCTTAAATGATCAGCTGATCGGCTTTTCTGTTGCGAGTCCGTCTTTGTTTTTGGCCCACTTTGCACCAGAAAGAGGAAACCAGCGGCTGAACAACAGCAGCACGTTTAAGCTTGATAAGCTGTTGTTAGAATTTATTTAATATTACTTTCTACACCAGGATCTTTTTCTACGTAGCTGACGCTGGTAACTGTGCAGGGGCGGATCTAGCAAAGTTTAGCCAGGGGGGCCGATAGGGCATTAACTGGGAAAAGGGGGCACAAAGACATACTTTTCTTTCTTATTCTCATTTAAAATGTCTAGCTTTTAATAAATAATTATCTGACACACAAAGTTTTAATTTGATGTAAAATGAATAGAAGTCAATTACTGTATATAGTGACTATTAAGTCTAATATATATATATATACCCTAGTAAGCTATAGTACTTTTTCCTTTGGGAAGGTACCATCTGTGCAGTCTGCAATTTTGTTGAAGAAAGATGTTGAATCTATTTAATATTTCTTGAAAAATTGATTTCTGTGCATTTTTTTTCACACTGCATCAAATTAAGGTTGATTACGTCGATTAAGCATCATGAGGTGGCGCGTGAGGGGTGGTTCCCTATTTTTTATTTATTTATTTTTGTTGTTGCTGGGAGTTGGAACCCTATTAGTTAGGTTGCTTAATATTTACGCTAAGTACTCTTTAAAATACCAGAATAGGGAGGATGGTGTAGGTCTAAGTTTATTAGATTGATCAGTATTGCTGAACTATGAAATATTTTTTTTGTATACAGGTATAACAGAATAGCTTTAGTGTAGTTGTTGTTTTAAACTTGAGTATGAACTTGCAGACTTGCAAAATGCAGCAAGATATTTTAAAAAACAGTTTTGTTGATTAAAAAACACTATATCGGATTCATATCGGTATCGGCAGATATCCAAATTTATGATATCGGTATCGGTATCGGACATAAAAAAGTGGTATCGTGCCATCTCTACATGATTCTAAACATTTCTTACAAATAAATAACTGAAAAGTGGGGTGTGCGTAATTATTCAGCCCCCTTTGGTCTGAGTGCAGTCAGTTGCCCATAGACATTGCCTGATGAGTGCTAATGACTAAATAGAGTGCACCTGTGTGTGATCTAATGTCAGTACAAATACAGCTGCTCTGTGACGGCCTCAGAGGTTGTCTAAGAGAATATTGGGAGCAACAACACCATGAAGTCCAAAGAACACACCAGACAGGTCAGGGATAAAGTTATTGAGAAATGTAAAGCAGGCTTAGGCTACAGAAAGATTTCCCAAGCCTTGAACATCCCACGGAGCACTGTTCAAGCAATCGTTCAGAAATGGAAGGAGTATGGCACAACTGTAAACCTACCAAGACAAGGCCGTCCACCTAAACTCACAGGCCGAACAAGGAGAGCGCTGATCAGAAATGCAGCCAAGAGGCCCATGGTGACTCTGGACGAGCTGCAGAGATCTACAGCTCAGGTGGGGGAATCTGTCCATAGGACAACTATTAGTCATGCACTGCACAAAGTTGGCCTTTATGGAAGAGTGGCAAGAACAAAGCCATTGTTAACAGAAAACCATAAGAAGTCCCGTTTGCAGTTTGCCACAAGCCATGTGGGGGACACAGCAAACATGTGGAAGAAGGTGCTCTGGTCAGATGAGACCAAAATGGAACTTTTTGCCCAAAATACAAAACGCTATGTGTGCCAGAAAACTAACACTGCACATCACTCTGAACACACCATCCCCACTGTCAAATATGGTGGTGGCAGCATCATGCTCTGGGGGTGCTTCTCTTCAGCAGGGACAGGGAGGCTGGTCAGAGTTGATGGGAAGATGGATGGAGCCAAATACAGGGCAATCTTGGAAGAAAACCTGTCTGCAAAAGACTTGAGACTGGGGCAGAGGTTCACCTTCCAGCAGGACAACGACCCTAAACATAAAGCCAGGGCAACAATGGAATGGTTTAAAACAAAACATATCCATGTGTTAGAATGGCCCAGTCAAAGTCCAGATCTAAATCCAATCGAGAACCTGTGGCAAGATCTGAAAACTGCTGTTCACAAACGCTGTCCATCTAATCTGACTGAGCTGGAGCTGTTTTGCAAAGAAGAGTGGGCAAGGATTTCAGTCTGTAGATGTGCAAAGCTGGTAGAGACATACCCTAAAAGACTGGCAGGTGTAATTGCAGCAAAAGGTGGTTCAACAAAGTATTGACTCAGGGGGTTGAATAATTACGCACACCCCACTTTGCAGTTATTTATTTGTAAAAGATGTTTGGAATCATGTATGATTTTTGTTCCACTTCTCACGTGTACACCACTTTGTGTTGGTCTTTCACGTGGAATTCCAATAAAATTGATTCATGTTTGTGGCTGTAATGTGACAAAATGTGGAAAAGTTCAAGGGGGTCGAATACTTTTGCAAACCACTGTAAGTTCTTGGCTTCTAAGTTAATGAATACCTATATTTGTAGACCTACACTCAACAAAAATATAAACGCAACACCTTTGTTACTGCTCCCATTCCCCATGGGATGGACGTAGAGACCTAAAATTCATTCCAGATACACAATATAACCATCCCTCCCAAACAGTGGTCACAAATCAGTCCAAATGTGTGGTAGTGGGCACATCTGCTATATTGAGATAATCCATCCCACCTCACAGGTGTGCCACATCAGGATGCTGATCTGACATCATGAGTAGTGCACAGGTGTACCTCAGACTGCCCACAACAAAAGGCCACCCTGGAATGTGCAGTTTTTTGCGCTATTGGGGGTCTGGGGACCCAGAACCGGTCAGTATCTGGTGTGACCACCATTTGCCTCATGCAGTGCAACACATCGTCGCATGGAGTCTATCAGATTGTCAATTGTGGCCTGTGGAATGTTGGTCCACTCCACTTCAATGGCTGTGCGAGGTTGTTGGATATTCGTGGGAACTGGTACACGCTGTCGTATACGCCGGTCAAGCACATCCCGAACATGCTCAATGGGTGACATGTCCGGTGAGCATGCTGGCCATGCAAGAACTGGGACATTCTCAGCTGCCATCTGCCCTGAACAATGTGAACCATGATTCATCCGTGAAGCGCACACCTCTCCAACGTGCCAGACGCCATCGAATGTGAGCATTTGCCCACACAAGTCTGTTACGGCGACGAGCTGGAGTCAGGTCAAGACCCCGATGAGGACGACGGGCATGCAGTTGAGCGTCCCTGAGACGGTTTCTGACAGTTTGTGCAGAAATTGTTTTGTTGTGCAAACCAATTGTTCCAGCAGCTGTCTGGGTGGCTGGTCTCAGACGATCTTGGAGGTGAACCTGCTGGATGTGGAGGTCCTGGGCTGGTGTGGTTACACGAGGTCTGCGGTTGTGAGGCCGGTTGGATGTGCTGCCATATTCTCTGAAACGCCTGTGGAGACGGCTTATGGTTGAGAAATGAACATTCAATGCACGGGCGACAGATCTGGTTGACATTCCTGCTGTCAGCATGCCAATTGCACGCTCCCTCATTGCTTGTGGCATCTGTGGCATTTTGCTGTGAGACAAAACTGCACATTCCAGGGTGGCCTTTTGTTGTGGGCAGTCTGAGGTACACCTGTGCACTACTCATGATGTCAGATCAGCATCCTGATGTGGCACACCTGTGAGGTGGGATGGATTATCTCAATATAGCAGATGTGCCCACTACCACACATTTGGACTGATTTGTGACCACTGTTTGGGAGGGATGGTTATATTGTGTATCTGGAATGAATTTTAGGTCTCTACGTCCATCCCATGGGGAATGGGAGCAGTAACAAAGGTGTTGCGTTTATATTTTTGTTGAGTGTATTTATTGAGGTGATTCATGTATTTATTTAATCTCTTCTGGCAGATTTGGTCCTCCAGTGTTTGAGTAAAAAGTTATTGAATGAAATGATTTAAAATACTGTTTAAATGTTAATTAGCTGTTTTTGAATTTCAGGCTGATGGTATTAATTGGGATGGCAGTGGACAAGGTATCTGTGCCAGAGCTCTGTACGACTACCAGGCCGGTACGTACGCGCGCGCGCACACACACACACACACACACACACACACACACACACACACACACACACACACACACACACACACACACACACACACACACACACACACACTCATGTTTTTGGTAGTTGTGGGGTCTGCCGTCTTCTCTGTGACTACTGAGGACCATCGTGTCTTGTGGTCTAACATGTCTGAATGAAATTGGAAAGAGTCCAGAGTGTTGTTCACCATACTGATATCATGAAAATAAGACTTCTGTGATATCACAACAACATTATTGTAATTGAGTTTGCACTGGGGCCTCTAGTGGCCTGTGAAGGTACAGCAGATCATTCACAGTAAATGACATGTTTTTATTTATCCATTTATTTGGTTTGATTATCAAATAATTATCAGTTATTGAATATTAATGATTAAATGCTTAACTAGTTGAGTTTCCACATTTTTTTATAAATTTACCTGCAAATATTTGACCAAAATGTATTCTGTATTCTTCAATTGAGGAAAAGTGTTTAAATGAACCATTGACTGTCACAGGGGAAAAGCTGTTAAAGAAGGATGAATCTCAATAAATGAATCAAGAAGATCAAATCTGTAAATCAAATCTGTAAAAACAGGATAGCTCAGTAGGTAAAGTGGTCGCCCCATGATCGGAAGGTCGGCGGTTCGAATCCACTTAACGGCTACCCTGAGGTACCCCTGAGCAAGGTACCGTCCCTACACACTGCTCCCCGGGCGCCTGCTTAGTGGGCTGCCCACTGCTTCACTGAGTGAATGGGTCAAATGCAGAGAAAAACAAGTAATTTCCCCATGGGGATCAATAAAGTATCCATTATTATTATTATTATTATTATTATTATTATTATAATAATGCTTTTTATTGGCTGTAAAATAAGCTTGCAGTGGTCTTACATTTGGAAAGAGCTGTTGTACCTCAACAGTGCAGTAAGCCATCCAGTTTGGTTATTATTTATCACATTTACCTGATGAAACACTGAAATGTTGTTGTTTTACATACAGATCTAAAGTCGAGTATACAGAACAGTTTCTTTCATTTCTTTTTTTTAAATGCTTGTAATTTTAAACTTGAAACTCTTGAAAGGTGTTTCTAGATAAACCTTTAGTTTAACTGAGTTTTCTCTCTTCCTCACAGCGGATGACACTGAGATCACCTTTGACCCCGATGACATTATTACTCAGATAGAAATGCTGGATGAGGGTTGGTGGAGAGGTGTTGGACCTGATGGGGAATACGGCATGTTCCCGGCTAACTATGTGGAGCTTATCTAGTTGTCATTGGCTCATTGTCCTGTTAATTTTAATAAAGCTGTGGGTGTTTCAGATGGATATTTTACTCACATTAACTTGTTCAGTATCACTGAATTAATAAACCTTTGTAAAAACCAGTAAACAATAAATACAGTCATTTTCAAGTGCAGTTTGGATATTGCTCTTATTTTTCTTTTGTCCTATTTGGCCAGTCTTACTACCGTAATTAATAAGAAGTATAAATTAGGTTCATATAGAGCCTTTTAATAAACTCAAGGTTGCTTTACGCACAAAACTCAAATGCCTCAGTGAACAGGTGGCATTTCAGCCGAGACTGGGACTATGGACCTCAGAGGGGGCCTGCAGAGCATCTCAAGGAGGACACACAGCATGTGGTGATGCTCCTGTGTTCTTCAGGCAGTCACTGACTTTCTTACAAAACAGTTCTTATATTTAAAAAAAAAAAAAAAAGTTAATTTGTCCAGATAGTTTGGAGTCTCTGAAAATGTGGGGAAAAACTGCTCTCCAGTCAGCAGAGTTTCAAATATAAAAACTGTCTTTGTCAGAAAAGTTCTTCAGTTCCCTGGTTTTTTTAATTATTTTATTTCCGTACCTCTTTTAAATATCTATGTCAATGTTAATTAAGTTTATTATATTATTTTATATTTATTACAATATTCATGTATTGTTTTTTTAATGTCCGTCCTTAGTTTTAATGTTGTCATGTTTCATAATATCTGTCTTGTGTTTTATTACCTGATTTGAGCAGACTGTACTGTAGGAAGGAGTATCAGGGCCACATTAAGAAAAGAAAAGTCAAGTGTTTTGAGAATAAAGTTGAAATGTGGAGATGATCATTGTTGTTTCAAGACAAACTGCCATGTTTGCCATCTCTCCACGACCAGCTGTTTCCTTGTTACTTTATTTGTGCTGAATAAAGTTTGTTTGTTTGTTTGTTTGTTTTTTAAAGCAGCACGCTGCTGCTCTGACGTCATTTCCGTGCGCCCGGCCTCCCTGACAGTGAAGAAGGAGAAATGGCTGCAAGGTTACTGCTCCGCTCCGCCGTTAGAGCCGCGGCAGCCTGCCGCTCCGCCCGGACCCCCGCTCTGAGCCGCGGCATGGCGGCAGGAGGTGAGCCACGAGCCGGCACAGAACACCCGGAACCAACCGGAACAGGCGGCTTAGAGAGGGTCTAATCCGCGGGGAGGTCGGAGGACGCCGAGCGCTTCCTGTCCTGGTGACGGCTCCTCTCGGATCAGACTTCATGTTAATATCCTGCGATTTATTAAAAACCGTGTGTTGGCTGATTGTTTGACTTGTAGATTTAAAAAGTCTTAATATATCAGAATTTAGTAATGACGACGGTCAATACGGTGAGATTTAAAACCTAAAATATATTTTATATCTGAAACAATTAACGTGTCATATTTTAACCTTCTCCATGAAGGTCCTTGAACGTCTCGTCGGTATGAAGATTAAACACATGAGAGAGTAACGGAAGTTGTCATTGGTCTGGTTTGCCGATCGAAGTGATCAGTAAGATTGTAATGGTATCGATAAACATAGCATTTTAACTTGCAGAGTTTCCCAGAAACCTGAATAATTTGTATGTAGTCTGGAACAGCTAAAGGCAGTGATCAATGCATTTTTAAGTTGCTGTGTGTGACCATGACTGACGATGATCAATGAAGTGAATCAGAGTGACGTGAATGAAAACATCAGATCAAACATTTCAGTTTTACACTGAGATGTTTTCATGTCTGTGAGAGAAACCCGTGCTGCTTTAGGTTTCACAAACTCAGCAACTCACTGAGGTCATAAGAACCTGTAATAACGTGTACTGTAGTCATGTGACCCACAGGGAGTCCACACATTAGCCAGTTCTGATGAACAGTGTTTGCTTTGAAGCTCTTAATCACACTGTGCTGTTCACAGGGATTCCCACTGATGAGGAGCAGGCCACCGGGCTGGAAAAGGTCATCATGAAGGCCATGAAACAGGGCGAGGTAAGACCGACGCACAGGAATTCTGACATCATGTGCTCCAGAAACATGAAAAACATAGTGTTTTTAAAAAAAAAACAGCAGTAGAAAAAGAAGAGCGTGATGTGGATTCATCTTAACACTATTTCACACAGACCAGAAATTAAATCAAGATTAAAATCATTAAACATCAAATCTGAGGAGAAACGAGAAGACTCAAGCTGTCGGTGTGTCGACATATTTCAGCAAAACTATAAAACATTTTTATTTTGAGTAGTTACTGATTTTGTTACTCATAATATTTATTTTTAGTATTTTTGGGCTTGTTTAAGTTTGTATTAATATTTGTTAATGTATTCTCGATTATTTGTTTATTTTCATAAAGCAGTTATTTGATTAACATTAGTTTTCTATGTTTTGCCTTTTTATTAATGATTAATAATTATTTTGTGGTATATTCGCTGCTCGGCTCATTTTCAAATATTAATATAAATTATTCTGTCTGCAGCTCAGCCTCAGCTGATCTGAGGTCAGCCTCTGAGTCGTGTGAATCGTTCTTGATGAACAATGAATTTTGAAATGAAACTGATGTTGAATACTGTCACGCCCCGACTCACCTGACTCCTCCCCCTCCTGTAGGACCCCTTCAACATGATGAAGCCAAAGCACTATGCAGGCTCCAAGGCTGACCCCCACCTGGTTCCCTCCATCACGAACAAAAGGATTGTGGGATGCGTGTGTGAGTTGTTGTTTCCTGTTTGTAAGCGTGTGTGAGTGTCGGCCACGGCTTTCTCAGGCGAGGGTTAAACTTTGCCCCAGGCTCAAAGATGGGCGGGGCATAATCCTCACTGGGGAAACCTGAGCGTGCGTGTGACGTACAGGTGGCACCGCTCTCACCCAGTTTCCTGTGTGCAGGTGAGGAGGACAACACGGCCGTGGTCTGGTTCTGGCTCCACGAGGGTGAGGCCCAGCGCTGTCCATCTTGCGGCTCCCACTACAAACTGGTTCCCCACGAACTCCCCCATTGACTCACCACGACCTCCTCCTGCGGAGCAAGCGGCACTGTCCGCTTCTCGCTGTCTCCTACTTGACATACCTGCTGACCTCATCAGTCATTGCTTACACGTTACATGTACTCGGGATCAAACACGTTCGGGGAACAAAGAGTTTCTTCAGACATTTCCATTCAGTCAGTTTACACACACAATTGTACTGCACACGTTACACTCCTCCCACCTCCCAGGAGCAGCAATAAACGTAACTTCCTGTTTGTGTGCGTCTCTGAGTCTTCTTCCTGTTTTTCATAGTTAACCATGATTAATGTGTTTTACATCGAACTTCTAGACTTGTTCTTGTAGTTTGAGTGAACTGTTCCTTTAACAATAAAGATCTGTTTATCCTGAATCAGCTGACTCAGTCTTTTTATTACCATATTTATTTATTTATTTATTTTGCGCCTGTCCCGTTTGGCTCTTTTGCCATCAGAATTGTTGTCTAAAGGCAAAGAAAGATGCCCAACGGATTTACTTTACCAAATTGACCATCCCAGCCTTGCCATAATGGTCCATTTGATTCACCTTTTATTGTTTATTTTATTTTCACTTGCTGAATACGGGACAGACTTGAATGGAAGAAAGAAGGGGAGAAAGAAAGAGGGAAAGAGAAACAGCTGAGAAGAGGGACGGGGGAGAAGGGCAAAAGACAAAAACCAACAGAACGGGCAGAGAAAAAAAAATGCATATATCAATCACCTGGATCACCTGCTGAGAAAGAAAAAAGAAAGCAAGCAGAAGAGAACAAGAGTAATAGAATAAACAACATCATAATGATATATGGGAATATGACAGTAAATACTAAATATTAAACATTATTTTGCAGCACATAAGATCAACAGAACACAGTGTGCTTTGAGGTAGGAGCCAAAAAGGGTGTAGTTTGTGGGTGTGATCACCCGTGTGTACACCTGTGAGCATGGACGCGCTTGTTTTTAAAAGGTTCCTTCATGTAATGATCTGCTAGAGGGTGTGGGGGGGCCACAGCCCCGTCCTCCAGGGCATGAAGCAGGTATGGAGGAGATCAAAACTCCAGACATCCAGAGGCCCCCAGAACACAAGAGACCAAGGAAGACCAACAGAGGGGCAGCCGCGCCACTGTCCCAGAAAGAGCTGAGGAGAGTCCCAGATGAGGGCTCACTCAGCAGCCGCGGAGCAGAAGCCAGGGGGAGTTGCAGTGACGCGCCCGTGAGCTCCGCCGGCAGCCAGCCGTGCCTGAGTGGCCGAGCCCCAGGCCGAGAGGCCGGGGGCACCCCACCTCCGAAGTGGCCCGAGCGAGCCCCAGGCTCCAGGCCCTGATAAGCGGCCGTCAAGGAGTGAGCCGGTGTGTACCCGGAGGCCCATCCCAGGACACAAAGAACCACCAACGCACCGATGTCTGAGGGAGTCCGCCACTGGCAGGGGAAGTGGTGGTAGGGGGAGATAGGCCTCCAAACCTTGGAGGGCCTGAGGTGTCCCCAGAGAGGTGGCGTCTGACACCCAACCTGACATATAGACACAGACATACAGGCACACACAGATACAAACATCCATTCCCACCCTCATGCTCTCATATGCACTTATGCACACTCAACCAACGTGGAGACAGACATAAAGAGACGCTGTACACACGATCACACTCCCCAAGCGTACTCTACAAACCGGGTCTAGGTACCCTTGCCCCTGGAGGGGGGAACTGCACCCAGACCCAGGTGGTGTTACCCTTTTCCCTGCGCTGGGGAGAGGCAGACCGCCCCGACTCCGCAGCAGCAGGGAGGCCCCACACCCCAGACCGCAGTCGGACGGCCAACTCCTCCTCCTAGCCCCCCCGCTCCAGCAGGCCGCAGAGAACGGGGGTGAGAGAAGACTCCAAACCTCCCTCCACCCGCTCATTGTAGTGTTGATGCATGTGTGTTCTAAGGTGCATTTAAAACCCAGGAGGGCATGGAGCTACCTGCCAGAGAGCAGCAGGTAAGCGCATAGTCCCTCCTGCTAGCCCTCAATGTCTACGTGTTACCATATTTATGATGTCACGGATACAGTAGCAGCAGCTGTTTGTAATCGACATGCTGTCATAATAATGACCAGAACGGCAGCGTGTGGCAGTGATGACGCTGAGATGACGGGACTGCAGTGTACGTCCGGTACGTCCCACTGAGCCTGAAAAACAAGGTCACACTATATAATGCAGCACATGACTGAAGGCCTAATTCCTCTGATTAAATAAGAAACTTATTTTATATTAAGTAACTGTGTAATCATATTTACCTACAAATACTTAATACTAGAATAAGGAGGTGAGCAGTCAGGTTACACAGGAAATTCATCATTACACTAAGTATATTTAAGCAGTGCATAGTTTCAGCATGTTTACAGAAACACAGCTTTTAGATATTACTTCATAAGTAAGCTGTGTTTTTCAGGGTGTGGGCCATATCAGTGGATTAACCTGGCCCAACTTCCAGGTGCTTTACTTTGCTGTACATGCCTTTTGAAAGGTAACAGTGATGGTGATTGTGGAAGATTCAGTCAGACTTGCCTCCATCATTATAACCTCACATACGCCCTGCACTTACATAATTATTTCTTTTCTTCCTGTAAAAATGTGGCCATGTTATTCCTGCGAGTCTATCTTTAATGATGTGACATCATCACACTGTAATTTCAAAACACACTGAAATTCTGTGTGTCCCCCCCACCCATGTGCTTCATACAACAATAATTAAAAGATTAAAACACGGAAATATTAAAAACTGAAGCTCCACCTGTGTGGATGATGTCACTGATGGTGGATGTTCAGAGCTACTGATGCAAACATGTCTGGCGGTGGTGGAGGTGTAGTCTGGATCAGCAGTCTTGAGGGGCAATTCCAGGGAGGCTGGCATGCCAGCTGCAGCTTCTTCACGCCTTTCCTGTGCTGTGTGATATGGAGACAGTTGGAAAGCTGTACTGATCAACAGTTAAAGCGGTTAACAAGCACACTTGTTGCGAGTGGTGACTGAGGTTCACACTGGTTCTCTAAAATGCAGCTGACTGACAGGTCAGAAAACTGATCAGTGATGTTCATGAGCTCTTCATCAGGCCTGCCTGAACACACTGATGACCTTTGACCTTTTAGTGTGAGGGGTTTAACGTTTAAACACAGACCTTATAGTACCACATTGCCCCATTAGAGCACTTCACTCTCAGACTGCAGCCTTACTTGTTGTTCCTAGAGTATTTAAAAGTAGAATGGAAGGCAGAGCCTTCAGTTTTCAGGCCCCTCTTCTGTGGAACCAGCTTCCAGTTTGGATTCAGGAGACAGACACTATCTCTACTTTTAAGATTAGACTTCAAACTTTCCTTTTTCATAAAGCATATAGTTAGGGCTGGACCAGGTGACCCTGAATCCTCCCTTAGTTATGCTACAATAGGTGTAGGCTGCTGGGTGATTCCCATAATGCACTGGGAGTGTTTGTTCTTCACTCACTGTTGTTTAGACACCTCTCTGCATTTAATCATTAGTTATTATTAATCTCTGGCTCCCTTCCAGAGCATGTCTTTGTCCTGTCTTCCTCCCCTCACTACCAACCAGTCGCAGCTGCACTTGGTTCTGCTGGAGGTTTATTCCTGTTAATAGGGACTTCCCACTGTCGCTGTTCAAGTGCTTGCTCATAGGGGGTCATATGATTGTTGGGTTTTCTGTGTATTATTGTACAGTCTTTACCTTACAGTATAAAGCACCTTGAGGTGACTGTTGTTGTGGTTTTGTGATATATAAATAAAAGTGAATTAAATATTTCTGTTTAGCCTGAATTCTTTTACATTTTTTCAGCAAATAAAAGGAACAGAGGCAGGAGGGAGAGAGGAGAAAACAACAGGTGTGTGTATGATTTATTTCATCCCATCACATATCACAGGTTAAACATGTAAAAATGAAGAGCATGATGCTGGACATGCAGTGAGCATCATAGAGAATTCATAACAGTCATCTTATTTCCATAGTGGAAACTCTGAAGAGCTCAGCTGGAGAAGAGGTGAAGAACATGGATGTATGAATATTTACAAAGTTCTTTGAATATTATCCTGTCTTATCAGTTTTCAGTGAACAGAAAAGCTTTTTGACATTTATTCTCTGATATTTGTGTAGCGCCTCTACTCAGGACCAGTACACTCTCACTTCAAATAGAGACCCTAGACATCTTTCTAGGTTCAGGAGGAGGTTTTGTTTTGGAGACTCACAAAAGGAGTTGGCTTGGAAGTGAATAACTGGGACCTTTATTGCCTCAGTACCATTTATACACATATACAACACAATAACCCAAATTGCACACTAATAGTGCATTTTTAAAGGTGAATACATGTAAAACAAAACAAAATAAAGACATTTAAATGGAAGATTTATACTGAACAGTATCAGAGCTCTTTGGAATGAATGAAACAGATTAAAGTGTTCCTGTTGTGAAGTTTGAATTGTCCAGTCTGAATTGTCCTTTAAAGTCGTTGAAAACCCAAACAGGTGTACTGTAGGGGAATTGTCAGTGTGCAAACCCTATTATCCGGGTAGGAAAAGTAGTGCATAGGGCTTATCTGTAATCCAGGGTTGCTTGAATCAGTTTCTCAGGCAAATCCCACAATCCGATCGCATGGCTGGCCACACCATTTCACGATCATCCAGGATCTCATTTGGGCTGTTCTCGCCGTCAGTGGTTCTCCAGAATTCTTCTAGTAGTTCAAAAAAACCAATCTACACAAACAGTGCAGAACAATCAATTTCTTTTCCCATTTTGTGTTCTTAACATGAGCTCATTAACTTCTTTTCCAAATGTATTAATCACAAATGGCATTCCCTTTAGCTTTACCAAGTTACAAGAGTTACAGTAACTTGTTTGTACCAGTATCAACAATTTTATCAAAATTATATCACAACAAAGAACATCAGCAGCTTAAACAGTAATGTAAACAGTCATAGCAATGAAAGTGACATTCATCCTTAAGGCTGACAAGCAAATGTAACTTAATTCAGTGCAAATACTATTAAACTTGAAATATGAATATGCTCATTCTAATATAAACAGAGCTATTGCTTCTACTTGAATACCTCCCCCCGATCGGAATATGGCTTCAGTGGGGTGGGGTGGCTAACAGCTATTAGCAGCTAGCATCGCATCTAGCATCGGCATCGTTTAGCTCAAAGCATTCAACACTTATAACACACTGTAAAGAACAACAGGAGAAGTGAAACAACACGCCAGATTCTCATAGCTCCCGATTGGTTTTTGTTCAAAGGTTTCTGAGCTGAATCGGCTAGTGAAATACATTATCTAACTTAACAGGTAGCTAACGAAAGCACGTGACTCACCGGGATTTTCAGACACAAATAACTTGACAGACGTTATTCCCTTTGTGGTCAGAGTTCGGGGCCTAATAAAAGAGTACCTTATTAGCATTTATACGTAAAACAATCTGGTCTCATTAACCGGGTTGCAGTATTGCATACCAAGATACTTTTTCCATGCGCTCCGACACGTACTTGACCGCCATCAGAGGGAAGATCTCACAGGAAGAGAGAGGTAATACTTCCTGCGCACTAGACGCAAGGTCGTCAGAAGACAAGACTGCATCACAGCGCCCCCTTGTGACAATAACAGGCTATAGCCTTAGATTACAAAAAGGGATTTTGCAGCCCTGTATTTCACATGGGTTACACCCTCCCCCTTTGACCCAGCATGAGCCCCTTCATGCGTCACGCTGTGGTCTACAGATGAACTCTCATAGTCACCTATTGTATAAAGTGCTTGGTTAAAGCTCTCTATGAGGCTCTGCGCAAAGGAAATTAAGGGATTTCCCAACTCAGGATAATGGAAGCGCCTTGGTGGTCGACGTGTCCTTTCTGACTTACGAACATGGTCATTTTTTTCTCCACTGTCAACAGTTTCCTTATGCTCCAGAGCTACCTCAGGGGTTTGTGGGTTCAGATCAATGGTTTCCGTAGCTATAGGAGCCTCTACATCAATGGACGGTACATCAATGCTGTCTTCGGCCACAGCTGATTTTTGATTAGTCATAGTTGGTAAAGTTACATCGTCTTCAGTAGGGTGTTGCTCAGCCACAACATCTGGCTCCTCTCCTTCAGCTACTTCAGGAGGTACCCCTACAGGCTCTGCAGGCAACAAAGGGGAGCTGCCTCTGCAAGGCTCATTCTGAGGCTGAGGGTTTACACAGTCTGCTGGCGTAGCTGGTATACAACTACCCTCCGGTACTGTTTTTCCGGTTTGCTGTCGTCTCTTCGGGATTTCAAACACCTGAACCAACTTTCCAGGAATGACAGAAGACTGCCTAGGATAGACAGGTGAGTCGTCTTCAGATTCTGATTGCTCCTCCAGTAACAGAGGCTGACTGCGCCTCGTTCTTGGCCTGCAACTCTTTGGCTTGACCTGGTCAACTTCCTCAGCTTCAGATAAGTCACCACAAGGGAGTAAGAGATCCCTGTGAAGAGTTCGAATAGGACCATCTCCATTCATAGGCTGTACAACATACACAGGTAGGTCTACCATCTTTTCCACCACTCTGTACATGGTTGACTCCCACTTATCTGCAAGTTTGTGTTTATTCCGAAGTCGCAGGTTCCGCACTAGCACTTGATCACCTTTCTCCAAAGTTGACTCCCTGACAGTTTTGTCAAAACGGCGTTTATTCCGTTCAGCAACCTTCTGAGAGTTTTTGGCAGCGATCTGATAGCTCTCTTGAAGGCGAGCCTTCAGAGCTCTCACATACTGAGAGTGAGATGTAGGAGAGCCATCTTTAACTGGCAGGCAGAATGCAATATCCACGGGAAGCCTCGGCTGGCGACCAAACATTAACTCGTATGGGCTAAACCCAGTGGTCTCGTTCTTGGTGCAATTATAGGCGTGAGTTAGTGGTTTCACATAATCGCGCCAATGAGTTTTCTCTTTGTCTTGTAGAGTTCCTAACATGCCAAGAAGAGTTCGGTTGAACCGTTCAACTGGGTTTCCCCGTGGATGATAAGGACTGGTGCGCACCTTCGTGATACCAGCTAGGGCACAGAGCTCTTTAATGAGTTGTGACTCAAAATCCCTGCCCTGATCACTAAGCAGGCGCTCAGGAAAACCATAATGCACCAGAAACTGCTCCCAAAGACACTTCGCAACTGTTGTAGCCTTTTGGTCTTTTGTTGGCATAGCAACAGCGTATTTGGTGAAATGATCAGTTATGACCAGAATGTCTTTGGTGTTGTGACTGTCAGGCTCCAAGGATAAATAGTCCATGCATACCAGTTCCATGGGACGGGTTGTTTGGATACTCACAAGAGGTGCTGCTCTTTCAGGAAGAGTCTTTCTTCTAACACAACGTCCGCAAGACTTAATCTTTCTCTCTACATCAGTTGCCATTTTAGGCCAATAAAATCTTGACCTAACCAAGTCGAGGGTTCTTTCCAAACCCATATGCCCCATGTCGTCATGAAGGCAAGTGAGAATGGTGGACCTTAAAGACTCAGGGACGACAAGCTGAAAGGTGACATTTTCACCTGATTTGCGGGTTCTGTAGAGGAGACCATTTTTCAGTTCCAAACGTTTCCACTCTTTGAGCATTAGTTTAAGCTCTAAGGATGCAGAGTTAGGATTGGAATTTGCTTCACCTCCATTTTCTAACATGTTGACCACATACCCAATAATTGGGTCAGACCTCTGATGCTGTTGGAGTTCTACCTCACTATAGGTAGGTATGACAGAACAACCTAATGTTCCATCATCTGCGTAGACGTCTGGCACCGCATCGGTATGTAGAGCAAGGGACTCTACCAAAGTGATAGAAGGTAGGCTATTGTCAGATTCACCTAAGAGATGACGGTGGCACAAGACACTGAATGTGTCAGCTGTCACATCTTGTCTGTTGGGAGATGAAGAGAGATGATGGGAAGCGAATTGTTTCATTCGCTCTTTTTCTTCAAGAGAAGCATAGTCATCATCCACAGTATCATGTGGCCGCCTAGAGAGGCCATCTGCATCTTGATTGCTCTTACCAGCACGATACTTAATATTAAAGTCGAAGGTGGAGAGAGCGGCCAACCAGCGATAGCTGGCAGCATCAAGCTTGGCTGACTTCAAAACATAGGTCAATGGGTTGTTGTCCGTTAAAACCGTGAATGTGTTCCCGTAGAGATAATCTTGGAACTTCTCTACAATGGACCACTTTAATGCAAGAAATTCCAGTTTATGAGCTGGATACCGCTTTTCACTGGGTGAAAGTCCTCTACTTGCGTAGGCAATAACCCTCACTTCACCACCCTGTTCTTGATACAAGGCTGCCCCTAACCCAGAGGTGCTCGCATCAGTATGGAGGACGTATGGTAATTTTGGGTTAGCATATCCAAGCACTGGAGCTGATGTCAGTTTCTCTATGATTACCTCAAAAGCTTCCTGACAAGCAGGTGTCCAACGGCTGGAAAGAGGCTCTTTAGGGTTCAAGTATCCGCTAGGACCGGGTGTCACCTTTCTGCCCTTCCTGTATGGTGGGTAGCCTTTGGTAAGATCATTCAGGGGTTTGACAATTTTTGAATAGTCCTTCACAAACCGTCGATAGTACCCTGCAAAGCCTAGGAAAGACTTGAGGTCACTGAGCGTCTGGGGTCTTGGCCAGGTTTTGAGAGCTCTGACCTTCTCAGGATCGGTCTCTACACCTTTGGTAGACACGATGTGTCCTAGGTATCGCACAGAACTTTGGAAGAAGGAGCATTTTTTGGGAGAAAGTTTCAACCCATATTCTCTCAGTTGCTGAAGGACACGTAGAAGCCTGGTTTCATGTTCCTCCAAAGTGCTGGAGAACACGATGATGTCATCTATGAACACCAGAACTTCTTTCAGATTGAGGCTGCCCATACACCGTTCCATTAAGCGCTGGAAGGTGCTGGGAGCGTTGGTGATCCCCTGGGGCATACGGTTAAACTCGTAAAATCCCAAGGGGCACACAAAAGCTGTCTTGGGCTTATCACATTCCTCCATCTCAATCTGGTAATAACCAGACTTGAGATCCATTACTGAAAACCATTTGGATCCAGCAAGGGCTGAGAAAGCCTCTTCAAGGTTTGGAAGTGCGTACGCATCTCGTATTGTTAACGCATTGAGCTTACGATAATCAATACAAAGACGGACCTCTCCATTCTTCTTTTTAACCACCACAATCGGTGAAGCATAAGGGGACTCTGATTCACGGATTACTCCTGCATCAAGGAGTGCTTGCAAGTGCTTCCTCACAGCTTCATAATCATTTGGGTGGATTGGCCTGGACTTTTGCTTAAAGGGTGCTTCGTCCTTTAAGTTTATGTGATGTGTGACTTTAGATACATGTCCAAGATCCAAATCATGCTGGGCAAAAACATCAGCATAGGCACTTAGACGCTGGGTAACCCTCTCTTTCCACTCCTGCGGGAGGGGAGAATTGCCAAAGTCAAATGTCAAATCTGGGTGAGCAGGTTCATCAACTGGCTGTGCAGTAACATTACAACATTTCACAGTGTCATCATTTTTGGTTGAAATGGGTGATTCGTCATATATCTTTGCAGGACTATGGAGCTCTGCAATGACACATCTAGAAGGCAGTGTTACGTCATGCTCAGTTTCATTTCTCACCCATATAGGTAACCTATGAGGATGCTTCTTGGGCAAAGTGACAAGACAGCACTCCACAAAAATTCCCCCTGGTAAGGTGGATGTCGTTGGCTGTTCAACAATGGCACATTCACCAGCACTGCTGGATCTGACACAGCCTTCAAGGAGGACCCTCCCTTGAGCTGGTACTACGTGTTGCACCTTGCCCTTAAGAGTTACAAAGCCATCGTTTCCGGCTAGGTTTATCTCTCTCCTGACCTTGAGTGTACGGAGGATCTGCCTGTAGCCATAGACCGACGACAAATCATTGGGATCTTTACCTTGACAATATTCGTCGTACAGAACATCAAGTGCATTTGTCCCAATCAGCACAGGCAAGTCACAGAGCGTAAGTCAGGTACTACTAAAGCAAGGCTAGAAACCTCAGGCTCAGTTTCAATAAAGCTTTTTGGAAACTTAAGGCTGATGGGTATGTATCCCAAGTAAGGAACATTTTGGCCACTAGCAGCCTCAACATCCAGGCCACTGATAGGCTGAATGGGATGTTCTGAAAGATTGGTGTTGTAAAATGAAGCGGACACTGTGGTCACTTGAGACCCAGTGTCAAGGAGACAACTGCAATTGACTCCCGACACGGTAACATTTGCTGTACATTTCTGTCCTACAAGTCCCTTGGGTAACCTAATCTGGGGTCGTGCTGCACGAGAGAGAGAAGATACTTTGCTCTGAGGTTCCGGTTTGGGACGTTCATGATTACTTTCAGTTCCTGGTAGTCCCTCCCCAGAAACTGATTTTAGTTTAAAGCTGACATATTCTGTTCCTCCCAGACTTGTAGTTTTTGGTTGAACTCCTTACGTTTCATTTCAACTAGTTCAGGGTTTGGTTCATTGCTGCAAGAGGGAGCAATATGACCATCCTCGCCGCACCTGAAGCAGTACCATGGGCGTGGCTTCTTAGTGGGCTTAGTCTCACTTGGGTCAGATTTCTCTTTAGGAAGAATCTTGAACTTAGGTTTGGTTTTCTTATTTGGCTTGTCAGAGTTATGGCTTGAACTGTCAATAGCTGATGCTTTCAGTGAAGCCACTTGGGCTTGTAGCTTTGCAAGTTTCCTTTCTAACTTATGTGCATCAAAAGGCACTAGCCTATCATTAACAGCTGATACGTCTGTATCATCAGTGACATACTCTCCTACTTCAAGGGAGTTCAAATGTGCCTTAGGTTTAGAAATGCCTAAGTGCTGTTTCATTCGGCTGGACTTTGCCGCTTGCCGGTCCTCCTCAGTACGTAGCATGAGGAGCAACTCTGGAAATGAAGGTGGCTTGTCCTTCTTCTGCTCAAGCTGCAAGGTTGTGATCAAGCTGTTGTTCCAGCAACCTCTACAAAACTGTTTAAGCAGTTGGCGATCTGAATCATTTGTAGTGATGCCACCTCTTTTAATGACTTTACTCAGGGTTATCTGCAACCGCTGTAAATAGGCAGAAGGCTTTTCACCTGAGTTCTGGTTTGTGCTCAGGAATTTGGCAAAAAGCTCATCCCCATCATCAACAGTACCATATGCTGAGTCAAGAAGGCTGAGATAGTCATGGGGAGAAGCGTTAGGACCAAGGTGCTTTACAATGTTAGCAGCTGGTGGAAGAAGGCTCTCAACTATTTTCCTTAACATATGTTTGTCAGATATGGTACAATCTATGAGGTGGAATTCAACATTGTTGCGCCACGTATCATAATCAGCTTCGAAAGTAGAGCAAGGGGTTTTCCCAGAGAAGGGCCTGAGCTTTGCATGACCTTGAGAAGGCATTTCATTGTTCTTAATGACATGCTCAACTACTACTCTCTGTACTTCAGGTGTAGTGAGCTGTTCAGGTGGTAAGTAGATAGTGGTTTTTCTGTGCGAGGGAGTCACTTCTACACTTGGAGAGGATGAGTGAGAGTCATGCTCAGGCAAGTGGGTTAAATCACTGCCCAGTTTAAGAGGACTTTGATGCTCTATGATGGCTGGTTCATCTTGGTCTGTGTCACTAGTGAGCTGCAGATTCTGATTAGGCACTGTTACATTTGGCCCAACTGCGGGATCACTCTCAGTGGACTTCTTCATTCTGGCCAGCTCATCTAGTAAAACCTTCTCAAAATCTGCACCACTCAGTTTAGCAAGCCCTTTCAGTTCAGTTAGGTAAGAATGGGTTAAACATGAACCCCTGTCTGCAGCATACAGCGCAGACAGAAGCTGGATATGATGGACAACACTTGGGTTACGGCTTTGTCTTTTGCAAGGCAAGCTATCCTTAAGGAACTGGACTGGTTCACCTGATTGGAACTCCACAATGGCTGTGTTTTTAAACTGTGCCTCTGTGCTAGTTACTTTGATTACTCTTCCAATAGAACCAAACTGCCCTAAGTAATCAATAACCTCATTGTCAACCTCATCGCCTGTTAACCCTCCTACTAGGACAGAGTTAGGTACTTTGACACCTTCACTTTGGATTACATCCATGTTGTCTTATTGCTCCAACCCAGAATGTCATGGACAATTGTAATGATTTGACCCAAAAGGCATGAAAGCACCAGTTGCTCAACTTCCAAAATAAAAGGAATTAAACCTCCTGGCTGGCTCGCCACGTTTTGTGTAGCGCCTCTACTCAGGACCAGTACACTCTCACTTCAAATAGAGACCCTAGACATCTTTCTAGGTTCAGGAGGAGGTTTTGTTTTGGAGACTCACAAAAGGAGTTGGCTTGGAAGTGAATAACTGGGACCTTTATTGCCTCAGTACCATTTATACACATATACAACACAATAACCCAAATTGCACACTAATAGTGCATTTTTAAAGGTGAATACATGTAAAACAAAACAAAATAAAGACATTTAAATGGAAGATTTATACTGAACAGTATCAGAGCTCTTTGGAATGAATGAAACAGATTAAAGTGTTCCTGTTGTGAAGTTTGAATTGTCCAGTCTGAATTGTCCTTTAAAGTCGTTGAAAACCCAAACAGGTGTACTGTAGGGGAATTGTCAGTGTGCAAACCCTATTATCCGGGTAGGAAAAGTAGTGCATAGGGCTTATCTGTAATCCAGGGTTGCTTGAATCAGTTTCTCAGGCAAATCCCACAATCCGATCGCATGGCTGGCCACACCATTTCACGATCATCCAGGATCTCATTTGGGCTGTTCTCGCCGTCAGTGGTTCTCCAGAATTCTTCTAGTAGTTCAAAAAAACCAATCTACACAAACAGTGCAGAACAATCAATTTCTTTTCCCATTTTGTGTTCTTAACATGAGCTCATTAACTTCTTTTCCAAATGTATTAATCACAAATGGCATTCCCTTTAGCTTTACCAAGTTACAAGAGTTACAGTAACTTGTTTGTACCAGTATCAACAATTTTATCAAAATTATATCACAACAAAGAACATCAGCAGCTTAAACAGTAATGTAAACAGTCATAGCAATGAAAGTGACATTCATCCTTAAGGCTGACAAGCAAATGTAACTTAATTCAGTGCAAATACTATTAAACTTGAAATATGAATATGCTCATTCTAATATAAACAGAGCTATTGCTTCTACTTGAATACCTCCCCCCGATCGGAATATGGCTTCAGTGGGGTGGGGTGGCTAACAGCTATTAGCAGCTAGCATCGCATCTAGCATCGGCATCGTTTAGCTCAAAGCATTCAACACTTATAACACACTGTAAAGAACAACAGGAGAAGTGAAACAACACGCCAGATTCTCATAGCTCCCGATTGGTTTTTGTTCAAAGGTTTCTGAGCTGAATCGGCTAGTGAAATACATTATCTAACTTAACAGGTAGCTAACGAAAGCACGTGACTCACCGGGATTTTCAGACACAAATAACTTGACAGACGTTATTCCCTTTGTGGTCAGAGTTCGGGGCCTAATAAAAGAGTACCTTATTAGCATTTATACGTAAAACAATCTGGTCTCATTAACCGGGTTGCAGTATTGCATACCAAGATACTTTTTCCATGCGCTCCGACACGTACTTGACCGCCATCAGAGGGAAGATCTCACAGGAAGAGAGAGGTAATACTTCCTGCGCACTAGACGCAAGGTCGTCAGAAGACAAGACTGCATCACAGCGCCCCCTTGTGACAATAACAGGCTATAGCCTTAGATTACAAAAAGGGATTTTGCAGCCCTGTATTTCACATGGGTTACATTTGGTTTTAGATGTGTCCTTGATCCATCACAGCTGATTTAAATGGATAAATTACCTTCTCAACGGCTGTGTCCCAATTCAGGGTCTGCACGCTTGAAGTACGCGCACTACGCGTACTACGTACTATAAGTACGAGAAGTGCGGAAGTGAGAGGCTTGTGAAATGGGACAGTATACGCTTCGTCGCGCTGTTCAGGTTGCCTAGCAACCATGATACTAACCGCGAGACACGTTACATACAGCTTTGTTTGACAGAAATGAAGGAGAAAAATGTTTTATTGGTCATTCATGACATCACTTTGATTAGTTGAGTATCTGAGGCTGAGACCACGGGACTGTAAACATGATTGTTGGGCTTCATTTCTGTGCTGAACAGTCATTTAAGATTAGTTAGTAAATAACAATTAGTTAACGTTGTTCATGAGACTAAAATCATCTCACTTTGATAATGTAAATATAATATGGCCAATATCATAGTATTGTCAGATTATTATGATATATATATATATATATATATATATATATATATATATATATATATATATATATATATATATATATATATATAAAAACACCCAGCACGCCCCTGCGGGCGGTTTATCCTTCAAGCTCGGGTCCTCTACCAGAGGCCTGGGAGCTTGAGGGTCCTGCGCAGTATCTTAGCTGTTCCCAGGACTGCGCTCTTCTGGACAGAGATCTCCGATGTTGTTCCTGGGATCTGCTGGAGCCACTCGCCTAGCTTGGGAGTCACCGCACCTAGTGCTCCGATTACCACGGGGACCACCGTTACCTTCACCCTCCACATCCTCTCGAGCTCTTCTCTGAGCCCTTGGTATTTCTCCAGCTTCTCGTGTTCCTTCTTCCTGATATTGCTGTCATTCGGAACCGCTACATCGATCACTACGGCCATCTTCTTCTGTTTGTCTACCACCACTATGTCCGGTTGGTTAGCCACCACCATTTTGTCCGTCTGTATCTGGAAGTCCCACAGGATCTTAGCTCGGTCATTCTCCACCACCCTTGGGGGCATCTCCCATTTTGACCTCGGGACTTCCAGGTTATACTCGGCACAGATGTTCCTGTACACTATGCCGGCCACTTGGTTATGGCGTTCCATGTATGCCTTGCCTGCTAGCATCTTGCACCCTGCTGTTATGTGCTGGATTGTCTCTGGGGCATCTTTACACAGCCTGCACCTGGGGTCTTGCCTGGTGTGATAGACCCCAGCCTCTATGGATCTTGTGCTCAGAGCTTGTTCTTGTGCTGCCATGATTAGTGCCTCTGTGCTGTCTTTCAGTCCAGCTTTGTCCAGCCACTGGTAGGATTTCTGGATATCAGCCACCTCCTCTATCTGCCGGTGGTACATACCGTGCAGGGGCCTGTCCTTCCATGATGGTTCCTCGTCTCTCTCCTCTTTCTTGGGTTTCTGCTGCCTGAGGTATTCACTGAGCACTCGGTCAGTTGGGGCCATCTTCCCAATGTATTCTTGGATGTTCGTTGTCTCATCCTGGACTGTGGTGCTGACACTCACCAGTCCCCGGCCCCCTTCCTTCCGCTTAGCGTACAGCCTCAGGGTGCTGGATTTGGGGTGAAACCCTCCATGCATGGTAAGGAGCTTTCTTGTCTTTATGTCAGTGGCTTCTATCTCCTCCTTTGGCCAGCCTATTACCCCAGCAGGGTACCTGATCACGGGCAGGGCGTACGTGTTGATGGCCCGGATCTTGTTCTTACCATTCAGCTGATTCCTCAGGACTTGCCTGACCCTCTGCAGGTACTTGGTGGTTGCAGCTTTTCTAGCGGCCTCTTCATGGTTCCCATTCGCCTGTGGGATCCCCAAGTACTTGTAACTGTCCTCTATGTCTGCAATGTTGCCTTCTGGTAGTTCAATCCCCTCAGTTCTGACTACCTTCCCTCTCTTTGTTACCATCCGACTACACTTCTCCAGTCCGAACGACATTCCAATGTCATTGCTGTATAGCCTGGTAGTGTGGATCAGTGAATCGATGTCTCGTTCACTCTTGGCATACAGCTTGATGTCATCCATGTACAGGAGGTGGCTGACAACTGCTCCGTTCTGTAGTCGGTATCCGTAGCCAGTCTTGTTAATGATCTCACTGAGGGGGTTCAGGCCTATGCAGAACAGCAGTGGGGACAGAGCATCTCCTTGGTAGATCCCGCACTTGATGGTGACTTGTGCTATGGGCTTGGAGTTGGCCTCTAGTGTTGTACGCCACATCCCCATTGAGTTCCTGATGAAGGCTCTTAGGGTCCCATTGATCTTGTACAATTCTAGGCATTCCAGTATCCAGCTGTGGGGCATTGAGTCATAGGCCTTCTTGTAATCAATCCAGGCAGTGCACAGGTTGGTCAGTCTGGTCTTGCAGTCTCGGCTGATTGTTCTGTCTACCAGTAGCTGGTGTTTTGCACCTCTGGTATTCTTGCCAATTCCTTTCTGTGTCCCGCTCATGTATTGACCCATGTGCCTGTTCATCTTAGCCGATATGATGCCTGACAGGAGCTTCCATGTAGTACTGAGGCAGGTTATTGGAGGGGACCGGTCCCTTCTTGGGGATCAGGACCGTCCAGCCTTCAGTTAGCCATTCCGGGTGTCTCTCGTTAACTAGCAGCTGGTTCATTTGTGCTGCCAGACGCTCGTGGAGTGCAGTCAGCTTCTTCAGCCAGTAGGCGTGAACCATGTCGGGCCCTGGTGCTGTCCAACTCTTCATACTGGAGACCCTTTCTTGGATATCTGCCACTGTGATGGTTACTGGACCCTGTTCAGGGAGGTCGCTGTGGTCTGCCCTCAGATCCACTAGCCACTGAGCATTGCCGTTATGGGTTGCATCCTTCTCCCATATGCTCTTCCAGTATTGCTCCGTCTCCAGCCTTGGTGGTGCTGTTCTCTTATTGTTCCCTTGCCACTGAGAGTACACCTTTGCTGGTTCTGTGGAGAACAGCTGGTTTATTCTCCTGCCTTCTATCTCTCTGGTGTACCTCCTCAAGCGGCTGGCCAAGGCTGTGAGTCTTTGCTTGGCAGTTTCCAAGGCCTCAGGTATGGACAGCTTGCTGTATTTCTTAGGCACCTTATTTGTCGCACCTTTCTGCAACTCCGTTAGTTGGCTAACCTCCCTCCGTGCTACTTTGATCTTGCCCTCTAGCCTCCTTCTCCATGGAGGGTACTGCCCCTTGTCGCTGTTCAACTTGTAGCCAAGCGGTAATCGTGGTTGTAGGTATTGCCCATAGTGCTGCATTAACATCATCTAGCAGACCTTCTGAGGGAACTTCACGTAATCTTGGTAACCGGCTACGCGGGATCCAGGTTTCAAGCTTGGCCATGATCCTATTTTTCAGGTCAGTTCCTCTCGCACTCAACGATCCAATCTCGGGTGGGGGTGATGATATCTCCCCCCTGACCTGGCGTCCTGACTCCTCCTTGCCGTAGCATTTGTGTTGTACCTCGTCAATCTCTAGCTGTGAGAGCAGTCCCTTCTTTCGAATGTTGGAACACTGAGCTACTAGTTGTTTCGCCGTCATTGTGGATGTTGGGTATCGAAGAATCCATAGGTCCCTCATCCTATTCATGTAGCCCCTTCCGCCGGGGTTACTTGCATAGTAGCATTCCAACAACGCCCTGTTTTCGTCTCTTGCCCACCGATGCCTTCTTGTTCCAGTAGCCCACTTTTCGTCAGGGTGCCCTGGTTCCTCAACACCTGACGCGGACCTTGTTGATCCGGGCGATGTCCGAGCCGGCATGCCTTCATATTTATCTGTCTCGCTCATGTCTGCGGTAGGCTTGCTTAGCATAGGGGGTCTAGCCTTAGGACCCTTACTGGATACAGACGCCCCAGGCAGGAATCGAACTTGCGATCCTCTGTTCCAAAGGCGTGTAGTTTAACCACTACGCTATCCAGCTGCTTACACGCATATATATATATATATATATATATGTATATATATATATATATATATATATATATATATATATACATACATACATACACTGGGTGAATGTGCAGTAGTAGCAGCAAGCAGGTGAATTCTGTACATTAATATGAATAGACATCTGACTATTTTACAGGATAGACAATATAAACATATTTAAAATTAAAGGAATTGAAATGTACATTGTGCCTTGGTTTAGAGTGTATATATATATATATATATATATATATATATACGGTTGATCTGATATCCTCGTGTTGGTGTTGTTCCCACCCACCAGCATTGTGGAGGACCCCACGCACTCCTCACACACACTCTTCAGGCAGCAGGGCAGTCGGGCCCTCACTGCCAGACTGCAAAACAGTGTCTTCTACCAAGCCGCCAGACTTGGTAGACAGAGGCAGAGCCAGACATTTGAAACACCCGGGGCTTAGCCCTAAAGGGTAGTATGCATGTGGGATTTTTATTTTTTTTGGGCGGGGGGGGGGGGGGTTAGAAATGACTGAGATCAATAGGCTCTGTTTTGAGTTTTGTTCAAAGAAGAATGACTTCATATAGGAAAGAAATATATCACATATGCAGGACACCTTAAACTAGGTTTTTAATTAAGCAGCAAGGCAGAACAAAGTTGGGCTGTATCAAGACACGAGGACTAAATCCCAATTCAACCAGACCCAGAACTGATCCGGAATTAAAACAGGACTACAACAGTTCAAATTCAGGACTACTTAGGACTTAACCAAGACAGAACCAGAATCAGAACTAGATGATAGTAGCACTAAAAATCATCATAGACCTGCACTACACTTATTGTTTAATTCTACCAAAGTCCACTATTTAGATTCAGAAAAGTTTATATAATTATTTAGCCTTGTTGTGCAAACAAGCCTGCAAAACTTAATAAATATAGAATTTGAAAAATAACAAACCTAAAAAGAAACACTCGGTACGAGATACATGAGTACCTATGATACGGTGATACTTTTGGTAAACAACCATTTGACTAACATGTGTGTCTCACCTGCTCTTGTTCCATCTCTACTAACCTATCAGAAGCTTCTTCAGCTCAGAATGGAATCATCCGGAGTTTTCTTATTAATTAACAATAAACTTAGTGTATATGTGATCCTAAATTTGATGAAAGTGATAAAAAAATAGACAGCTCTGTCTCTCTTTATTCTGACATTTAACTAATTCAAAAGATATTTCAATATTTATTTAACCAAAACAAAACAAGTTTACTCTAAATTGATGTTGTACAGTAAAAAAATGTTCTTGTGTTTTCCATAAAGTGTGTGTAAATATCTGGTTTAAACTGTGAATATACTGCTGTGTAAATGCTGTTAAAATGTTCTGTGTAGATTTCATGATGTAGATGACTGATTTATAATAAGTTAGTTACATAATTTCATGAATATATATAGTTTGTGTTGAAATGTCTTTATTTGAAATGTACATGTGTAAAGTGTAAGAGCTAGTGTCTCGTGAGAATACCCTTAACGAGAGTACACGAGACTCTTCATGGACTGCGAGGGAGCAGATGTCTCTCATGAAGCGATTTTAAGCTAAAAGTTTGCTAAAAGAAAAGGCAATACAAGGACTTAAGGACGTCTTTTCAGGACAAGCAGCCAACGAGGTATTTGTCATTTGAGAAATGTTTTTTATTTGTGTTTGGACTTAATATGTGTACTGTAAAGTTGCTAATTGGTTTGTACTGTTCGCTCGTGACCAGTTCTCACGGCGTATCGGCGTACTGGTGATGGTGAAGCTGAGGAGAGAAGGTCCAAGTAATAAACGCCCATTTCAAAGAACTGACCTGTGTCTGTGTTGTCATGAAGAGAGCTACATGCTGTGTATTGAACTTCCTCTTGTTTTGCATAGAAATATACTGAACAACATACAAAGCACAATATATAAAATACTACCAGAGTTTTTTCTTTGAAAGAAGCTCCTTATGTCCATTCTTGTATATCAGTGCATTACTGAAACCGATTTATTTAGCCGTGGAGGGAAACAACTGAAAATATGAAATAAACACACATGTAAGCTAAGACTCTCTAAAGAAACAGCATTGTTGTTGTTTGGCTTTTCATTTCGCCATTTGTTGATTCACTCGAAGAGCAAGTAACGTAATATGGGTCAAGTGATCAGTTTGACATCAATCTTTCGTGATACACCGTCATATTTACATTATTTCTACAGTACGAATGACTTGCTTTGGTAACTGGTCGAACTTCAGTTCTCCTCTGTCTGCCTGGCTGCGCTTCTCCAACAGCGCACTCGCAGGCAGCAGCTGCCCCACCCCATCTGAGCTCGGATCATACCAATATTAGGGGGGATTTACGCACAGTGTAAATTCCCACAGTGTGCTCTATGTGCTTTTTTCAGGTCGGGTTGTTGAACTGCATAAGCAGGGTCTCTCGCAGCACGCCATCGCTGCTGAGGTGATACACAGTAAGACAGTCATTTGGAATTTCTTAAATGATCCTGAGTGTTACTGAACAAAAAAGTCAAGTGGAAGACCAAAATAATTTCACCAGCACTGAGCTCCAGTTGGCTGTCAGTCAAGAAACTGGGTGATCCTCGACTCAAATTAAGGCTGTTACTGGTGCCAACTGCAGCCCCATAACCACCAGACAGCAAGCTAAGACCGAAGAGCTTGAAAAACAAAAATCGTCTTCAAGACCTCTTCTCCAAGAGAGGACCAAACATTGGACAATATAAGTGTGGAAGAAAGTTTTATTCTTTGATGAAAAATATTTAACAAGTAGATCCCACCTGAGACGTTTTCTATGTGCCACAGAGGAAGGGGAGCCATGATGATCTGGGGTGCTTTTACCTTCAGTGGAACAATGGAGCAGGGAGGTGCAGGGCCGTCAAATGGCCGCTGGCTATGTCCAAGTGTTGCAGAGAGCATCCCTCATGACTGAGGGTCTGAGGGATCCAGTCGTCATCTGTGTGGTGACGACTGGATTTTTCAACAGGACAACACTACAGTCTACAATGCCTGCAGGACAAGGGACTTCTGCCAGGTGAATAATATCACTCTTTTGGACCATCCTGCATGTTCTAAATCCAATTGAGAACTTTTGTGGATGGATAGCAAGGGAAGTTTACAAAAATGGACAACAGTTCCAGATAGTAGGTACCCCTCGTGCGACCGTCTTCACCACCTCATAAAAACTTTTGTATCAAGCATGCCGCAACAAATTTTTGAAGTGATCAACAATAATGGTGGAGCTACTCATTACTGAGTTGATGTTTGGAACGTTGAATTGTATTTTGGGGGGTTTACAGGTTTCTTTGGAGGTGTGGTCTTAAAAATTTGATCAGCTGTAAAACAGCCTGTTTCAATTTATTTCAATAAACTGTATGCTGAAAAAAATGTTTTGTCTCACTCCCATTTCTTCTTGTTGCATGTTGAAGTTCTACTTGAAACCTTGTTAAGATCCAACAGGTGTCCCTGCAGGTTTTAGATCTCACCCTGGGTCAACGCACCTGAATCACATGATTAGTTCTTTACCAGGTCTCTGGAGAACTTCAAGACATGTTAGCTGTGTCCCAATTCAGGGTCTGCACGCTTGAAGTACTGATTTCAAGTGCGGTTACGTCACCGCCACGCGACGACGGCTGTCCCAATTCGAAGTGTACTTCAAATGCATACTCCAAATGCGCCGTCGATTTCCCTCAAATTGAGTTTTGAAATTTACATTTATGTATGTGGAATTTCCCTAATAAGATGGTGCGGCCGAAGAGTGAACTGTGAAACGTACTGAATATGACGTCACTTATTTATGTGCGAAGGTTTAATAATTAAAGTCAGTCATATATCCACAAACACAACAAGCTGAAAGTCAGTGACATATGTATATGTGTGTGTATATATGGTTGATCTGATATCCTTGTGTTGGTGTTGTTTCCAGATCATCACACTAATTGTTGTTCCAGGATCAACATTGCAAGTGACCAATCAGAATGTTGTGACGTCATACTTTTGCAACTTTGGGAAAAACCGGCATAAACTGTTCTAAAGCTGCGTGAAACCGCCTCTGTCCACCGATCAACGGACCCTGACCCTAACCCTAACCGTAACCCTTTAATAAACAGTAAGCAGAATTGATATTGTCCTTGCAACATTGGAATTTCATAAATGCACGAATGGCTTGGCGCGCAAAAGAATAACGTCACAACAATGTGATTGGTCACTTGCAATGTTGATCCTGGAACAACATTTTCATGATGGTCTGGGAACAACACCAACACGAGGATATCAGATCATCCGTGTATATATATGGATGATCTGATATCCTCGTGTTGGTGTTGTTCCCAGACCATCATGAAAATGTTGTTCCAGGTTCAACATTGCAAGTGACCAATCACATTGTTGTGACGTTATTCTTTTGCGCGCCAAGCCATTCGTGCATTTATGAAATTCCAATGTTGCAAGGACAATATCAATTCTGCTTACTGTTTATTAAAGGGTTACGGTTAGGGTTAGGGTCAGGGTCCGTTGATCGGCGGACAGAGGCGGTTTCACGCAGCTTAAGTACAGTTTTTTGTTTTACGCCGGTTTTTCCCGAAGTCGCAAAAGTATGACGTCACAACATCTGATTGGTCACTTGCAATGTTGATCCTGGAACAACATTTAGTATGATGATCTGGGAACAACACCAACACGAGGATATCAGATCAACCGTTTGCGGATGCAGCGGGTGCAATAAGTGTCTGTGATGGAGGGAACAGTGGTTCCGTTCATCTTCTCAGCAGTTCTTACTATCCATTGTAGGGTATTGCAATCCGATACGTTTAAGCTTGATCAGCTGTTGTTAGAAGTTATTTAATATTAATTTCTAGTATCAACTGATGTTTGCTGGAGCCACAGCTGTAAAACTGCTGGTCATGATATCGGTTTGGATATGTGGTGAGAGGGAAACATGAAGATGAAACCCGGAGATGTCCTTACTGGATCATCAGAGTTGAACAGGTGATGGACAAACAGGTTTACCTTTGAGGTGACATGAATGAGTTGAAGGGAAGTTATGAACTGTTTCTGAGAAACAAATAACACCAGGATCCTTTTCTAAGTAGCTGACAGCTGGTAACTGTGCAGGGGCGGGTCTAGCAAAGTTTTCCCAGGGGGGCCAGGTAGGATATTAACAGGGAAAGGGGGGCACAAAGAAATACTTTTCTTTCTTATTCTCATTTAAAATGTCTAGCTTTTAATAAATAATCTGGATCTTACAACTAAAGTTTTCATCTGATGTAAAATGTATAGAAATCATACATATATACCAACAAGACTGTGTACATCACTGTCACAACAGCGTTTGTTTTCATTCACACGTCACATTATGAACTGATGCTGATGTCACATATTGTAACCTCCTGAATCTGGAGATCCACAGGTGGCGCTAGTGCACCTCAAAGCTGCCAATAAACAAAGAAGAAGAAGAACCTGTCCACAAATATGACGTCATCACCGATCGACCTAAGTAATCGCTGAAGAAGGAGAAATGGCTGCAAGGTTACTGCTCCGCTCCGCCGTCAGAGCCGCGGCGGCTTGCCGCTCCGTCCGGACCCCCGCTCTGAGCCGCAGCATGGCAGCAGGAGGTGAGCTCCAAGCCGGCACAGAACACCTGGAACTCGGCGGGAACAGGCGGCTTAGAGAGGGTTTAATCCGCGGGGAAGACTGAGAACGCCAATCGCTTCCTGTCCCGGTGACAGCGCCGCTTAGACAAGATTTCATTCAGAACAAATATAAATGATGGATCGGCTCATTTTAAAACGATTAAACGGTCCAATCAGTAGATTTTAATAAACCCATGTTCAGATCGGCACACTTTAAAGGACGGAACACCGGAAATAAGACAATTGGCTGTTAATAGCTTAGCAGCGTTAGCAGTTTGTTAGCTTCGGGAGGTCAGAGTTCAATTTAACAGTTAATTATTAGTCAGTTATTCAATTACACAAAACGCTCGGTTAATCGATTACATTACTGCTTTCGGATAGTAATGAATATTTTCTCTGGTTATAATTATCTAATCTGGTTGATTATTGATTGATCTTTTATTCGGAAAAAAATCTGCTCTGTGATGATTTTAATAAATGACCAAAAAACAAAGTAAACTTTCACCGAGATTCTGTCTAAATATGAAATGTAAAGAAGACATGAACAGGACGAGAAGAGCTCAGACTGGCTTAAATTAAATGTTTAAAGAAGTCCCCAAAGTTTGATTCTGTTCATCTGGACGTAGCGTTGTCAGTGGGAGAAACGCTTCGTCACTCGTCCAAGTGACTTCTTCAGTCTCAGCTGAGTGCAGGTTTCCCCAGTCTTATAAACAGTGCATTTGCATAATGACTGAAACGGTCATTATGCAAATGCACTTGGATGAGTGACTAAACGTTTCTCCCACTGAAAACGCTACGTCCAGATGAACAGAATCAAACTTTGGGAATTTACTTACCTGGATGATTGAGCATGCATCAAGATGTTTAAAGAAGTCACTGTGTTTCAGAGCATGAAGTCTGCAGACAGCCATGTGTTTTCCAACCTGTGTGTGTGCAGCAGCATGAGCTTACTGTAAACTCAGATCAAAATGAACAATAAAGTATGTTATTATTTTCTAAATAAAATAAAGCAGAAACATTTAAACTTTGAATTTTTCCTCATAAGTAAAGTATAATCTGAATTTTCTCCACCAGCCATTAATGGTTTTCTTGGCACGCTGTGAGGAACGTTTGATGCTTTCTTTCTCATTTTTGTCAGTATCTTGTGAAACGACGTAAATGTAAACATTTAAAAAAAAAAAAAAATCCTGTTTTTCTTTTAAACAAAGTATTGGTTTATGTGTATGAATGAAGATGAGGTGAAGATGAAAGCTGATTTTGTGTTCACAGGGATTCCCACTGATGAAGAGCAGGCCACAGGGCTGGAGAAAGTCATCATGAAGGCCATGAAGCATGGCGAGGTAAGATCGTTGAGTTCATTCAGCCCCGTTTGACCTGACGGGTCTCTGGGGTATCTCAGGCTACGTTCACACTGCAGGCATCAGATTCTGACAGAAATCTGCAGCTATCCTTTGAAGTACAGCTCCTCTCTTAAACAGCAATAAGGATAATTATTAGGCCATATGTAAATAACAAAACAACTGTATGACTTAAAGAAAATTTGGGAAACGTAAAGTCCGAAACAGGTCTTTATATTAACGGCCATCAGTCAAACAGTACTGTTGGGTCTGGGTCTATACAGAGCGCGTTGTACGTGACCTCTTCTTTTGCGCATGCGGGCCGCTTTGAGGGTTCACACTAGAGCGCGTTTGCTGTCACATTTTATTTGTAGTGTGAACGAGCAGACAAAAAATCGGATTTGATCAAAAAACCAGAATTGAGCATTAAGACCTGCAGTGTGAACGTAGCCTAAGCTGTCCTCCTCCTGCACATGAAGATGATGAAAGATAAACTTTGAGGTGAAACTGATGTTGAATACTGTCACGCCCTGACTCATCTGACTCCTCCCCCTCCTGTAGGACCCCTTCAACATGATGAAGCCAAAGCACTATGCAGGCTCCAAGGCCGACCCCCACCTGGTTCCCTCCATCACGAACAAGAGGATTGTGGGATGCGTGTGTGAGTTGTTGTTGTTTCCTGTGTGAAAGCGCGTATGTGAGCAGCGGCAGCTTTCTCAGACGAGGGTTAAACTCGCCTCCGGGCTTAAAGGGGGTGGGGCTTATTCTTCACTGGGAAACCTGAGCATGCATGTGAGCTGCAGGTTAGGGTTCTCACCCAGTTTCCTGTGTGCAGGTGAGGAGGACAACACAGCCGTGGTCTGGTTCTGGCTCCATGAGGGTGAGGCCCAGCGCTGCCCGTCCTGCGGCGCCCACTACAAGCTGGTTCCCCATGAGCTCCCCCACTGACCTGCCTCCTCTTCCTCCTGCAGAGGAAGCGGCGCTGTCTGCTTCCCACCTTCTTCTACTTGACATACCTGCTGACCTCATCAGTCGTTGCTTACACGTTACATGTACTCGGGATCAGACACGTTCGGGGAACAAAGAGTTTCTTCAGACATTTCCATTCAGTCAGTTTACACACACAATTGTACTGCACACGTTACACTCCTCCCACCTCCCAGGAGCAGCAATAAACTTTAACTTCCTGTCAACACGCTGTCTGTGTCATCTGTTCCACCTGAACGTGGAAGTGTAGCTGTGAAGTTCTCACCCAGCATCAGAATAGCAAACTGAGGATGAAAGAATGAAGTGTATCTGTATTCACTGTCAGCTCCTAGTTTATTTATACAATTGAAATATTAACAGACGTCTCTGGTTGTTTCTGTGTTATCACATTAATGAATGTGTCATATTACACACAGGTTAATTACAGTGTTAGTGTTTTATTTTTGGACCACAGCTCCTGAATATATCAAGAAATGAAGAAAATGAAAGTTATTGGTGCTAAATATGATGTACATAAAACTAGAATACATCAGACTGTTTACATCAAAATTTGAATTTAGTTTATTCCAGCTCAGCTGGGATTAGTAAATGAGTCTTTTAAATAAAGGGTTAACTTGAAAATGAAAAACTGAGTGAACATGAAGCAGTGAGAGCATAAACCTTCAGTGTTCAGCTCGCTCTATTATTATCTTATCGAAATGTAGTGTAGAAGATTTGTAGTGAAGTAGGAATCAGAAATGTTTGATCACACGGTGATGTGTAATGACAACATGGATGATGATTAGATCAATCTGCAGTGTATTTCTGAAAAAGACTTCTGAAAGATGTCGTGCATGCTGGGGACAACTTGCCAGAGAGGCAGATGTGAAATGTAAAAGAGAGGTCAGATACGACATCACCATAATCAGACATTCATAATCCCCTTATACCAGTATATAATTTCCTAAATGTTGACAAGGCATCCATCAAGAAACCGTTTTAAACAGCATCAGCATCACTCTGACCTTCAGATCAATCTGTTGAACCTGACAGAGAGGTCAGAGGTAATATGACTTATTTATGTCACATGAACTGGAGACCTCAGATGATGGAAGCCAGATCACAAACAATTTTATCAGAATCATTCAAAACTGCTCAGTGGGATTAATGAAGTTTAGGATGAACTTTGAAATTATAGATTATTTACAGTTTGTGTTGATCATCTGATTTACTGTGTTGCTGATCATTTTCTTACAGGTGATATGCATTGTAGATGGATAAAGTACAGATTATAGATGGATTATAGATTAAATATAGTTTATAGATTGATTAAATGTAATTGAAATCTAATCTCAAAAGTCTGTAGTCACTGCTGAGCCTCTGGCAGCAGGGGGCGCTTCTTGCTAATAGAATCTAAAGTGTTTCGTACATGATGCGATGAAGACACTGAGACCAGTTCACAGTAGTGATGAAGTGGATTAAGGAGCCTGCTGGCGTGAGGCGAGGAGGTGAAAGGTCTGTTTGGTCTGAGACGTCAGCGCAGTCACTGGCGAGTCTTGTCACAGGTGAAGTCACCCCGCCACCACAGGAGGAAACAGCTGTCTGCAGCTTCCTGTGACAGTAGTGTAGCTTCATAGATAGATGCCGTGAAATGGTTCACACAGTTTCTTAAAACTGTCATCACAGCTTTTTAAAGCACGCATCATGTGACCCCTGCTTTGCTTCCTTTAGTTTCCGCTCAGAGCTGCACACGAATAAGAAAAGGAGCTGAAAGGGACTGAAAGAGCCCAAGGAGCTCACTCAGAACTTTGTTAACGATGATCTCCATTTCTGTAAGAGCAAAGCTGCTGTGTTGGTGTGTGTCAGCTCTTCCCCTTTTATTTTGGTGACAAGTTTTTCTTTTGCTTCCTGTGTTTCTTTCCTGGATTCATGTCAACTGTCGTCCTGGTCCTCTTTTTCGGTGCACGTATATCTGCTGTGAGTGTCCCTCTGCCCTCGATGCTGTGCTCCCTCGCTCAGTGATTCTGGGTATTTTACTTTTCAATGAGTTTTCATTTCATTTCCTAATTGATTAATGGATCAGAGGTGTGTCAGCCTCCTGACTCGAGTCTGAGAGGATGATACAAGTGAGATGAGGTCAAGAAGAGCATACAGGTAACACCTGGAGCTGTGGGATGAATGTGGAGGAACACATTAAATGCCTGATGTGGTAGAGCAGGCATAAATGTTGGTAATACAGCAGTTCCACAGTGAGGAGCTCAGTTCAGGAGATCTCGTCCTCCATGTTGGCTCCTGAGAGCTCAGGCAGATTTCAGGTGAAGCTTTAAAGTTCACAGGAAACTAGACATTAAAAGGTCCATAGGTAGTTAAGTAAACAAGTGCTTTGAGATAAAAAATAAAATGTAAAAAGATTGATGACATTTGGCAATAAAACCCTTTCTGATTCTGATTCTGATTCTGATGACAATGCTTGGAACCATAAGGCAACAGATTTTTTTTTAAAAAACTGTGAAATAAACTGAAACCAGAATATTAGTAGTACAAAAGACAGGGGTGGTCATGGTAGGATGAACATGTATTTAAAAAAATATATACATACAGTGTGTGAGTCCTGTTAACACCTTCTAAACATCACAGAGCACAGAACATCACACCATCAACTTTACCATGGGAAGGATTAGATTGTAGAACCGTAAAATCTTCTTTCTTTCTTTCTTTCTTTCTTTCTTTCTTTCTTTCTTTCTTTCTTTCTTTCTTTCTTTCTTTCTTTCTTTCTTTCTTTCTTTCTTTCTTTCTTTCTGTCTTTCTTTCTTTCTTTCTTTCTTTCTTTCAAATATTAAAATTAACAATACAACAGTAAAGAAAATAAACCAACAGGAGGATAAATCAAACATTTTATTAATCAGAAAACAAAAACAAACACAGGGTATGTTTTGGAAAGAGCAGGAAGAAATAAGATGCTTTTCATGTCCTGTCCCAAATGATAACAGTAACTTTCTGTTTGCCATGTCCCAAAAAATGTCAATGACATCACTGTGGTTGACTGGAACATCCTTCTCAACTGCCAATGAAAGAAGGTCTGACAACCTCTCCTCTGAGCAAAGGGTGCAGTTTGTTTTTAACTAGTTTTAGTTTTGAGAAAGAATGCTCCCCAGTTGCTGTGGACACCAGGAGTGTTCCATATGTCTTCAGCAGCTCAGTCATGTTGGGGAAGATCAGATGTCATTGTTTTCTTTGACCACTGAAAGAATGGATGCCACACTGACTGGTGTTTTTTTTTTCCAGTTCTCTGGGACTGTCAGGGTATGCAAGGCATTCAAGATTTCCCATGTGGAATTATCTCCTCCTCCTAACATGTCTCAGAAGCTCCTGTGTCATTGTGTCAACAAAAACACAGAACTCTTTAACACAGTAGTATGCTTGGGGAGTTGTGAAAGCATGGTCATCAGCAGTAGCTGTTGTGGCAGCAAACTTAAACTTTGCTGGCACTTTCCTCCTCCGAGCTTGTCCAGGGACCTCAGATGGAGTGTCCAGACCCACTGATGCCGTCTTCTCTCTAGCCTGTTCATAAATTTTCTCAAACTCTTCCTCTGTTTTACTGTGTTCCAGGCTCTGCAAAACATCATCAACAATCTTGTATGCTGCAGCCAGGTCAAAGTCTTTCTTCTGCAATGCATCAGATGCAGTAGCAGTCACTTGGAAGATGGGACAGGTGATCTCCAGACACAGGATGAATTCAAAACTGATGCTTTTGAGAAGGATCATTGCATCACCTGCTGAAGAGTCTGGAGGATCTTGCTGTAGTATTTCAGCTGGGAGGATCTTCCTCATTGTCTTGAGGGCAGCTTCTCTGCAGGCTCACCTAGTGTCTGACAGCCCCATCATAACCTTGACCCCAGATGTTGTCAATCTTCAGATTATTGCATTTCTGCTTGGATGACACGTCTTACTGATGTGGCCAAAACTTTGATTCTAACTTTGTTCTGACTTCTGTTAGAGAGAAGCGAAACGAGAGGTCTTTTTCCAGCTCCCTGTCGCTCTTTTATGGCATTAAGGTGTAATTTAATTACACTGCCATACTTGCTGAACAACTCAACTAACTCTGAGAAATTTCCTTGATTTTGACTTGACAAGGTCTCATCATCTCCCCTGAAAGGCATACCCTGTCTTGCCAGGTAAAGAGTGATGTCTATAAAACAAGACAAAATTTCTGTTTCTCTCTCTTTGTCTTTTACAGCTTGTGACACTTGGTCAGCTACTTCAAAGGCTGCCTCCAAGATTTTTTTTAATGAGTTCTACCTCACCATACCACACATGTGAGACTCTGAGGCACTGTGCGCTTTAATCTAAGGAGCTTGGAGAGAAAAGCGTCTGGACTTCTTTAAGTTGCTTGAAGACGTTTCACCTCTCATCCGAGAAGCTTCTTAAGTTCGAGGGTCAAATGGTGGAGAGTCCCTGTGGGAGTAACCCCCCAAAGAGGGACAAAAGGACCCCCTGATTGATCCTCTACCTAGTCACATGAGCCAAGGCGTGAAAACTGGTGTGGGTCACAGTCAGCCAGGGTTTCTGGTGAGCTCATTGTGAAACCTGGCCCCACCCTATCATGTGATTTCCTGAGGTCAGATGGCCCAGGGTGTGAGTGGGTGTTAAGGGGTCTGGGAAGGGATCTCAAAACTGGATTATAGATGGCAGACAGTTGGTGTCGTAAACCAGCGCCTCTGTTCAAAGATGGTCGCTCACAGTGGACATAGATGGCTTCTTTCACTCCTCTTTCAAACCATCTGTACTCTCCAGTGTTGGTCAAGTTACTTGAAAAAACTAATCAGTAACTAATTACTGATTACTTCCCAAAAAAGTAATCCTGTTACTTTACTGAGTAAAGTAATTAATTACTTAGTTACTTTTTAAAAACACGATTTACAACCTGAATAGGTGATAAAGTGATAGATCTTTCAGCCCAATTCTACTTTTTCTACATAATCCATCATACAAAATGTAATCAAATGGAAAGGTCCCCTTTTAAAACTTGTTTTATTAGTTTTAATCTTTTAACTTTATGCATCAAGCAAAAATTTAATTATATGCACCATTCCCTGACTGGAAGAAATTTGTTTAATATTTAAACCTATTTTCTGCACATTCCAGCACATAAAATACATTTTTGTGTGTGTGTGTGTTTACACTCAGTCTTTCAAATAGATGCAAGTAAATCACAGCAGAAAATAAATAAAGTCAAACACTCAGCGGTCCTTTTGCTCTATTTTCACCTGTAAAGCAGGAGTGGGGTAGGCGGAGGTTTACCCTGGTGTAGGTGTGCCGCAGCGGTCATTTGAAGAATCCGCGAGTTTCTCTGAATTTCCCATTACGTCGTAGCGTACTCGGTGCTTGCTTGGAAGTTTAGGGGTTTTTTTTGCTGTAAAAAGAATTTTTCTTCCCACGCACAACGGACGCTAATGTTTTTGTCACTTTTTATGGAATCAAACTTAAAGTAAGGTCAGTACTTCCACGCTTTAAACACTGCAGGGTCATACTCTCTCCGGCACTCGATATATGATCCACTGTTGATCTGCACACAGCTGTTGTCACGAACGTCGCACTCGCTTACGTCACTGTCATGAGACACTCTCGCAAAAAAATCACGGTTTTAGTAACGCAGTAATGCAGCGTTCCTACGGGAAGTAACAGTAATCTAATTACCGTTTTTGCAATAGTAATCCCTTACTTTACTCGTTACTTGCAAAAGTAATTGGATTACAGTAACGCGTTAACGCGTTACTGTAATGGACTGCTGAGTCTTGTCCTGTGGAGGTGGCTCTCCACGTCCAAGTCCAGACGCTTTTCTCTCCAAGCTCCTTAGACTACGATTTATTTAGTCAGCCACCGATTGTGCAAGTTCCCCCACCTAAAATGATGACAGAGGTCAGTAATTTGCACCAGAGGTACACTTCAACTGTGAGAGACAGAATGTGAAAAAAAAATCCATGAATCCACATGGTAGGATTTGTAAAGAATTAATTTGTAAATCAGGGTGGAAAATAAGTATTTGGTCACCTCAAACAAGGAAAATCTCTGGCTCTCACAGACCTGTAACGTCTTCTGTAAGAAGCTTTTCTGTCCCCCACTCGTTACCTGTATGAATGGCACCTGTTTGAACTCATCATCTGTATAAAAGACACCTGTCCACAGCCTCAAACAGTCAGACTCCAAACTCCGCCATGGCCAAGACCAAAGAGCTCTCGAAGGACACCAGGAAAAGTATTGTAGACCTGCACCAGACTGGGAAGAGTGAATCTACAATAGGCAAGCAGCTTGGTGTGAAAAAATCAACTGTGGGAGCAATCATCAGAAAATGGAAGACATACAAGACCACTGATAATCTCCCTCGATCTGGGGCTCCACGCAAGATCTCATCCCGTGGGGTCAAAATGATCATGAGAACGGTGAGCAAAGATCCCAGAACCACACGGGGGGACCTGGTGAATGACCTGCAGAGAGCTGGGACCAAAGTAACAAAGGTCACCATCAGTAACACACTACAACGGCAGGGAATCAAATCCCGCAGTGCCAGACGTGTTCCGCTGCTGAAGCCAGTGCATGTCCAGGCCCGTCTGAAGTTTGCCAGAGAGCACATGGATGATACAGCAGAGGATTGGGAGAATGTCATGTGGTCAGATGAAACCAAAGTAGAACTTTTTGGTATAAACTCAACTCGTCGTGTTTGGAGGAAGAAGAATACTGAGTTGCAGCCCAAGAACACCATACCTACTGTGAAGCATGGGGGTGGAAACATCATGCTATGGGGATGTTTTTCTGCCAAGGGGACAGGACGACTGATCCGTGTTAAGGACAGAATGAATGGGGCCATGTATCGTGAGATTTTGAGCCAAAACCTCCTTCCATCAGTGAGAACTTTGAAGATGAAACGAGGCTGGGTCTTCCAACATGACAATGATCCAAAACACACCGCCCGGGCAACAAAGGAGTGGCTCCGTAAGAAGCATTTGAAAGTCCTAGAGTGGCCTAGCCAGTCTCCAGACCTCAACCCCATAGAAAATCTGTGGCGGGAGTTGAAAGTCCGTGTTGCTCGGCGACAGCCCCAAAACATCACTGCTCTCGAGAAGATCTGCATGGAGGAATGGGTCAAAATACCAGCTACTGTGTGTGCAAACCTGGTAAAGACCTATAGTAAACGTTTGACCTCTGTTATTGCCAACAAAGGTTATGTTACAAAGTATTGAGTTGTATTTTTGTTATTGACCAAATACTTATTTTCCACCCTAATTTACGAATAAATTCTTTACAAATCCTACCATGTGAATTCATGGATTTTTTTTTTCACATTCTGTCTCTCACAGTTGAAGTGTACCTCTGGTGCAAATTACTGACCTCTGTCATCATTTTAGGTGGAGGAACTTGCACAATCGGTGGCTGACTAAATACTTTTTTGCCCCACTGTATGTGCTCTTTAATCCTTTCTAAAGCCCTTCTCCACCGACTGAACCCTTCCGTTTTCCAGGTTTTGTGACTTGTGTACTTTTCATCATTTAAGAAAAGACGGCAGCTGAAACAAACCATGGCATCAGCACTTGGAGAATACTCTAGCCATGGATTATTCTCATACCACTTCTTTTGAAACGATCGTCCCTCTTCATTCTTTGGATATGATGACAGTACTGGTTGGCAGGGTCCAATATTGTCACACATTTGAATAAAGGCCTCATCATACTGTATGTGGAATTTTATGACATGGGCAGGATCAGTTGGGTGTGTCCAAGTAGGTTTGAGAATGTCCTCTCTATGGCTTCACTCTTCTACTCTCTGAGCTCTGTCTCACTCTCTGACTTTCTCACTCCAGTCTCTTTCTCCTGGCTTGCCCTTTCCTCTACATTCTCTCTAGGCTCTGTCTGTGACTCAGGCTTTGCCTCGCTTCCTCCTTCCATCTCCTCATCTGAACTATCACCCTCCACTTGCTGTTTATCTAAGAACAACACACAATTTAATATCGCATTAATCTATTATTTAATTATCTACACTTAACAACTTTTGCACCTAGTCCATGGTAAAGTAATGATAGAAAATGTTGTAGAACCAAAACACTGCAACTGTTATTATTGTTTTTTTTACTGCCTTACTTTCAGTCAATGTATTTTGTTTTTCACTATGCATATTTTATATGCCATTAGGTCATTTATTGTGAAAATTCTCATGTAGGAACTATTGTACTGCATGTTGGTTCCACTGGTGCACCTGAGGGAGATGCACGCCCATGTTGATGTGTGAGCATGGCAAGTTGAAGCAAGAGAAGTCAATTTAATTCAGAGAAAGTTGTTTCTTAAAAGTATCTGTAAAGTGCTCATTTCTGCCTCAAAGCATGGGTCAGCCAGCGAGGTATGTTTGTATGTTATATAGATCATTTTATGTTTTTATTTCACTCGTCTTACTATTTCATTGAATTTTATGTTATGTTTTAGTTCGACGGTGGCGTAGTTTGTGATCAAGGTGAAGCTGTAACAACCCCAAGACCTTACAACTAACATTAAAGCCAACTTCATGCCATCAGTAAAAGAACTCTTTAATGACTTTAAGAAGAGGTAGAAGTGATAGTTTTTATCCTTGAATACGTCTACAACAACTGGTACATGTGTTATTTTTACCTGTGCTCTTTTTAATCCATCTGGTGAGGGATCCACTGCCTTTAGCAGCCTCACACAGCTTCTTTTGTAGCTGTTTCTTTTTTCTTTTTTTTTTCAGATATTTTTATTAAAGTTTCTGCATCCATTTTTACAAAAGACAAATTGAACAATATACCGTTTTCTTTTTGAAGAACATAAAACAATATGAAACATACACTCCCACCTCATAATTATAGGAGTACCAGTGGGTGTACAAAAAGAAAAAAGAAAGGGTCCAATCTAATAATACAAGTAGCAAACCCTGGAGTACAAGATAACAGTTCCTGAGTGTACAAGAGAGATGTGGAGAGTTTCAAAGCCCACACCCCCACACAGACACAGAGAAAACAAAACACACAAACCAAGAAAAAACAAAACAAAACAAAAAGACAAAAACAAAACACAAACATAATGAGTGGTCAGCTTAGTTGTAGAGATAAGTCAATTCTGTAAGAGAAAAGAAATATGTATAAAGTAGGTAAGTAAATGCCATCATAAGGTGCAGGCACAATAGAGTCCATATACTTAAACTTAAACATCTTACTTAAACATAAGATAAAATAAAATATAATAAAGTCTGAGCTGGCTAATTGGGAGCGTTGCGAGACCGCAAAGTCTGAACATGGTCAAAAAAGGGTTGCCAGGTCTTAAAAAATTTGGCCATAGACCCACGCAGGGTGAATTTAATCTTTTCGAGTTTGCTAAAATGCAACGCGTCTCTGATCCAGATTTCCCAGGATGGGGGAGAAGGGGACTTCCAATATCCCATATAAATATGGGACTTCCCATATTCTGCGTCTTGCCAATAAGGTGAGAAATGCTACCAGATCCGCTTGGAGCGTTGGCAAGGCAACTGTATCAGGAAGAACCCCAAACAAAGCAGTTAAGGGCACGGGTTGGAGGGTTAGCTGGATGATCTTTGATAAAGTCAGAAAAATATTAATCCAGTATTGTTTGAGGGATGGACATGACCAAAACATATGTATTAGAGAGGCAGGTGTTTGATGACAACGGTCGCAATCAGGGCTAAGGTTGGGGTATATTTGAGCTAGTCTGACTTTAGTCCAGTGTACACGGTGCAAAATCTTACATTGAATCAGCCCGTGTTTGGCACATAATGAGGAGCCATGGACCCGGTAAAGAATTTTATCCCAAGAGTCATCCTGAATCACACACCCCAAATCCTGCTCCCATGCCATTTTAATAGCCGAGGTTGAGGAGTTGCCAAAGGAACATATTCTCCCATACAAACAAGAGATCAGGCCCTGTGATGAAGGGGGAGGCGATAGAAGGTTATCAAAGTCATGATAAGGAGGTCTAGATGGGAACTGAGAGGATTTCTCCTTAACAAAACTCCGGATTTGTAAGTAGCGAACAAAGTGACTTTTTGGAAGGCCAAATTTCAATGAGAGCTGTTCAAAGGAGGCAAATGTATTCTGAATGTACAGATCAGAAAAAGACCTGATACCCAAGGAGGCCCACAAATAAAAAGCACCATCAACTAATGAAGGCTGAAAAGAGGGATTTTTCAAAATGGGTGACTGAAGGGAAAAAAAGGTCAACTTAAAATAACAACGAAATTGATACCATATTTTCAAGGTAACTTTGACAATAGAGTTATTATAAGAACCTGCACTCGGAGGCTGCTTTTGGGCATAAATCAGGGCTGGTAAAGAGGATGAGGCACAAGAAGAAGTCTCCAAACTCAGCCGGGCCGGGGCATTATTCATGCCTTCCCCCTGTAGCCAGTACCTGAGAATACGAATATTACATGCCCAATAATAGAACATAAGGTTTGGTAAAGCCATCCCCCCCATCTTTTTCGGTCTTTGAGTATTCTAGGGGGTTTTTTTGTTCCAAATGAACCCAGACAGAATCTTGTAGCTGTTTCTTTCTCCTCTCCTTACGAGGCATGTCTGGAATATTTTTTATATTGTTAGTAATAATTTTTAAAAATCTATACACATAAAACACACACACATGCACATGCAGTGCTTATTAAATGTTTAAACTGTAGAGATACAATAATTTTACTGCTGTAAAATCAGCATTTTATCTAATTTGAAATATAAACCTAATATCATCTGTTACCTAATATATTTTCTTTAAAAACAGTGGGGTTTTTTTGAAAATCATAATTATAATAATCCATAATTATGTGGATATCCATATTAGATCGTTTTTAGTGAAATAAAAGTCCTCCAGAAAAGAAGGGAAAAGTCCTGTAACTTACTTTAAAACAAAACATGTTTCCTAAAACGGTGGACAGAGCTACAGACCCCCTTGTAACACCCCTACCCAGTTAGCTAGCAGTTAATGACCACCACTACTTGTGCAGTTCATAAAAGGACATGTATGTTTGTCACGCTGTTGCACAAACAGCACGTTCATTTATTTCAGTTCATTAGTTTTTATAGACTATAGTGTGCGCTGTACACCCTACTTACTGTTTTTGTTTCAGTCTGCACCTTCCAATTAATTTGCCTGCTTCTCCTCCACCACCTAGCCTGTAGAAAATGCGCATGTACTTTGCGAGCTCATTCCAGGTGTTGTGCCAAAAAGTGGTTGTCTGCCAAAAAGTGGTTTCCGGTATTTGCCAAAAACTGACTGCTTGTATTTAAACTGCTATAAATAACTTGTTGGTCTATAATATGTGAAACATATGTCAAATGTATCCCTCATGAATGATACCAAGTCATCTTGAGCAACAAACAACATTCCTGTAACAAGGTAGAAGCCGCAATCAGTTTTTGGCACTGACTTTTATGTATCCTTTATTCTTGTTGACTTTGAAAATGTCTCTTTTAAGAGTAATCTGGCCACGAGGACAGCTGAAATTGCAACAAATGCAAAAAAATAGTTCTGTAAACATATTTTAAGTACAATAACACAGTTACAGAAACAGGTAATTTTTAAAATTTTATATATAACCCCTTTGTAATACCTGTTCACCAAAGTCTATTTAGCAACATACGGAACGATATTACACATAAAAAAAACACACGGAAACTTTGGAAATCAGCTTTTGGCATGCAATTAGTGATGGGTCGGTCGCGAACGAAACGGCTCTTAGAGCCCGATCTTTGACGTGAACGACGCGAGCCGGCTCCTTATCGCGAGCCGTGGGTTTTTTTCTTTTTCTTTCTCTCACCCTCTCTATCGCACTTTTTTCCGCTTCACTACGCACGCAAGCCTTGTGCTTTGCGCTGGGAGGAGGGGGAAGGGACGGTAGTTACACTCTCAGCACAGGAACAGAGCGGCAGGAAGAGAGAGAGAGAAAGAGAGCCAGGGACAACAATGTCACATTAGAAAGGTATAGTAATCATCCACAACTATAATCAGTTGCGGATGATAAAGGATTCAGAAAGTTTATTCATGCAGGTCCATATGACACAGAATATGCATGTTCTTTTTGTTTTCATATTATAATTTCTATTTAATTGTGTTGTGGTTTGCAGTGTTTTGTGTTGTTTCACTTTAAAATTGTTTAAAAGGAAAAAGCTGAAAATTTAAATAGTTAAAAGTTAAAATATAAATAGTTGGTTTTTGTATTATATGATTTATTTATTACATTTTATGTGGAGTGAATAAATAAAAGTATATTTACGGTACCCTAGAGACAAAGCATGTAAAAACTCCAAAACGCGTACAAAAGACAACAGAAGTGCTCCAGGATGCTAGGCGCAGTGTAGTGGCTACACAAGCCAGGAAGTACCAACGACCAGATTTGGTGTGTGGTAGTAACAGGTAAATGAACATTTTTTTTAAATTATTTGAATATATATGAGTGCTTGTGTATAAATACACAAACAATACACACATGCTTTTAGTTGTGTAATTTAAGTGATCTAGGTAGCTCTGTTTTGGAAGTTCAGTTAAAACTAGAAATGTGTTTTGGAGTTTGTACGTGTTTTGTCTCTAGTGGCCACCGCATATATTTATATATATAAACATATATAAATAAAACCACTTTTTTTTACATTAGTAATTCCTTTTGTGTATAATTTTATATTATTGTTAATAATAAATTAATTAAAACAACCTGAGGAGCCGGTTCGGAGCTGAAAGAGCTGGCTCTTTTTAGTGAGTCGAGCCGAAAGAGCCGGTTCTCTAAAAAGAGCCGGAAATCCCATCACTACAGGCAATCTGCTCGTAACGAACGCGCTCTGCCCTCAAGGGCGAGCATTGGTTAATGGTAGTCATGTGACTGATGCAAGCCAGATCCTTTTCTTTAGCAAAATTGAGATTAATAGTTACATTTTATTGTTGAGGGGCAAAGACAGGGCTCCATACACACATACACATAAAAAAAAAACAAAAAAACCCTTCTCTCCTCCTGCCTGTGCAAACAAGCAGCATCGTCTCCGTACATCTGCTGTTTCCTTGGTTACCTGTAATGGTGCACACACACACACACACACACACACACACACACACACACACACACACACTGGTTGTATCCCAGTTCAGGGTCTGCAGCCTTCTTTTTTTTTTTTTTTTTTAAATACGCTTTATTGACAAAGCACAAAATACAGATATACAAATACAAAATAGCAAACACAATGTCAGGGGGTTCGTATAAAAAAGCAAAATAGACACAGTCTATTAAAGAATCACATGATATTGAACAGGGAACATAAGTTTATGGTTTTGACAGCTTTTACATTTTGAGAATGTTGTATGGTTTTAACATATTGTTTGGTTTCATTTAAAAAGCACTGAAAGGATGGTTTTGCGTTAGAAAATTTCAACTTATGTATATGAAATTTAGCCAATAATATCAATAAATTAATCAAATAAAATTTGTTTGCCCTGTGCATGTGGTACTTAAAGAAACCAAACAATATTTTCTCGTAACAAAAAGAGAACTCAGAAAAGATAAAGGAAACAACAAAAACACAAAATTCTTGCCAGAAAAGATTTGTGTATAAGCATGACCAAAATAAATGAGAAATATCTTCCTTCACACAATTACAAAATGTATAGTTAACATCAATGTCCTTTTTATAACGTACAAGAAAAGATCTGGTTGGGTAAAAACGATGAATTACTTTAAAAGATATTTCCTTTACTTTGTTATTTAATAGAAATTTTGACGGTAAGGTCCAAATCTTCTCCCATTCCAGGTCCTGGTATCAGTTATTCCAGTAGGCGACAGCCGTTGGGACACAAGTTCTGTCTTTTTGAAACGGAGTTCGTATTTCACGGTTGTTTTTCCTCTTTACAGAGGGGAAACACACCTGACCGACATAAGTAATAGCAGGATACAGTGGTATCAAATCATTAACAACAGGATTTCCAAACAACATTAAGACCCCAGCAGGGATAGCATCAAACACTACGGCATATTCCTTTGGTGGAACAGGAAGACCATATGTATTCAAAAATTCTGAGTAAGAGAGTAAACCTCCAACAGGATTTATAAGTTGTGCAACACGATGAATCCCATTATCAAACCAATTACTTAAAAACACAGACTTATGTTTGTATAAAATGTCTCTATTGTTCCAAATATAGTATCTATGTGGAGAAAAGTTGTGTTTATAAATCAATGACCAGGAAAGAAGCATTTGTTTATGAAAGTTGGATAGTTTTAAAGGGATTTTATTGATATTGTAATTACAAAGCAAAAGAAAGTGTCATGGTTCTGGGTCAGTTTCGACCCAGTATTTTGAATTTTGATTGATTAGTTTATTTTTGAGTGTTTGTTGTGGTTTTGGGCGCTATGAGTATTATTATTAAAATGATTATTATTATTAGAATTCTATGTTTCTGTTTATTCATGTTTAAGGATTTGTTCTCGGTTGTATCTCACGTTTAGTTTAGTTCAGGTTCCATGTGTCATTCTGTCTGTCTCAGTGTCAGGTCGGCGTCTTGGTGTAGTGTTCTCGTTTCCTGTTTTATTGTGAAGGTCTGCGTCTCATGTGAGTGTGTTCAGTTTTACCTCTGTCTCGTCTTGTTGATTATTCCCAGCTGTGTCCACCACCTGTGTGTAATTCCCCTGCGTTTCTCTGTGTGTATTTAAGTCGTGTCCTCTGTCATTGTAGTTGCTGGTCCGTCTGTGTATTCCACCCTGCTTCATCTGTGTGTTTCCCTGCTGTCAACCGCCAAGTGTTTCTGCTCGCTTTCATTCATGTTCGGGTTCGTGTTCTGTAGTCAGTTTGTCCCCAGTCTAGTTTAGTCCTTGTTCGGTTCGCCTTTTGTCCATTTTTATTTTGTGTTTAATAAACCACCATCACACCTTTACAAGTGCCTGCGTTTGGATCCTCCTTTATTTTCCACACGGCTCATCTCACTCGCCGTGACAGAAAGTTAAGACCACCAATTTTTGAGAAAATATAATTGGGAATTAAGTTCCAAATTGAGGTTGGGTTCCTGAAAAATTGTTTAATACAGTTTATTTTAAACACACTGCTTAATGAGGAGAAGTCAAGAAAGTTTACTCCACCATGTTGGTATGAGTTGGATAAAACTGATCTTTTAATATAATGAATTCTATTCTTCCATATGAAATTATAAATAAATCTGTCAATATCTTCCAGGGTTTCTTTATTTACATCAAGAGACAAAGCACAAGTTAGAGATAAACCCTCTGCTTTCATGAGTAAAACTCTCCCTTTAATGGATAAATCCTGCTGCAGCCAAGCATTAAGCTTTTGTTGTGTTTTGTCCAAAATTGGAGTGAAATTAAGGGAGCACCTGGTGGATTGATTTTTATTACAGTTTTTTACAGACGCTAGGACACATTTCTCAATACTTAGGTCACTTTTGCAAAACTCCTCACACAGTGAGCACAACAGAAGTCTATGTGGGCTAAACTGAGGACCAGTTATCATTGTTTTGGCACAAAATGCATTCAATGACTACATCTCTCAAATTTCATGAATTATTTTCTCACTCAGACACAACAACTGCCAAAAATCTTTGTACGTACAGGACATTTTGCATGTGCTTACATACTGTTTTCAAAACTGTTAAACTTATGGCCAAAACAATAACACAATGCAAAACTTAAAAAGACAGCAAAATGCAACAGCAATATTTTATTGAAACATATTTTAAATCTAAAAATGCAGTTTAACCAGCCACAGCTGATTCTCATTGTAGATGAACATCTACACAGGTGTTACTCCTTCAATTTTTCAACTCCTTCAATTCTGGCAGCCAGAAGATTATTTCCTAGGTGTATTGGCCTAGATGACATAAGATGTGATGTGGATGAGAACCTGTGGCCAAATGGAGAAGACCGAGTAGATTAGCATTACTATTGTATGTGTATCAGTGGATGGTGTGTATACAAATTCTTGTATTTTGGGATTACTTAGTGCAAAAAAATAAAAATACATAAACAAATATTAACGAATTCTGCATGATGTCTGATTCATTCCAGTAACATATATTGAAATTATAAACAGAGATGTGTCCTTGGTTTACACAAGAAAACACTGTGTAATGCTACATGTTGTTGGTGTTTTTTAGATCATTGTTTTGTGGGTGACAAAGTGTGTTTGTCGGCTGTCAACCTTTGCTAGTGTTCTGGAAGAATGAGTTTATTTGAGACCTGAATAAAGTGTTTTGGTAGTTGTAGTGCATTTTGAATGTGGAATGAACTGCTTTGCCAAGCTGACGGTCAGTTAGGAGGATTGTGTGAAGAGTTTTGCAAAAGTGACCTAAGTATTGTGACATGTGTCCTAGCGGCTGTAAAAAACTGTAATGACGATACCAAGGTAAGTGACAGACTCTTTCACTGGGATGCCAGCGATAGATAGACTGGTACAATTTCTAAGGGCAAGCAGTTCACATTCACCAATGTTTAGGTGGAGTCCTGAAGCTAAAGAAAAGGCATTAATTGTGTTAATAGCCATCTGCACCTGTGAAGCATTTTTTAAAAAGAGAGTGGTATCATCAGCAAGTTGACTAATGAATATTTCTTCATCCGCAATTCTTATACCTTTCAGAGGACTGCGTTTAAGATAATCAGAGAGGAGTTGAGCAGATGAGAAATAAGTATGGGGAGATGGGGCAGCCTTGCCTGATACCACGGTTCAAGTTAAACCTAACTGATGTACCTGCTTGTAGTTTGATGGAGCAATTTACATTTTTGTACATTGTTTTAATTGCATTCTGAAAATAAGGGCCAAAGCCAAATTTGTCCAAAGCCTGAAAAATAAAACCATGTTCAATCGTATCAAACGCTTTGCAGAAATCTACAAATAAGATAAACCTATCAGCCCTACACAAATCTGCATAATCAATTAGGTCAAAAACAAGTCTAATGTTGTTGGATATGTGTTTGTTAGCCATAAAGCCAGACTGAGTTTCATCAATAATATCATTCAAAACAGCAATCTTTTGGCAAAGATCTGAGCTAGGATTTTATAATCATTATTAAGGAGGCAAATTGGCCTCCAATTGTCCATATAAGTGGGATCTTTCTTTGGCTTTGGGATTAGGGTTAACAGACCTTGTGATAAAGTGGGGGGAAGAGACTGATTTATAAGACTTTCAATGTATACATTAAGAAGAAATGGAGCCAGTTGATCTGCAAAAGTAATGTAAAATTCAGAGGTTAAGCCATCGGTTCCTGGGGATTTATTACGTTTAAGACGTGGAATAGCAGGTAGCACTTCACTAATAGATATCGGCCTATCACAGAAACTCATCTGATCTTCTTTAACTGTTTGCACATCAGGGATTTTTCCCATAAAGTTCAGAGCAGCACTCTCATCAAACTCTGACTTGTATAAATATTTATAAAAATTGGAGCAACAGGTGGAGACTTTTCAGAGGTCATCAGTTATAATACCGCCAATATTAAGTCTCCGAACAGAACTAAGTTTAGAACGAGGGTCTGCAGCCTTAAAGGCTGCATTTTAAGGCCGATTACGTCACAGCGACGCGACGAAGGCTGTCCCAATTCAAAGGCTGCTCGAAATGCGGCCTTCAAATGCGTCCTTCATTTCCCTGAATTTTAAGGATGTGGCGGTGTAGACTTCGTGGCCCAACATATCCCAGAATGTATAGCGCGGCAGTGGGAGTGGATAATTTTGCCGAAAAAAACGGCGGAAGAGGGGCGGACGAAGAGTAACTTAAGTACGGAATAATATGTCACTTATTTATATGCAAATGTTTAATAATGAAGAACATTAAAACATTACTGTTGGCCACATGTCGGCAAAGTTATGTGACATTAGTGAACTGGACATGTGTGTGCTTAATAAACTGGCAAATTACAGCAGGATTTTCCTATCCTCGGTCAGAAGGCACAGGTGACTTATATGATGAAAGAGAGGGTCCACAGCAATGAGAATTAGGGTTCCTTTAATCAGAGGTGGGACCAAGTCATTGTTTTGCAAGTCTCAATTAAGTCTCAAGTCTTTATCCTCAAGTCTCAAGTCAAGTCTCAAGTAATGTCAGGCAAGTCAGAGTCGAGTCTCAAGTCACTGGTGTAAAAGTCCAAGTCAAGTCACAAGTCTGAAACTTTGAATTTCAAGTCCTTTTGAGTCTTTAAAAAAAAAAACGAAAAAAAGCATGTTGCAGTTATGCTAAATGTAAATATTAGACCATGTAATTTTTAAACCTGTGTTTTTCTCAACACATGACAAAATAGTGAACTTAGAAAATATACACAAATTGTGAAATTGCACCTCTTTAAAATGCAGCTCAATTAAACCTAGCTCCAAGAATAATTTTCACCGACAGTTCTGAGATAAGCTGCATGTTGTTCTTGGATGCGGTTGTAGGACATACACATTAAAAAAAACTGCATCACCAACGTAGCCTGGACAACATTTGCTAGTTAGATGAAGTCAGCTATCTCATCGTAGCATATTTATATGCATATTTATAATCATACGGTTCTTGGAGTGAGTGCATACACTCATGAAGTTTAGTAACTTCCGGTCACTGCAAGGTACAGTTTACCGACGGATGGGTACAGGCCCTTGAAATGCACCGTGTAGAAAGTAAAGACCATCGTACGTATCATAAGTTTACCAGTCTCACAAATTGTCGTCATAAATACACATTCGTTAACAGTTTATTAATATAACCTTTGAGCTCAACGGTAATTAATTAGCAGTGGAAATAATTTCTGGTACGCGTTACAGAAATGTAGCAGTGACAATAATATTGTATGCTGTAATCGTACTGGACAATTAGTGATACAAAACAACTGTTTTATCCTGTGAATAAAAGTATATGTTTTTGTCAATGTACCATGGTAATAACAGAAGCGAAACGCAATATTGTGTCAGGACAATTCACTATTTATGCACAATAAATAAAGGAGCATAGCGCGACAATTTCTGTTCAGCGCCAGATTTGCTTGTAACCTATATCACCAATTATGTTAAGAAAAATGACGCATTAACTACAACAGCAGACTGACCTTTGTGGAAATGCTTGGAGCAGACTAACCTGTGAGCTGGAGTGTTCTGGGACGTTATATTTGCTCTTTGAATGGCTGCAATCCAGGCCATCCATCGCCTCTTTGTTACTTCGGAAACATGGTTCGAACAATTTCTCTTTAACGACGTAATCCGATAACAACCGATCTCTTTACCCGTCGGCTTCCCGTGGCTGTCATGCGACCTGCTATTGCAGTTAATAATACAACAGCTTCTTGACATTTTTGTGTTTCTTTTTATCGCTGTATAACTGATTTTAATTGAAAGCCTGCGTGCGCTAGTACCGCTTGCCACGAGTTCCCAGAATCCTTTGCGGTTCTACCCGTGAATGACGTCACATTTTCAATCTCTATATAATATGCATGTAAAATTTTATATTTGGGGTAAAATATCAAGTCTTTTCAAGTAAACCGGTTCAAGTCCAATTCAAGTCCCAAGTCATTGGTGTAAAAGTCCAAGTCAAGTCACAAGTCTTAGAACATTTTTTCAAGTCAAGTCTAAAGTCATAAAATTAATGACTCGAGTCCAAGTCATGTGACTCGAGTCCACACCTCTGCCTTTAATCCAAAACATCTCCAGAAGTGAATTCGTGTGAGTATATGTATGTGTGTGTGTGCAGTGGCGTGTCTAGAAAATTTTTGTTGGGGGGGCCAGGTAGGGGCACAGATTTGGAGAAGGGTGGCAGATTTAATTGGCAGATAATGTTTAAAAAAAAAATTCTACCAACCATTAACCATAATTCAATAATCCTATAAACCTAATAACCAAATGCACTTTTAACTCTTATTAGAATGAGATTTTAACCACTACGGTGCAAAGTTTTTAGATACTGCGTTGATAAAGTACAAGAGATACAATCAGTGCTTTGTCAGTGTTTACTCAGCATTCAAGGACATCAATATTTGCATAGTATTTTTACTGACATATAGTGCACATATGTTTTGGGCAAAAACATTTTTGAAAATTAAAATACGAACATTTGTAACAAACAATTGACAAATTAGCCAATGCCAATGCAAAACTTTACCTGCCTGTTAAAAAAAGAAGATAATCTTCTCACAAACTGGTGTTTGATTTTGAAACAGGAAAAAAGTGGGGAAACAAATGAAAAGACTAACATTTGAATAAAACCTGAAAGCAAGTAAATACTTTCTATGCTGCCTTATGGTAAACTTTGGTAATATTGATAAAGAACAACACTGGCTGATGATAAAATACAGTCAGCTGGCATGGTGACACTGCCAGTATTAACCTGCAGGGCTGGACTGGGACAGAAAATCGGGCATTTTGACTACAGACCGGCCCACCAGGTAGTAAAGCCATAAAGACTTTGAATGAAAACAAATGCTGTTGTGACAGTGATGTACAGTCTTGTTGGTATATGTATGATTTCTATACATTTTACGTCAGATAAAAACTTTGGTTGTAAGATTTAGATAATTATTTAATAAAAACTAGGTATTTTAAATGAGAATAAGAAAGAAAAGTATTTCTTTGTGCCCCCCTTTCCCTGTTAACCTTCCTGCCTTCTTGGGACCTTTTTGTGCCACTGCTATGTGTTAAATGGCTGCCATTTCCACTGTGTTCAGTGGAATATAACCAAACTTGCCACAGGATAGTTTTTACCTGTCAATGTTAATATTCCAGTGTGAATTCCTTAAATCAGCCTAAAATGGCTGAGCAGCAGAAATCCCCACACCCATCACCCTGGGGACCATTTTCTGCCCATTGACTTCCATTATAAATGCTATTTTTCAACCCCAAATTATCATCATATGATTTTATTTTTTCTTCTTTTCTTGGATGTCAATGAAGACTCAGGGCCTTGAAGTTTTAATTTTTAAATTGCAAAAAAAATGCAAAAAAATAATGGCAGGTCAAAATGTATGTTGGTGCCAATCTTTGGTCCATCTAAAGGCCTACTTATAATGACAATCACATATTACTTCAACTGGTTTTTTGTGGAAATATTTAGTTTCGTTTTTTGGTTTTTGGGGCTTATAACACAGGGCGCTCATGTAATAACACTGGGATTTGAAGGGTTAAAAAAACGAAAATATAATTAAAACTTTACATGAATATTTCAGGGAGAAGTAGTTTTACAAGGTTGGCTAATTTAAAGTGGAATAAGATATGGATATATGGTCTTTTTATGGCGTGGCTGAGAATGGTCCCTAGGGTGATGGGTGTGAGTTTTTTAAAGGATGGCAGGAGGGTTAATGCCCTACCTGGCCCCCTGGCAAAACTTTGCTAGACCCGCCCCTGCACAGTTACCAGCTGTCAGCTACATAAAAAAGGATCCTGGTGTTATTTATCTCTCAGAAACAGTTGATAACTTCAACTCATTCATGTCACCTAAAAGGTAAACCTGTTTCTCCATCACCTGTTCAGCTCTGATGATTCAGTAAGGACATCTCCTGGTTTCATCTTCATGTTTCCCTCTCACCACATATCCAAACAGACATCATGACCAGCAGCTTTACAGCTGTGGCTCCAGCAAACATCAGCTGATACTAGAAATTAATATTAAATACATTCTAACAACAGCTGATCAAGCTTAAACGTGCTGCTGTTGTTTAGCGCAATATCCGCTGGTTTCCTCTTTCTGGCGCAAAGTGGGCGATAAACAAACAAGAGAGAAAAGCCGATCATTGATCATTGATCAGTTTCATGATTGAAGTAGCAACAGGAGAGGGAGGGGGAGAGAATGAGAGAAGAAGAGGCAGCTGTGCAGCATAAAGACAGAATAAATCCAGCTTTGTGTCTTTTTTCCATTCTAGCTAAAGTCCGGGACAAACTGCGTCTCTTCTCAGCTCAATACGAAACTCGTAATATTTTCTCTGAATGAGGGACCATCCCATTTTTTTAAGGAGCTGTTGGCAACTCTACTAACTAACCTTATGAATAAAATAAAGTTCACTATCAGTAACATCATAGCACCCACCCAGCTGTATAAAAACTCCAAGCTGGCTAGAACGCAGTATGAGTTATTGCAACTGACAGTAAAAAGTCAGCAACATGAAAATAAACTCCACCTAAACTTGGTTTATATCTGACCCAGATAGACTGCAGGTCATAACTTCTTACCTGAAGTTCAGTTCACCTGACACTCGGACTGGCGGCTGCTTCGGGTCTCTCCTCCTGCCTCCCCTTCCCTCGTCCACCTGTTGCCTCTGTGGAAGCCCCGTCATAGCCACCACCAAACAACGGAGTTATTTCTACACATCGACCTGCATCTGGCCAATCCACCACCTCTCATTGTTCATGCCATTACAAAAAAAATAAAAAATAAGTCACTGGGGATATGCCCGGTATGCCCGATGGCCAGTCCAGCTATGTTAACCTGCAACCAAATCTGCAGCTCCATACAGCAATGTTACGACTTAGATTATATCTTATAACTCATAACTCTTATGTTAGCTGCCCTCAGTAGCATACTGTCTGAAATATTCCACAGCTGCAATAATTCTTTAAGTGTTATTTTTTCCTTGGTATTCTAATTTCACCTTAGTTTACTAAACTCAACAAACTTGATATTACTTACCGGGACATTTATTCTGTCCTCATTTTCTTTCACCGAAAAATTGTTTCCTGCAGTGCCGTCTTTCGCGCTTGGCTCTCCTACCTTTGCTAACGTGATGCGCATAGCGCAGAAGCGATGCTGCATTCACTTACACTCGGATATCTGAGCGTCACCGTGAAAACATAATCGGACATTTGATATTTGATTGAATTTTATTGTTTTGCCTTTGGGGTGGCACCTGGGGTGGCCAGTCTGGTTTGGGGGGTGGCCTGTGCCCCCCCAGGCCACCCCGCTGGACACGCCATTGTGTGTGTGGTTCTGTAAAATAACAGAAATTACAATTAGCAAACAATTAAAGTCAACTAAGTTGGTCTAAATAATACAGAAAGGGTTGAACAGAAATGACTAAACACCACCCCCTGGTGGACACAAATGTGCTGCTGCACAGGGATAGACTCCATCTTTACTTTGGGCAGCTCAGTTCACAAGGGTAGCGCCATTTTGGTCAAATCAGCGTGAATATACAGTGTCTCGTGGCTACACAAACCGCTGGAAAACTCTATAAAGGCATCACACAATGTACATAGGCAAGTGTATGATAAGTTACAACCATAGAACAAACAAATACAAGGCACTTACTTATCATTCACGCACACACACGACACATGTTCAGTTCAACAGCCCAGCTCCACCAGCGCTATCACGGTGAACCAGCGCAAACACAAACAAAGGATGGGAGGAATGTACCATCTTAGCAGTGGTTAGAGGGGGTCCGTGGAACAGTCTATATGCACAAATCACAGGGGTTTTCTACAATTAGTGATGTTTGTACTTTCAGCGTTTACTTGGTTTTAAAGCCTTTACTTCAAAATATACGCCGTTCAATAGTTGGCCTTAATCTTACAGAGAATGTGACGATTTTATGGATAATTAAAGTCAGTTAACGTGTGTTTGAACGAGCTGACGGTTCACTCGTTAAGCTGAAAGAAAGATGCTTTAATCACAGCAGTCACACATGTGTCCACTGCACCATCTGGGAACTCTTCTTGTTTAGCACTCGTAATAACACAAACACTAAATCCTCCTGTTTGTAGCAGTGTATACACCTGAGACACCTGTCTGTCTGTCCTGCACTCTCTCTCTGTTTCTTTCTCTCTGATTGTGTAATAAAAGTATGAACATGTATTTATAAGTTACACTTGTGTTTGAATCCTGCAGCTTATCACACATTTGATTTCCACGTGTCCCAACTGCAAGTGTCCAGAGTGAGGACAGACTGAGGGACACACTGCGGCACATCATCTGTGAGGCTTTGCACCCCTGATGATCCACCAGGACAAACTCAGCAGTGTGTGAGGAAGAGGAGGAAGAGCCAGCAGCAGCTGACAGATGGAGAGAATAGATAGACTGTTCCCTGTTTGTGAAGGACTGCTAGGAAAGTTATAACTAATTGTCTGTCCTGAATCAGTCTTATTAGGTAATGTTAAAATAATTTGATCATTCCAGTGGTTTCAGTGTGGGAGAAAGTACTCAGGGCCTTCAAGTTACACACTATGAAAGGCAGCAACAAGTTTAATATTCAGAAACCTAAAGTATGTATCAGCAGCACAATGGAGCTAAAAATAAATGTTTGTTTCAGTTCTATGAAGCTTTGAGTATTTTGGATCAGTAGCACTGCTGTGTTTGTTGCATCATATTGCTGTAACTGTTTATATGCTTTATATATTCTGAGGTAAGCTGATCTATAGTGTTACATCATATTCTATAAGGATGTTATGTGTTTGTAGACTTTCTGCCCAGTTTGACCCATTTAGCAGACGTCAGCCTGTTTAAGGCTCTGATATCTATTCTGTATGACTTAAAGCAGTTATGACATGGTCTGATTTTCTCACCTAATAAAGGAATATTTTATATATCAGTCTACTCTTCATTCTATCAGACACAGTTTTCACAGCTCGTACATTTTGCTTTTTACACATATATGTAAGTATTGAGCCAAATTTAGTAATGCCAATATACTGAAAGAACAATATTTGTCTCTTCTATATGATAGGGCTTCACGATTAATCGTTAGAAAATCACGATCTCGATTCATGTGCGATCTCATTTCCAAATAACAACGATTTAAAAAAAAAAAAAACAAAAACAAAAAAAGATGACGACGACTGTACCGCATTTTGATCCGGGACGTAATCTGCATGAAAACAAGTGCTCACTCTTCCTGCTCAACAAATAACAAGGGCGGAGCCTTATACCACGTGATACAGAAGCTGTGCCGTGTGATGCTAAAATTAGCAGGGAAAAAACAACGGAGAGCAAGTCAGGGATGACGAGAAAGTGACAGGAAAAAATCCGTCCCGGTCAACCACCCAAACATCAATAACGGAAACCTTATACAGCGCTTCCCTATACACGTCGAACTCCCGCAGGCACAAAGAAATTACGGAGGCTATCACTTATCACCTGACCAAAGATATGGCTCCCATCAACACTGTGCAAAACGAGGGATTTAGGAAAATGATCAACACCCTAGACAAACGCTACACAGTGCCGTCCCGCAACTGTTTTTCTATTGTTGCACTACCTGCTCTATACATGCAGCGTCCAGCAACGGAGACGGAATTTCAAGCAGTACAACATTTTGCGGCAACAACAAAACCTGAGACATTTGTTGTTTTTATGTTTATTTATTGTTTTTATGTTCAGTCTCAACTGTTACGAAGTTGATGTGCAGTTAATAAGTGCAATAAATATTTATACTGGAAATATACATGTTCTCACTTTCATTAGAATTTTGTTTATCAAAAGGTCTGACATGGTAAATGCAAATAACAGCATTCTCATCACTTATTTCTTCAATACAATATGCATGTCCTTCATTCATCCCTTTGTGGAACTTCAACGCACTTCTGCTCTCCCCCATATTCCATCTTCACAAGCATATCCTGTGCGGAGATCGAATAAAAATTAGTTGACATTAATTAATGGCACAAATAATCCAGTAAACAATTGCAGCACAGTAAAAAAAAAAAAAAAAGGAATCCTCTTTGAGCCATTACTTGTGTAAAGTATTTTCCCAAAAGACAAGGACACAGGCAACAGGTAATACTGAACTAAATGTAAAACCTCAACCTTTTTCATTTTTACCTAAACCGTGTGCACAAAACTCTGGAGGGATCTAAATGCTAACGTAGAATCCAGTCAGGACGTCTGCTACTGCTGTTTGCTCGTTTTTTGTTTTTTTTTTTCGTTTTTATGGGCGATCGTTTTCAGGCTTCAAGTAGCACCATTATACCAACATTTCACATTCTAGACATTGTTTTAGGTGTATTTGACCAAAAGTTTGACTGAAAATTCACATGCAAGCTTTTTTTTCAAGGCTGTGGTATTTGCCCGCAAACAATACCTTTCAGCTAGCTAAAACAGAATATTATGCTATCAGCGAGCAACATGGCTAATGCCTTTCACACAGCTTTGTCTCAACTCCAAAGAGCCACAGAAGTAAAAGCTCATAATAATAATTGAAACAATCATTGAAAAAATGACTTACCAAGCATGGCAAACAACTCAAATATGTAGAGCAAAATGTTCTGAAACGGCTTCACTTCAGCTTCGATTGGAGCCTATGGTGCTGGGGGCGGAGTCTGTGAATTTACTCTGTTGGTGTCATAGCCCCTGTAGGAGTTCAGAGTTAAGAGGTCAAGAGTTAATGTTTCCATTGTAACACCTCCAGATTTGACAGAGAAACACTCATTTTTAACACTCGATTTTAACTACTATCATTTTACACCTCAGAGTTACATTAAAAGAATGTGACTCTGCTTAGAGTAAAATTAACTCTACTTTTGCAAGAAGACTATTAACACCAAAACATTTAACACTTTTGAATTTGCTGTGTACTGGAATTTATACTGTATACTGGAATTATTATACTGGAATTTATACTGTATACAATAAATATTTATACTGGAAAAGAAAATCGTGAGAGAATCGTGATCTCAATTCTAAGCCAAAAAATCGTGATTCTCATTTTATGCAAAATCGTGCAGCCCTACTATATGATACATCTATATATACACTGTCAAAGATACTTGAGTGTCTTTGAGTGAAGATTTAAGGTGACAGGAAATATAAATAAATGCAACTTGAATCTTTACTGAAGCTCAGTATTTGACACAGAGTTCAAACTCATTGCTGTAATAACTAATAATGATTAATATAATAACTATAATATTGACCATATTATAGTTACATTACCAAAGTGAGATGAATTTAGTCTCATGAACAACATTAGCTAATTGTTATTTACTAGCTAATCTTAAAATGACTGTTCAGCACAGAAATGAAGCCCAACAATTATGTTTACAGTCCTGTGGTCTCAGCCTCAGATACTTATCAAATCACACAAAGCGCTTGTAGAAACAAATGAACAAAATATATTCTCCTTCATTTCTGTCATACAAAGCTGTATGAAATGTTTCCAGCAGTTAGTATCATGGTTGCTAGGCAACCTGGGCAGCGCGACGGAGGCTAGACCGTCCCATTTCACAAGCCTACAAGCCTCGCACTTCCGGCCTTAGCGTTCTTTGAGTTCGCGGCCCTTGGGGACCGTTAAGGCTGCTTACTTTAAGGCTGCAGAACCTGAATTGGGATACAGCCGCTCTCTTCGCTCCGGTGCTGCTGTAATACCAACATGTGTGTGTATGTGTCTGTCTGTGTTTGTGAAAGTGTTTGTGTGTGTGCGCGCTCCCTTTCTTGTGGTGTTTGGGGTCTTCCTGCTGTCTGTGCTGTTCACTTAAAAAAAGGTTTAAGATGCAAATGTTAAAGAGTTCTGCACAGCTTCCAGGACATCACTGTTGTTACTGACACCGGTGGTCACTATGTGAACTTCAGGTGAGCTCACCTGTGCAGGTTTCCTTCAGTGTCTGATGGCAGCAGCCTGACTGCACAGCAGTGAGCTGTGTGGGGATAAACGAGAGAGCTCTCTAGCCTCCAATGCCACCTCCTCGGCCTCCTGAAGGGGCCCGCTCAGCAGGAGACCTGGCTCATTTCTTCTCTCTGAGATCCACCGAGCAGAGGTGTGAGCATTCTGAGGGAGCTGTGCGCTTTGATTTCACTGCAGGTTACAAGTTCAACTTAGATCAAAACATAAGAATGGTCACCAGTGTGGCCACAGTCTGGAACTTTACAGCTAATGACTTCATTATTTATCAGTCATCAGATTACACAGATATTTTTCTAACACTGTCTCTGGGGAAAAAAGTCAAGTTTTGAATTTATTTGTCTTGTGCACAGACTGCAGCTCAGCTTAAAAAAATAAGACATGAACATAAATATGACTTGTAATTAGAAAAATTCGCACAACTGGCAATGCCCCTAACAATAAACACATTAAACAAGTGAGTTATAAAAAGCTTCCAACCATACAGCTGTTATGAAGGAGGAAATTATCTATAACGTTTGTGTATCAGACTGTAAACCCTGCTGCCTCTGCTGGACAGCAGAAGAACTGCAGTGTTCTTCAGCCATAGAGACTGGTGCCTGAGCAGTTAAAAGAGCAAATACTAATAACTCTAACCTGTAAAAAGCCTCTTCAATCAATCATTACCCCATCCAGTTCTGCCAGCCATCCACTCTCATTCCCTCTGGACCAATCCATCTGGGTGCAGATTGTGTTGTTACTGTTAGGTTAGTGTTAGTGTTGCTAGCGAGCAGCTCGCTTCCTCTTCCAAAATCCATTCTGTAAAAATCTGAAAACATCCACCTGGATTGTTATGTTGAGGAAAACCGCAGTTTTGAGAAATTCAGCATTTTCTCGAACTAATCCTGGAACAGGAAGAAGGTATGTGAGCTAGAATGAAACCTTTCCTGTTTTTAATTTGGGCAGTCAAGACCTTCAAGACTCTTCTCATGCTCTTCTGGTAGTAATATTGGGATTTATATGAAGCCCTTTAAGAAGAAGAAGCATATTGACAGCCATTCAGAGGTGCAGAAGGTCTTGAAGGGAGATTGGCAAAAAGTGTTCTATGTTTTCTATGGGCAGGATCCCACAAAAGTTTCTTGCCTGAGAAGGAAAGAACAACAAAGACACTTTTCAACTTTAAACTTAGTGTTTTTAATGAAAACATTCTGCACTACATTACCCAACAGCCCCACACAGACTACACCTTTCTCACTTAAATGGCATGAAGAAGCTGACAGAGGAAACTCATCCCCAGTTATATGAGAAAGAAGAGTTTGGTCCCATGTTTGGTCATTTGAACCAAAAACGAAATGAGTTTAAAACAGAAATGACTCCACAGAGAGAACAAACATGCACAGCCAGATAGGTTTTATTTTTTAAGAAGGAGATTAGAAACTGGGTCTTTTAACATTTGTTATCATTCGGATGTATGGAAAATTTATAGCTTCTAAAATTGCTCAAATGTTGATCAAATTGAAAACCCGTACTGGAAAGAATCCCAAAAACGGCATTATTTTCCATCTGCAAAAGACAGGAGGAGATTTTAGAGATATAAGAAATAAAAATTATGCTTTAACAAAAAGGAAGAAAGACAGGGATGGATAACTGTAAGTGTAATAGTAACTGTAACTATAACAGTACATCTGACATGAACAGTAGAATAGTGTAAGAGTGTGTGAAGCTGCTACAAACTGAGTGTGAAACATTTCTTTTCATTCAGCACAGAATAAGGCTAAACAACATCTTTAAAAATGTTATTTAAGATGCAGTCACTGAAATTAGGACAAAATCGGCTCAAGTATATAAACGCTAACATTAGCACAGAGTCACTCACTCAGTGGATTTTATTAACAACTTCTGCAATTGTTAACCATATGACCATATAACCTGCAACCATATTGTTTTCCACTGCATGTAAGTTACTAATCTTCTCCTGTGAGCTGGAAAGCTGCAGTGTGAGTATTGTTATGAACAGTAATCGCAATAAAGAAAAGTGTACGCAGAAAAGCGCTGAGATGTGGTCGGGTCTGTTGCACATCGTTTACACTAACCTAACCCAACTCAACCAAACTCACTTCAACCCAACTCATCAATTCAACCTTGCCCAACCACACCCCACCTCACTGAACTCATCAACTGAACTCAACTGAACCTAACCTAACGTAACTCAACTAAACCCCAAACCATTAATACAAGGCATGTCTATACTAAGAGATTAAAATGACTTCTGTGTTGAAAGGGTCCTCTTATCCTAATTCTGAGTTATGTATTATTAATCTTGAGCCAGAGTAGCTCAAATGAACCACTATTAATTAAACATTAGGCCTTCACTTCATTCCCTGTAATGTAAACCAACATTCATTTAATTTCTGCCCCCCCCTTTAGCAGAAGTGGGTGAAATGAGATGACTATTCAAGGACATCATCTCTGTCTGTGGCATCAAATACAGTTCTAAGAATAGAGAAAAAAGATTAAATTAATTTAGAGCTGTGCACAGCCTCAGTGATTATTTCTACATACTCTGAGCACAATATTTGAAATTTTGGTGATGTTTAAAATGAAAAGGATATATGTGACAGACAATAAGAGAGAACGGGACAGATCTACTTTAACTGCTTTAAAACAGCCTGCAACACTGGCATGCTGTGACAGAGCTCTGGTTTTATTTCTATGCTGTTCAAGATAGAAAAAGTCACATACCACATACCTATTTTGTTGCTATGATGCCAGGTCTCTCTTGGAAATGAGATTTTTAATCTCAATGAGATTTTTTACCTGGATAAATAAAGGATTAATAAAAATGCTGACACTTTACCTGGGACCTACTACTAACTTTTACAGCTTTTACTCAGCTACTTAAAATGGTCTCAAATGTTAACCCGATTGCTAGGTGATTTTATACAACTGTCAGTCACAGTCGTCATTTCATCTCATCAAATCAACACCTGTGTGCAACACTAAATAATTTGTGTCTGAAAGTAAACTGAAGAACTGCAAAAGAATTTTGGCAGTAAATGTTGGCAGAGATAGCCAGAGATCTCACATTGGCTTCGGTAATAGAACCATTTTTTAAACTTGATTTTGTTAGTTTCCTTCAGTTTTTAGTACATTTTTCAGCAGCAGTAACAGTCTGTGCTCCTGCTGAGCTCTTTGCACAAAAAAAACTTCAAAGCAGTGTAACCTGGTTCCACCAACATCCCCTGCTTCATTGCAGAGTGGGAGGGGCCACTGGTTCTGTCTGTAGAAAAATGTGAAGAAAATATGGCGCTGCAGCTGCTGACACTCTGTTAGGTGAGCTGATTTCACTTCTTTCAACACCAAAGTCTTTGGTTGGACGATCTTTTGAACAGCTGGTCGGTCTATTGGTCAGTCCATCTGTTGGTTAGACCGTCTGTGGGTCAGCTTTTTGGTCTGTTGTTCGGTCTGTTGGGTGGATGGTCTGTCGGTCAGCTGGTCAGTGTGTTGGTCTGTTGGGTGGACAGTCTGTAGGTCAGCTTGTCGGTCTGTCGGGTGGACGGTCTGTGGATCAGCTGCTCCGTCCATTGGTTGGTCTGTTGGTTGTATGGTCTTTTGGTCAGCTGGTTTGTTAGTCTGTTGGTTGTATGGTCTTTTGGTTAGCTGCTTGTTCTGTCAGTCAGTCTGTTGGTGGACAGACTGTCCAACCAACAGACTGACCAACAGAACCCACCACTGTGTCTATGACACTAGAATGTCGTTAGAATGTTGCCATTTTGACATGCTGTAGAATGGCTGGTTGCAGCACTCAAACAACATTCAAGAAAAGCTAAAACTAATAGCCCTAGTTATAGTAACTAAGGGGCGTGTCTTACTGAAAAGTCCCTGCTACCAGCTCTCCTGCCTCCGCTCTCTTCTGTCACTCAGTAGAGTTACTCTAAACAAGGATTCCTGCTCGTGTTCGGGACTCAAAGCAGCATCGTTCAGCCTCTTCATTCATTCCTGTCACCAAACATTTGGTGACAGGTCAAATCAGCTGTTTATCTCTGGCAGTGAAGTGATGGAACCCAAGCCAAGATGAAGCAGCATTTGATTACACAGCCATCCCAGCCAGCTGTTAGCACACTGCCTCCAGCTGTGAACCGCTGATGAACCACCTGTCAGAAGACAGTTCTCATAATCCTTGATTTTAGGTGGCAGCTGGTAATGTCTTGGCAAGTATTGCTGAACCAATCTCAGGTCTTGGTGAGGGGATGCACATCGAGCCCATCCTGTTGAGTGACGTTGCTTTGGTCATGCCCTCACTGCCCACGGTGGATAGGGGGAAGCTCTCGTAGCTCTCTGTAGCCCGGTTGCCGCACTGGCAGCGTTGCAGTGTCAACTTCAGCTCCCTCTGGAAGTTGCTGTTGAGGAAGCCGTAAACGATGGGGTTAATGCAGGTAGAGGCCATCGCCGTCAGGTGACAGGCAGAGAAGACTGTGTCGTGCTGACAGTCTGGGAGGGCCTGGTGGTGCCAATCAAACAGAGTGTTGAAGACATTCAGTGGCAGCCAGCACAGAGCAAAGGCTATGACGATGGCTAGCAGCATTACGTTTATCCTCTGGGCTCCTCGAGTCCTCCTGCTGCGCTCCAGCATGTCCCTGCACAACACAGCATGACATCCATCATCAGACAATCCACCAGGAAATGTCACAGCAAACCTCAAGAAGCATTAACTCACAGCGTAACCACACACAGTGTCCACACAGAGCTCTAATCTGACACGATAACACGAACAGTTAAAGATGATGTGGATGAACCGAGTTATCACAGAGTGAGTGAACGGAAAGCTGTGTGACCTGCGACGTCTCAGGCGTAGAAAGATCCGGAGGTAGCAGAGGAGCACCAGCAGAAGGGGCAGGCAGTACTGGAAGATAAGCAGCGAGGTCGTGTAGGCTAGGCGATGCTTGTCTGACGGCCACAGCTCCATACAGATCAAATGATCCCTTAAACAAGACAGACATGGATAATGAAAACGGAAACACTTATTTAACTTTTAGAAGCACTGATTTAGGAAGTTGAAGATTTCATGTAACTTCTGCACTAAGCAATATCCCAAAACATCTGTGCCTCGATGTAATATCCCACTGAGCACAACTTTACTGAGGCTGGTGTCCAACCTCTGGTGACAGTTCTGAACATTACTTCACTCCTGACCCAGAAGTTTACCCAATTTCGCTGTGCAAGAAACTGCACAATGACAATAAAAAGCTCTAAGTCTAAGTCTATGTCTGACCCATTTGATGGCATTTTCACCTGCTTGGCATCCAGCGCTAATCTCAGAGGTATAAATATGTAACAGAATTTTCACTTAGAGATCAGAAACTAACAGATGAAACTGCCCAGAGGTTCATGAGAGGAAGGCTCTGAAAAAGAGGCTTTTTCAGTTTGTTGACTGAACCTCGTATGAACCGCTTGCTTCTCTGGAACATACATGTTTGGGAACGTACTGAGGATGTACAGGGGTTTACTGGTACTACATTAGTGGCTTTTTTTTTAATTTTTACCTGCTTGCACACCAGAATCAATAAAACCAGGTCCCTTCATATCTAAATCATACTCTCTCTGACCTTAGAGCAAAGCTGTCTTTGTCTCAGTCCTGTTATCAGAGTCTGAAATCGGCAGGTCCACTCACCTTCTTGCATTAACGTTTTCAGGTTTTAGATGTGCTGATAAGCAGATACAGTGCTGTTCCCTGACTGTCTGAGCCAACAGAAATGCATCTTCAGTTTTCTTGTTAAATGAAGTAAATACAAACTCTTCAGTATCCAGATATGAACCCTGAAGTCTCAGACAGCGTCAGGCTCTGTGGATGAAACACTCTCTGCGTCTCTATCACCAGGCACCAGAGCGGAATTTAAAGAAACTCCAACAAATGCTGACATTCTTCTTCCACAAAATCAGAACTGTAAATAAACACCTCCTTCAGTGACTCTGATGGCCCTGAACCGGTTCTAAAGACTTCAGTTGGTACAGGAACCTCCGAGGATAAAAGGTCTTTCTTAAAGTGTTCATTAAGTATTTCTGACAGGCTAATGTCCAGACGGTCGGATTGAGACACATTCAGGTTCATTTATTGTGCTGCAGCAGACTTTATTCCCCTGATGAGTTCTGCTGCTGAACATCTTAGGGCTACGCTGCTTTTAGCTAAATGCAAAACAAGCCCAAGGCGTTTTGGGCTGTGTGACAAATACCGAACATTTCCAAAGAATAAAAATAAACTCTGGGCTTTGAGAAAATCAGTTATGTGTCCTCATAGCTCAGCTCAGCTTCAGTTTAAAATGAAACAGCATCTCTGGACTGAAGCTAAGAAACACCTGTATCCCAGATCTCACCTGAAGGGGTTGGCAGGGAGGCTGATGTTCTGGAATGGGTCATTGGTGAGGATGTTGAAGGAGAGGAAAGGCAGTGAAATGAAGCAGGCAACCAGCCATGTCAGCCCCACAGCCAGATAGGAGTGTCCCGCGGCGGGGGACCAGCCAGTGGGATGGAGGATCAGCTGATGGCGCTCCAAAGCGATCAACACCAGGGAGAAGACCGACACTGTCACCGACATGCACTGAACAAAGGGCGTCACCTGGACGGGCACGAAACACAGCAGAGGACAAACTGAAGGTGTGGTTATCGAGCTCGCGGTACACTGTGAGAGCGCGGCCCCATGGTCATGACCAGCTCCACCTTCACGCTGTGACATCACACTTTTATCCATTCATCCAAATGTATTCAGTTTCCCCTGTTACATCAGCTGACAGCTTCATGATGACCTCACAGTGAGCAAATGAAGGCAAGTTTTTTTTTCTCTTTTAAAATGTGAATGAACACACCTACAGGTGAGCAGGGCAGGCGGTACCTGGTCTGCAGGTAAAGTGCTGCTCGGCCTGCTGGGCACATGAAACACTGCCATGGATGGCTCTCACTTCCGTGTCAGCATTGTTCTTCATCTCTGCTCCATCAGATCTGGTGCTACTGAACTTCTAGATCTGTAACGTCAGCGGCTCTGAGTTGCTGCTGTTTGCTGTCTAATTTCAGATTTTTATTAAATGAGGTGACACAAACTTGTAATTAAAACCGATCTGTTATCTGTGAAGCCAGAGGCTGCTCAGGCTTTCAGGTGGTCGGTCACTCAGACTGAGAAGCATTACGTTCCTGTGTGGAGCAGACCACCACTTATCCCTCTGCTCCCATAGACATGCTTCCAGAGGAAGCACAAACACAGGCTTGTATCATCCTCTGGTCTCACCTGCGTACCTGACTCATCTGCATCACTAAGCAGTGGAAAGCTAACGGTCTTCATTTATCAACACAACTTTGGAGGATAAAAGGAGTATGCAATCCATGTTCAGGGTGGGCAGAGTCAGCACCTGGATTGCCCCCCCCCGGCTCGTTTTTAATTTTACATCTGTCTGACAATGCTGGATGACTCTTATTTTGAAAGTCACTGGAAAGTGCTGGCCAGTGAGCCTGGACCGTTCCTGTCTAAGGTGCCTCAGTGGTAGCTTATCAGGCCGGTGGCCCAGAGTGAGGTTCTGCCAATGTGAAGGTTATGGTTTTATTTTTTATTTAACCAGGAAAAACACACTTGAGATTTAAAATCTCTTTTAAAAGCACGTCCTGTGTTCTGAACACTCATTAATTCAGTGTTCAGCAGTGCAGTCATAAGCTAGCAGCACTTACAGTAGTTAAAATAAAAGAAACAATCATAACTTAGAAACTCCATGTCAACAAAGAATGATTATCTTAGTAAAAGTAAGCATCTAGTGCCAGAAATGAAGCGGATAATATTCAGGTATTCAAGTCCTTTACAGCTGCCTGAAGAAGAGCAGCTCCTTCAGATACTCCTGCAGCTGACTCCAGGAGGAAGGAGCTGCAGGCTCGGTGTGAAACTGTGCTCAGGCTGACAACACAGCCCTGCAGACAGCTTCTCACTGTCGTCTCTTTATTGTTTTTGAAGGAAAAGGTGATGATTGCACACTGGTGAGTGCTGTTGTCCCAGCAGCGGTGAGCGTGCACGGCACACTGACCTTGCACAGGGCCTCCCCCAGCACCCAACGATCCATCAGCGTGTAGATGACGGTGACGGGCAGACAAACGATGCACATAAGGATGTCGGAGCACGACAGGTTGGCGATCAGGATGTTGGTGACGTTGCGCAACTCCTGTTGCCGGGCAATGATGAACACCAGACCTGCGTTGCCTAGCAACCCAATGGCAATGACAGCGCTGTATGCCACGATGAGGAATGTTGCCCCGCCTACTGAGGGAGGGCACTGAGAGGTGTCTGCCCAATCGGAGGCCTCCCAGACGTGGAGGACGCCGCTGTCGTTGGACATGGCAGGAAGGGAGAGGAGGAGGAAGTAGGGAGCGGGCAACCCAGCGGTGGCGACTCAACTTCCAACAATAAAGAGGATCAGAACACAATGAGGGGCGAGGAGGAAGAGGAGGAGGAGGAGGAGAACAGCACCCAGCTACGTGCTGTGAGGAGTTGGATGATGGAATCAAATATGGCGTCCTGTGTTTCTTTCCCCGGGGATCAGCTCTGCAGCAGCGTTTTCTGCAAAGAACACAAAACAGCAGCGAGTAATAAGATGGAGATGAGGAGCTCTCAGCGGACAGGCAGAGGAGGAGAAAGGTGAAGAGGAGGAGTGAATGAATACATCAGCACATGCTGCTATCTCATGCTGAGCTGCACTCCATCGTCCAGAGACACTCGTTAGCGTACACTGCCAGCGTGGGTGTAATGGCACATTATGCAGCCCAGCTCACTGGGACACACTCGGCAGAAAAACCACTCTCCAACTATCTGACTGTCGGCGTTTGCTAAAATGTTGCAGTGTGAGGGCTGCACTTCAAACAGGAAGCCTAAAAACACTCCTCACAGCCCGACAGTCGCTCCATGTGCACAAGTAGCAGAAAAAAAACAAATCCTAGCTCAGCTCTCCAACAGTCAGACCTTCCAAATCATCAGACTGTAGTTTGCTCTTACCATAACTCATGCAACGATTTAATTTAATTCAGTTTTATTTGTATGGCATCGAATCACAAGAAGAACCCTCCGGCAAAACCAGTCTCAGGGACGGGCAGCCATGTGCACTGACCGACCAATAACAGCATAACTAAGGAAAGGACTCAGGGTCACCTGATACAGCCCTAACTATATGCTTTAGTAAAAAAGAAACTTTAAAGCCTAATTTTAAAAGTAGAGATAGTGTCTGTCTCCTGAATCCAAACTAGAAGCTGGTTCTACAGTAGAGGGGATGGAAAGCTGAAGGCTCTGCCTCCCATTCTACTTTTAAATACTCTAGAAACAACAACTAACAGTCTGCGAGTGAAGTGCTCTAATGGGGTGATACAGTACTATAAGGTCTTTAAGATAAGATGGGGCCTAATTATTTATTGATTATTCTTGTATGAAAAGAGCAGGATTTTAAATTCAATTCTGGATTTAACAGGGAGCCAATGAAGGGAAGTCAGTATAGGAGAAATCTGCTCTCTCTTTCTAGTCCCTGTCAGTACTCTTGCTGCAGCATTTTGGATTAACTGAAGGATTTCCAGGGAGTTGTTTGGACATCCTGATAATAACGAATCATAGTAGTCTAGCCTAGAAGTACTAAATGCATGAACTACTTTTTCAGTGTCAATCTGAGACAGGATATTTCTAATTTCAGAGATACTGATCAGATGACAGAAAACAATGATGATCCGCTCTGTTCTGCAGCTCCACAAAGCCCCTCTCATTCCGGAGCAGCTCGAGAGCACCCCCTGTGGAGCAGGGAGTCTAGAAAGGTTCTGATGCTAACAACTATAAGCTGAGATCAGCTGCTGATACACTGTAGCCCTCTGTGGTTTTAAAGAATATCAGAGTTTGAACTGTCATGTATGATATATGTAATGTTCTTACACATGTGCACAAACTATACACACACCCACACTCAGTATCGTTTTAACGACCCGTGTTCTCACTTATCTGCGACGTGCTGACTTAACGGTTTAATTAAGATACAGCTTTTAGACCATCAGCTGCTGCAGGCAGCGCGCATCCTCTGATCACATGCACATCGACACCATCAGCTGTCTGCCTCGCCCACTCTTTCATTTCGCCCTCCACTGACAGCCTTCATCAGCCCTGAGGGACTGAACTGCCACCAAATGAGACACACTCACAGGTGTTTGTGCACAGCCACGCTCTGACTCACTCGCAGCAGCCACCCGCTTGTCATGGCAGCCATCACACAGCTCCATATCTGCTGCTCCCTCGCTCCTGCACAAGAACACTCAGAGATCCACACTGTTTTTAAAATATGCACACGTAAAGCTCCAACACAGGACAGCAGCTTGACAGATGTTGACGAGACAACACCAGTAACATCTGGAAACAATGTGTTTCCTCTGCTGTGCAGAAAAACATCACAAAACATGGCATGTTTACTACATCATCGCCTGACAACAAATCTTCTGTCTCCAGGCAGGTGTTCGGTCATTCTGTCTAATGGCCAGCAGGGGGCGACTCGTCTGGCTGCAAAATGTAGTTGGTCATATAGAAAAAGCCCAACAGAGACCCAAGAGCTGAAAACATCCAAAAGGTGCAACCCAGATCAATCAGTTCCTCTGACATCTGCTGGATGTCAGTTCGGCAAAGACAGTGCCCACAGGTCTCTGCGGATTTCATGCAGGAGGTTATCAGAAAACCCGACAAGGTTACTGTTAATGTTCCAACAATGAATTTTGCAATGTCTCAACTTGACTCCGCCCACTGTCTGCTCAGCTGGTATGCTACTACATGTGTCCAAAACCAGCTACAGCTGTGGTTTGACAGAAATAGAGAAAATCTTTATTTTATCTCATTTTTTTTACTTTTACTGAAGAAAATTGTGTTGTTTCATCTCCGTGTGATGTATCTGGGTGAACATTACAGCCATGTGCTGAGCCAATTATGCTAAGTTTAGCTAGTAAAATAGTTTGCTAGTGTAGCTCTTGAAATGTCTCATTTCATTTTGATGGTATAAATGTAAAATGATTTCCATTATTGATATTTTACTATATATACACACTTCATTTTTTGAAAAAAAAAATCCTCAGAGGTGAAATTTAACTCAGTTGTCTCAAATATTATATTTCAGTTAAAATTCAAGGTATATATATATTTCTATTTCATATCATTTATAACTTGTGACTGTCTAACAGACAAATATTAATATACAGTGACCACTGGCTGAAATCTTTAGTTATATTAAAGGGCAATATCCCAAAAAATCCCAAAAATTAACTACAAAGATTTGATCCTTGTACATTTCACATAAAATGGAAATCAGACTGATGCAGTAAATATTCTTTTATTGATGAGAAAACTGGGCAATATAATTTATTTAAGATGTTGAAGATATCAGAGCATTAAAGAGGCCGATATTTGGGTAAAAGAGTCTCAAGGAATAGAGATGACACAGAAACAACATCGTTATAAAATATTGTATTTTACATACATACTTTATGAATGTACAGCTTTTCACAGCTCTTTGAACCTCTTACTTGCATACTTTTCCCACTGAAACCAGTACAATCCCATTGTGATGAAAACAATATTTTGACTAAATACATTCTGGATAAATCAGATCATTATCAAAGTCGTCTATGGTTACTTTTATTTTCTCTTCTTTCCCTGTCAGATCCTGTCCTGCAGGATAAACATCAGTCAGTGGTTCCCTATATGCAGCTGTTATAGTTTGTGTTGCAAATACACGAAGCAAATATCTGAAAACTGTTTTAAATATTTTCAGCCATCCTTCATGTACAGAGAACAGCTGCCTGTTCTCCCCCTGTTCTCCTCTTCATCTCTCAGCTGCTGCTGGCTCCTTTTTCTCCTCCTCTTCCTCACACACTGCTGAACCTGTGCTGGTGTTTCATCAGGGATGAAGAGCCTCTGTCCCTTCTCAGTCTCTCCTTACTCTGGACGCTTGCAGAAGAAAATCAGCCATGGCAGTTAACAACAAAAGCAGGAGAAGTTTATCAAATATCTGTTAACTTGCAAGATGAAAACAAAGTTTTCTAATAGAATCACATGGACATATTTTATGTATTTAAATCACACAATCATTTAAAATCCTTCATGCACCAATGCATGAAGGAGTGTTTCCGCAGGTCCTTCCTCCCTGCAGCTGTCAGACTGTACAATCAAAACTGCTCCCAACAATCATAGATGTTTACATCTGCGCTGTAACTGCAATAATTTAATCAACCGATTCGCACCACAACCTGGGTTTGCTTCTTATCTGTAGTTAATTTTATTTAATTTAATAACTGTACACTACTCCGTTTATAGTAACCATTGTCCTTGATGTAAATATGTAAGAAAGAAAATTGTGTATGTTTCTGTTCTGTGTCCTGTTTGTTTGTATATGTGTCTTTCTGGCTGCTGTTACAATCAAATTTCCCTGTGTGGGACAATTAAAGAGAAATTTAAGAGGGAAAAAAAAAGAGAAAGGAGAAACAGGACATATGATCCTGCAGAAATGTTGGGCTTTATAACAAAAGTGACATGCTCAAATTGTATGATATAAGCATGACAAACAGCACAGACACAGGAGGAGGACTTCTCCATTTATTGCCTGTCTTATTTATTAGTGGTTTATACAGGATGAGAGCTCATTTAACCATAAACTTCAGCACAGCATGGTTGAGTCTGCTTCCTTACCACAGCTCACGGGCCAGACTTTTGGTTGGTTTGTCCTAAAACAACCGAATGTTAGCTACATTGAATTTTTTAAGACTTTTCATTATGC